>NC_138893.1:40280270-41026316 GCF_965194825.1 Balaenoptera physalus
TTAAGCTAATACACCTAGACCAGTGCCTCCAAGCTCTAGCAGCCAGGGATGCTGACAGAGTATCTCGCTCCCATCTTCAAAGAAAGGAAGTGATTAGTATGTTATCATTACCATTCAAAACGTGATTTCCTTATTCCCTCCCGGCATAGGTGACACATCTGAGATGCGGCCAGACTTTGGAGGCAGCTAAAGCCACATCAAAGCTTTCCTTGAAATTTTTTTTGGGGGGGGAAGTGCTGGGGGGAGTGGGGGGAAGAATCATTAAAACAATGCATTTAGAACAGAGAGATAGGACCTGATGTGAAGGTCAGGAAAGCTGCAACAACAGTCTATAATAATTAATAGAGTCGTCTACTATACAGTGGAGAAATTAAGAGAAAAACTGCCCCCCCCGCCGAAAAAAAAAGTGCTAAATAAATAAAAGGGAGGAAGGAAAGCGCATACCATGAAAACGCAAAATCACTCAAGGCTGTAATTGAGAAAAAGAAAAGCAAGGGGAGCTTTATGTGTTTGGCATTAATGACTATTTTTAAATAAAATTAAACACTTTATTCAGCTTGTCAAAAATAGCTTTCTTATTCCTAATTCTCACTACATGCAGGTTTTGGGAGTGGGGATTGCTCTTCCCTTCTTTGAATATTGTTTTCTATCTTAACAAAGGACTTGATTTCAAATTGGTGATTCTCTAAAAAGATAATCAGATTTGTGATATCAAGAGTAAATGTGAATTTTAATCCAGAATAACAGAACAAAGATTTTTGGTTCATTTTCATATTGGATGAAATCCCTAAACTAAAAGAAAATATTTAGCTACTGTAGATTAAAAAAAAAATCAAAGCTCAATACTGAAAATGCACAGTCTAATTATATGATAATATAAAATGTAGGAAACAAAGTGTTTAAATGTAGAATGATTTTTGAGATTCCATGACAGGGAGTCAAATCAGCTTATTCAGTATATGGCTATAATAGAGAGCAAAATTTCTAAGAGAATTTTTTATAAAAAAAAAAGTATATTCCTAAATAATGGAATAAAGGTATATTCCTAAATAACTCTTCGTCAGGACAGTTCAATTCTACCAGAGCAAATCTGCACACAAGAGGACTATCAGTTTACCAGCAGCTTTCCAGCAGGACCTCACTTTGTATTTTGGAACCTCTTCACTTAAGTCAAGCTAAAATCAAGTTCTTCTAACAGCTGTGCTATTTACATCATCCCCTTAGTTGTGCATTGCCCTGGTCTCTGAAAATGAAAGGAAATGCACTACAGTAGCAACTGATGCTTTCAACTTGCCCCCACACTCCATCCTAAACTCATTCTCTCACCCTCTTCTCAGCCCTTTTCAAAGCAGGTAAGTGAAGCTGTGCAGAAGCTTCAGACACGGCTCCACTTGTGTGAGGAGCTGTGCAACATGGAGAGCTGGAGATGCAGGATTCAAACAGAGAGCTCGGCAGAGCCAACACCAGTTCAGCTCCCTATGCACTACCAGCCTGCCTCCAAGGATGCTCTGTTTCCAGAATTGAGCCCCAAAAAGAGCATCACAAGGAACAGATGGGGCATACTTCGTTTCCAAACACAATGAAACACCCTATTTTGAAGCAGAGGAGTGTTTGCCTTCTTAGGATAGATGCAAGGAAGGAATCTGGGGTACATTCACTGTTTGATTACTCTGAGGATCCTGGCTGAGAAACAATCACTTTGGAGCAAACCATTTACCAACACAGTGTCATCACCGTAACCTATTCTATAAATATCAATGCTGCACCCATATCAAAGACTGTTAAAAGAATATTTCAGAGTATACTATTCTGTTAGTTGAGTGAGCTAACTCTTCCAAGTACAATTCCATTTCAGGTTACAGTTTTGGAAACATGCATTCCAGGAGCATAACTGATAAAACTGTTGCTATCGGCACAACAAAGGAATTAAGCCATAAAACGATGATGAAACATATTTTAGAAGAAATGCAGATGTGATGTTTTCAGCTTATAGAATTAAGATGACTAAATCCATACAATTCAGCTTAAAACTAAATCTTCTGTCAACGATGCTGATGGTACTAAGGCACAAGGGTTTATTAATTATATTCACTGCTAAATTCAGGGCCAAGAGCTTTATGTAGTTTCTTCATACAGTGGTTTTCAAGTCTATTGTTGGTTGCATTAACATTTGAAAATTCAGATTCTTCACCTAAGCCTGAGCATATGCAAACACATACAAGCAGTTTGTCTTGCAGAAGAATAATGTTGACATATCACTCACATCAAAACCGCGATTGATAATATTCATTTAGTATATACATCTGCTTCCATGCAGGGAAGATAAAAAAAAAACACACAAAAAGGTTGGAGGATGAGGGTTTTGTGTATTTTCACCCTTCATTTTATATATCATTATTACTTTTACTGAGAAGACATCACTAATGCATCTTAAATCAGAAGAGCTGTTGAAAACCACTCTCTACAAACCTCTAAATTAGCATTCACATCACCTAGAGAATGATGACATACCAATTAAAAAAAACTTCCGGGAAAATCTCAATCAATGCAGCCAATCTAAACTTGAAAATAATTCACAGGACTCTGATAATTATAAGCAATTAGACAATTTTTAAATTGCAATATGGGCCATTATTTTATGCCCTAATATAAAAGTAACAAAATTCAATCCCACTAAGTAAAAAATATTACTACTCTATTTCTGAAAAGAGCAAAGCATATTTGATAAGTATGGTCTAATTTTAAAAAATATACAGAATCATTCAGCATCCCTCATTGATACAGGGATAAAATTATCAACATTGTTGTAAATATTTGCTCGGCCACAAAAAAAGTCTGAAGCTGCATTATGAAACAGACCAGCAAACTCAGAAAAGTGAGAACTCACTTGGGTGCTATTTCCTACAAAAAGGAAAGTGTTTAACAATGAGGAGAGCTTTAGCTATTCTTAGGTATCTGTGTGCACAGACTAGTAGGGTATTTATAACATATGTGTGTTTCCTCAAAAGGATAATAGATTCATGATATCTAATGTTGAACCTAAGAATTTTGGTTGAGAGAAAGGAGTTTTATTAAAAACAGTTTTTAGTAAAATAAATCAGAATGTCAGGAAAAAATGTTTAATCACATTGACTTCCTTGAGAAACCAATACGAATAAAACAAAACTGAAGTCAGTCTACATTAAAGCTACGCTTGGGTATAGTTTTAAGATATTCCTTTATTTTTCCTCCCTTTTTTGGTCTTTAAAATCTGAATTTTCTTCCAAAGCTGGCAAACAACAATGATCATTGTGATAAGCATGATGAGGATGTACTTGTTTTTTTAAAGAGAGCAGAGAACATTTCTAGCAATATAATCAATACTTTTGCTATGTGTAGATTTTCCTGGAAAAACACACCCGAAGATTTTACTTCAGATTTAGAAACTCAATTTTATAGGGAAAAGCAGAATTTTTTTTTTTTTTTAAAAAGCAAGCTAGGAAGTACTCACCTCTTCACGTAATTTTATCAACTGCAACATGAATGCACAAAAAAAAAAAGATAAAAAGGAGAGAAATGGCAGGAAAGAAAGATCAGTTGTGTGACAGGATACAGAATTAACATTGACAATTTATCTGTTTACATGTTTAGCATTTAAAAATCACAGACAAATACATTAAAAGAACCTAAACATAGACTACATGCAGAGTTTTTTGAACGAATAAAGATCACTTTCTCACACTGTCACATTAAACAAAGAGAATAGTGTGAAATTCTCTTTTAAAGTACATCTAAGACACCATCATGAAATAAAGGGGAACGACTTCATAGAAGTCTATATTATAAAGAAAGAAAACAAGTTTACTGTTCTTCTCTTCTAAGAATGCACCACTGAAGAGGTTTTGTATTTACAAGTTTTCAGGATGTTTCTCTATTTTGAATCTTGACAACTGCTTTCAGGTTTTACCTCAAAATGAAAATGATTAATAGTTCATGCTTTTGTCCCAATAAGTATTTTAAAACAACAAACTGTTATGCTAATGTCATACTTGTACCCACTCTAGTAATAGGATCACCTTTGGAAGTAACATTATGTTAATAGGGAATAAAGCATGCCAGGATAGATAATATTTAGGACACAGTACCAGAAAATATTTCACCATCCTTAGAAATACTGCGTATATCAGAGTTGATTTCTAGGTTTTTGTTTTGCTTAAGAGGCTACTGCAATCACACGGTGTTTTTATTTAAATTTTTGAAGTTTCTTCACTTTTCAATTTTATTCATCTTGTAAACTGGTCCATTTCAAAGCAATGAGCTCTCTCACTTCATTTGTACTGCAGTCTCTTTTCACCGAAGTCAAACCCCAAACCACTCTTTACCTGTTAGTAAACTCTTTTATAATAACATTTTGATTCTCCTCTGTAGAATATTCATTTGTTTTAAATATAACAGATAAAACAAGTTGTTTAATTCTTTAGAAACTAGAAAATGGATATAACCATATATCTGGTTCACTCTGTGTGTGTGTGTGTGGAAGAGAGAGAGAGAGACAGAGACAGAGACAGAGACAGTACTGTATTCTAAACCACAAATATCATTGTATAGTTGAGGTGTCTGCCATAGTTTCTACAATGAATAAAAACTGAAACCTATGCTGTAAGAGACTATAAACCACATTCTAAGTCTGAAATTTGCATCCTCAGCAATTCAGGTCTACAACTGATAATTTTTAAGTATCCAAATATCTGTAACATCTGTTATAACACTTGACATATGCAAGCCAATAAATTAAAGTATTGCTTTGGGAGAAACATGCCATGAATTGCTCACTATAAGTCTTTCTAAAAGTATCATGTTTACGATAACCCAGATTTCTCAATGCTTAATGCTGTTTTTGTCTCCAATTCAAGGAAGGCAATATGCATTCCAGCTTACTCTGTTATTTCTATTTGTTATTTGAAAAGTACTTCAAGTACAAAAGAATGAGATTTCAAATCTGTTATGAAACTTATAAAAAGGGTACAGAATCTATTATATAATACCTCACAGTGCATTTACTGAAAAAGAAACTTTTAATGTCACTCTTCCAAAAATATATATGAAGTTGTCATTACTTGTAATTAATACACTCATTATCTCAGCAACCACTGAGTGTATGAGTCAAGCATCTTATCATTTCATGTGAAAAGTTACAATTCTTCCCCAGAAGAAGTAAAATTCTAAGCTAAGATACCTGGCCTATCATATATTGGAATCTTTCTCTTTGCTATCCAAACATCATGGGAGAAAAAGGCAAACATTAATTCTCAGAAAGAGCTGATCTTGGAATTGATCGCACAGCTATTTCTTCTTTCTGGGGGCACCATTCTTCAGTTGACTATGATACTTAAAGGGCCAAAGTTTAAAACTACTCTTCAGCAATAGAGACCATTTGGGCCATACCACCCTGCCATAATCAATGAGTGTTTAAAAATGCTACCCATTTGTTTTTTCAATAGGTTCCAAACAAAAAACGTTCTATCTTGTTTGTGCTGCATGGCTGCATCCAAGCTTTACACCGGATTTGTAGCTAAGCTAGGTAATGGGAGGGTTTTTAATCTTTATCTTTTTTTTTTTTTTTTTTTTAGTTCGAGAGTTTTCACTCAAGTAAACAAAAGATGGTCTATTTTTGAAAATTAACAATGCTTAGACTAGACTGGAAGTAGTGATTTCGTATTTTATCGAGTTACTAGCTCCGTTATAGGCGATATGAAAGTGTGCCATGCCACCATGTTGAGTTATGATAATCAACATCTTTTTTGAAACAAAGATTTTCTCCCAATGCAGAATTTGATACAAGAGGTAATCTGTTCCTTTGTGGGCTGAAAAAATCTGGTTTACGCTGGTTTGAACCAGTGGAATCTCTTGTGGTTAAGCTTTCTGCTGTGACTAAAATCAAAACTGCACGGCAGAGCATGTGAGGGTTCATGCGCGCGCGCCTCTGTATGTGAGGGACGTCACGTGACTCCCAGAACTACCGAATTTTTTTTTTTTAAAGCTGATAACGCGACTGCCGTCTCTGTCCGCATACAGATAACGAATAAATGCTGAACTCTATTAAACGCCCTTTACACATTATCGTGGGTCGAACACACAATTTTCTGAACTTATGATGACAGTCTATTTATTCTGCTATAAACCCTCAGCACGTAACGAACAGATTTGTGCCTGGTAATGATCTGCTCTGCCAGGGCTATATGAAATGATACCGACCTTCTTTAGATCTTGGGGAATTAAATTGACCGACTTCACCCCCTGGTCTGTAGCTGAAGTTTGACACACTTTATGCACAGCAAGCCCAAATCGGAACTTAAGAGAACCTCGCATTAAAAAATTAAGCAATCATATCTGGTGAATATTGCTTTACCACAAAAATTTCTGCACGTTTAGAAATATCCTACTCTTTATATCTTTTTTTGAACCTTCTATTTAGGATTTACTCAAATTTCATTTGTTCAGATTTATTCACTGATCAATGTAATTTTGCATATGGAAACTGAGACACTATTAGGTTTCAAAATGGGGAACATTTGCCCCATTATCATACTCCACTATGAAGGGGGTTTAATTCTGTAAGATTCTCTTTTTTTTTTTCCTTTTCTGAGAACCGTTTTCATGAAACTAAATTGAGTTAACAATTACTTAAGTTTCCACTCTAAATACAGCTTCACTACATTTCAAGAACTCTTTCTAAAAATTAAAATGTCACATGCAATGGAAAATCTGATATGTTAAAAGAATAGAATGATAATGCCTAAGACAATAGTCCTTGGAAAGACCCAACAATACACGAATGTGCAAAGTAGGTAATTTTGTCCCTTCTCTGTAAATCACGGATGAGCTATATTTGATTGCATGCAATGGCTATAATAGAAATGAATTTATACAAAGCAATTAATTTGGAATTAAATAAAAATGTGTACTGTATAAAGGACATTAAAATGCATTTGAAAATTCTTAATTTTTGAAATTTTAACAATTATAATCATGGCAAAAATGTTTACATATTTAAGAGTAAATTAATATACTTTATAGTTAATTGGCAGATCATAATTATGTATATTAACAGCCAGGTTTCAGATGCCTAAAAAAATGCATTATAAATTGGCAGAATGAGAAATAAGAGCTATGGCATTCACATTTGTCTGAATCCATAAAGAAGTCACTATAGGGAGGATGTGGATATTGCATCAAAAATAACTAAATAGCTAGTACTTAGTTCATTTTATCTATTTGCAGCCTTTGCTATTAATTCTTTATCCTTTTCCTTTTCTGACCTATAATTTAAAAAAATTGATATATATCCCAATTTTAGTTAAACAAATCTTGCCATTTTTGTCTCATTTTGTTTACTTCTAAGTTTTCCCTCTATTGTTAAAAGTTTATCATACATATCACATGGCCAAAAAGTTCTGAAAATCAATTTCTCAACAATTAACTTGAAAATAAACTTATCTGTGTACAGAAAAAATATTTTTCTATAATTTACAGGTGATCCTACCCAGAAAAAGCTGTCTTCTTGGCCACTGAGCTACAAAAATTAAAATGAAGATTCGAATCTTTTCTTCCTTTAAAGAAAATGCTTCTGTTTTGATTCCATAGTCTGAATGAATACTGATGCAGAATAAAGAGTTATTCTCAAGTGACCATTCCTGGTTAAGGATATGTTATAGTTTTAGGGATTTTAATCCCTATATTATGATAAAGAGCCTCAAAAACGAAACATAAAGGCTTCATTATGATATGGAAATTTTGCTACATTTGGTAACAAAATATCCAAAAAGTTAAGTGTCGTCTCTTTGAACTTTCAAATCTGATTCAAATTTTAGACTGAAAAGTTCACATAAGTAATAATCTAACAGTTTCACAGTCTCATGACTATAATTCATCATACTCTATTTATTGAAGTGACAGCTCCTTACAACTAAACTTCAGGCTCTCCAAGCACTTTCAGAATTTGTAAGTTTGATTTACAGAAGTCCAGGGGAAATCTCTGAGTAATCACTTTAAAGTGACAGGAATATAATTGGAAAAATTCAGAAAATATGAACTCAATCTATTTTTGTGGAATATTTTTCTTTAGGCGTTAAAAAAAAGTCATTCTTATATGTATATAAGGCAAATGTTCTAGGCACATAAAATGTCCATTAAGAGAAGGGAACATGCTTCAAAAAAAAAAAAAAAGGATCCCTGTCACAGTACTACAACATCCATTACAATAAAGGAGTCTGAGTTAGAAACACCCCCTTCCTTTCTATTTCCTCTATATTAGGCAGTAGTTTCAAATGAGGGAAAGAGCTGTAGCTTTTAAAAGAATTGACATGGGGACTATGCATTCACTTTTTTTTTTTTTTGCAAAAAAATATAATTTTTTTGCAGTAAAGATACAAAATAAAACTATGATTCACTCAAGAGGTATGAGCAATCTAAATCTCACTTAAAATAGGAAGAAAAAATGTTTTGCTCTCATCCTCACATTATTTAATCTATTATATGTAAAACTCTTTTATCACATCACGCTTTTGTGTTTAATGTGCTCCTTATTTTTTTTTCCCTTAGCTATTCTCACATTTCAATCAGGGAAGCTGAAATCCCAAGTCAAATCTTAATGTGTTTACATGTCTGAACTCAAGCTGATAACATCCAAATAGTGAAGGAGGTAAGATCTTTCCAAAAACAAACACAATCAGCTCAGTGATTCCTCTCCTTTTTTGGGGGGTGGACAGATGGGGGCCTTAATCACATAAGCAACAACCCTGTTTATAATATTAACATTTTAGTGGATAGTAATATAATTTCAGCATATATAAACTTATACTCTATTTGAAACGGTAAATACTATTATGCAATTTTAATAATGATATCAATATATTATGTTTTAGTATCTTATTAAAATTTTGGTTTACTCAATGAATGGTTTATGTTCATTTTTATTTAGACAGAGTAGAGACTTTTACTAGACCTGCCAAAGTAACATTAATAAACACGTTCAGGTCTTGCTTCTGAAGTTCCCTATCATTTATTTTCTTTAAAAGTGTCAAAGAGAATCAGTCACTAGGACTGTTTGAGACATTTTTAAAATCATCTCTACTCTGAGGTTCTTGAAACATTTTTTTAAAGTCATATATATTATCTACATGAATTCATGAAATCTGCAGTATTAATTCAAAGAAAGAAGTGGGACATTAATTAGACTCATGACACTACTGTGTGATCCAGTGAGAACTGACAGCCAAATTGTAAGGCCTCTTTAAGAAGAAATTATATCTTAAATTTTTTGCCTGTGCAGATCTTAAACTGCAAAGACTTTTCCTTTTCCTATTACTACTGCTACCACTATCATCATCATCATCATCATCTTCATTATTTGACAGGGGCAGGACCTTTATGTGAGTATCCAAGTTCCACACTGGTGCTTACAATTTGCATTTTGGTGAATGTATTTTTAAGAAGCTACACAATAGGAGACTGAGCTGCCCTGTCGAATTTTGAAAGCTTACTTTCATTTGTTTTGCTGCAAGTGTTGATTTAATTATACTGCATTATTATCAAAGCTGCATTATGTACTTTTTTTATTCCTTTTACATGTGTTTGAGGTGAGGACCTTGGCTTTGTCTGCAAACTGTGTTTCAAGTTATTCCTTAAGTACTAAATAATAAAGAAAAGAGAAGAAAAGATTTTTTAAAAAGATAGCAGACAGTGATCACAAGGTAAAGGGTTAAATGTAAGATCTCCAAGAAACATTTTGAAGTTGATTAAGACTCCAGCTTTGCATTAAACAGTATCGCTTCCACATGAGTTGCTGCTAATACTGTTACGGAGCAGCTTGAGAGCCCAGTGTGCCAGTGACCTCCTTCACCCTCCAGCCACCCACCGGGCCTTCCTGATTAGCATTCTACCTGGTTCTCTGAGGAATTCCCATCATCCCCTAGGAGCTCATTCCGTACTTCGTCACTGTAGGCAATCCGTGACCTTTTCTATAAAACAAAACAAAAAGGGAGAGAGCAAGATGAACGTTAGAAAGTAAAGGCTTCGAAGCATTACTGGTATCAACGCTGATCATCTCAAACCTCGAGAGCCCCCTAATGGAAACCTATTTGCTCAAATGTGCAAACCAAAGTTGTGCAAAGTTCTTGAACTTGAGGAGTTTAATGTAAATTAGAAGTTTTTTCAAATGCCAGTAATGGAAGAAAACTCTGCATTGTGTAAGTACTCTATTAATATTCACAAACGGATCAGAACTGATATGTTATTCCATGCAGAGTCATTCAAATCAGACCACAAAGCTAAAGGAAATACAACTATACAGCTGTATATCTGCAACACTCACCAGATTGTAATTAAAACAAGAGTATAAGGGGGTCTTTAATATTGTGGCAGGAAATGGACTCTACAATATAGGTCTTTTAAAATCTCTAATTCTAGGATAATATTATATCTCCAACTATACACTGGAATGCCTGGAAAATAGCATATCCCTATTTCTTTCATTATTGTGATGTTACTAACCAGAATTTAAAAGCACATGCCGTTTCCAAACAATAATTTAAATGTCTCCAAGTCCTCTATAAAAATGGCCTAAGGAAAAGTAGTGGGAGTGTGTGTATGTGTACATCTGGTAAAACAAATTAAATTTCCCAATCCCAGTAAATAAAGGCAAGTAGGCTATGAGCCAGCTTTTCACAATTCCAATAAATAAAGACAAGCAGGCTATGGATCAATTTTTCACACACTGAAATTTTGTTTTACAAGAAATCTACCTTTACCTGTAAAGTCAGAGGGACATGTCTGCAAGCAATTCATGAATTATCTAAACATGCACACATTTGGAAAAGCTAAAAAGCTCTGAAAATTAGTTGTGAAGCTAGAGTGCCATCCTCAGATCCTACTTCAGCATCACTATTTCAGACCCAAATGCCGATTTACAGATTACTTTGCTGCCTTTTCTGCTTCTGAACTAACTAAGCAAAAACAGTCAATTAAAAAATGGCAGTTGGGAAACAGTAATCTTTTCCCACTTGGGGTCTACAGTTTAGCACTTAATATTTCTTACCTGCTCAACTGTGATATGAAAAATTATTGTAGTTTAAAAGGACTATCCATAATCCGTGAGCAGAAGTCAACAAGATTTTTAATTAGATTTTTAAACCAGTGAATGAGTAACACTGCTTTGCCACATAGAGATCATAATATCTTAAACATAAAATCCGACTATATTAGAATTTAAAAGGACTTTTGACAAGAAAAACGAATAGATTTTAAATCATTTTAAAGTTGCCTTTCTCAATTGGGGTTCTTTTTCTGAACCACAAAATACAGAAATGATTTCAGTGACTATTTTCTCAATTCTCCCAAAGATGGGACATGAGAGAGAGTTTAGTTCATTACATAGAATAGAAACTTTAGGGCATTAAGGCTTAACTCTCTGGCAGAAACCAGTTGAAAAGGGCTGAATGGGGTATAAATAAAAATAAATAAACCTAGACATCCTTTTATTTTTTTAGAGAAAAAAAGATCAGTCTCGTGGAATTCTAAAGGTAGCTTTGGTTAAACTGAGACTAGAACTCTGTGGTCCTGACTTACAGCTCAGCACTCATTCTACTGCACAAAATTTCCTCCTCATTCTATTACCCTCTGAATACTCTCAGGAAAAAAAATATAAAAATTGCAAAATGTTGCAAAGGAGATGGTGGTATCCCCTCCTGCCCTAAGTCTCTACCCCAAGCTCCCCTTCCTTGCTACAAATGTGTATCTCATACTCTGGCAGTAGATAAATGAAACCAACCATGTTGCAGAAAGGACAAAATAGAAAAGTTAGGTCATTAGACTGACGTCAGTAATGACATCTATATCAGATGTCTTAACTATTCAGGAGTGATCCAACTCATTCATTTTTGAATATGGCAGACTTCTTACCACCACAAACAGCAGATAAGCAGCCAAGCAGGTTGGCTTCTCTTATAGTATTTACCGAAGCTACTATTAGTTAGCTATTTCTATTGACTTCATATCGTACTGAAAAATGCTAAATTACAAGGACAGTACACTTCATGGCCTTACCACAATAATCAAGCCAAACCTTTCTTTTGCCCATTTGGAGCTCCTCGCTACGGTAGTTTCAAACTAGCTAGCAAAAGTATTTTACAGCATTAAAGGAAATGAGAACCTTTAAACAGGCTGTGGTATCAGAGCTGCCTTTTTAATTATTCATTTCATCACTATGGGGGACTAAAACATTCCACAGTATGCAAGAATATCATATGGAGATTGTTTTTATTTTTCCCTTTTTTACCAAAATACCAACAAATTGGCATAGATTGTTTAATTACATTATATTCTTATTTTGATTTGATGTACTTCAAAAGAAGAAGAAAATTATAAACATGTATCCCTAAATATCTAATCTTGTTTTGGTTAGAATCCATTGCTTTTAAAAACCAGCAATTAAGGGTGTACATGCTCAGCAACAGAGAACTAAAGATTTATCCACAGTTGAAGGGTGGTCCCTATAAATGTCATTCTTTACCATTGGGATGGTTAAAACTGCTCACTGGGATGGCTTTCTGGATGTAATTAAGCAAATGATATGCTGAGTTTATAAAATGTTCTCTGATAGGACTGACTTCCCTTAAAATGTTCTTCTGATAGATTGAAAAGACAACTCATTTCAAATATCAGAAATAGTTCCTCATGAAAATGACACAGCTAATGCTGAAAACTGAACTCTTTACACTCAAGTATCACTTTATAAATTTTTTTTTAAATTAACACTTTGCTTTACTAAGAATTATATTTAAATGCATGACATTGGTATTTTCTCCTAAATTTTTATGGTTTGAAATTTTAAATAAGCTGATTTTAATCAACTGTAATTTAGCCTGCACAATCATCACTAAACTAACTGGATACCAAAAAAAGGCCAATTCCTTTGAATGACAAACTGCTTATTTTATGGAATTTTCCTCCTAAATATCAATAAAATATTTTACATTTCGTGGAATTTTTTAAAAACCTCACTCTACATTGCTAAGTACTATGTCATACTTTAATTTGGCAGACTCAAAGCTAATGAAACTGAAACACCTACTGTATCTTTATAAACCAACTAAAATATTTTTTGCTTTATTATCAACTGTATAAAATCTGTACTTTAGCCAAATGCAAGCATGAGAATTTGAGCTGGAAATGTCACACAGTCAGCTACAGTTTGAAGGAACCCAATTCATAATGCATTTTATAAATAGTTAATGACTTCTATACATAAGCTAACCAGGCAAATCAAGAAATTGTCAACATTTTTAGTCTTAGTTGTCAGTTACTACTGTCTACTGGTGCTTTATATGTGGCTTCTGGAGAAGACAGAAGCTCTCTGCAGTTTGTAATCTATTGCAATTTCAGGTCTGTACCATAAGGATGGAAAAGCTTCAACTGACAATATCTGCCACACACACACACACACACACACACACACACACACACACACACAGTTAAATACAAGGACATTTCTCACTTTTAGTTGTGTGTTTTTGTAAAGTTTATTCCTTCTAACTTATATGCTTAGGTAGACGAGACACAGTTGGACAGAGAAATCTACAGACCATATATGAACCATAAAAAAAATGACAAATTAACAACTGATTGTTATCCCTAAGACATGATGCACAAAATTTCAATGGTTATTTTAAACTGACGACAAAAGTGAGTCTTTGGTTATGAAAGCAAGAATTTCAGACTCCAGGCAGTTTTTTACTTGATGAACAGAACGTCTGCATACTGATTGGCTGATTCTCTTAAAGCCAAGTTCAAACAGATACACTTGCTCAGTTCTCTCTGGAAATTTGGCTTGAAACAATCTATCTACTTGACCTTAACATTTCCCAACTGAACTGAATGTGTTCCTGGACAGGCACTGCTAAACTAGAAACAAAATGAATTAACTTAGTTTAAACTAATTAAGAACTGTAATCTGTGTACCATCTCCTGTAAGATTCTACATATGAAACAGGGTATAGGTAACCAGAATGAGGATTCTAGCACCCACCACTAGCATAAGCATAACAATGAAGTTGGTTTATTACTAGAGCGTATATGAGAATTTAATTTCCATGGCGTGCACATGGCAAAGCAATTGCTTAAATTGCCTCACCTGGGAATTTAATACAATGTTATCATCAGACCAGCCACACTGTAAATAGATTTATAATGCTTTCCATGTGCTGCACTCTGTTGCATATGAATTAAGTAATGATCTGGTATTACAATAAAATCAGCTAGTTCCCACACCTGGCAGACAGGATATTTCACTAAATTAATACCCATACAGCTACATCACAAGGCATGGGAGAGGAAACAATCTCTAAGGCATTCGATTTGAGTTTTACATGGGAGGCAAACACTCCAGGGTTATGAACAATGTTACTATGTTGAATGGGCTGCTTAAGACAACATCTGTATTTCAGAATTAAGACTTTCTCATTCCCATTCAATTTTGGCCTGATTTTCTTCATTCAGTACTTTAAGTACTAATCAGCAATCTGCAACATTCACAAACACTAAGAAAGCCCTTTATTCTAATCTATGTGCTGCAGACAGCCAAATAATTGATACTAAGTGCAGTATGGTTTTGGTAAGGAATGAAAGAACAGCTTGTCCTACTTCCTAATCAAATTGGTCTATAGAAGAAATGGTTAATAGACTTCTCCATAGGTCTAAAACAAATTACCCAGTCTGGCCAGACTTTTCCATTGCTTCTACCATGTCTTTCAGTCTCCATATATTTAATAACGCCCCAGGTTACCAGGTGACACACCCATTAAAAACTGTTATGCTTTCATAGCCAAAGAATTTAACTACTCTAAAGAATTTAACTGCTCCTGTTATAATTAACACTTTGGGATAGCTACAGAATACCGTGAAATTATATTTGTTAGCTAGTCATATAGTTGCTGGTACTCATTTCTTACCTAATTTTATCTGGTTCTAATTAAATAATATCATACTTCCGTAATACCCAGATGGCATTTTCTAAAAAGTATCTATCTTTGGAACAAGGCATTCCATTTTTAACCTTACTTCTCTTTCTTTGCTGGTGATTTCAGCTTTTCATCTTCACTCTACCCCTGACCCAGGACTTAAAAAGCCTCATCAATCCAGGACAGGAAACTTAAATTTCAGAGAAAAAAATAAAATGGAATTTATAAAATTTTGTTTATGACCGTGTTCTCTGTGCTGTACTAATTTCTAGCAAATAGCAATTTAAGATTAAAACATACCATACTACATGATAGAGGTAAAGGTAAAGTAAACTGTTAGGTAAATGTTTGATCCTTGGAAAGTTGTTAGGATGACAAAGCACAGGGCACTGAGTGAAAAGAACAGAAGTAACATTTCAGTATGTGATCTTGGTCAAAATTAAGTTTTCTGAACATCAGTTCCCTCAATCTCTAAAAAAGTGGTGACAATATTTATTTCCCAGGGCTTTTGTGAGGATTTAAATATTATAAACAAATGGACGCCTATCATAATACCTTGGATGTGATGACCCTGCAAAGGACGTTCAACTAAATATTAGTTGATAATATTGGAAAGGATGCAATAAAACCAGTACACATACATGACTGAGAGTATAAATTAGTGCATCTTTCGTTGAAAATGATTTGCCAATATATACCAAAAGTTGCTTTAAAAAATTCTATTATTTCATCCAGTAATTCTACTACTACATTGTTTTGCCCAATTTCCTATTTTATGGTTCCACAATTTTTGGATGACTTTCAATGATAAAAAACTTTCTGGGCTTCCCTGGTGGCGCAGTGGTTGAGAGTCTGCCTGCCAATGCAGGGGACACGAGTTCGAGCCCTGGTCTGGGAAGATCCCACGTGCCGCAGAGCAACTAGGCCAGTGAGCAACAATTACTGAGCCTGCGCGTCTGGAGCCTGTGCTCCTCAACAAGAGAGGCCGCGATAGTGAGAGGCCCGCGCACCGCGATGAAGAGTGGCCCCCACTTGCCGCAACTAGAGAAAGCCCTCGCACAGAAACGAAGACCCAACACAGCCAAAAATAAATAAATAAATAAATAAATAATTAACAAAAAAAAAACAAACTTTCCTGCATTTCTTTTTTTTTTTTTTTTTTTTTAAATTATTTATTTATTTATTTATGGCTGTGTTGGGTCTTCGTTTCTGTGCGAGGGCTTTCTCTAGTTGCGGCAAGCGGGGGCCACTCTTTATCGCGGTGCGCGGGCCTCTCACTGTCGCGGTCTCTCTTGTTGCGGAGCACAGGCTTCCGACGCGCAGGCTCAGTAATCGTGGCTCACGGGCCCAGTTGCTCCGCGGCATGTGGGATCTTCCCGGACCAGGGCTTGAACCCGTGTCCCCTGCATTGGCAGGCGGATTCTCAACCACTGCGCCACCAGGGAAGCCCCCTGCATTTCTTTAATGCTATCAGACAAAGTAACTTCCAATCTGTTTCTTCTAAGTAGTCATTCCACTAAACATGGCTTGCTCTTGCTCAAGGGACTGTTTAGAGTTAAAGGTCAAACTCATTCACTGGAAAGTGCACATGCCACATGTCACCAATACTGTAGCGTTAATAAAGGGAAAGCACACTTTCTATCTATCATAAACTCATGGCCAATGGACCATATGCAAGCCACCAGAGAGAAAATACTAACACGCCCTGCTGCTAGGCTACCAGCAGTTGGAAAAGCAGGTTACCGTGCGAACACTAAAATAACCCATTGCTCTTGAGTATGTAATACCAGAAATTTTTTTCAAAAAAGTACAATTACAAATGTCTTTCTATTATAATCATTCTTATTTACTATTTTTGCTTGAACTTTCAAAACATTTTATGTGTTTGAAATGGATATTTATGTTTTGGCTATAAATAATAAGATAAATCATACCACATTTTCTCCTAATTATTTTTTTAAATTTAGCTTTAATATCACATGTGAATATTTATTTCCATATGATGAGGTTATATCTGTATATATACACATATAGACTCATACAAATCCATATGCAATCCATATGGAATGACTCTATTTATGTTTCACAATGCTAGAATAGACTTTTATTTATACTAGGAACTCTGACCACATTGCCACTACATCATTTAATGATTTGCAAAACAGAGAGCCCAGAAATGATGTAACTGCACTTCTTCGTTTCCTCCTCCAGCATTTCTAAACTTACGCCTGAAATTTAACATTAGTGCTTCAAAATGCAACCTGAGTTAGTTAGAATCATGGCCCCACTTGCTTGCATATGTTTATAGTTTACAACTTTGACGCTGCTATTGAACATAGTGTGTCTGTGTCTTATATCATGTTAGTTTGTCAATCAATAATTAAGTTACTTCATTCAGAAAATCAGCTCATGATAGAATGCCCAGATGTTGTTGTCAACATCTGGAACAGTGTAAGTATGCAGTAGAGGAAGTCTAATTCTTTACAGTCTTTCTGAATATAAAATAACTCCACAGACTGTACTTGAAATAATCAAAATGTCAAAATGTTCATTATTTTGTTTGATAATAAATACCCTATACATTCCCACTGGAAAATGATACTCTGATAAATGAATGCTATATAACAGATGCTTTATTTATATTTTTAAAAGAATTACTGAAATAAAGTATGTAGATTTATATAATTAATTTGTATCTAGGTTTCCCTATGTAATCTGCCTAGCATTAGGAAGGAAAAGTGATTCATTCATTGACAATCCATCCACAGTCGTAGTTTCAAGCGATCCAGACATCCAAGAACAAATGATCTTGAGGATTCTATGTAACTGTCGCTGAGGATATCACATAAATGACAGAATCTGATAGTTGACAGTGACATGCAGCATCATCTAAACCAGCCTGCTAACATAGAGATGAGAGGTTCCAAGCCAGATGGGCGATCTACACAAGGCCACACACCCGGGAAAGACCTGGCAGAAGAAGGACAGAATCCGTTTCCCAATGCCAGTGCTCTTTTCACTTTACCAGACCACCAAGACAGGCTGGGGGTGTCTTATCACCCATTCCCCAGGGCAAGGTTGGCTGTACCATTCACCTAGTTCTATGAATGTATCATCAGCTATAAAGTTGATTAGTCTGTAGATTTTGTTTCTTGTCACCCTCCTCCAAAACAAACAAACAAACAAACCTTTACTTATACTTTGTTGTTAACATCTGGAATATTGACAACAATAAATTTGAAAGTCCAAGGGTGACACATGCTTAAGGTAGAATGTTTTATTTGATAGAAAAAAGTGTCTAATCTCAGTTCGTGAGTCACAACCACACCTATGGGTGTAACTGAGATACGTGTCAAGATGAATCTTCAAAGGCTACATCATAAAGCAACAATAATTTACCCTCATGGCAGGAGAGGAACCACACCAGTTATTAAGATGTGCTAAGAATTATCTGCTTACCCGTGAGATCTGGTGACTCCCGATTTATCTACTCTAAAATTCTAGCTTGGAACCAGCCATCTCATAAGCAAACAATTTTTACAATATTTTTTTTCTTGGTACTTACTTTTGGACCCATGTTGTGAGAGATTCTTCATTAAAGAATATGCTGTGTTACCTTGAGTTTACAGTGCTCATAATTCAGAGGTATACAATATACCTTTTAATGCTTTATGAATATAGCCAATATAACTGTGATGCTTAGCCAATAAAACAAAACTATTTTAGCCCAAATTCTCTACGGAAATATTTTGAAGATTACTTCTATACCTGGGTGAACCAAAACTATAAAATATGATTAAGTAAATATAAATATTCATACCTGATTCATAAACATGTTGTGAATCTAAAAGATTCTCCATTTTCAGTTGAACAGAATAAAATCCTGCCTACTGAGGGGCTTTGCTTCATCAAGTAAATGTTCTTTCTCTTCTATCTTCAATGTGTCACTCTCTATTGGTTCTTCCCTTTAAGAATACAAACATTTTTAAGTGTACCCCAACTTTCAATATTTTAAAAGGTTATTTTACCCTATACTACACTCCCCAGCTAATGCCCAACTGCTCTTTATTCTTCCTTTCCTAGCCAAGCTTCTCGAAAGAGTATACTACAAGCACTAACTACACTTATTCATGTCCCAGCAGCTTATCAACTTCCAACAAACTGGATGTTTTCCTACCACGCCACAGGACTCCCCAGGAACACCAATGACTTCCTAGTTGACAAAATCATTTTAAAATAACTTTAGAATGGTTATAGATTTCTAGAAAAGTTACAAAGATAATACAGAGAGTTCCCATATAACCTACACCTAGTTTCCCTTATTATTATTTTTTGATGTTAATATTATTCTTTTTTTATTGGAGTATAGTTGTTTTACAATATTGTATTAGTTTATACTATACAGCAAAGTGAATCAGCTATACGTATACATGTATCCCCTCTTTTTTGTATTTCCTTCTCATTTAGGTCACCACAGAGCATTGAGTAGAGTTCCCTGTGCTATACAGTAGGTCCTCATTAGTTGTCTATTTTATACATGGTATCAATAGTGTATATATGTCAATCCCAATCTCCCAATTCATCCTACCCCCCACCTTCCCCATTGGTATCCATACATTTTTCTCTACGTCTATGTCTCTTATTATTAACATCTTACATTACTGTGGTACATTCGTCATAATAAATGAATCAATTGTTCATTATTACACATTATTATAAACTGAGGTCCATACTTTTTGCAGATTTCCTTAGTACCTCGTGTTCTTTTTCTGTTCCAGGACACCATCCAATATCCCACATTACATTTAGGTGTCATGTTCTCCTTAGGCTCCTCTTAGCTGTGACAATTTCTCAGGCTTTCCTAGTTTTTGATGACCTTGACACTTTTGAAGAGTATTGGTGTTTTGTAGAATGTCCCTCAATTGGGATTAGTCTGAGGTTTTCCTCATGACTAGACGGGGGTTATAAGTTTTGGGGAGGAAGACCACAGAGGCAAAGTGCTATTTTCATCAACATCATATCAAAGGTACGGACTATGAACATGATTTATCACTGTTGACGTTGACCTTGATCACCTGGCTGCGGAGATGGTTATCAGCTTTCTCCATTGTAAAGCTACTCTTTCCCTCCTTCTTGTACTGTGTGCGCTATGCACAGCCCCCACTTAAGGACTGGGGAGTTGTGCTCCATCTCCGTGAGGAAGGAGTAGCTACAGAAATTATTTGGCATGGGAGATCTGTCTATTCAATCATTAGTTGGTATCAGGATGAACTCATGGATATTTATTTTATACTTTGGCTTATAAGCCAATACTACTTCATTAATTTTGCTGCACAAATTGTACCAACTTTGGCTCCAATGGCCACTTTACAGTCCCTTTTTCATTAGACCTCTCAATAGCATCTGACATTGTTGCCCACTTTCTCCTTAGCAGTTACACCACCACCCTCCTATCCTTCTGGTCTCTCCTTCTCAGTCTCCTTCATCATAACTGCTCTCTCTGTATGCCCTGGGTCTCCATCCTTAGCCCTATTCTCACTCATCTGTTTGATCTCATCTATACCTGTTGTTCTAACCACCACCTAGAGGCTGGCAAAGACATGTTTTCTGCATAAATCTAATTCCTACTTGGTGCCTAAGATAATCAAAAGGCAGTTCAGACTTAACACAGACAAAGTGGGGCATTTTCTTTCTCCTATATGCTGCTCCTCCACCTGTTTTCCATAATTTGAGGTATGGTGTTACCATGTACATAGTCAACGCAGATATAATCCTAAAAATTTTCCTACTCTCTCCATTATTCTCCAAATCCAATCACCAAGCTCTATGGATTAAACCCTTATTTTTCAGAATATCTACAACTGGGGCCCTTAGCCATATTTCCAGGATGTCTGTTACCTTATGCACTAGTCCCAATTCTTTCCCCATAACTGTTGTTACCACATATTTCATCATTCTTTTTATCTATGAATTATATTTGACAGATACTTGTATGGAAAGACTGACATGTTTTTAGGCAGAGGTAAGCCAACAGGTACAAATTCTCAGCGCCTCATCTTGGGGAGTAAAGGAGACCTTTTCAACCCTATCTGTAGCAGAATATCAAAGCTATAAAAGAATCATTGTCTAAAGATATAACTTATTTCAGAGTAGGCATGTTAAATAGAAGGCAAATTCATTCGACAAAAGCCAATACACTATGGGAAAATGCTAAGCAGCAGACCTCTCTCCAACTTCATAAGTCAAGACCACATTTCTCTTTAATTTCAAATGTAGGCATATGTCATATCAGCTATTGTACTGTTCTCCTAAGTTAGATATTTCCAATTTTCATGATGTAGAAGCTAAAAGACCACCCTTTCAAATGAGATGATGTGCATGCACATTTCTCCTTTGTTTGTCTGATTTGTGGACCCTGAGGAATATGGATTATTTCTGTTATCTGCATGAAGAAGCTCTGCTACAAGCCTGGCATTCAGTTTGCTTTTATGTCTGAGACCCCAAATTGTACTGTTAGGCAACAGAGGGCACTTATCTAGATTGAACTGTCATACAAATAGATTTTTGTCAGCCATTCAATTTGTATTGGGGAACATGCCAACAAAAACAAAACCCAGCAATTTAAAACAACAAACCTATCCTCTACTGACAGGAACAAATTGCTTTATTTCAAATGAATAAGAATTACTATAGATCGCACATCCTGTGTGTGGGTGCTAAGAAAGAAAAATATTTTTGGAACTAATTCTGTCTAGTTTTTCTGGCAGTGGTCTAACATGAAGTAAGCACGAAATATGCTTAATACTAATAAACACACAAGAAAAAAAATGCAAACAGACAGGAATTACATGTTATCAGAGGAGAACAAGGCTTTCTAAGAAAATTCCAAGTCAAAATTCATCAGCCACATGAAAAAGTTAACACTGTGTTGCATTTTGAGTTTATTCTCTGATCTATAGTCCTTTGGGGAATGCAGGTGATGCCTCTGCCCACAACATAGTCAATCTGAGAAGTAAAACCATCACTCTCCCTGAGCCTAAATAGTCAATCTGAGAAGTAAAACCATCATTCTCCCTGAGCCTAAACTGATTCTGGCTCTGTGTCTTCAACATTCACAAAGAATAATTGAAAACTTTAGAGAACTGACCTCATCACAGTTATACCCAATCACTTCCATATCTCAGACTATTTGGAAAAATAGTCAGAGGATCTTTTATAAGTTGGTATTAATCTTAGACATTAAAGATGTTGATAAATTACATCAGTAAAGACAAAGTAATAAAATTTTCACAACTTAAAAATTACATCAATTTGCCCATCAGTATATAAAATAGTTTAATCCCCTCCCCTATTATTTTTATTTGAGTTGAATCCCGTTCCCTTTCCTATAAGCTGCATCTTCATTCTGGAACTTCTGGAGCTACTCTTTCAGTGAAATTCATTCTTAGACTAGTAGGATCAGACACTGCTGTGAAGGAAATAAGCAAACATGCAAATTCAACCCTGGGAATCCACATCGAGCTGACACAGAAAATAAACAAACATACAGATCAAAAACTTCAATTGAACCAATGTAATTTTACTAAATAGAAATCTAATTAGTTCAATTACTTAAATGCAAGCGTTTACATTAGAAAATGAGTTCTCTTCAATCAAAATTATGTAACAAGAATTTAGCACTTTACAAAATTCTGTTATATGTCACATGACATAGCTATAACTTTTTATGTTGTAGCAACAGGTACTTATGTCAAGACTTTAGATTTTATTAAAGGACAATCTAAAAAAATAATAGAGTCCAGATATGACATGAAAAGGACCTCATGAATGGTAGTTAAAATGGATAACAGGACAAAAGCAAGGTAAAATATAATGCTCCAAGTGGCCTCTACATTTTGGTAAATGATAGAACTATCTGAGAAAAATTATTTTTACTTTGAAGAAAGTTATAAAATTACGTTAATTTAAAAACATGAACAGATGCATGATGTATGCAACTTACTTTCAAACAGTTCAGAAAAAAATAGACATACGTAGAGTTGAAAAGATCAATAGAGAAAGCATACAAAAATGATAAAGCAAACAGTACAAAATGTTAATAGGCAAATCTAGGTAAAGGGAATATGTATGTGCTTTGTGCTATCCTTTAAACTTTTCTGAAAGTTTGAAATTAGTTCCAAATAAAAAGTTTAAAGTGATTAAAAAGTATGAAAAAGTTAGTGGGATAAGGAGATAGAGGCTCTTGCTAAGCTAATTTTCCACAACTAGCTAATGTCTGAGATTAGCTAATGTCCAGAATAAATCCTTGATGAGATAGATAACAGCTCATGTTAAACAAAAGTATGAGACCATTACTCCTTTCGAATTCAGACTATTTAAACTGTTAATTTTTATTATGTACAATGGTGTTTGTTCTCTTTTAGTTTTTTTCAGTAACAATGCAGGATTACATTTGTTAATTTTAAATTAGCAACGTAATTTTCTTTTGTAGTTCAGCTAGTAGAATGGACTCTAAATCATACCTGGTCAGAGAAGCTCAAAGTTATCAGTTCATAATGACAGAATATTATCTACCATTTAAAATAGTTTGGCGGTAATGTACAGTTCTTTTTTCCCTTCATTTCATTCTGAATAAAAGTGTTGAGGACAATGATTCTAAATCAGATTGCTTAACAAATAAATGATTTATTATTATTATTATTATTTTACAAAAATGCCTAGAGGATCCTAGTACAAATTTCACTGGAGTGTTTTGCACTAACTAAAGATCTTTTAGCGTGCTCTTAGGTCATGCTCTAATGTTCCTGAAGAGAACACACACTCTCACATAGTTAGACATGTGCCCACTAAACTTTGACTTGATTTGGCAATCAAGGTATTGCTGATCTGTCTAATTTTGACTGTGATAGCCCTGGACTGGGACTGAATGTAATTCCATTCTCTGAAAAGAACACAGCCAATTCTGGCGCTCTATAAATGTGCAATAATGATAGGACCTTAGGGCTAGAAGGGACCTTGAGAGGTCCTCTAGAGTGCCTTGTTCCCTGACGTCATGGCACACTGAATGTACCTGATAAAGACCTTGGGAAGGAGATTCCTTAACCTTCACAAAGGAGGTTTACCAACAGTCACCGATTACTGTCAGGAATTGTTTCCCTAAATTAAACTTAAATCTATGGTCCTGCAGTCACACATACAGTAGAGCCCAGCCACAGCTGCTGACCACACTTGGTGTAACACTTCTTCATAGACTTGAAGACACTTAACAACTCCACAACTCTCCATGCAGGGAAAATGATCCCCGGACCTTACTTCATCTGTCTAATTTCCTAATCCTTTAATCATCTGAGGGACCCACCTCTGAATTACCTTTAGGCATGGTAACCCCAACAACACTCAGAGATGGACATTAGTGGATTCTTCCAGATTCTACCATGAACCAAAGTGTACCCCATCTTACCATCTGTAAAGCTGAGGAGGCCACTCATTTTTCTGTTCTTTCTGATTTCTGCTCTGAATACATTTAACATTAAATTATATCCACGCAATAATTTTTATTTGAGTTTTAGGGCAAGTTACTATTACTCTTTTAAATTTGTTTTCTTGTCCTTTGAAAAAACAATATGATAAATTAAAAAGATCTCCAATTTGGGCAACTGACGAGCCTGGATTCAAATCCCAGGTTCGTCCTTTTCTAGTTATGATTAACAAGAAAGTTTTTGAGCCCCTGTGTAGTAGCCAAGGTAAAGTTTATAAAACAACCAATACAGTGCTTAACACATACTAGGAATTAAAGAACAATAACTGCTCTAATCATAATAATAATTATTATTGAGAATGCCAGCAAGTCTACTCTTCTAGCATATAAAACTCTGGGTTTGCCCACCTCAGCTCTTTATTCTAAGATGGCCTCACACAACTTTGCCCAACATGGCCACTTCAGTTCTGCTCCCAGTTATTTATCACCCAAACTTCTGACTATAAAGACCAGATTGCCATTCCATTCCAGTTCCTCCTTGCCCTTGGGACTCAATTTTGCCTTCCATTTTTGGTCTTTTTTCTTTTGACTCTTTTTATTTATATCTGAACTTGATTTTCTCTGCTTTGACCCTCAACGTTTTCTGAGGATTTAGGCTCCCATTCACCCATTTGCTCTCTCTAGAAGAGCAAATACTTATATATGTGATCCCAGAGAAAATACTTGTAGATGTCATCCCAAACTCTGAAAAGAATTCAGACAGTAGTATAACATAGAACCTTCAAAGATAATGTGCTTCATTATCAGCATTTTTTTTTAACAGTATGAGTTAAACTATGATTCAAATCCTAGTTTTGCTATTTATTATCTATGTGACTGAAGAGAGGGTGTCTCACCTTTCTGAGTCTCAGTCTGCATATCTGCATAAAAGAAATGAAAAACACTTTGTTGGAATGATTAAATAGGACTTGCAAGAAGAACACAGCTGCATAAGTTAACAGGTTCCCTCTAAGTCATCACTTTTCCCTCTCCTTCCCCTCTGGGTTTGGGTAGGTGGGTGAATAACAAGAACAAATATACTCGGAATTCTCCTTTCTTGGCAAAACTAGAAAACAGGTATTATTCATAGATCCCAAATTATGTGGAGAGGTGTCCCAAAGCAGATGAGATCATGCAGAGCCACTTGATGACAAAATGCCTGAAGGATAGTAAGAGGACACAACCATAGGTGAGCTCAAAAAGCACCAACTAAAATACACTTCCTAAAGATGAGGGACTCATTCTGAAGCACAAAATCTATATGCTTCGTTTGAAACAATGGCTGTGGGAAGGTGTAAGCAGGCTGCTGGCAGAAGCACTCTGGGACACAGTTTGTTCAGAGAAGCAGAGTTACATAAAGAATAACACAGGACTTCTGCTTCCCAAAGAATGTAGAAAAACACAAGAAGCCATTGCTTTCACCTTAACAAACAAAACAAGCTGGAGAAGCTACAAAAATCACAATTTTTAGAAACCTATCAGAGAGCTGATGATACAAAGACACCTATAACTGAAATACAGTCCAGAAAACCATAAGCCTTTTATAACAGAGAAGAGACCCATGGCTGTTCTCATTCTTGGTGGAGTAGAGGAAGCCTCCACAGATATGGGTAAGAAGAAACCAGTCACACTTCTAACTAACTATTAAAGGTTGCATCAGGGCTGGCATAACAGGTTAGGATTTCAAGGAACCTGAGCCACAGAGTGAGGTATAGGGTCTACCAAGCAATGCTTTCCTATGGGTCATTACTGAGTGCTCAGGGCATGGGAGGATTTCTGACAGAGATGCTCCCCCGGGTTGTACAAGACCTCCCTCAATCCTAAAACAGCTGGCCCTCTGAAGGTGGAGTGCAAGGCAGCAGAGCTAAGAAAAGTCCATGCTAAGCACTCTGGCTACTGTAGGCTAGGGAATGGGCAAAGGAACTGATGGAAACCTATCTGAGGCATTCCAAAATTCCAGCCACCAAAAGTTGAAGTAGGGGAGAAGAACAGGAGAACTGAGAGAAACCCTCTGAGGCATTCTGGATCTTCAAACAGTATAAGGCAACTGCCCTTCTAAGGCTTGATTTATGTAGCAGGGCAGAGAGGAATCTGCCAAGATACCAAAAGCCAGGGAGCAAGACTGGCAAGCAAAGAGAATTCCCCAGAGACTCATAAAGGTAGCAGTGGGGCTGTAAAAGTGAGAGAGGGATCTCCCACAAATCAAAAAGATGGTGGCCCAGCTGAAAAGCAGAAAGAAGTCTTTGGAAACTCACCAGTGCTCAGAGCTCAAGCCCTGCTCACAAGGAAGATCCTAACTTCAGCCTCAAAACATGTGAATTAAGCTGAAGCTAAAAAAAAAAAAAAAAGCCCCCACACAGCCCAATTAAAGGTCAAGTTGACTTAGCCATAGAAGCCTGAAATAAAAGGGAGAGTTTTGGGGTGGGGGTAAGGGGGGGGAATGTTTGGATAAAATTTTACTTACTTGACTCTCTTTTATACAAAATATCCAGCATAGAATCAAAAATTACAAGACACATGAAGAATCAAGAAAATATGCCCCATGGTCAGTGAAGCATACTCAGAGATGATCCACATATTGGGATTATCATTCAGGAACTTTAAAATAACTATCATAAAAATGCTAAAGGATATGGTGGAAAAAATGGACAATACACATGAAGAGATGGGGAATTTCAGTGAAGAAAGAGAGACTGTAAAAATGGAAATGGAACCAAATGGAAATGACAACACAAAATTACGGTATCAGGGAATTCCCTGGCAGTCCAGAGGTTAGGACTCTGCTCTTTCACTGCAGAGGGTGTGGGTTCAATCCCTGGTTGGGGAACTAAGATCCTACAAGCCATGCAGCATGGCCAAAAAACAAACAAAAAAATACGGTATCAAAATGTAATTAAAAATATGATATCATTAAATAGACTTAAGAGCAGACTAGAAACAGCAAAGGATCTGTAAACTTAAAAGGAGATCAATGTAAAGTATCCAAACTGAAACACAAAGATACAAAAAACTGACAAAAGATAAAAGAAAAGAAAAGCATCCAAGAACTGTGAAATAATATTGTGACCTCACATATTTGTAACAGGAGTCAAAGAAGGACAAGAAAGAAATGGCGGCAGAAGAAATACTTGAATACATAATGGCTGAAAACTTTACAGAAGACCATGAAATTACACCGTTAAAGTGCAGAAAGGTAGGGAGGGGGATGGGAAACCTGTCGAACTAAAAGTCAAAAGCCAGTGAAAATATCATTCAAAAATGATAGTGAGGGCTTCCCTGGTGGCGCAGTGGTTGAGAATCTGCCTGCCAATGCAGGGGACACGGGTTCAAGCCCTGGTCGGGGAAGATCCCACATGCCGCGGAGCAACTGGGCCCGTGAGCCACAACTACTGAGCCTGCACGTCTGGAGCCTGTGTTCCGCAACAAGAGAGGCCACAACAGTGAGAGGCCCACGCACCGCGATGAAGAGTGGCCCCCGCTTGCCACAACTAGAGAAAGTCCTCGCACAGAAACGAAGACCCAACACAGCCATAAATAAATAAAATTAAAAAAAAAAAAAGAACCAAAAAAAAAAAATGATAGTGAAATAAAGACATTTTTAAATCAGATAAAACCTGAGAGAATCGCCCAACTAGACATGTTAAAATGAGTTCTTTAGACTTAAGAGAAATAACACCAAATGGAAATTGTGATTTGTATGAAGGAAAAAAGAGTTCCAATATAATAAATATCTGGGTAAATATAAAAGACTTTTTCTAAGTATTTGTCATGAGGATAGCATATGTAGAAGTAAAATATAAGATAACAAGAGTTCAAAGGGTGAGAGACAAGTAAATGGAATTCTACTATGTAAAGTCTTAAACTGTCTATGAAGGAATATGAAATATGACATTGAAAGCAGACTAATAACTTAAAGATACACACTGTACCCTCCTATAGGAACCACTAAAAAATAAACACAAAGGGGTATAGATATTTAATATGGGAGATAGAATATAATATTAAAAATTATGTGATTTACTCAAAAAAGAAGAAATAAGGACCAAAGGAACAAAGTATATGTGTGTGTGTGTATACATATATATGTAGTTATATATATAGTTATATAGTGATATATACAGTCATATATAATCAGATGTATAGTCACATATATGTCAAATATATGTCATATACATGTCAAGTATACCTCAATAAAACTGTTTCTCAAAAAAAGGAAACAGTGACCACTAACAGTAATATTATTTAACATTTTCCACGACTACTTACAGATGATATAATTGTATATCTCAAAAATCCAAGAGAATAAACTAAAATTGCAAACAATAAGTACACTAATAAGGCAGCAAAGTTAAAATACAGAAAGTGAAGAAGCAAGGTGTAGTATAGTATATGTCATTTTTGCTGTCTTTTGTATGGCTCACCATTTTCTTGCTGTTATTTAAAGGGGGAAGGGAGAAGAATGTACAGTTGTATTTGCTCGTATATACATATATAAAAGCTGGAAAGATACACAAGGAATTAATAACAGAAGTTACCTAGGTTGGTGATTGGAGGGGAGGGTGGAATGGGGAAGTGAGATGGACAACAGAGGTGGAAGGGAGAATTTTCCCTGCACATCTCTGTAATCATCATAACTATCATTATCCTCATCATTACCAGCACCACAATCTCCAGCATCTGCTGGGTAAAAGGTTTCCAATAATGTAAGAAGGAACTCTAGTCATATTTTTAGGACTTTTCAGCACTTGCCTATGAGATTAAGAAAAATTCCAAAAGAGTGAGATATTTTGGACCATAGAGCAGTTTCCCAAGGGAGAAAAAGAAGGAATCCTCATGTTTGACTCATTGAGTCAAGTGTCTTAGAATGCTGAACAGCATGCCACAGGGAGTGATCACACTTTGGCCCCTCTAAGAAGGAAGAAGTAATCCAACGAATCTTTTTCATTCACAATTTCTGTATATCTATGACATCAGACTTATATGCATGGGTGAAATAAGAAATGGTAAATGAAAACCCCAATAACAATATAAACACACTACTTCACGTGGATAACAAGCAGTAAAACTTTCAAAACCAAGCAACTAAGTGATAAAAGATGATTTCTATCATACACCCCATAAGAGTTAAACATTGATACAAGGGCTGTCCTCTTAAAATCCCTCCTAGAGCCACCATCTGTTAGTGGAAAAAAAATTGGGAAATTTATTTAAAGAAAACATTTGCTCAATATCAAAATTTTAATTTTAGATTTTGTTAATTACAAAATAAGCACCTTATCAAATGGGAATCCTCTACCTTCTTAGGAAAAACAATAAGCAACACAAAAATGCGTTTGCTTTCTTTCAGGAATGAGAGAAAGTCAAGGCAATTTAAATTAAAGGCATACTCCGAACTTCCATAGAAACTCTTTGTTTTGTTTGTTCCTAAGGAACCAACATACAATAATATGGAAATCACTTGCTTGCAAGGTACCAACACTAAAAATACACACTGAAAAAGAAGTCAAGTTAGTTGTGTTAAAAGAAGCAAAAGAAGTAGGTTTAATTCTAAACTACCATTAAGAAAAAAAGTGCATATAGTTGTATCGGATAGAGTTTACACTTCCTCGTAAAGGTCAAGATCCCTCCATTCCTGAGCAAGCTGTGGACATTTGATTCCAGGGAATGGAGCCAATGATAATGAAGACAAGATCATGCTGTTGTTCACAAGCAGGAGCTGGGGAGAAAATGAAGAGAAATGCATACAAATCCAGTCCTTTAGTCTCACTTTTAGAAAAATAATTAAAAACATGTAACCTGATGACAGTGGGTCAGCAGTCATGTTCATAAGAAATTCATCACATGTAGAAGTCATGTGCAGGCATCCTTCTACTATATCACATTTATCACATTGGTTAACCATTCAATTCCACTTGATTTAATATGTCCTTTTCCTTTCTTTTGGGTAGGGATTGTTGAGTAGGTGGTCACAGATGTAACTGCAAATACTAATCTCTCATTTATCTAGGACAAGTAAAAAGAAATATACTAGATTTTTAAAAAGTAAGGATTCTATGAAACATGGACTGATATATTTTGCTACTTCATGGCTTCACATTATACTTATTTGTAAAGTAAGACTGAAGATATAGTAGAAATTGGAGGACATAGGATTACAGAAACTGAAGTAATATCTACCTTAAAGGTTCCCCCATACAAACTGCTCAACACTACTCCCCCCTCCCCTTTTTTTTTGGCCGCTCGCATGTGGGATCTTAGTTCGCCCCCTGCCTTGTAATCGTGGAGTCTTAACCACTGGACCACCATGGAAGTCCCTCAACACTGCTTTAAACTCCTGCATTATCCCTTTTAAGAAATACCTACAATTTTACTTGCAGCGTTATTTTAGAAAATAAGATGCTCATAATTCCCAACCAACAAGAACAATCTTACTATTCAATTTAAAAGTAAACTTTGATGCCCAAATTTTCGATTTCTGGGGAAATAAATGATAGCTAGCCAAAAAAAAAAAAAAAAAAGCTTTTATTTCCAATTAGTAATTAAACCACAGAGTTCTTGAAAAATGCAACTATTAATATAGTACTCTCAAAATATCAATATGTCAAAATATTGATCAGGAGAGAAAAGAATATTGGGAGTGATATCTCATTTATCACTTCTTTCACTTTTTCTTTGTTTTTGTTTTGTTTTGTTTTCTTGTAAATGCCTTAACCTAGAATTTGTCTTAAAAGAGAATACAAAAAATCTAAAGTTATTTAAATAGTTTACCATGAAAGACCAGAAATATCTGAATTAGTTATAAAACTGAGTATGTTATGATGACATAAAATAAGTATTGCTACTAGTTTTTGGAAGAAATTCTATTAATAAAGTCACAAAGTTTTACTGACCATCTCATGTTCAGACCAAACAAGATAACAAATCTAAATAATGATACTTAAAGTAGATATTATTATATTATTATTATTTTATCTACTTTAATGTTGGCAACCAATTTCAATACATCAAAGACTCTGAACAGGAAAAGATATCTTTCAGCTGGATTTTATTGGCAGACAAACATTTGACTTCCTTATAGGTACCAGAAAGTCTCAAAAATAAAAGTTTGATCTAATCAGATATACATTTTTTTAGGAAGTTTCCTCTAGACTCCAGGTAGAAAACAGATGGGAGGAGGACTAGCCTGAAGGCAGAAATCTTGGGCTTGTTCTTAAAGGTCAAGAGAGAAATCACGTGGTCCTCAATTAATAGACTGTGTGAGGATGGAGGGGAGAGATAATATGGAGGCAGAATCCAGGGGACTCAGTGACAATTAGATGTGGGAGTTAAGGCAAAGAAACAAGTCTGGAATGTCTCTCAGGTTTCCCATGTGGGTAACTGAGTAGATGGTACCTTAACCAGCATAACCAACATATGCATCAACCAGCATAATGAATGCAGGAAGAGGAACTGAGTTTGGATAAAACATAGTAAGTTTAATGAATTCAGGTTGGAACATTGTATTTGAATACCCATAGGGCTGGGACATGTGCAATGGACAACTGAAGAAAGGGTACAGTGTGCGATGTAAAAGTCTGGGCTAGAGACATGATTTTGAAGTCACTGGTATATAGGCAGTAGTGGAAGCTGTGGGCATACATAAAATTAACCAGAGAGAATATAGGGATGACAAGTCAAAACAACAATGACCTGAAAACACAGAAATTAAGGGGAGGACAGAAAAAGAATCTACTGAAGGAGACGGATCAAAGAGCCAGCAAGAGACCAAGGGAGTATGGTGTCAAGGAAGCCAGTTTCAAGAAGATGGGAGTGAATCAAGTACTACATAGAAGACAAGTAAGATAAACACTGGAAAGGGCCCTCAGAAACAAAAGTCATGTGTGACTTTATAAAAAAGTTTCAGAGGTATGATATCTAACACAGATGGGAGCAATACAACATAAAAAAGTTAAACACCTGAATTCTTCCTTATACATATTTTTTAAATGCAATATCCCCATTTATCTAAATGTTGGAATATTTGTACAGTATAAAGACAAGATAAAGCCACTTTTCCCAAAGCCTGGCTATTTCTTCATTTACTTGAAACCTTTGCTGACATCTAGCAGATAAATGACTGATTGCACCACCACCTTCACCCCATTCTCTTTGGACAAAACTCTACTGGATAACATTTTAGTCCCTGTGGTGAAAATAGAATAATTCAGGTAGACACACTTAAGAAAGACATTTATTAAAGTGACAGGTTACCTGAATAAAACACCTACCGTTTGAAGCAACAGCAATTCTAAGAAAATTATTCATCTGAATATATGATAAGATAACCCTTGGAAGTCACATGAGGAAAAAAAATGGTGGTTAAAACTCTAACTGCAAACCGAGGTATACTCAATCTTTAACTTGAGCACCATATGAATAACTCAAAAAGAGCCAACGGGATGACTATATCTCACAAGCTTTATTTATTCTTTTCTGTCTAGTTTAAATATATTTATAAATTACTATCATTTTGTTCCCCTAAATAGTCACAGCATATTTCATAATGTTTTTCTAAAAAGAAGATTTTCAAAAGTATTGCGTTCATTTGTTGTTGGTAGTGGGGAGGTTAGTTTACCGTGTGCTTGGAAACTGTAGGTAAATCAAATACAAGGGAAAGAATCCATTTTCAAGCAAAATTAAAGGTCTTGTAGGATAAAAGAACAACATCATTAACATTTTATAAATCATACAATACTAGCACTTCAGAATTAGAATGCTCTTTAGGAAAAACTTAGCCTCCTGAGGAAAAGGCAAATTATGGTCTAATAAAATAGAAGGAGCATTTCTCTGGTCAGTATAAACCTGGTTGTGCTGGGTTTCAGCTAAGAACCCAAGTTTACTCTGAATCCCTGGACAGAAAGCATTTATATACAGTGCATAATCCAGCGGGGGAAGGACATATGAAAGAACAGGAACTATTCTGCATCATAATTTCCAAATTATTGAAGTGTCATTACATTATTTCACATCATTTAATATAAACAATGAGAGATTGAAAATGATGGTATGATTTGTTTTAAGAATCATAAATTTTAGGAGAGGGTAATCAATCATCTTTCCCCTTTTTCCATATGTAAAACTGGCACTAGTTTGTATGAGATTCCAAATTGGAGATAAACTTTAAGCTACTTACATATTCGTCTAGCTCTATTTTCTAGAGCTGGCAAATACAATTCTGCTACACTCCTGTAGATCAATAATTAAATGGTGTCACTCATTAGACTGAGTAATCAAATGTGGCTTGTGGGCGTACAACTGAGGAAAGTCTCATGTCAAAGAAATTACCTCTTTTGGGGATTTGACCTAACTTAAATAATTCTTTACTCTGAAATTGAGCAGAAATTATTTAAAATTCAACTTAATTTGTGTTAAAAATAAGAGTAAACATATTTTTTGAGCTTACTATGTATCAGGCATTATTCTAAGAGCTGTGTGTGTGTGTGTACATATATATTAATTTACTCTTCACAATAACCCTGAGGCAGACACTATTATTATTCCCATATCAGAGATATGAAAACTGAGGCAGAGAGATTAAATAAATAACTTGTCCAAGTTCAAACAACTAATAAATGTCAGAGTAAGAACTTAAAACCTGGCAAAGCTTCTAAAATAAATCACTTTATATAATCAATCCAATCACATTACTCAAATGTTTCCTTTCTTTTACTACCCGCCTCCTTCCATTGCTGAAGAAAGAATAACCAACAGGCTTTTTTTTTTTTTTTTTTTTAAGGCAATTTGTTTTAAACTTTGGTCCAACTGGCGGCTGTATGGTTGGAAATAAAAGAGATGTAAATAACTACTGAAAAAAACTAGTAAGTGGTCATGATCACACTTAAGTGCTCTACCCAAATATTCAGAATAAACTTAAGTTCTTAGCTGAAATAGTTCTCTGTCAGCAACACAGCCAGGATGACATTGACCAAAAATTGTACTGTCCATTTTATCAGAACACAATCTGCATCATCACGACCATTTAAATGACTTAAAATTGGTAGTTAATAAATATCTGCTTAAGTGAAATGAACTTAACACTGAATTTGTTTAATACAGCAATAATTTTATTTTAATGATCTTCATATATAAATTATTCAATGACTATGGTTGCGAGTAACCAAGCCACGCTTTAAAGGGATTTGCTGAGAATACCCTGGTGGTCCAGTGGTTAGAAGTCTGCACTTCCACTGCCAGGGGCCCAGGTTCGATCCCTGGTCAGGGAACTAAAATCCCGCAAGCCACGCGGTGCAGCAAAAAACAAAAACCAAACCAAAACAAAACAAAAAACTGAAAAACATAAAGGGGTTTGCTGAATCTTAGTTCCTGCCACTCAACCTACAGGTTCTAGTCAAGGTCAAGAGTGTCATGCAGACAATCTAGTGGACACTTTTTATGTCTTCATTTTATGTAACTTCTTATCAACTTAACTTCAATCAACTTGGTTGAAATATCTTCTTTCTTTAAATGGTCTCCTCTGTAGAAATGATCTGGCTTTGCTTCTACCTCACCAGTGGCTTTTTTTTTCTAATTCAATTCTAACCATTCTCTGCTTGAACTCGAAATGCTGTAATTCCTGCGAGCTTGGTCAAGAACACTCTTCTGACACTCTCTCCTCTACCTAAGTATTTTCATCTATTTTTAAAGGTTTAAAAATATCTATATGCTAATATCAAAATAGATCTAACTCAGTTTCTCCTCTGAACTCAAATTTGATATATCCAACTGGCTATTTAAGTTCCCCGCTGGGATGTTTCATAGTAACTCAAATTTAAAACATCTGAGAGTAAATTATTGATTCTACAACCACTACTCTCCCACTAAACAAACAGAGAAATAAAAAACTGACATGTCCCACACTAGTCTTCCCCAACTCAATAACTAGCGTCATCCACTGAAAAACCTAGTTATTTGAGCTAGAAACCTGGGAGTTTATCCTTGACGCCATCTTCAGTAATATACACGGGTTAAAGAAATTAAGGTATCTCTGAAAGAGACAGAGAAAGCAAATGAAGGAAAGTTTTAACAGTTACCACTGAATTTAAGTAGAGGCATATAGGCGATTATTGTACTCTTCTTTCAACTTTTCTGTATGCTTGAAAAGTTTCAAAATTAAGAGTTGAAGAGGAAATTTTTTTAAGTTAAGAGAAAAAAAAGGCTTTGCTGAATTATTCCCTTCAGTGAAATGGACTATTAGCAGGTGGCCACTATTATTTGGCTAACGTTTTTAAGGCGAAAGCATGGTGGCAGAACACTCGGGCCTCTTCACTGCACGTAGAAAGAAACATTTCCATCATCTTGTGCATTTCATATATCTTGAAATGATATATATATATCTCCTGGGACCTTAAGACCATTTAACTCAGTATTAGGGGAAAAAAACCTCTGATTAAGAGCTTCCCAAGCCTATTTTCAAATTTTAGTTTAGCCTACTAAAATTAATCTGGAATATAATATAGAAAATGGCCATGGGCTTAAATTTTAAAAAGAAGCTGGTGTTAGGAAATTTAGAGCTTTAAATATTTACCTTAAAAAGGAAGAAGGGTCTAAAATCAATAATCTAAGCTGCCACTTAAGGAAGCTGGAAAGAAAAAAAGCAAATGATACTTAAAGTAGAAGAAAGGAAATAATTAAGGTCAGAGCAGAAATCAATGAAATAGAAAACAGGTAAAATAATAGAGAAAATCAAAGAAGCCAAAGGTTGTTTTTTAAAAGAGATCCAAAAAATTGACAAACTTTTAGCTAGACTGATTAAGAAAAAAGAAGACAAAATTATAAAACTCCAAAATGAAAGAGGAGACACTGTCACAGGCCTGACAGAAATTGAAAGGATTATAAGGAAATATTATGAAGAACTTATACCAACAAATTAGAGAATTTAGATGAAGTGGACAAATAGTTATAAAGACATAAATTTAAAAAACTGAATCAAAAAGAAATGGAACTAGAATAGACCTATGACAAGTAAAGAAATTAAATTAGTAAAAAAATCTCTCTACAAGGAAAAGCCCAGTCCTACATTGCATGATGAATTCTATCAAATATTTAAAGGAGAAATAAACAACCTACACAAAGAGATTTAGAAAATAGAGGAAGAAACAGTTCCCAACTTACACTGGTAGAGACCAGTACCACCGTGATGCCAAATCCAGACAGAGATATGATAAGAAAACAGTAGACCAACATCCCTCATAAATATAAATGTAAAAATCCTTAACACAATATTAGTAAACCAAATCCAGCAACATATACAAAAGATTATATAATATCACAAAGTGGGATTTATGCTAGGAATATAAGGCTGGTTTAACATCTAAAAATCAATTAATGTAATACATCATATTAACACAACAAAGGACAAAAACCACATGATCATCTCAATAGACACAGAAATAGCATTTGACAAAATCCATCACTCATTTATAATACAGACTGAAAACAAACTAGGATTAAAAGGGAAATTCCTCCACCTGATAAAGGACATTTATAAAACATCTCAGCTAACATCAATCTAATGGTAAAAATATTAATATGTTCCCTCAAAAACTGGACCAAGACAAGGAAATCCATTCTCACTACTTCTAGTCAACACAGTAGTGAAGGTTTTAGCCAGCATAAAAAGGCAAATAAATAAATAAATAATTAAAATTAAAGGTACACATATTGCAAAGAAGCAAAACTGTCTTTATTCACAGTTGACATGATCTTTTATGTAGAAAATTCAGAAGCATCTACAAGGAAAACTACTTGAATTATTAAGCGAGTTTAGCAAGGTTGCAGGATACAAGATCAATATACAAAAATCAAGTATATTTCCATGTACTAACAATGAACAAACAAAAATTAAAATTAAGAAAAAACTTCGGGGCTTCCCTGGTGGCGCAGTGGTTGAGAATCTGCCTGCCAATGCAGGGGACACGGGTTCGAGCCCTGGTCTGGGAAGATCCCACATGCCACGGAGCAACTGGGCCCGTGAGCCACAATTACTGAGCCTGCGCGTCTGGAGCCTGTGCTCTGCAACAAGAGAGGCCGCGATGGTGAGAGGCCCGCGCACCGCGATGAAGAGTGGTCCCCACTTGCCGCAACTAGAGAAAGCCCTCGCACAGAAACGAAGACTCAACACAGTCATAAATAAATAAATAAATAAATAAATAAATAAATAAAAGAACGTGAATTTCTAAAAAAAATAGTCCATTCCTTTAAAAAAAAAAAAAAAGAAAGAAAAAACTTCATTCACAACAGTATCATAAATAATAAAATATTTAGAAATAAATTTCAAAAGAAGTACAAGAACCATATACTAAAAACCTAAAACATTTCTGAGAGAAATTAAAGAACAAACAAATAAATGGATTGGAAGACTTAATATTGTTAAAATGGCAATTTCCCCCATATAGATCTACATTGATTCTATTCAATGAATCCCTATCAAAATCTCAGCAGACTTTTTCAAAGAAATTGACAAGCTGATTCTTAAAGTTAAATGGAAATGCCAAGAACCTAGAATTTTTTTTTTTTTTAAAGAACAAAGTTGGAGAACTTACACTATGTGATTTCAAAACTTACTGTAAAGCTACAGTAATCAGAACACTGTGGTACTGGCATAAACACAGACATATAGAACACTGAAACAGAACTGACAGTCCAAAAATAAACCCTTACACTATGCTCATCTGATTTTCTACAAAAGAGCCAAGGGAATTCAATGGGGGAAAAAATAAGTTTTTCAACAAATAGTGTGGGAACAACTGGATATCCATATACAAAAAGAAATAAATAACTGAGATACTTTACCTCATGCCATACAAAAAAAATTAATTTGAAATAATCATAGACCTAAATATAACAATTAGAACTCTAAAACTTCTAGAAGAAAATCTTTGTATCCTTGGGTTGGGCAGAAATTTATGAGATACAATATAGAAAGCACAATCCATTAAAAAATTAAATAGATTAAACACTATCAAAATTTAAAACTTTTGTACTTCAAATGACATCATTAAGGAAATGAAAAGACAAGCCACACACTGGGAGAAAATATTTGCAAACCACATATCTGATAAAGGACTTGCATCCAGAATACACGAAACTCAATCATAAGAAGACAAACAACCTAAGAAAAAATGGGCAGAAGATTTAAACAGACATTTCCCAAAGATATATACATATCTAGTAAGCATATAAAGAGATGCTCGAAATCAATAGTCATTAGGGAAATGCAAATTAAAAGTACAATGAGATGTCATTACATACCCACTAGATGGCTACCATCAAAGGACTGACAATGCCAAGTGCTGACAAGAATATGGAGAAATTGGAATCCTCATATATATTGCTGGTGGGAATACAAAATGGTATAATCTCTTCAGAAACAATGTGGTAGTTTCTTGAAAAGCATATATTTACCAAATGACCCAGCAATTCCACTCCTAGGTAATTTCCCAAGAGACATGAAAACATGTTTCCACACACACATGTGTGTGAATTTTCACAGCATAGTCACAGTAAAAAACTAGAATCAATCCAAATGTCCATTAACTGGTAAATGGATAAATAAAATGTGGTGCATATTTATTCACTGGAATATTACTCAGTAATAAAAACAAATTATTGATACATACTACAATAGAGAGGAACCTCAAAAATCTTATGGTAAGTGAAAGAAGCTCGATACATTAAATGATTCCATTTATACAAAATTTCTAGAAAAGGCACTACTATATACAGAGAAAGCAGATCAGCAGTGGCATGGGATTGGGACTGGGAATGAGACTGGCTACAAATGGGCATGAGAGAACTTCTAGGAAGTGTTATAAAACTGGATTGTGGGGCTTCCCTGGTGGCGCAGTGGTTGAGAATCTGCCTGCCAATGCAGGGGACACGGGTTCGAGCCCTGGTCTGGGAAGATCCCACATGCCGCGGAGCGACTAGACCCGTGAGCCACAATTGCTGAGCCTGCGCTCCGCAACAAGAGAGGCCGCGATAGTGAGAGGCCCGCGCACCGCGATGAAGAGTGGCCCCCGCTTGCCGCAACTAGAGAAAGCCCTCGCACAGAAACGAAGACCCAACACAGCCATAAATAAATAAAAAAAAAATTAAAAAAAAATTTTAAAAAGTTCTAAAAACTGGATTGTGGTAGTGGTTGCACAACTGTATAAATATCCTAAAAATCCCTAAATTGTGTACTTATAGTGGAAAATTTTATAGTACATAAATTATACCTCAATAAAGCTATTTTTTATTTTTTTATTTTTTGGCTGTGTAGCTCAGCTTGTGGGATCTTAGTTCCCCGACCAGGGATCAAACCTGGACCCTCTGCAATGGAAGTGTGGAGTCCTAACCACTGGACCACCAGGGAATTGCCAATAAAGCTATTCTTTTAAAAGGAAGCTGGACTATAAGGAAATAAACTTTTATCTAAGAAAAAATCTAAAACTATATTAAAAAAAGGAGTATCAATTGATTGGAAGTTGCCTCATATACTGCACAGAATTTGAGATTATAAAAGACTTAAGAGTTTTTATATGTCAAAGGCTCCTCTTATACCTTACATGATTTTTTGTCGCTGTTATTGTTCTGAAAACCCTTCAGTGTCCACACTCTCTTATGTATCACATCCTTATTTTTAATGGAAGAAACAAAATCTATCAGTCCCTTAATTTATGGTATACTGAGTGTCGACATTTTGGATCTGATCTAAAGATCCTATATACTCCTTATTACCTAGAAAGTGGGGTGTAGACAGTGGGGTTGGAGGTTATAGAGGCTTCCTTGATGGTGGGGCATTTATGGAATACAACACAGCTGCATTTGGGGGCATTATGGTTAGTGCAGCAGTTCTCAGCCTGGACTGAACGTTGCAGTCACCTGGGAAGCTTTAAAAATCCCTGTGCCCTGGCTCCACCCAGACCAAGGGTATCCAGGAAGCAGTATTTCCTAAAGCTCCCTGGGTGGTACAGCCAAAGTTGAGAACCACTGGTTGAGAGGAGGCCTCAGAACCTTTATTTTCATGCCCAACTGTCTCCTGGGAATGTGGTTTGGAATAGTTGGATTGTAGCATCTAGAGCTGCTGTCCAAATCGGTAGCCACCAGCCGTATGTGATTATTGAGCACTTGAAATATGGATAGTCAGAACTGAAATACGCTGTGTAAAATATGCACTGGCTTTTGAAGACTTAGAAAGAAAAAAAGAATGTAAAATATCTCAATAATTTTTAAAACTTATTACATACTGAAATGATAATATTTTGCTTGGATCTACTGGGTTAAATAGAATATATTACTAAAATTAATTTCGACTCTTTCTTTCTGCTTTTTTTTTTAATGTGGTTAACTAGGAAATTTAAAATTACACGTGTGGCTGCCATAATATTTTTATTGGACGGTGATATTCAGTTTTAAAAAGAATCATAAAATCTTGGAGCTGAAAATGACCTTTGGAATTATCTAATTCAATCTATTTTATAGCTAAGGAAACTGAGGCCCAGAGAAAGTGACTGGCCCTACACGACACAGCTAGAAAGTGACATTGCTGAGATTAGTCAGGTCCCCGACTCCTGATGTCTATGTCTATTTCCATCACACTTCCTCAAGGACTGTTAAAACAAAAGTGCTCTATCATCTCCTCCCCAAAATAGATGTTTAATTTAATCCACCAATACTGAAAATATGTACTTTTTATAGAGCGCCTTTTTCCCTCTAGGATGTTCTATGTAAGTCTCATGGCTACAACTTCTCCTGACTTTGGTGCCATACACACAATGTACTACTCTTGGTGTCATAAAATAAAACAAGAAAAATATTAAAAGATCAAATCTCACATGCCACTTTATATAGGAAAGGTTATATGTCAAAGGGTACTCACAGAAATACCACAAAAATAAACCTAAGGGAAAGAAATTGGTAGGGGAGGGCAGGCAGGGGGGTTGAAACACAATGAAAGTAATACTTTGTGTTCCTATTTTAAGTGCCTTTCTCAATGCTATATGCATAGCAGCTAGAGGCAAGCTGGAAAGCCGCCAGGTCCTGGCTGCCAGCAAAAATTTTGTCACCTCCTTTGAACATCTGAAGTATGTTTACCCAATAGATTTCATTAAATTACACTTCCATTAGGAAGCATACAATGTTGATACTCATCTCAAAGATCAAAGGGATCGCTAAGAGGCATGTCATCCTGCTCCCCAGCTGATTGCTATTTCTGGGCCAATCAAGGAAAGGAGCCAGAACAATACTTGGTTAAAAAAAAAAAATTGTAGCATCTCCCCAAGGACTACAGACTAAGAATCTGCAGCCCCATTATCAAAATGAGCATATCATTAATGACAATACTCATACAGTGAGTTATTTTAATACAACTCCTACACAACAAACAAGCTGGGTTTGGGTCATTAGCTGAATTTGTAAAGCAGTATTTCTGAGAGCTGAAAAACTCTTCAGTAAAAATACAAAGTTTAGAAGATGGAGAAAGTCCCATTTACAAATGCAGGAGAAAAATCTAGTTTCTATTAATTTCATTGTGATTTTAAATAAACCAACAGGTGAGCCAGAATAGAGATGGCTAATTTAATTACTGACAGGCTGTAGGATTTTTTTTTCCAACTCGCTAATTTTTTCGATGGATGATTTTTAAAGAAATATCATAAGTACATTTTCTTTTTTGAAGGCAAAACTATTCCATTTGGAATCCAATGCTTACAGTGAAAACATTTAACTTCCAGGTACAAGAGATACTAATTTCAAAGGAGATAAGATTTGGTCATTATTTTTAGGAAATAAAAGCCAGCCATTACAACTAGGGAAAAAAATATTTAAGATAGGTTTAATGGAGTTTAAAAATACATATGGTACTGAAATACAGCTACAAATCCCAAATCCTTTATTTGACATTAGAAAAGGTAATTCAGCCACAGCTTATTGTTCTAAGCCTGATTTCAGGTAATGGGAACTCTTTTCTAGTAATTTTTATTATGAAGAATTTGCCCAAAATGGGATAAAAGATAAAAGGCAAGGTTTAGGCAACTACTTTTTCTACCTAACCCTTTCTTCAAGCTCTGGTGGTAAAGGTAAATCACCCATTGATAGCCACAACACACAATCTAGATTTCAGCTGTTCTCTTTCAACCTGTAGTCAACCTCTTGGTTACCCATACTTGACACATCATATGAACTCTAATTATCTATCTTTTGCAATTAATCATCTGACAATTACATTTCCTGCACTTATAAGCATCCAGCTGGGAACTGAGTTTTAATCTGAGAGAGAAAAAGAGAGGATTCAGGTTTCTAACAAATTACTTCTAATTAACCAGAACCTTTTTTAGTCATCCCAATGTAAAGATGCCTACAGCTAATCGAAGAATTTATTATTTGCATTCTTAATGATACTTTAAAATTTCATTTAAATTTCCCCAAAGGGCAGCTCTGGAAATGCACTGCACTAACATTAGTTAAACAAACATTCTGTTTGGCAGTACACAAAGAATGCGGGGGTTGGGGGGTGTGCGGAAAGGAAATAATTTCTAAGGGAAAAGAACTTGCACTATGACTAGAAAGGGCAACAAACACAATTAAATAAAGCAGAGATTCAAGGCATACATCTTCAAAGTGGAAGATACAGCTATCTTCCAAGAAGTCCAGGAAACTGACAAGCTGAATCAGATAAATTTTAGAGCTGGAAGAGACTTCATGGATCATCTCCTCCCGTGGCTCTCAAAGTGTGGTCCCAGGATGATGCTTCAGCGTCAACCTGGAATTCTTTTTTTTTTTTTTTTAATTAGTTTATTTATTTTTGGCTGCGCTGGGTCTTCGTTGCTGCGCACGGGCTTTCTTTAGTTGCAGCGAGCAGGGGCTACTCTTCGTTGTGGTGCACGGGCTTCTCATTGCGGTGGTTTCTCTTGTTGCAGAGCAAGGGCTCTAGGTATGCGGGTTTCAGTAATTGTGCCGCACGGGCTCAGCAGTTGTGGTGCATGGGCTTAGTTGCTCCGCGGCATGTGGGATCTTCCCGGACCAGGGCTCGAACCCGTGTCCCCTGCGTTGGCAGGCGGATTCTTTACTGTGCCACGGGGGAAGTCCCAACCTGGAATTCTTTAGAAATGCAAATCCCCAGGCCCCTTACTGGGTCTTCTGAATCAGAAACTCTCAGGTGGGCCCAGCAATGAGCCCTCCAGGTGATTCCCACTTACTGATCTATTGGTCTACTTTAACAACTACTGGTCTAGTCTAACCACTTCATTGTCCGAAGGAGGAAACAGGGAGCTGAGAGAGAGGCAAAAGTTCCATACACAAGAATAAAATTAAATAATAACTCTGAGGAACTTAAGGTCTTTTTTCTTTTATTAAAAAAAATTCTTTGTTAATATATAAGATACGCTACTGTGACCTATCGCATAATTTCTGGGACTACTGAGCCTTAGGATCCCCAGTAGATCTTTCCTTTCACAGTATACGCAACTCTTGGGCTCTAGAGAACTCATAGACATTCCTAGAGTATTGGTTATAAGGTTCCCTACAACTTAATATTCCACAAATATTGAACCAACCATAAATGATGACCAGAGAGATGTTCTTCATGTAGCCAGGGTCCTACATGACTTTTAAAAAACTGGACCATGGCAGGAAGCGCATTTAGAAGACAGAGTGGTATATTGGAAAGAACACTGGATACAGAATCAAAGAATCTTGGTTTTTCATTCTTGCTCAGCCACTGACCAGCTCAATGACCTTAGGCAAACCACCTTGTATCTGACTGAGGATGTGTCTCTTCATCTCTAAAACAGTCTTAACATCTAACTTCGTAGGGCTTCTGAAGAGACAAAATACAAACTGTCCTTAATACAGGTTTTGGTACGTAATGAGCACTCAATAAACATTAGCCCCTTCTTCCTCTTCCTCTTCAATTTAGAGAGGATGCGGCTGGAAGGTCAACATTCCCAGCTTCCTTTGTTTTCCGAGAGGCACTATCTAGCTTCACTCTTGAAATGTGCAGTTCTGTCTGTCTAGTCATCAACACACTTTCCGTTACCTCTCAGCCTTGCTCTCTCTTCCTGCTCTACCAGATATCCAGAAAGGTACTCAAGGGCTCAGGAGTTGCTTTCAATATTTCAGAAAGTTTAGTGGTGATCATATACTTAGCCAGTACAAGACTACACAGCCTAATCAAACATCAGAATTTTTGTTTGTTTAAGCTAGAATTATATGAACTCAGTTCTCTCACACTGATTTAACAAACCTTGACTTCACTCAAATATTTAACATTCTATCTTCCTACCTATGTTAATCTAAAAATTATGGAAATCAATGCTTCCTTAATAAATGTTTTTGATTTGGTTTTCTTGGTAGTGAAAAGACTGGGAAACATTAGTTTAATGGTTCTTTTGTAAAGATGTACACTGGAATCACCTGAGACCCAATTCAGGTCTGCAGACCAGTCTCCCCAGGGGAGTTCTTGACTTGTGTTTTTGTGTGTGTGTGTGTGTGTGTGTTTTTCAAATACCACAAATAATTCAATTGAGCACTCCTGGTTTTAACTACTGCTAATCTGTAGTTAATATTTTCCGTATTGGAAAAGGAGGAGCCATAATCCTGACTTCTGACTGTGACTGTCAGCTGCCTGAATGGACAGGATGAAGGCAACAGCAGTTGGGGTTGGATAATGTACGCTGTGAATTTAAAATCATGGGTGCCAATCTGTGAACAGAAAGGTCCTTTTGCACTCACCAGTGAGAAAGTTATATATTTTCAGAAACAAAGGAAGAACTCAGAAAATTTCTAACAACTTAAGAAAGATGGGAAAAACAAAACCCCATGAAGTATTTTAAACAAATACAGCTGCTGAGGTTATAAAACTAAAGTTTGTGTTGTGATTACTTTGCTTTATATTTTAAATATAGAAGATTGTTTGCTTGGGGTATGATAAATTAAATATAAAAATGTACTATTTTAAAGAAAAAACAATCTTAATCTTTTTTAGGAACCAGTGGACATGATTACACTCCTGTTAACTAATGTCTTTGGGTCTGGTTCTGGTTGATATGGGATAGCCAAGTCCTATATTTTAATCAAGAAGAAGACAGGCATTTTACCCCAAATTAGGAAAGCTCTGCATTGTAATGTATATTTCATAATACAGTCCAACTTGACTCTCTTCACTCACCACAGAGATTAGCTAACTGGACAACTATTTTTATTTTCTCTTAAAATATTATGAATAGACATGATATGCCTATTCATCTGTTAATTCACAAATATTTATTTAGAATTTATAGGCTCTCACACAGCACGAGAAATCACAATTCCTATTCTAAAATAGTATATAATGCAGTTGGAGGAACAAGACTAAGTGGAAACAAAGCATGGGTTCACACAAGCTGCAGCATGGCCAAAAAATAAATAAATAAATTACTACAGTTTTAAGATATATATTTTAAAAATTAAAAAATAAAGAATCACTAGCTCGAAAAACGATACATTACTATAGTCCTTAAAGAAGCAATACTGTAGAAACACCCCCTCTTAAAAAGTTTCTTAACTCTATCATAGTGTTTCTCAACCCAGGTACAGAGCATTTATAAGATATATATGCCTACACAATTCCCCTTATTCTAAGGTTACTTTACCCCCTAAAAAAGTGATATTATCTCTGATATGTTACTGTTTTAACAGATCCACACACATGCACTGAAGTAAGAGGAGATGTAAGTTTGGTAAAATCAAGGATATGCAGTAAACAGAAGTACGTGGATGTGGAAATTCAGAAATGATGTGGCCTAGGGATTGGCCACGGAGTCAAGGAGAAAAAAGGCCTGTGCGTAGGTTTGGAAATGATAGTATCTTTAATCTGATGTTTATTTCAGGGAACCTTAAGGGTTATTTATTCTTGGGGGTACATGTGGACCTGTGATATTATTTCTAATGGTTTCTGCATGCAATGACTATAAAATCTTACTATCTTGGATTTAAAGGTGTACACGACTAGTTTTCGATAGCATTTAAGCAGAAGAATATTCTTTCTTAGAATATTCTCCTAACTAGAATACCCAGTTCTCTTTCCAGCCTACCCACTGCTGTCCCATATGAGCCTCTATAAGTCAAAATTTTTAAAAAGTGCTGCACGACACTCTGTTAGATCTTAGCACAGACATAAGTGTGGCAAAGTGTTGTAAGAAATGCTTTAACAAAAAGTATGTGTGGGGCAGGGAGGTGGGGTTCATAATGTTTTCCTTAGGCTTTCTTATTAACCCCAAATATTTTGTAACAGTAAATAGAAGGATGCTAATAGAAGGATGCTACAAGAAGATTCAGGAGATAGGAAACAACAGGGAAAATAACCTGAAGAATTAGAAAAATAAATACATCTGTACAGTTGCAATTGTTGAAGTAGGAGCATGACAGAGAAAAGCTCTCAAGCGTAAATCTTCTTGCAATGGCTGCTTTCAGCCGTACATGAAACAGTAGTGATAACAGGCTAAAAAATAATAAAAACTTTGAAATAAAGTTAAAAGATACACATAACTTAAAACTAACATCTTTTTCTACACAGAAAGGTTAAATTGTGAGGTTGACATTTGCATTTGTTATGTTGTCAACACTTTCTGTCTATCTGCATGTGTACAAACAATATCTAAAGATGCCATCTGCATATTTATACCAAAGGAGCTTATGAACAGGACTTGTCAGTGTATTTTAACACCCTTCCAAAACATCAGCTTTCATCAGATATAAACATAACATATTTAATTTATTAGTTTGGTCTTAATATAAAAAGTTGACAATCATATGTCACTATAACTATTGATAAGGCAAATAAGGACTACAGGAAAATGTCAAAAAGTTATTGAAATGCTTGCTGAAACACTACATCAAATTGTATTTATCAGCTCTTCTCTGCCAATGAATATGTCATATTTTCCTACAGATGGCTATTTCTGAAAAGATGTACGCAATGGAGCATTTCAGAAACTTCATTCTTAAAGTATCTTAATTCCCAGGTCTGAGAAATTTAAAAGAATTTTAAAAGAAATTTAAAATTCCCAGGTCTGAGAAATTTAAAAGGAGTCAGAACAGAGAAAAAATACATTTCAACACATGGCATTATTATTTTGCTCCACTAAAGTTAAACAGAAATTGTGCTTAAAGAACAATTCACACTTGATGTTTTGTTGGAATACTTATATGTTTTGTGTGCCCACCATGTATCATGGATGTTTCATCTGAAAAAGATTTGCTTTAAAATTACAAATTCTTAAATTTAATTCAGTAGGCACTTACTGAATACCTACTATGTACAGCATTTATAAACTACTTCAGAAAACTTAAAAGTGGAACACCCAGTTTTTTCTCTTGAAGATCTTATAATTTGGCTGGAGTAATAAAACATAAGTGAAAATCACTAAGTCATTTCAGCTCTGACATGGAAACAGTGTGTACATTGGTACAGGTTAATAACATAAGTGCCAAGGCAAATGGGAAGTAAAGAAAATCTATCACGACGGAAAGATAATTAGAAAAGACTTCACAAAGGAGCTGAATAATGGGCTAGGTATTGTAGAAATGGAAGACATATCCATATGAGACTAACAGGTAAAGTGAGCCCAGAGTTCCAAAGCACACCTATTGTCCTAAACTGCATATAGAATAGTTTTAAAGCAACGTGAAAACTTTTGTTGGTCTTAAAATGCCAAGCATTCCCACTTTCAAAATTGTTAAATAACATAGCTCACATAGACAATGTGGAGGTTGACCCGCGTTTCAGAGTTGAAGAAGCCAGGGCACAGGGACTTGCCCAGTGGCACTCAGCTAGTTAGTATCAGAGCTGACACCCAAAGCCAGAACTCTTGATGCTTAATCCAGCGTACTTTCCACTACATCACCTGCTTCTCTTGGTTTACAGTCTATTGGAAATAAATGTAGGTTAGTTATTGAACCAAGTTTTCTTTTTCTGGACACACTGGAACTAACAGAGACTTCAGTGACTCTTTAAAGAGAAATGCTATAAAGCAGTATGATTTAGTAGCTTTAGAGTCAGATAGGTTTGATTTCAAGTCCTGGATCCAAATTATGAGACCTTGGGAAAGTGTCAGCTTTTCATAACCTTGTATGTCTGAATTATAAACTGGCTATGAAGAATAAATGATATACAACATGGTAGCTGACCTATTAGAGGCCCTCAATAGTTACTTCTCTCTCCCTCTCCCTTTAAAAGCCCTATCAGCGATCATTCTAGATTGAGGGGTTCTCAATCAGGGATAATTTTGCCTCAGTGGGGACATCTGGAATATCTGGAGACATGTTTTGATTGTCACGACTGGGGTGGAGTGGAAGTGGGCCACTGGCATTTAGTGGGTAAAGGCCAGAGATGTTGCTAAACACCCTGCAAGGCACAGGACACCTTCCTCCCACCCCCAACAAAGAATCATCCAGTCCAAAATTTCAACAGTACCAAGGTTGAGATGAGAAACTCTGCTCTAGACCAAAGAGGAAAATTACCCATTACCACTAGCATTCAGTGAAAAGAAAGATCATACCTTTTCTGCCCCCAAAAGCAAGCATCCTGACTTTACTAAAATATCAACATCAAGGTAGAAATGCATCAGATCCCCAAGTTTATGACATGGAGTACAAAAATATAATTGACTTAATATTCCTTCATGTGTGGAGTCTTCTGACTATTTGCATGTGATAGATTTGCATGCAGATCTATATTTCCAGACATATGGAAAGTTTATTTCCCTAGAATCTACCTGAGGGAGGAATAATTAGCAAAAAAAAACAAAACAAAAAAACCATAGATTTGTAAATATTTATGGATTTTGTTTTAAAATTGGAGAACTGAAAAATTCTTTAGGCAAATGTGAACCTAATGACATCAGTTTGTACTCTGAGATATTTCGTAGTACTACCTAGATCCCAAAAAGACATTGAAAGTATCAGGATACAGCAGGAGTAAGCAGATGACTGCATTAGTCTCAACGAACTGGCGCCCGAGGCAGGTGCTGCCTGCCAGCACCTCACCCTTCTGGTACATACCTGGTATTTTCCCTCCCTCTCTCTTACACTTTTATTTTCCCCTGCTCCTACTTTCTCTCTTTTCCTTTTCCCTGCTGTCTATGCCTCTTGTCACTTGCCAGTGACAGTTGTTTAGCCCCAGCCATGACAGAATTCAAAAGACAAAATGCCTTGATTTAATGGCAAGGTTTCAATAATGCTTTCTGGGAGATGAGAATGAGAGTCACGGGCGTACTTTAACTGGCATTCTCTAGGCGCTATACCTATGTAAAAACATTTTGCAGAGATAGTATTAATACCCCATTTTGAAAAACATTTCTGAGGGCTCAAGAAATACAGCTGCTCATGATCTATTTACTAACGTTAAAAAATATAGTTAGGGGCTTCCCTGGTGGCGCAGTGGTTGAGAATCTGCCTGCCAATGCAGGGGACACGGGTTCGAACCCTGGTCTGGGAAGATCCCACATGCCGCGGAGCAACTAGGCCCGTGAGCCACAATTACTGAGCCTGCGCGTCTGGAGCCTGTGCTCCGCAACAAGAGAGGCCCGTGCACCGCGATGAAGAGTGGCCCCCACTTGCCGCAACTACAGGAAGCCCTCGCACAGAAACGAAGACCCAACACAGCCATAAATAAATAAATAAAAATTAAAAAAATATATATATAGTTAGTATTTCTAGTTCTGCCGGGTTTAAAATCATTCCTCTTCAGAGTGAAAAGTAAACTTTTATTACAAAGGGACCGTTGTAGATGATTTTGGTCTCAGAAATTTCTCTCAGAAAATGCCACAATACGGTATATGTTAAATATCAGTGCGAGCCACAGTGCCATCTATCGCCACATTCCGTTTGAATTAGAAAACATAATTTTGCTACTTTGATAGTCCCTGAACAGACTAGGAAAATAGAAAGCCCTCTCAGCTATAAAATGCACTGACAAAAATCTCACCCCAAATCTATATTTCCAAACACATAGAAGCATTATTGCCTTAGAATCTACCTGAGTGGGTAATAATTAGCTAAAAAGATGTAAGTTTGTGAATCTTATAATGATAACATCTTGAAATTATATACTTTCATGATGATAATTTCTCTGACTGCAGAGTCTATAGCAAAACAATATAACCATAAACCAAGACTCTTCAATCAATTCACTATGTTTAAAGAAAACCTGAGAAAATAACTATTTTACTTTAAGAAACAGAATAGATTTTAAAGTAGTAATTAAAGGGACTTCCCTGGCAATCCAGTGGTTAAGACTCTGTGCTTCCACTGCAGGGGGCACGGGGTCAACCCCTACTTGGGGAACTAAGGTCCCACATGCCGCACAGTGTGGCCAAAAAAAAAAAAAAAAGCAATTAAGGCCCAGGATAGTATTTTTTTCCTAATCTGAGTCCTTTTTGATTGCAGTTCAGAAATAGTTTAAAAGTTATTTCATAATTAAAATACCATTTGATATGATGATAAGATTTAAATTGATATCATAAACTATGGGTTATATTAAATTAGAAGTTCTCCAACCTGGCCACAAAAAGAACTTCAATTTTCTCCCTAAACAAGAGAAATCCTCTAGTAATTCTACTATCAAGTTGTAAGTTATTTTCCACACACCAATGCACAGCTATCATCATTTGGAACCAAGTAGATTTTCTTTCTTTCTATTCCAAATTCACTCGGCTTACTGCCAAGAGAAAATACAGACACAGGGGAGGCAAAGAGCAATTCTGCTAAGATCAATGAAGATGTTGGCCATAACAGAATCCTATTTATCTGCCACATCCATACTTCTTTTTCTCTGATTAGAGATTACTAGCAATTTCTTGACAATTCCTTTACAAAATTAAGTTACAATCAGTCTTGCAAGACATCACAGGGGGAAGGAAAAAAATATATATATACATAGTTTTTTCCTACTAAATCCGGAAACAACATATATATATAGATATATATATATATATATATATATATATATATATATATATATATAATTTCTATAATCATATTTCTGTTCTTACAAGGGAATTAATATACCTGTTTCCAAAGCAAAGTGCATATTTATAAACAAAAAATTCACATGAAGATGTTCTATTGGCATTGACCTCAGGTCAGAGGTCAAAGGCACAGTCTATTTAGTAGTATGAGATTAAAGGCTGAGGGTTTTATTTTTTTCTAGGCTCAAGTGAGAATTTAAAATATTTGTTTTGCCACCTAGGGAGAAAAATTATTCATGTTAGGGCACCTGTTTCCCCCAAATAATGGCTATCATGGTACCTAACTTTAAACCAAAAATAAATTAATTTTTAAAGTCATTTGATGCAAAAGACATGTGGGTAACTGTCACTGTAAGATACTGGCTTTTGCCAAGTTAAAAAAAAAAAAAAGGTATTTAAAAGAATAGCATTGAAGATTTGAGAGAAAAAGAATGAAAGCAAGTTAAACGGCACTGCAACTCAAATGAAAGAAAGAGCTTCATTGTTTTAAATGCTTCATTAAATATAAAGCAAGCACATCATCCAGCATGTGTAATCTTTCAATCACTTCTAATCACAAACGAGATAAAGGCCAAGCTCCTCAACTTAACCCGCAAGGCTCTGCCGAGCTCTCAAGCTCATCAAGGGCTGATGCCCAATTCGCAGCCCAGACCAATTAAACCACAACGTCTGGGAGTGGGCGCTAGGTGGCAGGAGTTCTTAAAGACCCCCAGGTGCTTCTAACGTGTAGCAAAGTTTGGGAACTAAGGCTCTAGTCCCACATGTTAAACCTGGAGGATATCAAACACTCTAGGCCTCCCCTTCCTCCCTTCCACGATATTATCCTCCTCCGCTCCCCACTTTGTTTATGTTATTCTTTCAACCTGAGGAGACCCTGCTTCTCTCAAATTCCTCCTCACCCTTCAAGTCTCAGTGTGGGTATTGCTTCCTACTGCGTGCCTTCCCTCACAACCCCACTTCATTCCTACACAAACACCTGGGTTGGATGTCCCTCCCTGAAAGTGTGCCCTTTCACATACTCTCCCATCAGAACCTCCATCATTTCACTTACCTGAGTAAGACAGTTATTGACTACGAGCCCCTTGAAGAATATGTCTTATTCATCTTTTGCTCTCTTGCACAATGCTTGATGCATGATAAGTACTATATATATGTAAGTTGTTTTTAGTAATCTATACCAAAACAACAACAAACTATTGAAAACCACTAAAATTAAGAAGAATGAAATGAATAGAAAGAACAGCAGCTTGAAAGTTCTCTTCCGCAGCTTCCTTGTTTGTTCTTTAGTTTGAAATTAATTTTAATAGTATTTGTTTTTACTAGTGAGAATTTGATTTAAATCATTTCAGCTTCCACCATATTATTTCTAGCTGTGTATTACACTGCCTTGTATATTTGGGGCATATTATAAACCAAATTCTCAGTGTATGACAATATTTGAAACTTTTTAATTATAAAGCTATTTGGTTGTTGTCTTTAGGTATGCTAAAGTCAATTCTTTGTTGATATTAATGACAATATTTAACAGATACTACAGAATCTTCCCCCTTCTCCTTCTCAATACTGGTATGTTAGGCCAGTGACATAACAATGCAAAGACAGTGACTTCTAATAGTTTCTGGGAAATGTCAGTTATTAAAATTAGGGAAGGGATGGGAAGCAAATTCAAAGTAAATAATTCAACATGTATTTTGAACTCTAGATGAAAAACTCAGTACAAATATAACTCTAATTAGTAATATGATACATATAATAAAACGATATAAAACAATATAGAGTATCATAATTCTTCTATGTTTAATTCTGACTCTATTACCACAAGGTCAAGGAGAAACCTTGCTTGCATAGATTAATTTCTAAGACGTCTTTTACAAAATAAAATGTGCTAGAATATAAAAGCAATCCAACGTAGAAGGTCATATCTGAGAATAAGATGGAAGATTTCATGTTTCAATCCTTTGTGTAAGCTCCTGCAGTTCGTCTTAAAGCACTGAGAAGGAAGGTTTAGGATATTGAGGGAATATTCTGACTTGGAGATACTTTAACCTCTAAACTCTTTAATTCTAGGATTACTACTTGTGCATAGCAAAGCCACTGACTATAAATCAGTGCAGTTCCCAAAGTATTTACACATTTATTATCTTATTTGGCCCTCATATTTCCCCATTAGGTAGGCAGAATTGATAAGACGATCCAAATCTGCAGATCCAGAAACTGAAGCCCAGAAGGAATATGCCACGTCTGAGGTCTTGGGTCTACATTCCTTGGGCTTTTCTCACTATTTCACACTTCCTCTCTTGGCAAAGTGGTCCATGACCAAATTTAGCTTCATACAATTTTAGAAAAATATGAGATAGACCATTTCTAACCAATGTCTAATAATACATGTATGATATTTTTTTAAGGGTAAATAAAGCCATCAAATAAGGACCCTGGATCAGACAGCATTTGAAATGGATACCGCAGAACCACGTTCTTTAAAAAAAAGTAGAAAAATTTAAACTTCATTGAAGCTAAAAAGAAATCTGCAAGATTCTAACAATGGAGATTGTTTTCTCCTTTCTAACTTTCACCATAAAAATTACATACGGCCATAAATAAGACAACCCTAGTCTTACTTCAGTTGAAATTTATTTGTAGACTAGGTTTACATAAAAAATCAAAATAAGAAAGCAATGAAACAAAAAATGTCAGTCATTTAATATGCAAAGTTGCAATGTTTCAGTAGGAAAGTCAAAGGATGTCAGGTAAAAAAAAACTCAGACAAGACTAACAAAGGGCACCCTTGTTTTAAAGTACAGAATACACTCTTTAAGAAACTCATTTCATTTCTGTAATTAAACATTTCGCACCAAGACCAATACCATGCAGTGTGACTTTCCAAACCATAAAATCCAGCAGTCTTTCTCCATTTTAAGAATGCAGTTACAGGTCAAATTCTTTATAACCAATAACAGAAATCACCATTTTCACAGCAGATTTCCAAGTCCAAGACAGTGATAACTTGTTTTAAACAATACTTAACAGAACCAAATGGAGAAAATTTGTAAATTTCCTCAGAATCTTCTGTGATGGAGCTTGACCTACAGAAGCTTTTGTGAATTTGCAAAGGCACGAGGTGCCTCAAGAACTAATAAAGTGTAATGAGGATGAAGTCCCATTTCTTGATGTTTCCCAATGTGACCACACTTAAGCATTTCAGAGGCATTTCTAGCAAAGGCTTTTAATTCATGATCTGATGAACTTCTTAAAAGAAAAGCCAGGAGACGAATTTGACTCCACATATGTTCTTGGTTTTATTCTTAAATATGAATTTTCCATTTGGGAGAACTAAAGGACAGAAAGTTAAACAAAACAAGCCAGAAAGAGACTATCTGTGTGCGTGGTCCATGTCCTGGTAGGTTTCCAAGGACCTGAAATCAAGAGGAAAGTCTCTGGCAAAATCTCTTCTAGTCCCATTTTAACTTCTTGTACAGGAAAGCTTAAACTAGTTGACACAGCAAAACTCTTCAACCACTACTACACAGCTGAAAAACCTTCACCCTAGAGACCAGATAGGGCTCTGTCTTCATCACAAGCAGCTCAATGCTCCTAAAAGCTATGAGCTAAGTCAGAAGTGCCTAATCCATTTTAAGTTTTGTTCTGAACCTCACAAATGTGGAACTGGATAAAAGACAATAAGAATGGCATAAAGAGCAATGGAAGATTCATGAAAAAAAGAAATGAGAAGGCAAAGTCAGAACCATGATGTGTCATTCCCAGTTGCTCACTTACTTCAGCAAAGCAAAGCACAAAACTGACATGCTTTATTCTAATATGTTTTAACCCTAGGGCCTAAGTATGAAATCTCTAGCTAAGTCAGTGGTATTAAATAGTTCAATTTTGAGTTTCAAGATTCCTAGAACATAAGCTTTAAGAGGGCAGTGAACGTGCAGGCATCTGTGCTACGGTCTTGAGGCCTTTGATTGCCCTAGCAACATCACAGCATCACTGTCACCCACTTTAAAGTTTGGCATTTACCAGGAGAGTGCCTGGCAAGTGCTTTGATAAAAGACATTTTATTTAAAAATCAATTAGCTACTTTTCTTTCCAAGGACTAGTATACCCTACGTGAAAAAAGAGCATGGCCCGAAGGCAAAAAAAAACAAGTAAAAGGCTTATCTTTTAAACTACATAGTACTTCTCCCAGGGAAACTCAACAGGGGTGCCGCAAATCTTGATAACTGTCTCTGACCATGTATTTGCAGAATATCAGACTATTTTTGAGCATGGGACAGTTTACAAGCAACCAGTAAAAAGTTTACTATTTATGAGCAAACAATTTAACATTAAAACAAAGTTGGCTTTTTGACTATGGCAATTAGTTTCTTCATGTTCCAAACACCAAATAACATTTTCCCGTTAATTTTTAAACCAATGTGGCTTTAACTTAAAATAAACTGTACATCAAAAGAATGGAAAATAAACAGCCAAGAACACAATTTGACGAATTGGATTTATTTAGTTTATTTATCTAAACAGGGACCACTGGATCTCTTTAATAGGCTGACAGTTGCATTGGGCTGGTTAATAAAACATTCAACAGTGTCTTCAGCCAATATAGAAATGCAAATCCCATCAGAAATATTTTATTCATGAAGCAGTAATTTCAGTTACTACCAGTTCTTTTTTAAAAAATGGCACTCTGCAAATAAACAGTGCCATCTAGTGACTAACAATGAAGCCAAATTTATCACCAGTTTATAGTTAAATCTTTCAAAAATCTTACCTGTTTTTATCTTTCCTCTTTATTTCCTAGGTAAGATCAAAGTGGCTAGGCAAAACAAACAACAGAAAAGTCGATAATAATTTGTTAAGTCATTTAAGAAGGATTATAAGCAGACACAACTACATTAAAACCAATAAGCTTTATCATTCTTTTTTGTTTGTTTTAAAGCAATTTAGCACCGTTTCCAGAAAACATACACTTCATCTGCTTAGAAAACTCAAACCATAGAAATAACATAGTCATAACAAAAATTTGCTCCTTCTACCATAAAATGACACTAAAACTTTAATTCCAATGATTAAAAAAAATTAGTAAGTATCAATAGGTAGAAAAAAATCTTACAATAAAATTGTAATATCTTATCAGGAATCTGACACCAATTAAAAAAAAATGTACACACACAAGAATGTGTAAGTGCACACACAGAGATATATCCATACCAGTACACACTTCAACTTTGCCAGTAACTACAGTGGACATGGAAGTTATTTTTGCAGGTCACAAAGCTCTACAGGAGGTAAAGACAATGGTCTGAGGCCCAAAGCAGTCATCATGAAAACAGTCACTTTGGAAGAAAGTGTCAGAGTTTCCAAAGGGAAGAAAATCTATTAAGGCCAACATCAAATTCAGTACATAAGACCAATGATAAAATATTTAATACATACTACTGTTCCATTCAAGAATACATGGTGGGGAGAAGGGTCAAGAACATGAACCTTTAACAGCATCCTGAATTAGGAGACCAGGGTGACACGCAAACACAGATCAGCCCCAGAAGGCATCACTATAGCTGAAAACAGACTTTTGAATCCATTTCCTGTGTCAGCCTTTGAAATTACTGGGCTCTGTGAGTAGAAGATTTACCAAGGTCAAAGCCTGGAATGAGAATCCTACAAACAAAGAAGGCCAACTGCATGATGATTTTCTAACAATTTCACCTATCGAGGCCTTAGGAAACAACATCCTCAGAAAATAACTGCAAACAAGTAAAATCATGTATGTACACGTACAGTATTACTTTCTTCCTTAAAGGGATCATAGTCATATCCAGATAACTAAAATATTCTTCAGTTTCTGATTACAAAATTTTGAAAATGTAAAATGAGATCAGTTTTAGACCAGATATGAGAGCCATGCATATCTGCTAGCCTTACCAACATGAATATATCTTCCATGGAAAAGTATCTTAGAAAAAGAAATCTCAGTTGTATTTAATTCTAGAATTGTGAAATCCCCATAATGACAGATCATGACAGTATCTTTTTCATATAATTATGGGTTAAATGAGTGATGTACATAAAGTACTTATCTCTGGTCTGCCTATGATTTTTAGCTCTTATTTAACATTTTGATACAGAGAAAATCATAGAAAGAACAACAAAAATGATCTGATAAATCACAGTAAAAACATATTTCCAAGGAATATTTTAATTAGACCTATAATATTGTTGATAACCTTTGATGTGATAATCTGCCTTCTGAGAAATGACCCTGATGAAATAATCCTGTTCTAATACGTTCATTGCAGCACAATAAATTATGGAAGGGATAAATGGAAATATATTAGGATTCAACAAAAGATGAACTAATATCACTGACTGAAATATTATGCACCCATTAAAATGATTAAGAATTTATAGAAATGGAAAGTACCAACGTTAGAACCTTGTAAGTGTGGATCGAGTAGCATCATTATTATGTAAAATAGAACAACAAATTATACAAAAGAGAGGGGAAGGGAAGATTAGAAGGAAATAAATAAAAATGTAAAATACGAATCCTTTGAGGTAATAGGGCTAAGGTGATTTTTTTCCTTCTTTCTACTCTTATTTATTTCCAGAATATTCTATAGTGAGCAGGTATTATTTTTACAGAGAATCCAACAACAAATGTAATTTTTTAATGGAAATCATATTTATTAAGTGCACATAGTGGAGGAAGATTTTGCTGGGATGATTCTGTCCAGTCTGGTTTTCTTATTTCTTTCTAGAATGTACTTATGCTCCTGCAAGAGGGACAGCTGATGCCATAATTACAACATATTACCACTAACATGATCCAAATTTCTAAAACATGCTTTCATGGTTTTCTACAGCTTCCACAGAACAGAAGTAAAATATCTCAAGAAGCCACAAGAACAGGAAAGATAAATAAATAGAAGCATCAAGTTTTTGACCTTTCAACAAAAGTCATAATTTAAAAGGGTTCATCGCTCTCATTTATACTTCTTTAGTCTATCTTAGACTTAAAAAAATAGAATACAGCCACTGGCTTCAGTCATAAACTTGGATACTCAAGTTGTCCATTCACCTGTTAAAAGAGCGAGTGTAGGTAGTAGCAGTGAAAGCTTCAAGCTGTTCCACAACATCCTTTGAACCCTGACCTAAGGGACCAACTCCGATAGTCCGCAGGAAGTTGGGTTCCCAGGACCATTCAGCCTCACTGCTGAGACTGTCAATAGAAGTGCCATTCTCTGATGTAGACAGCTCTGCACTAGGAGCTGGTCTAACAATCACATCACATAGCCTGCCAAACAGGAAAAGGTCAGCATTCGGGCACCACTGACCTGGGATAGAAGTGAACTTGAGACTGGGGCTAAAAAGCTCTACTGCTAATCCTCCACCCTAAATCCTGTAGTCTGTGTATACATCTTAAAGGAAGTTCAGCTTTGTTACAGAAAAAAAAAAAAAAAGAAATATGCAACTATACAAATCAGCCACAAGATGGCGTAAGCATCATAGTATTACAACATCAGATGCAAAAGACATTCATCATTCAACATACCACGTCCTCATGACTTAGGGAATCTTATCCTGGTACATCACTTATTTGTCCCTTTCCTTTTCTACTTACTGAGACTTGGTCAAATACTTTATACAACATTCGTTTTTTGTTGTTGTTTGTACAAGTTTAGGGGTTTTTGTTTGCTTGATTTTATTTTCTTAAGAAGCAAACAATAATCTTAACCTTGAAAAAATCCTCAACTACATTTTTCCTCCTTTTGGCTGGTTCATTTTCCTGGACATGACCATGCCCTAGCTAACGTCATACCAATACTGAAGGAAGAAATTACAAGAATGGCTTAAATACATGAATTCTAATTTTTACATTGTTTTCAAATATACAAAGAAGCTATTAAATTGATTTTTATGAAAATGTGAAGTTGAGGGTAGGGAGTTGCAAAGGATCATGGAGAGAACATCAGAATGTGTGTTTAGGTTATTTGATTCTGGTCCTGGCTCTAAACAGCAGTGTGACTTTAAGGTAAGACATTTGGTCCCCCTGGTCCTCCGTTTCCTCATCTCAAAAATGTGATTGGATTTGAACTTCTCTGGACCTAATATTCCTATTACTCTGAGACTATAAGAATCCAAAATGAACAATATGAGGCTATGAGAGGCCCAAAATCAAGAAAAATGGAATTAGGCAAGTGAACAGAATCATCAGGGGTAGCAACAGTGTAAAAGGGAACATAGCGATGACTGCTGATTTCCCTTACCTTCCCACAACTATGACTGCAAATCATAACCCCTATTTTAAAATCTTTTAAGTATGTATTTAGTCAGCTACAGATTAAATTCTATGATAGGTCATTGTCAAGAGCAGACTATTTTTTTTTTCATTCTCAGATGTACACAATTATCCACTAAGGATTAATAAACATTAAACTCTCCTGAACTTTCATGCCAGTAATGACAGCGTAATTGATACAAGACCAACCCTCCCTCTCTAAACAACTATAACAATGGACAAAATGTGTGAAGCAATCGTTTTAAAAAACTGGACAATAGGCAGTGTAGGACTGAAATACTGTGAGGAGAGAAGACTTGAAATGAACCCTACAATCACCGCGGCTCTCAGCCCGCAGGCACTGATCAGATGCCAGCACGGGGGGTGGGGAGCCCAGGTGGAGCCCAGCATGTCTCTTAGCTGAGGAGGTAGACACTGGAGGTGGGGACTGCTGAGATGGATGAAACTTAGCAGAGTAATGGAGAGAAGGAGCTCCAGAAATCTATAAAGGGGTCCTGTTAAGTCTTTGGCTGAAAATGAACTTGCGTATTTAGAGGTAAGAGGTGTAACAGAGGACATGTATTGGGGAGCCATGGGTGGAATGGAGATTCTGGAGGTCACCCAAAGCAGGGAGATACAACTCTGACCAAACAGAGGGTGGAATATTCACTGAACGTTCCAGTCATTCAAATGGAATCCAAGAAAGACAAACCTCAAAAGTCAGGCTACTCTAGACATGTCCTAACAAAGTTAACAATAAGCCTTGAAAGAATCTGTTAGTAAATTATCTGCTTGCCCAAATAAAGGCCAACATTCTCTAAAACAGGCACTGTCAACAGAGGTGACACTATGCCCAGAGGCAAGAACTGGTTCTTGGGAGGATGAAGAATCTTAACTATTACAAAGATGCGTGGCCCTCCAAAGGGCCACAGAACATGAACAGATGTACAGACAAACAGTATATTTATGGTATTAAAATTTCCTGGGGAAGAGAGGAGCAATTAGGAAAAAAAAAGTCTAAAAAAATCCTTAGTGGAGTGCTAATGAAAAAAAGATTGAGACGCACTACTCCAAAGGAAACCAACAAATTCTAGGCTTTTAACAATTCAGCAGGCAATGAGAACTCTGTAGGATTTTGTGGAACAGTGTGACATATTCAGATCAGTGTGCTAGAAAGATATTTCCAGAGTGGAGTGGAGGGCGGTTTAGATTGGGAGAAGAATGGAAGGAGGCAAGGCTACTACGATCATCCAGACTGAGAAACATGAAGGCTTCCCGTAGTGGAGATGAAAGCAGGAGCTATTTAAGTGACAGGATTGTTAACTCTCAGTGACCAACTGGATGCACAAGAGGATGAAGAGGGGAAAATTAAAACATCACTCTGAAGTGACTAGTACTTGTCAAATTTAAGTGTTTGTGTTCAAAGGACTCTGTGGTAGCAGTGCCCAGTAAGTAGTAAGAAATATGAATTTGAGCTGTAGGGAGTTCTGAGTGAGAAATGCAAGAGAATTATAACACAAGGAGGAGGACAGTGGGGTAAGTGGAGAAGAAGTCCAAAGAAACCAGGCATCTGAGGGACAGGCAGAGGAGGAGGAAGAAGAGGGGCCAAGAGAAGAAAGCAAGCAGACAATGGGGTTGAAGAAAAAAGTACTGAGTTGTCCTCTACCTTTCGCCATTGGCATAGATGTTCCCCCAAAGTCCTGATATTGCAAGGGGAATAAGAGAACTTCTTCATTTGCAATAAACATTGCAACTGAAGGACCAATTGAAGATTGAAGGACCAATCTCTACTATTTTTTCCTGGGATTCAATACTTTGAGGTATGGTGTATGACTATAAGAAATTATCAGATGTCTTTAAGAAGATATTCTTCATTCCATTAAAAGACAAAAGAGGGCTTCCCTGGCGGCACAGTGGTTGAGAATCCGCCTGCCAATGCAGGGGACACGGCTTTGAGCCCTGGTCTGGGAAGATCCCACATGCTGCGGAGCAACTAGGCCCGTGAGCCACAACTACTGAGCCTGCGCGTCTGGAGCCTGTGCTCCGCAACAAGAGAGGCCGTGACAGTGAGAGGCCCGTGCACCGCGATGAAGAGTGGCCCCCACTTGCCGCAACTAGAGAAAGCACTTGCACAGAAACGAAGACCCAACACAGCCATAATTAAATAAATAAATAAATAAAATTAAAAAAAAAAGACAAAAGAATTAAATATAAAAAGAAAATAAGAATCAAAAGGGAATTACATAAATATTTCCTACATTCTATTCAAATGACTCACGTGTTAAGGTAAGGTGAAGTGGACAAAGCTGTGAAACAGGAGGCAAAGGACCACTCACTGCTCAACGTCCTACAATTGCTTCTCATCAAGCGAGAGTAGAGGCCAAGGTCTTCATCACACCTGCAATGCCCTTAGAGGTCTTTCCTCTGCCCCCCTTCTGTAACCACAGGCACCCCTCTCTCCCAGTCGGGCACAGAGAACACCCTAGCAAAACGGGCACACCGCCCTGCTGGTCACTATCTGTCCATTTACTCATCTTCTTTATAGCATTTATCACGACCTGAAATTAAGATAGATGTATTCACTTGTTTCTTGTCTTCCCCATTAGAACATAAATTCCACGAGAGCAAGAACTTTCTCTCTCTTAGTCACGGCTCTTTTCCAGCACCTAGGACACTGCCTGATACACTACAGGGCTCAAGAAGGACTTGTTGAATGAAATCCATAATCAAGCTGGACCTCTTGGTTCTATCACATGTAAAATGGGGATAGTAATCCGCATCTGCTCTGTCTACCCTTCCTACAGTGAAATGAATAATGCGTGTCAAAGCACTTTATAAACTGTGAGTCCCGTACAACAGAAGGTGGTGGTGGCGGTGGTGAAGGACGTTTCCTGACACAGCAGAAGAGAGCTGTGGCAGCAAATAGACAGATGAACACATGAATTTTTTAATGATAGCCTGGAGAATAAATGTTTAGCTCCTAGCTGCTGTTTCCATTTTTCTTTATAATAGAAAATATATCTGAGAAATGCTTATCCAAATACATGATACCTAAAGGACTCTATTCTTCAGAAATGTAATTCTTAACCACGGGGTAGCTGACTGACAAGCCACAGAAGCAATATAATTCCTGAAAAAAAATTTTTCTTTAAGAAGAAAAGATTAAAACTAAGTGCAGTGTTACGGGCTGAACTATTTACCCCCCAATTCATGCACTGAAGTTTTAATCCTTGACACTTCAGAATGTGATTGATGTGGAGATGGGGTCTTTAAAGAGTTAAATGAATTAAAATAAAGTCATTAGGGTGAGCCTTAATCCAATACGACTGGTTTCTGTATAATAAGAAGAAATTAGAACATAAACACATACAGACTGTGTTTGTATGTGAAGATACAGGGAGAAGATACAGGGAGAAGACGGCAATCTACAAGCCACAGACAGAGGCCTCATAAGAAACAAACCCTGCAAACACTTTGATCTCAGACTTCCAGCCTCCAGAACTTCAACAAGACAAATTTTTGTTGTTTAAGCTGCCCAGTCTGTGGTACTTTGTTATGACAGCCCTAGCAGACTATTATGCTTAGTTGATTTAGAAATCAAGAGAAAAATCTTTGGGAAAGCGTTTCATGAAGATGAGGTAAGCAAACTAAAATAATCCTTATAAATATTTTATTTTACTTTCATCATTTATATTAAAACATTAACTTTAATTAGAACTGTCTAAGTACAATTTTGAGTTGTCAAATTCTTAAATCAATCCAATTTTCTCACCATATCTCACATTCTTGCTGAGAGAACCTGCCTTTCACAAAGTGGTTAGAGAAGGTTTTATCTAGTACAGAGCACAGAAGCAAGGCAGTTACATTTCTTTTCTGAATTTAGGCCTATCGTGGATTCCAATTTTAATTTTTAATTAATAGGCGCACAACTTAAACGGCAATTGCATCAGAGTCACTGACATAGCCCATCTCAGCTTCTCAGGAAAATATCCATTATAATATAAAATAAACATGCAAAACTGTAAATCACCCTATTTCCAGACTCTAGGTGGAATTTCTACTATTCAGTACCATTGGCCTTATAGTGGAAGGGTACACTGTAGTCTAGCAGATATAGCCTCCAAAAGTAAAACACCTAAGGAAGGAACAGAGGCAGAATGATCCTTATAAATTCTTCACTTTCTTTATGAATTTGGACCCCAGGGTCAGAAATAATAGTTCATTTACATGCCAACACCTGACTCCTGTCACTCACAGGCAAAGCTCAGATCTTTCCTCATCTACATTTTTTTTTTATTTAAATTTTTAATTGTGGCAAAATATACTTAATATAAAATTTACCACCTTAACCAATTTTAAGTGTGTAGTTCAATAGGGTTAAATATATTCACATTGTTGAGCAACCAATCTCTACAACTTACCTTGCAAAACTGAAACTCTATACCTATTAAACAGTAGGTACCCAGTTGCCCCTCCCTCAGCCCTTGGCAACCACCCATTTACTTTCTACAAACACTACTTTAGGTACCTCAAATAAATGGAAACATAGTATTTGTCTTTTGTGACTGGCTTATTTCACTTAGCATAATGTTCTCAAGGTTCATCCATGTCAAAACATATGTCAGAATTTCCTGCATTCTTAAGTCTGTATAATATTCCATTGTATGCACACACCACATTTTGTTTATCCATTCATCTGTCGATGGACACTTGGGTTGCTTCCATTTTTTGGTATTGCGAACAATGCTGCTATGATCAAGGGCGTATACATATCTCTTCAAGATCCTGCTTTCAATTCTCTTGGGTATATACCCAGAAGTGGAATTGCTCACCTGTATCTTTTCTACTCCTGTTACTTTCTAATTACTAACAATTTTAACATCAATATCTTTAAATTTATATTCTTAAATTTGCTATAAGGTGGGTGGAGTTGAAACTCAGAGATATAGGAAGAGAAAGCTAAATATTCTCATGAGACAATCAACACAAAGGATCCCTTATATAAATTATTAATTGAGTTCCTTTTGTCTTTTGGGGGGAAGGGGTATAATGTATCTTTTTAAGACTCTAATAATAAAGGCTATGAAGCCTATCCCAGAAAAAAATACACATAGAAACACACATCTAAAAATACTGATATAATTTCAGGACATTCACGAGCCCCTGAAGCCCATCCATGAACACTGCAGTTTAAAGGCTGCAAACTCTGAAAAGGCCCAAAATTGGATTTCAAAATTCTAATAAATGCTAAATGCCAATAAATACTATCTAAACTCAAAAAACCACATTATTTGGATCTATTTTGTGAGTCAGGAATCCAACATACCTTCAAGTCCATCATTAGCCAGCTCTACAAGCATTTTTAGATACCCAAGTCTTTGGCACAAGCTCCCAAAGACGATGCACTTAATGCTGACCGAGGTGTGTGGGGGCAACAATAAAAACGACGTGAAAACCAGTGTGAAGACCGGTAAGTACAACAAAGGGTGCAATCTGACTCACAAAATCTGTCTCAAGTTTTCCCATTTCTTGCTTGTAGCTTCTCATCCTGTTGCTGTACATTCCGCGACTTTGGGGTGGTATCTCTCGGACTTCCAAATCCATCTGTTCCAACTGGAAGGGTGAGAGAAAAACATGACTTAAACCATATGCTTACTCTTCATGTGACTAGACATTTCGAGCTGAAAGGATTTAATTCCAATTCCTCAGTTTACAACTTGAGGAACCAGACCCAGGGAGCTAACTGCCTGTGGTCAATTGAACACTGGGACTATTTTTGTGCTCCATGTTTGTTAAGGTCAACAGATAGGTACTGAGTGCTTGCCAAGGGACATACCAAAGTGCCAAAGTGTTTACTTTGTCAAGAATTTTTTAAAACTATGTGCATTAAGCCAAACATCCTCAATGATAATGATCTGACTATCCGTGGAGTATCCTATCATTCCACCCAACCGGGTCCGGTCTTCTGACCCCAAACTACCAGAACTATGTGAAGATAAACCAAACCGTTATTTCTACAATTATCCTATGAAATGTCAGCCCAGTCTTAGTCATTTGGTGAAAATTCTCCTCCAAAGTCTTTTCTGATTAGGAAAATCCCATGGCAACCAATATGGGATCTTGAATTCCAGCCTTTTTAACCATGTTGATATGGAGTTAAATGGATACAGTAACTTAAAATTACACAAAGCTCACTGAAATCAGAGCAGGGCACTTTATAACAACCTGTCGTGATATAACACTTTGCATACAACACATGAGCATTTAACGGGAGGCAATACAGAAATAGTATGATGGTTAAGAACACAGGCTTTCAAGTCAGACGCCTGCGTTCACAGTTCACATCATAGGCTACACTGCTTACTAGTCATGCAACCTTGGACAGGCTTCTTAACTTCTCTGGGTCTTACTCTTTCCATTTCTAAAAACAGTACGTCTTTTGTAGGGCAGTTATAAAGATTAAACAGGGTAATTCCTATAATGTGCTTAAGACAGTGTCTTACTTGGTAAACACTAGATTAATGTGAATAATAGGAGTGATGATTACTGATGATGAAGAAGAAATACAGCAAGCATGATACAAGGTATCAGCTGTAGTTTATTTATACTTGGCATTAAAAAATAAAAACCAACAACTACAAGTTGGCTCAGGCCACGTCTAATAAACTCACATACGAAAATGTTGTCAGATATTTTGCCTTTTAAAGCAAATAATCCTAATAAATTATTTCCATGAACACTATACATTTGGCACTAATAAAACTCTTACTTGTCCAGTGTTAGAGTTTGAGTAACAACAGTAGAACTCAGATAAACCAAAACACCATGTTTCAATTCACAGGCCTTAATTTTTATAAAAAAAAAAAAGATTGTTTTAATTACCCTTGATTTATGCAGTAACCATTTAAATTATTGACATGTCTCAACATAAATGTGAAGCACCAATAAATTAGTTACTCAGCAAGGCAATTATTTAGAGCACTTCTCTGAAATCATCATTATGTACTTAGTTCTAATAAGGTCAAGCAGGATCATCCAGACAAATAACTGCAAAAGTACACGTAAGAGAAAATCTGAGAGTTAACTACATTTTTGTTTCGGGCATTTTACAAGGACACTTAAAACTAACCAAAAGGGGCTTCCCTGGTGGCGCAGTGGTTGAGAATCTGCCTGCCAATGCAGGGGACACGGGTTCGAGCCCTGGTCTGGGAGGATCCCACATGCTGTGGAGCAACTGGGCCCGTGAGCCACAACTACTGAGCCTGCCCGTCTGGAGCCTGTGCTCCGCAACTAGAGAGGCCGCGATGGTGAGAGGCCCGCGCACCGCGATGAAGAGTGGCCCCAGCTTGCCACAACCAGAGAAAGCCCTCGCACAGAAACGAAGACCCAACACAGCCATAAATAAATAAATAAATAAATAAAAATGCAAACCTTTAAAAAAAAAAAAAAGAAACTAACCAAAAGTAGGTAAGAAAGAAAAAAAGGAAACACACAACAAACACTTTAAATGAAACCAGAAATAAGGCTAATCCGCACTAGTTTCATGTTGTCACAACATTCATGTGACCAATGTCAAGTGGAAGACACGGTTACTATGAGACATGCAGTGTCCAAGAGATTAATGCAAACTGTTCAGCAGAAATACAACTAATCCTAATAAGTAAAATCATAATGAAGTTCTTCTCCCAGCATCCTCATCAAAAGGACAGTATGTAATATAATGATCAGTATCCTTAATAAGGATGTCATCAGAATTAAGTAAATCAGCTGCCTGATCATTTTAAACAAATAGAAACATATCTAAGACAAAACTCTTTATGTTAGTAACAAATGGAGATGACCATAAGCTCCATGGGGGTATAACTCGGTTTTTCTTGGTACAGTGAAACCTTGGTTATCAGGAAACCAGCTTTCTAACATCATCAAGTAAATCAATGTCTCCAAAAGAAGGCAAACCAATGAACCAAAACACAGGTTTTGATGGCAAACAAAACAAAACAAAAACAAAAACACCCGCTACTGAGAACTCAACAAGATAAGAAGTTAACTCAAGATCCAAAGAACTGATCAGTTGTATTACTTATGGTAAGCCTGCCAACCTGAAAGAAGCAGCGTCCCAGTTGGCAGCTATGGTATATAAAAGGCCAGTCTTTTCACGTGAAGGCCAGGAAGCATGAGAGAAACAGCTGACTATAAAAAGGAGAGAAAGGAAACAGAAAAGTACTTGGGATAAAAAAAAAAAAAAGAAAACTTTCAAAAGAGAGGCAGACATGAGAAGCTGAGGCGTTAGAACAAAGCTGCCCCTGCAGAGACAGCGAGATTAGAAGTAGGTCTTACAGGGCGAGGAGAACATGGGCGTTCCGACAGCTAGAAAAGCAGCAGAGCCAGGCAAGATGGAGCAGCAGCTCTGCACCTCGCCTCCTTAGCATCCAGACACCAAGGAAAGGTCTGCGGTGTGATGGGGGCTACAGCCGCCTATTCCTCAGACCCCGCAAAGCAGCAGCCCCCCGGGTATGGTCCTGTTAACAAATGTTACTCAGGCAAATAAGCCTGGGAAGTGCTGTCCCTTAGAGTCCCTTCCTAGAGACTCGTCGTGCCTCGTAGCCTACTTTAGGGTCTAAGAAGGTTCTACAGAAAAATAATAACCAAAAAAAGACCCGGAATTGGAGAATTCTGTTTAAGCTACAGTTTCCCGAACTTGTTTGAACAGGCAACACCAGTTAACAGAAACACGCTTTGGGAAACTTGTAGGTTTATCAGTTAGAACACCAAGTAGTACCCTTCAGTATTTAGAAAAGCAACACGCTCATCTAGGACCACAGTGCAGTAAAAAGTTGAATCATACTTGCAATACCTGGCTTTGAAACCAAAAATTAGGACACAATATATTTTAATACTTTTTGCTCCTTGATTTAAGAAGCTAGCTAGAGCTCTGGGTTTAGCATGTCTAAGTACAAATCCTCACTTCACCACTTACTGGGTGTGGGACTTCAGATAAGTTACTTAATCTTCCTAAGCCTCAGTTTCCCCATCTACAAAATGGGGGTAATGACACTCCTCTGTGGGTCTCTCACGCTTCTACATGTCTTGCTGGGCATGCCAAGAATGCAAGGTCCTGACCACTGATTCCCAGGCAGGGAACAATGTTGGGGTAAGAAACAATGTGTCCCTCGGGGCAAAGAGCAGGCTTACTCACAGGCTGCTATAAAGCAGTATGTTCCCCAGGCTCCATGTTCCTCTCCTATAAGATAATCCGCTGTATGTGGAGGCATTCTTCTAGGCAAACATGCATCAGCCCTGTGGGAATTGGGCCTCAGGGAACTGATGCAAGCCTGCTGCAACTTTGGCAGCTGCTTTTGCTGTGACTAATAAAAGCCTTTGGTCTCTGACCTAGGAATCTCTTGTCTTCTATCAGCATCCATGAAATTGTGGTAAGCTCACTTATTCATGAGCAAGTAGGGGAAAATCTCGATCCTTAACAATTTTTGACAAATAGTACCTGTCTCACAGGCTTTTGGTGAAAATTAAATATTAAAAAGCAAGTAATACACTTAACCCAGTGTCTAGTACCCAGGATGCCTTTAACAAGTGTTAGCTATTTATAACCATTACAAAAAGTATTATGAAGGAATAAAAATTCGAGGTGGACATTTAATGAATCACCTTTACTAAGAAGAATAAAATCCCAAGAAGCGATTAAATTCTCTTCCATCTAAAAACTGATGAATTCTGAATCATGAACTGCGAATCAGTAATGTTTCACATTTCTACAATGAATAAAAGAGACTTAGAGGAAGGCATCAGATTAAATGGCTCTGGCTGTGTTTTAAATATGTTACCACGTCTACACATACCAGTTCTTTTGCTTCTTCGAGCTGTTTCTCCACATTTGCAACCACCTGCTTCTTCTCATCTGAAACAAATAATAACATCAAGGAATTGCTAAGGATACAGATAAATTTAATATTTAAAAACATCTATTTTTATGTACCTTTTTTCCTTTCTGGTCAGAGTAGAGAATTACCATTATCAGTCAAACGGCCATATCATTCTCTAGTGGGTTAGGAACTACTATAAGCCACTGATTCTAGGCTATCTGGAAATACATAATCCTATGGAATACTGAATTAAGAGATGCCATAAGATTTTTAAGAGAAACCAAAAATTATTTTGGTCTTTAGAAGAGACTGTGTCAACAATAGCAGATTTAGTGGTGGCATGAGGAATCCGCAAAGTCATGACTTTAATAAATTGGGAAAAGTGGATTTATGAATACAATTTAAAAGTCACATATAACAACAATTCCTAAAACTGGACAAGTTCTTACAATCCTTTAAAAAAAATTATGCTTTCATTAAGAGTTGAGTGTAATGGAAGAAATATTTGAAGTCAGAACTACTGATTCTAACCCCAAAGCCATTACCTACTCATGGTTATGGGATGCTGGGTAAGAAACAGTTTTTACTGAGACTCAGTCTAAACTGTCTAGAATGGAAATTTAAAGCATCTACTGGATTCTTTTTAGCTCAAATAAGCTGATGCAAGAGAAATTACTTTTAATTTGTGAAGTACTAAGTGTCTGTATGTGATTTTTTTCAAACTCAACCACAATCAACTTATAACTCAACTATAATTCCTCATTCTGGGAGAGACATGTTCCAGCAGATACTTTCAGAAAAATTTTCCCTACCTCCATTCCAAATCAATCAGCCCATTTATTTAGGGATGGCACCTGAGTTCTGCGCTAACCTAATTTATTGACCACTTATATTTTTGTCTCCCTAACACCCTTCTCTTCTCAGGCAATGAGCTTCGCTCTTCTGAGGCTCTCCTCTTCACCAAGCAGGTCAATGGGAGATACTCTGTTCTTCTATGACCCTGCCTCTCTGGTCATAGTGACTTGCCAAAGGATGGGCTTCTCTTTCCAGCTGGACTAATACTAGTAGCTCAATCCCTCTGGCTACGTTGGTCTGGGGGGTGAGGGTGGGATGCGTATAAGATCCAATCAGACTAATCAAAGTCCTGGAGTAACAGGAAAGTCTTTTCCTCTCTCTTGGTAGAGTTATGAGAATGTGAGTCTAGAAGCTGTTGGCATCCATAGCTCTAGCTACAAGGAGCAAGCCAATTTCCAGTGGTTGAGAATGAAAGCCTACATTTACAAAGAAGCAAAGCTGATAGATAGATAGATAGATAGATAGATAGATAAAGATTAAATAGATTTTGTTATCCTTCCTTTTCAGAAGGATAGTTAATACCAAGTGGGGAATCTTTAATAGCAGTTATTATTTTACTAGAATAATAACTAGGTTCTGATAACCTCAACTCCTTCCCTTTGATCACCACCCGCCCCAAACTAGGGGGTAGCTATCACAGAAAGTGTTTTGTGTGTACTCTAAGAATTTCTCCCTAAGAAAAGTGCACATTTAAAATTAAAATTCAGCTTGATTTTCCCTCTTTGAGAAAGTTAAGCCTACATATGGCCAGATTAAAAATTTAGTATACGACCCCAAATTTACTTGCTTCTGGTACATGTCAATCCATCTAACATCTCCACAAATTATAGTAGAGAACCACACTGTATTTTTGCAATAGTGCAGAACATGAAACAAGACAAGCGTATCCTGGACCAAACCTTTATCTCTAAGCCTGATGTATTTCCAGGACTCCAGATCTTTAACCCCTATGCTTCTGCCCATCTTCACTGTGACTACCTGGCAAACTGCTATTCAAAACTCTCTTCAGAAATCACTACCTCTTTGAAGCTTTTTCTAACTCAACAGAAGAATTAACTACTCACTCTTGCAGAAAACCCCTAGAACCCTTACCTAATCCTCATGATTTATCTCTCACACTTACAGGTCTGATTTATCTTCTACCTCGGAGGCTCTGGGAAGACAGGAACCATGTCTTAGTCCTAAAATTTAGCACTGAGCCTGGCATATAATCAGTTCTCGAAAACTGATGGTAAATGGAATAAATAGTGTAGTCAGTGCAAGAATTTACAAAAGAAGCTATGCTACCAACCACCCTGGTTTCCCTTTTTCCCTACCTGACCCCTTCCCCCACTTAATCTTTCTAAAATGTGGCTCTGATTGGATCACTTGAGCCTAAAAGTCAAGGCCCTCCACATTCCAGACCCAAGCGACCTTTCCAACTTTATTTCCAACTACTAGCTCTCTCGTATGTGCTCTGCATACTAACCAGACAGACTATCCATTACTACCCAAGCACATCTACCCCCCCCCCCACCCTAAGCCATTGTTCAAGCTACCATTTAGGTTCTTTGGTTGAATATAACAGAACTGATTCTGGCTAACCTAAGCCAAAAAGGGAATTTATCAGAATAATTCAGGGTGGCTCACAGAATCAATGGAAAAGATGAGTCCCCAAGCTCAGGGAAGACAGTACCCAGGGTGGCTCAGGAAACAAGGGAGCAGGAACTCACTGACAGTCTCTGCAGAAGGAGAGTTAAAATTCCAATTCCTGGCAAAAATTCACTGAATGTCCTCGCTTGGGTAAAGTGTTCACCTCTTGACCTGGACAGGGCATGGCAGCCTGTCGGCTCCACCAAGACTCGGTTTAGGGGGTTCCTGAACGGAAAATCAAGGAGCTGCTGTCATAAGATAGAATGGGGGATTCTGAGCCTTCCGAAACAACAGAAACCCACTGTTTGCAACTCGTACACTCTTTCCCCGTTTTTGTCAGCTAAATCCCACCATCCTTCCAGGTGACCTCCTGGAACAGGATCTATCTCCTCTGAATTCCTAGACCTCTGTGCTCTGCCCTAGCATCCCTGATGATCACTAGAAATTGGTTCCTGTAGTTTTCCCTTCAGCCTCATTTCCAGCTCCTTGAAGGCAGGGACCACTCTTGACACATGTTTGTCATAATTTTGTAGTTAGCATAGAGAGCTGTACACAATAGGTGCTCACTAAGTGTTTACTGAATGAATCAATCAGTCCTAGCATTCAGCAACACATTTGTTATGCACAGAGAAACAGAAAAAGAAAAATTGTATCAGTGAGGACTGGGGCAAATCTTCCCACTTAGAATGGCAAGTTTCCCTTTATAAATGAAATAATGTTAAAACAAAGCCATTCTAGAATGATCCTTGTGATAAAGGACTAGAGTTGGAGATATCAATATGAATTCATGTTCAGCTTACTATAAATATAGATGGCTTCACAGATAAAATTTTATCAATATGTATATATACATGAGTTAGTATACACACGTTTCCCCTTGCTCTGTGAGCTGAAAGGGCCCAGAGCCAATAATACCTCAGTACCAATAAGCACACCTAGTGTCCAGATCTTGGTTTCTAACACCATTTTTCAATAAAAGGAATTAGGATTCCGTGGAGAAATGGCTGGTGATTCTAGGACTGGTGTAGGAAAAATACAAGATGATCCTGGAGTATCTTATAATATCAGAAAGTATGAAAGTGTTAAAAAGGGGGAAAAAAACCCCCACAATGATGGGAGTATAGCAAAAGGACACAAAAGCCAGATGGAAGGGCTTCCAATGGTCAAAGCTGGCATAATCTGAGCAACAAAATAAAGTGGTATTAGAATATAACATGAAGTATTTAATAAACGAGTCCACGGATATGACTGAATTAATTAATAAGTGGAGGAGAATAGACAAATCTTTCCTGTATAGAAGAATTCCAAATAATTTACCTAAATATTCAGCCCTCAAGGAGGCGGAGCATGACTCCCTACTCCTTACGTGTGGGCTGTGCCTGTGATTTCCTTCCAAACAGCACGAAAAGGAGGAAAAGAGTAACTTTATAGTGGAAGAACCTGACACATAATACCTCAGCCAGGTGATCAAAATTAACATCAGGAGTGATAAGTTACCTTACAGTGTGTACTCTTGATGTGATGTGATGAACATGGTGCTTAACCTCTGTGGTCTTCCTCTCAAAAACCTAGAACCCGAGTCTAATGATGAGAAAAACATCAGGCAAATTCCAACTGAGGAACATTCTATAAAATATCTGATCAGTACTCCTCTAAACTGTAAAGTCATCAAAAATAAGGAAAGGGCTGTGAAACTGTCACAACTAAGAGGAACCTGAGGAGCCATGACTACTAAATGTTTTGTAGTACCCTGAACTGGATCCTAGAATAGTAAAAGGACATTAGGTAAAAAACTAAGGAAATCTGAATAAAGTATGGACTTCAGTTAATAATAAGTATCAATATGGGTTCACTGGCTGCAACCAATGTGTCATATTAATGTAAGATGTTAACAATAGAGGAAACTGGGCATGGAGTATATAGGGATTCTCTGTATTATCTTTGTGATTTTTCTGTAAATCTAAACCTGTTCTAAAATTAAAAGTTTGTTGTTGTTTTTTTAATCAATGAAGCTATTACTTAGGTTAACTAAATTGTTTAAGGGAGAGAGGATCCTCTGGGATTAGAGTGTGGGTATGTGTGCGTGTGTGTATATGCCTAACTCAAGTCCTACCCACTCTACTTCAACTCATTCTGTACCTGAGTTCCTGAATTAGGTCTAGAACCATCTCTTCAACTCTAATTTTATAGAACAACAGAAATGTAATACATGCGAGTCACATAATGTAATTTTAAATTTTCTAGTAGCCACATTTCAAAAAGTAAAAAGGAACAAGAGAAATTCATTTTAATATATACATTTTTTTAGTTTTAATAATATTTAACTCAATATATCCAAAACATTATCATTTCACTATGTGGCAACAGCTGCATTTCAAGTGCTCAATAGCTACACATCAACATTACAGCTCCAGAGGCACGTATGTTTTAAGCAAACCACAGTATTCATAAATAAAAGCAGATTTTTCTGAATCCTCTGACTACAACCACTTTGCAAAGGCAAGAGAGAATCATGGAACAATGTTATGGCTTCTTCCATACACGGCCATGTCTAGATGGTGTCCAAAAGCCTCCAGGGCTTGGCATAACCAATCAGTTAGACTGAAGCATTTCCTTCCAGAAAGGACACCTGTCTTGCCCCACCACTTCTACTTCTCCCCCTGACTCCCTCTTTGATATCCTGAGTTCAAAGCCCCATTCCAAGTCCACATCCCGAAGTCCCTAATCACTCATCTCCCCTCAAATGTAGGTGTTCATCAAGAGAGATTCACCCAACTCTAGTCTAGCACAGAAAGGAAGCAAAATTGAGGTCCAAGGTTCCTTTAAGAGTTCAACTAACATCACAAAGTCTGAGAAGCTGGGTCCTGACTAACCCTACAGCTGTTGTCTCCACCAGCAGCAGTATCACTAGCGGCTAATTTATCATGTACTTCCTCTGGGGAGAAAAAAAAGTGTGCTAGGGTGTTATATGCTTTGTTTCATTTGATTTTTACAACACTGTAAGGTTGAAACTATTATCCCCTACCCCCGATTTTCCAGGTGGAGGAGACAGGCTTAGAGAGGCTAGGCTATTTGCTCAAGACTGCACATCTAGTAAGCAGCAGAGCTGGGATTCTAAGCAGATCTGATGCCATGTGTGAACTGTAATCAATTTGCCATAATGCCTTTCTTGGTATTTCTGACTGTATCTACAAAATGATAGGCTTCATAACAGACCATTTATCTCTCTGTTCATGGTGAGGTAAGCAACTAATTGCAAAAGAATATTTTGTTTAAGATCCTTCAGGAAGCCTGCCTGAGTAACAGAACCTCTGCCCCTATGAAGTATCCCCCCTCTTAGGATTCATCATCAGAGGAAAAGGAGTGTCACAATTAGTATTAGCAATGGTTTCCACTCATCCATTGTCCTGACTTTACCACAGAATACTAATCATTAAAATCAAAGTTTGAATACAGTGCCATAAGAATATTATTTAAGAAGGGACTGATCTATCTCATCAGTCCAATTACTAAAACTATGTAAAATTCAAACACTTTAGTCTAACAGGAAAGTTTTTTTTTTATTGTTTAAAATGTATCATAGAATAATCAAATTTCTTTTCTAAAATAAAGTTTTAAAATTTCAATCTTTTCTATTCTCTTTAGAAGTAACACTTTAATACACTGTACATGCACAGCAGAGGTAGCACATTGTACATTGCACACACTTAGTTGCAATCAATCCTACCCACTCTACTTCCATTTCAGTAAGTTAATATTTGGGGGAACAAACTGCTTTGACTGAAAATTTTGCTCCAATTTTTAACCTTCTTAACTCAGGTAAATTCTGGGTCAACCACCAAAGATGCCAGGAAGAGATTATAATTACTTTTATTCATACTGGTTTTTGCCATGGATGTACATATTAATTTGTTAGTCCACATATATACATCTGAAATTCATAACTACACAGATATATTTTTCATCTTTCTCTATTTATCAACTAGAAACATTATAAAATGAGTAAGTACAAGTAATTATTAAGAGGGGAACCACAGCATTTTCAAGAATTACTATCATTTAATTATTCAAGTCGGTAAGCATTTTTCCAGTGCCAGTTATACAGTCTCCTCTCAATTCTCATGTAGCTGCTGTGTTTGGGCATTACATTATACTGTACCTATAGAGAGTGAAGACCTTTATTTTTAAGGTACTTAATTCAAAGGTTTCCTTCTATGCGGTAGGAATGGTTACATTAAAATATAAAGGTAAGAAAAAAAATCGATTGTAACAAATCTGTGTTCTTGGAATTGGCTGTTACAACTTTGCACCCAGGAATGACTTTGTTACTTTATAGAATAGCTTCCCAGTACAAAACCTATTAGCCCAAACAAAAAAATGTTTCCTCAGCTAAAACTATCACAATTAAAAATGAGAAAAAATCCCATGGAAACCACAAATCCTGATATTCTGAGGCTCTGGGACTGAAGTCAAAGGAAGTAGTCTCCAACGACAATGACAACAAAAATCAAGATGATCTTGGGCAGTGGAGGAAAGCAGAACTGAAGAGATGAGGCGAGGTGATGTATCATGAAGTGATGAGGCCATCAGCCAATTCGCCACAAAAATCTCCAAGGCAGCAGACCTTGGTACCTATATGCTACCTTGGTTCTCTCCCCTTGTCCCCTCACTTGGACTCAAACACCTCTTTAAGACACCATCCTCCACCTCCTCCAGAACTAACTGGGACTTCAGGAGATGAGTGGGGTGTAAATTCAGAGATCCTGGCTTGAAGCAAATGTCCCTATTAATAGAAAATAGGTGGGGGTAAGAAAAACAAAGAAGGGACTTCCCTGGTGGTGCAGTGGTTAAGAATCTGCCTGCCAATGCAGGGGACACGGGTTCGATCCCTGGTCTGGGAAGATCCCACATGCTGCGGAGCAATTAAGCCCGTGCGCCACAGCTACTGAGCCCACGTGCCACAACTACTGAAGCTCACGCGCCTAGAGCCCATGCTCCTCAATGAGAAGCCAGCGTACCGCAATGAAGAGCAGCCCCCGCTCACCGCAACTAGAGAAAGCCCGCATGCAGCAACGAAGACCCAACGGAGCCATAACTAACTAACTAACTAAATAAATTTATATATTAAAAAAAGAAAAACAAAGAAATAAAGGAAGAAAATTATTTACAAACACAAAAGTTTGGGGGGAGGTAGGGAAAAGGAAACAGGAATGACAACTTAGGTCCAGCAGAAATTACTGCTGGCATCAAGGATTGACTAACAAGGTGGAGCAAGGAAGTTGCCCACCAGTTCACAGATCAATGAGCACTCCTTTTCCTACACTTTACACCATAGAGCGAAGGTAGATGGTTCAATTTCCCTAACAAAACTGAGCACCAAAGCCACAACCTTTTCTGCAACTAAATACTCAAATTAAATCTGTATTGAGAGAAAAATAAATCCTAAAACAATGACCTACAGACAAAAATCACAAGACATCATATTTATGTATCTGTTCATTCACTTAAAACATTTTCCTGAGCCCGTTCTAAATGCCAAGGAAATCAAACATAGCTCCCATCTTCACATAACTGACAGTCCAGTATCGAAAATGAGTTGTGCTAAAACACAAAAACAAACAAAAACAAAACTCTTCTGGATGAAAAATGTAGAATTTTAAAAGTGAGAAAAATTATCCTGTACCAAGTTTTACACAACACTGGGTTATGGATCCCCAGGAAGGATGAAAAATAATAAATGGGGATGGGGGTATGAAAGGTACTAATGATTATAGCAGCTAACAACAAGAAAGGGCTTTACATATGTTAAGTCATTTAATCTTCACAAAAACCCTATGAGAGACGCACAATTCTCTCCATTTTACCAAGAAGGAAAGTTGAGAGAGGTTAAGAAACTTGCCTAAATACAACAACTTCTAAGTGGCAGAGCAGGGATTTGAATCCAGGTACTATGACTCTTAACACTGCTTTGCTGCCTATAATAATAACAACATTACTAACAAAACAACGTTACTGTATGATGCAGACCCGTGATCTGGGTACGTTCACTTATTCTCTTTGGATACTTTCACATCTCTACATTTCACAAACAAACAAAACCCAGCCAAAACTAAGACTCAGAGAAACGTTCCCAAGGTTATACGAGTCACAAGGCAGCGGAGTCCAGATTAGAGCCCAGATGGCTCAGAATTCAAAGGCTCTTTACAGTGCACCCCACAACCCAGCTTGGATTCTCCCCTTACCCTTAACCAACCTCAAGCATCCCTCTGGGAGGCCCCAACACCACCTCCCTCCAGGCTCGCGCCTCAGAGACACATTTATTCAGGTGTCGTTCCATCGCCCACTACCCAACCCTCCCGGCTCTCCGGGCCACCCCCGCCCGGCCTGGGCAGGGCTCTCACCAGGTGGGAGTCGGGGGACCCTCGCAATCTTATTGGTGATCTCTGCAGTGAGCACCGCGAAGTCCTGCTCGTAGCCTTCGAAGTCGGACGACATGGCGGCTCCGGAGTGGCCGGTCCGGGCCGGAGCCTAGGTCAGGACTGGGGCTACGCGGGGCAGGAAAAGACGGTGTAGGGACGCGGGAAGCTCCCTCGAGAGCGGAGCAGAGAAGCCGGTACAGCTCCCAGCCAGGCCGCTTCCTGGTTGTTCTTCGCAATCTTGGTCCTCCGGAAGTTGGGCTGGGTGCGATTTTATTTTCCGTTCCGGCTTCAAGATTAAGAAATTCGCTAGGGAAAAGCCCTTCAGTTAGTGCCCCCAAAAGCTTAAAAAATATGCAGGTTCTCGGGAATCACCGAAAACATTTTTTGCCCCTCCACGTTTTGGAAAGCGGCTCCGGCTCCCCAAGCTACAAGTCAGAGGGGCTTGCTTCCAGGGGGAAGTTTGATGCGGCGAACCTCCCGGAAGTGGCTCTCACGGAGACTGCGCACTGAGCCTGAGCGGGAGAGCTGCGGCGACGCCGCTGGCGGAGCAAGGCGAGGGTGGAGGCTGGTCTCGCCCTCCAGCCTCTAGCACACAGGATTTACTTTCTACTTGCGCTGGGCTGAGGTACCCATGACGGAGTTATCCGAGCCGGAGAAAACCTGCTCCGGGTGAGCCCGAGCCGCCGCGGAAATGCGATGGCCGAAGAGCGGGCACTGAGGACCAGACCGAGGTGGGAGTAAAAGCACGGGACGTAACCATGATTTTGGCGGTCTTCGCCCCACCCGAGTGAGGCCAGCGTCTCCAGAATGTTGAGACCAACCACGGTTACCAAGATGTTCTTCCCCTGAGTGAGGATTTCTAAGCGCTCTGCTCCATGACACGGGCGGGAAATTGAGGCACAAGGCAGCGGCATCTGTTGCATGGAAGTCTTTGTTACTCTGTCCCTCTGATCTTCTTCCCTTGACTCACTCCAGTCCAGTCCGAAATACCCTTCTACAGATCTTCCCGGCGCTCGCCGTCCTGACTTTCCCGTCCCTCGCTCCGAGAGACACTTCCTCTTCTTTTTTTCTTTTTTCTCAAATATTCTCATCATGTTCCTTCTCATATACGCCTCCGGTCCTGATTTCACACACACTTATCTCTCCCCTCCCTTCCTTGCAGTCTCTTTGCTTTCACCCTCCCGCTTCTTTACTTTGACACAAATAGACCCTTAAGTTAGTGTTTGGGGGGCAACCGCAGGCAAATGGTGTAGACCATGTCTGGATCATACTTTATGTCATTCGAGACTGGGTAAGAGCAGTTTAGAGCTCCATAGAGGGAGTTTGATGACTTGGCTTCTGTTGAGTTCATCTGTTACCGCCGTGGTTTACTCACTGAGCCTCTCCAAGCCATTTTGTTTTCTATGAAGAAGGAAGCTGGATTAGGCCAACCCTAAGGCCCTCCTTCCCAGCTCTAAAATTCTTCATCTCCTCAAACCATTCACTAAACGGTTGCATAGACGCAGTCCTCTGACAAGTTGGGAACAAAAGAATAAAAACAACCATTTTAGAATCACGTGTCCAGTTTAGGTGCTATTCAGACATGAGGAAAGTTTGGATAAGACGAAAATAGTTCTTTTTGATGTTTGATGAGGTACTCATTCCGTAGTAAAGTACTTGTGAGCTGCTTTTGTTTAGGTGGTTATTGGAATTAACAAATACAGTACATAGTAAAATGTCTTACCGAACTTTCTCATTTTGTTTCTTTAGATTGGATTTCAAACCAAGGTACTGGATTCTCCTAGAAAACATAAAGAGTGTGTAACAGTGAACATGGCGTAATCTGCATTAACATCCCACAGTGTGAAGGCATGACAATTAAGGAACACACATGGACTTGTGGCACATGGAAATGTGTGCACAGAAAAAGGAAATCTGTAGTTCTTTGAAAACAGGAAGGAGTTCTTCCTCACCAAAATGGGTACCTTCTGTTCAGTTATCAAGTTTGAAAATCTACAAGAAGTAAAGAGACTTTGTCACTGGGGTCCCATTATAGCCCTTGGTGTTATAGCAATATGTTCTACCATGGCCATGATTGACTCTGTGTTGTGGTATTGGCCCTTACATACCACTGGAGGAAGCATGAACTTTATCATGTTGATAAATTGGACTGTCATGATTCTTTATAATTACTTCAATGCCATGTTTGTTGGTCCTGGCTTCGTCCCTCTGGGGTGGAAACCGGTAAGAAAGAGATTCCTTAAGATGGTGAACCCTCATGATAATCATATATTTAGTTTTTGCCTTATCTGCCAACCAATAAGGTCAGACACAGCCTGCTCTTCGCTTTGGTAGAGACTAAATGTATTATTCTAATCACCAATCATTTAGAGCTCAAAGAATTTATTTTATACTGGTTTGAAAGTATGGATCTAAGTTAGTATTTCCCAAAGCAATTTCATTAAATACTTCTGCATTAAAAAAAAAAAAAAAAAATGGAGGGGTGGTGATGAGTGCATAAGTTTCTAGGAAACACTGCATATCATTCACCTCATAATTCTACAGTGTGGTTTGGCTCTAGGATCTTTTTTCATGTAACATATTAACATCCGTTATAACTGAGAAAAACTCTTTGGAAACTACTGTTTTAAACCATAAAGTGTTCAGAAATAACGGGCAGCCTGGTAATAACAAGTCATGCCTTATGAATAAATACTATGGTTTGATTTTCTTTTATGGGAGATGGGGAAAGGATGGAATTTGAATTTTAACTTGCATTTCCAGCCATTTGAGTTAAAATATTTTTAAATAATGAATTTCTGGTAACAGCAACATCACTTTTCCAATTACCCAGAGGTTTATGTTTTGTTTCTATTTTGCTGCCAAGGAAAATTCTCAGGATAGCATGTACCTTCAATACTGTAAAGTCTGCCAAGCATACAAGGCACCACGGTCACATCATTGCAGAAAGTGTAACAGGTACTGTCTGTCTTTGCTATTTATTGGGGATTGATCAACTTGATTACTGGTCTTTTGTTGTTATTCTTTCTACCACATCAATCCTAGTTTTATTTTCTGCAAGGTGGCTGCTTTATAAATAATGTTGTCAAAATAATTGTGTCATAATCTTCATTTTACTTTTAAATCGTCAATTCTGTTAATAAGTATTACTCTTTTTTGTTATAAGTGAAAAGATTTTTCTAGAAAAGTACAGGTTTACTTTGCTTCTTGCCTTGCCAAGAGCAGGGTAAAAAGTTATACCTTTAGGTTGTTTTCATAAATCAGGATTAATTGTCGACTGTCATCTTGACTAGCCTTGGAATTGTTCTGAGTCTAAATTATAAAGGAGACCTGCTTTTTCCATTATTTAGTTGACTAACATTTACACTTTATACAGATCTACTAAATGAATCCAGGTGCCTGTTATCACAGGTGTTTTATATACAAAACTTAATTGGAAGAAAACAGAATCACTATGAAAAATGTGAATTAAGCTAGAACCTTTTTTAATGAACACCTATGTCCACTGATAAATAAGAAATTTATGATGAGAATGCTGAGGGGGAGGACCATTAGGGGGACCATTGGAGGAGCAAATAAAGTTTAGTTTGAGGCAAGAAAATTTCCTTCTAGCAGCCTCAAGGAAGGGAAACAGAGTAAGACTTTGCTCATTAAACCACATCTTATATTCCGGAGTTGGCTTGCTTAGCTTAGAGACTCCACATCTAAAGGATAAGAACAGGAAGGAAGGAAGTTACAAGCGTCTGCTAGGCCCCATCAACCCCAGTGGAGATTTATAAGTAATTTTGTTCAGTCTCTGTTGTTTTCCACTTCAGTCACTGCATTTCAGAGCTAGAGGAAAACCAGGAACCATGCTCATTTCTTTATAATGAACCTCTCAGTGGGCCTCCAGACTTCTTTAAACAAAGTCACTTGTAGCAGACATCTTTTCCTCAGATGCTGTTACAAAGCCTGCCCTTTCTTGTGTTGTTTAAAATTTAAAAGAAGTCACTGTTTAAAAACTCATAAAGATTTTTCTTTCTGTTCCATGAAGTGTAATTCCTCTGTGACCATGCATGGACATGCTAGATTCCGATGTGCCTGATCTTTTGAAGACCAAAGTTATTTAAAGTAGACAGGATTTTCTGCCTCACGTTTTATGTAAATTTTTCTTGTTAGGTGTGTGATGAAGATGGACCATCACTGCCCTTGGATCAACAACTGCTGTGGTTATCAAAATCATGCTTCGTTCACACTGTTTCTCCTTTTAGCACCACTGGGTTGTATTCATGCTGCCTTTATTTTTGTTATGACAATGTATACACAGCTTTATAATCGGGTAAGTGAAAATGTTATAAAATCATGCCAGCTTAAATAGTAGTTATTAAGATTATTTAAGAAGTTCCTTTTGGAAATATGCTTTCTACAATTTAGGTGGGGAAATAGAACTTTGTTGTATAATCCTCTGTAAGGATTCCTTTTAAAAAAGCAGTAAAACAGTTTTTAAGATGAGGAAAGATTATTTTGTCCTGGAAACTCACCTTATATGCTCTAGTTGAAGTTGACAATTATTTTAGTACTATCTATAACTTACTGGACTTCAAACTTGGTAGCTGTGGTAAAGAATAGTTAGAGGAAAAAGCAGAAGAGGGAGAAAAAAGACAATACTAGTGCTTTCTGTTTCCATTCGATCCTGTGGCCAGATGTAGTTCTTTTGTTCATTTCTAAATCCAGTGTCCTGGAACGTGGCTCACAGAGCAGGTGCACATTCTAAGATATGGTGCAACTGACTGAGTTGATTTATGGGCGAGTAGTCATGAGATAAAGTTCAGTAGTCACAAATTGAGGTCCCTAAAGAGGCCTGGAGGGTCAATGAAGGAAACAGGCCTGGTGGGATGTGGTAAACTGGAAAACACAGGTCCTTCACACAGGGAACAACCCATATTTGACTTCAGCCAGTTCTTGATGTTTGGAAATCCAGCCTGGTGATGCCAGATCATCCGGTTTTTCAAGAAAAATCTGAAAATCTGGACTTTTTATGTGAAATCTGATTTCTAAATCACTAAACTTCTAAATGTTGGTACCTAACTCTGAATATTTTAAAACATTTTGTAGGCCAGGCAGTACACATCAGCAGGCCATATTCGGCCTACATTTTGCTAGTTTTTAAACCTCTCGTTGTGGAACATGAGGGAAGAAACCACTGAATCCTAGGCTATGTTTGTCGCCGTGGAAATCTCTGTAAATAGAGGAAAACAAGGAGAGGATGGGAGACGCAGTTACAGCTTAGATTGGTGTTGTTCATGCATAGTAATGTTTGTGCCGTCTACCTAACACTTTCTGAGGGAACAATAACAAACAAACAAAAAACGTTTTAGAATACTGAAGAATGACATCGTGCATATCAGTATGAGTTCAAACCACAGTATTGATTAGAAACAGCTCTGTTTGCTTTGACCACAGTGTCAAGTTGTCATTTGTTGATCTTTTTGACCAAGTTATTTTAAATGGTACAGTAGAGTATGACCGTTTACGACAACCAAGTATTTCAAGTGTGTGTTGTTGTTATTGTTTATAGCTCTCCTTTGGGTGGAACACGGTAAAGATTGATATGAGTGCAGCCCGGAGAGATCCTCTTCCGATTATTCCGTTTGGATTAGCTGCATTTGCTGCCACCTTGTTTGCCTTGGGATTAGCTTTAGGAACAACCATAGCTGTTGGAATGTTGTTTTTTATCCAGGTAAGTTCCTCTATTACCTCTAGCTAAAGTTGTCAAGTTATTGGGGCCGCTTGTAACGAGAAAGAGATAAAGCTTCCATTTAAGTATGCAGTGTGAAATGGAGATTATTGTTACTTATTCCATCTAGGTGATTAATTTAATCTTCTACTAGTCAGATAATTTTGAAGTGACTTTGCCAGAATTTCTAGGTTATTGGTTTAATTTTAAAAATACTAACTTAGAGTTATATAGCATTTTATACTTGAGAAAGCTCTTCTCACCGTCTCTCTTGATCTTCACATCAACTCCAAAAGAGGTCGAAGAGGAGTATTATTTTCCCTTCCTTACAGATGAGTAATTAAGTCACAGGAAGGTTAAGTGACATAGCCAAGATCATCCATTCATGTATTCAGTAAACATATATTCAACAAACATGATTATTGTTATTTTATAGTAGCATATATTAAATCAAAATCATAATAACATAGCTAACATTTATTGAGTGCTGTTTTAGGCTTTTTACATGTGTCAGCTCATTTAATCTCCATAACAACGCTGTAATATAGGTGCTATTTAATGTCTACTCTGTGATGAATCACTTTGCTAATTACTGAGGCTACAAGAATGAAAATGAAGAGGTTCCTGCCATTAGGGGACTCACAATAAGTGGTGAAGAGTTAATTAATACAGGGTCATGTGTATAGCATAGATCTATGTACAAAGTGCAGTGAGAACACAGAGAAGGAGGATGTGGCCCTGAATGGATCAAAAAATAGTTCTTATGACTCATTTCATTCGCTTCATTAGTTTATTCATTCATTGAAAGCCCACTGTGGACCAGGTGTTGTGCTAGGCCCTTGGAATATGATAAAGACTCCCAGTCCAGGGTTGTTCTTACTGCATCACACTGTCTCCACGAAGGCACATGGAGACTTCACAGAATTGCAGGACGTATAGAGTTAGAAACGCTGGGCTTGAGGCCCTGATGCGTCTCCCGGCCCTTTTTGAACTCTTGGTTTAAAAATAACCTGGTTTTGGTTATAGTTCACATTTTCTACTAGCCTGGCATCAAATTCTTTGAAAAATTTTCCCCAATCCCTATAATTAAGAATCATATTAGAAATAAACTAAAATCCTGTGGTGTAAAAACCTACATAAATGGAATTGTCATAGCTAGGAAAATCAAAAAATAGAATCAAGACTGAAAATATTCAGTTTTTACGGCAAGCAAAATATCTAGGTTGACTGAAATGAGTCCCTGTTATGTGTAATAAATAGATTAATCATGCATTTAAGATTAAAAATAGTGGTAAAAGATTTTAATAGCATAATACATCTATATAATACTGATTGAATGGATTATATCAATATTTTATTAATACTCTGAAAAACTTACTCAGAAGATGGTACTTAAAACATGATTTTTTATTTAAACAGTAGATTCAGATTTGACTGTGGATCGATGTAATCATTCACGTGAAGATGTACAGTGGTTAAGAGTCAGATGGACCACACTCTGTTACTTAATCTCTGTTATCCTGATATCTTCATCTATGGAGTGGAACAATAAAAACTACCTCGTAGGGTTAGTGTAAAGATGATAATCTTAAATGAACCAGTCACATGATGAAATTTTACTATTTATCATTTAATTTCCAGATGAAAATAATTCTCAGAAACAAAACTTCTATTGAATCATGGATTGAAGAGAAGGTAAATTTTATAATTGTTTCCTCAATATCGACAAGGTACTGATTAACTAATAGACCAGATTAACTAATAAATGCCCCAAAATGAAAACTTGGCTACCAAATGGCTTCCTTACGTCATTTGCATGCCATGTAAAAGGTGATCATAGGAACCGTTTGATTTATTCTTGGTTTAATATGACTCCCACAGAGCTATCTCACACACTGAGTTGTTGAAGAGGCCTAAGCCACACATGAAACCATTTGGCTGTACTCTCTCAGACTAGAGGAGAAGGCAACCCATTGGGAAAGGAACTTCTGTCCTACCAAGGTGCCATCACATAGGCTTTAGACATCAGATAGGGCTTATAACATTTAGCTGTTACAAACCTCACAACTTCCAGTACATACTTCACACTGTCCATTGTGATTCTGATATAAAAAGTACATCTGACTACCCCGCTCCCTATTTAAAACTTCTCAGAGCCTCACTATCACTGTAGCAGGGGTTGTAAACCCAAATGCACTACAGCCCGGGCAGATAACCTAGATGCGGGGAGCCAGCCTGTGGGCCAGAGCTGCCCGGCAGACGAAGCTGATTGGTGCCACAGGGAAATCCTCACCCAGTATTGTGAGATCGTATAATTTTTTTTTTTTTTCCAAGAAAAGTCAGAGATCTGGATTTCTGTGTTACCTCCTTTCTATTTTTAAGCATTGGCAAGCAATTCAAATTAAAAACAAACAAACAAAAAACCTTTGTGGGACAAATAAAACACACCTGTAGGACATATTTAGCCCCCTGGCAGCCAGCTGGTGAGCTTTCATTTACAGCAGCAGTTCTCAAACTTTTTGGTCTCAGGACCTTTTACATTCTCAAAAATTGTTAAGGACACTAAAGAGCTTTTGTTAATGTGTATTATATCTATTGACATTTGCCTTATTTTGTAACTGAGAAAATCTTTGAATATTTATTATTTCATTAAAAAAACAATAAATCCATTATATGTTAATAAAGATAACATGTGTTTTGGGAAAAATAATTAAATTTTTCAAAATAAAATAGGAAGTGGTGGTTTTTTTTTTATAAATCTCTTTAATATCTGACTTAACAGAAGACAGTTGGATTCTCACATCTACTTCTGCATTCAATCTGTTGAGATATGCTGCTTTGATTGAAGTATATGAAGAAAATTCAGCCTCAGATAAGTAGGTAGAAAAGGGTGGAGTATTTTAACATGTCTTTTAGGTAATAGTGGATATTCCTTGATAATACATTAAAGCTTGACAAGTGCTAGTTCTTGAGAGGTTAGTTGCATGTGAGATCTGAAACTACATCAGTAAACTTTTTGTATTCTTTTGTATTTAAATCCATCAAACTATCTTGCTCTTTGAATGGATCCGGTACCCATATAGGGCATCAGGCATTGGTCATTTGGAAAATAGTAGTTTACAGCGTTACACAGATTTTTAAAATGTTGACACATTTCATTATACAATATCTAAAAGCCGTATTCATTCATATCACTACCAATTTTATGGGGAAAATCTTTAAATATTGGAAAGCTGTCAAGCTCATAGTGGTGGCTATAAATTTTCCAAATTCCAATTTTCACTTGAAAGCCTTATTTTTTCCACTGGCAACAAATACTCAGTTGTTTATATGAAGTAACAGCCTGACTTTGTTCATTTTCGAGAAGATGTCCACTAAATACTGAAGTCTGAATAACCTTGGTTTTTCTGTTACATTACTCATTCTTTCATGTAAAAATAGCGTTACATGAAAAAAGCTGGCTACACAGCTTTTGTTAGCTCAACTCAAGCAAGTGTTTTTCTTGAGATAAGCACTTTGGCAAGCTTTATGTGTACTTTCCTTTTTGTCACACAGAATATTAAAAAGACATCTACTTAAAAAAAAAAAAAAAGACATCTACTTGAGGGCTGAGAGTTAATAAAAATAATTTTTATTTCTTCATCAAGAAATTTTTATGTAAAACTGGGCTTTTTGTTGGTTTGGTTTTGTTTGAATTATGACTGTGTAGCAGTGAAGAATATAGCACCTATTAATACAGTTTGGTGCCACTGTCTTGATTCCTGCTTAAGGTGCCAGCAATTTTACCCACCATTGCAAATGTCAACATCATGAAGAAGGCAAATAACATCTTCGTATTATTATGAAAGTTGTCTGACTTTGTTGAACTCCAAGAAAAGGTCTTGGGGACTCAAGGAGGTATGCAAAGCATACTTTGAGAACCACTGATGTACGGGTTTAAGTCCAAGCTCCTTAGCTTATGCGTAATATCAATAAAACCTTTTATGTCTTCCTCTTACCTGCTTCTCCAACTTCATTTCCACCCCTCCCACCCCATTCACACTCAATACCAGCTAATACCAAATAGTTTGCACATCTTATGCTTCTGTATCCACATGTTGTTCCCTCTGCCTAGAATATTCTTTCCCCCTATTTTTTGCCTAATTTCATGTCCCTCAACACTTAATTTAGCTGTCACTTCCTCCAAGGAACCTTCCTTGACTTTCCCTAGACTAAGTAAAGTACTTTTGTAGCGTTTTCCTGTAGCACTTACTGCACATCTCTGTCACCTTTTAACACACAGTATTGCTGGAATCCCCCATCTTCACTGAGTGCTTCTCTTAAAGACCATGCCTTGGTTGTTTCTGTAAGCTACTCTCATCCTTAGCACTTTTTCTTTCTTAATATTCTAGATCTCTGTTCTCTGAGGCTCTTAATTCATTTTGAAGACTCTGAAGCTTTTGCTTATAAAAAGGGAAAAGAAATTACCCTTTACTGTCTGGGTGGGGATGGACTTACATGTTGTCATGTTACAGCTTGACAATTCTTTTAATTGAATTAACATCAACATCACTTTATAAGTAACTGCAAAAGCTTTTCCCTAAAATACTATCCCCTGATAATAAAATATTTCAAGGTATCATCTCTAGTTAGCATAATGTGTTGACATTAGATTAACAGTGTTTTTTTGCTAATGACCAAAGCTCTTTGTAAAGTGCCATGCTAAATCTAGAAGTTATTTTAAAACTGGCACTCTGTTGCTCAGTAAAAATCAAATAAATGATTGTATTGATATTAAGTTAAAATGTATCAAAATTACAGATTTTGTTACACTGTAAGTATCAACTGGATTTGTACACTTATTGTAGGAATAAATGGTGTATCTCTATACCACTAGGTGTCAGTGGAAATTCAGAAATTCTAAGAAATTTCTATCAGAAATTCTAAGCCAGTTTATCCCTTTAAGTAAAAGCTAACAATTTAAATGCCTAGAATATAATTTATGAAACCTGAATATTTATATATATATGCATAAGATGTACATATAAATGCCTACATAAATAAGTATATAGACATATGTAATGGTATATAAAACTGAAAGAAGATCTTTTACACATACCTGCTAGCTTTTAAAAAAAATAATTTTCATAGAATGATGACTCCCCCGTCACACCTTTCCTGGCCACTCACACACAGGTGTTGCTGCCACCCAGGATGCAGCCATTGCATGGTTCCTTCCATCCTGAATAAACCCTTGTTTTCTCTTAAACCTCCTTATCAATATGTCTTCTTTACACCTGGATTCCTTTGTTCTGCTGAACAAGCAGGAACATTGAGGACTTTTTCTATATGGAATAAAGTTACTAACTCCTTTAATAAACGTTTTTGAATGCTTAAATTTGGTCTTATTTAGGCATATTCCTGAGTAACTCCTGTCAGACATTTTCTGGATGGTCTCATACAAGGTTGGTATTGTGTGTCAAGTTCTTCCTATATTGTGATAAGTGTGTTTATTTCTCCTGTGTACTCTAACGTTACAACAAGGAGGAAGCAGTTTTAGGAATGGTATGAATTTGAGGAATAAATGTTCTCAATAGTATATTACTAAAAGCCATTTAAGACAGATGTATCTGCCATCTTATATCTTTGTTACCCACAGGCTAAAGATCGAATTCAATATTATCAACTAGATGAAGTCTTTGTTTTTCCTTATGATATGGGAAGTAGATGGAAGAACTTTAAACAGGTTTTTACGTGGTCAGGGGTCCCGAAAGGAGATGGACTGGATTGGCCAATAAGAGAAGGCTGTCACCAGTACAGCTTAACAGTGAGTATTTTTGTTCAGATAGTCTTGCCTTTTTGCCTCACCTTCTTCCCCTTAACTTCTTAACTCCGATGGCATTTTATAGTAAAATAAGTAATAAGAATTTTTTCAGTATGTCAAATGAATCTAAATTCTAAAGCACTCCTTGTATCATGTCCCTCCTTCTATTTAAATCTTTCCTTATCTCTCCATACCTGTGAGATAAAGTCCTGATTCCTTAACTTAGTTTTATAAAATCTGGCCAAAAGCTACCTTTCACCTACATCCTAGCAGGAATCATCCTTTCCAATCAGCCTAGTCTACTCAGCGAATTCCTGGTACATTCCTGACCCCTAACTCTTCCCCAACACTGTTTTTTCTATGTCATCTGAGCTCCTCTTTATCAGAAATTATTCAGACCAGTTCCAGTGCCCTCTCTTCCATAAAGACTTACTTCCCCACTCTAGACTCAGCTGGATTTGGCACTTAATCATATACTAATGTATATTAGCACGTGAGGTCTCATTTTTATTTAATTCTTGTATCTTATGTCTTTAACTTAACTTGGCAAGATTCTAGGCAGAGGTTATTTCCCCTACTATATCTAGTGTAGTAGCATTTAATAAACTTGCTGAATAAGTGGAGAAAAGGAGTTGAAATGGTGACTTTTAAACAAGACTCATTGTTGGTGAATTTTGCAGTCTGTTTGCTGTCTCTCTAAAGAATCAGTGAGTCTCTGTATCCTCTTCACCTCAGGGACAAGCCCAGAAGCCCCCTGAGGGCAGAGAGCACATCTCCCTGATTCCTGGGCCACAGGGAGTGCTCTGTGAATAAAGACATTGGAGAGGGAACACTGAGAAGGAGGCCCCACTTCAGTACCAGTTTTTAGTCATAGGGCCTTCTTTCCATGCTAAAAATAAAAAAGAAAGAAAAAAAAAGGCGGCCTTTAAATTGTCAGCAATTTGAAATGTTGGAAAATTGGGAGTTTGTCATGTCACTGTGCTATAGTAAATGAGGAAAGCCTGTTTTTAAACATTGAGATAAGAGACTTCATTTTTTTTTTTTATATCTTCCAAACAGATAGAACAGTTGAAACAAAAAGCAGATAAAAGAGTCAGAAGTGTAAGTAATTCTTTTGCAATGATACTAATTTCTTTTTCTTTTGTCAGGCTCTATACTTCTATGTAGCTTTTAAAATTGCCTTTGAGTAAAAACCAACTGTTAGCTTTTATTAAATAATATTTCTTAATACATTTGTTGAAATTTAATGCATATTGCTTTTGTTTTCATTTAAATAGTTTGGACTGGAGGTTTGGAGGGAATTTAGTCCATTTATATTGTCAGGAGATAAGTATCCTCAGTATAGTTCCCTAGTGTGAAACTCGTCCTTACAGTGATACGGAATAATTCAACGGCCACTAGCTACGTGTGGCTATTTAAATTTACATTAATTTAAATAAAATTAAAATTTAAGTCCCTTGGTTGCACCAGCCACATTAAAAGTGTTCAGTTGCTACATGTGTCTAGCGGCTGTCACACTGGATACCACAAGTATAAAACATTTCTATCACTGCAGAAAGTTCTACTGGACAGCACTGCTTCTAAAATGTCATTCTTAGCCATGTGCTTGAAATGAAGGGTAAGAAAAAGCCTGAGAATTAGAAGCATCAATTAATTACCTTCTATAAAGGGTAGATAGGGAACCAGGAGGGAAACACTTGCCTGATATTTTGGGTCTACCTTTCACAGTTTACATTCAAACTTAAAAATCCTCAGGTATGGGTTAATGTTAAATTGTTCTTCTGCTCACTGATGACAGGTTCAGTATAAAGTAATAGAAGATTATAGTGGTACCTGCTGTCCTTTGAATAGAGGAATCAAAACCTTCTTCACGAGCCCCTGCACTGAAGAGCCTCGGATAAGGCTACAGAAAGGGGAGTTCATTTTAGCCACAAGAGGCTTACGGTAAGCGACAGAAAGCAGTGAATTTCTTCTTGAATGACAAAATTGGCATCTAGCCAAAAAAAAAATTAATTTTAATCTTTTAAATATTTCAGATACTGGTTGTATGGAGATAAAATTCTTGATGATTCCATTAAAGAAGGTATGAAAGTGGAAGGGGGTGTTTAGAGGACAAGACTGCCAGCAATAACTGCAAATTTTACAAGAATAACTTTTATAAACAGTCACGTCAACGTGCATTAGGGGAACTAAATAGGAAGGCACATCATTAAACAACAAAAAGAAGCTCTTTGTATTATTCCTCCATACACTTGTATTTATCGGGTCTTTGCAATGATTAGCAAACATCACACCCCATACTTAACTGTGCGACAGGCACTTGCGGAAATGCTTCACTTGTGGTATTCAGGTCCCCAACAGCCCTCTGAGGTCCGTGCTGTCATTGACATTTTATTGGTGAGGGAACTGAAACGTTGAGAGGCTAAGCAACGTGGCCAAGGCCACACTAAATGCAGATGGAGCCAAGACTCCAGCCCACGCAGTCTGGTTCCAGAGCCTGTGACTAAGCTGCTATGCTATACGCACCCCCATTGAATGAATCGTCCTATTAAGTTATTATAAAAACTAATGAATTGAAACTGTGTCTTTGATTTTTTTATTTACTTTTAAGAATTGTTCCTTTTTAAAGTAAAGATTAACCCAGGATGCTCTTTTGAAAACACTGGGTTAATCATAAATTAACCCATGTGACAGCTTAGGCAAGCTTGATATAGAAGTGCACAAGTTAGAGAAAGTCTAAAAGGAAAATTCACAAAGGCTACAGGGAGATAGTCGCCCGGAACAGATGAAGTATGACAGTGCCATACTCCTTCATGGTCACACACATGTACGTGAACACCAAGTTCCCCCCACTCCACTGGGGCTCTCCTGAACCACGTCAGCTCCTTCCCCAGATGATGGAATTTGGGAAATATCTGTTTTCTAGCTTGTTAGGAACATTTTTTTTGAAAATTTTATTTATTTATTTAATTTTAACCTCATAATTGTGCTTATAAAAGATGGTGGGAGGTGGTAAAGTCTAACTAAAAGCTTATTAATTGGAAGTAATAGGACTAATGGGTCTCACAAATGTCATTGTGGTATATCTGACTATTTCATACCAGTTTCATTTTCTCCCTCAGGTGTTTCAAGAATAAGAGGATGGTTTCCTAGAAACTGTGTAGAAAAGTGTCCCTGCGATGCTGAAACAGATCAAGCCCCAGAGGGTGAGAAGAAAAATAGATAGCCACTTTTAAAGTAAAATTACTCTAAGTCCACTCCATTACTTGAAAATTGTACATATTACTAAAGAATTATGCAATGAGCCTACTCTGGTTAAGGTGTTCTTTTCCTCAAAGGTGCCCTAGTGCCATGATCTAAATATTTTTATTATCATTTTGAAATGGAGAAGCCATTCTGCACATACCTTTGAATTCCTGCACCTCGATGCCACCGCTCCCTCTCCCCAAAAGGAAAAACACTTCACCCAAGTAAGTCGATTGCATTTTCTCTAGGATTTTTTTATGCACTGCCCACGATGGACCTCACCTGCAGATATAGTTCCCCCTTTGCCAGGAGCATCTGCATGTGATGCTTTTATCCTCTCTCCCCCTCTGCCGAAATTTCTTATATAATATTCTAGATACTATAGAACTTAATTTGCAGATTCAATGTAAGCTCAGATTTTATTACCTGTCTTTTAATAATGAAGATTTTGTCAAATCAAATAAAGATCAATGGATGTTCTGTATAAGTCATAGTTTTTACTCAAAGTATCTTTCTTTTTGCTGACTAAAAAGGATTGTCTTAGTTCCTTATGGAAAAACTGCTTTACTGCCTTGTGAAAAATCGACATCTTTAATCATGAGTCTTAAGACATACATATTTGCCTCAAATTACCCAATTAATGGCATATTGAGATCACAGGATTCTGGGAGACTTTTTTTTTAATTGAAGTATAATTGATTGACAATGTTACAGGTGTCCAGCAGTGATTCAGTTATATATATACATATATATATATATATATGTATATATATGTGTGTATATATATTCAGTTATATATATATATATATATATAATATATGTATATATACACACATATATTCTTTTTCAGATTCTTTTCCATTATAGGTTATTACAACATATTGAATATAGTTCCCTGTGGTATACAGTAGGTTCTTGTTTATCTATTTTATATATAGTAGTGTGTATCTATTAATCCCAGATTCCTAATTTATCCTTCTTTGCCTCTTTCCCCTTTGGTAACCATAAGTTTGTTTTCTATGTCTGTGAGTCTATTTCTGTGTTTTAAATAAGTTCGTTTGTATCATTTTCTTAGATTCCACATATTAGTGATATCATATGATACTTATCGTTCTCTGACTTCACTTAGTATGACAATCTCTAGGTCCGTCCATGTTGCTGCAGATGGCATTATTTCATTCTTTTTTATGGCTGGGTAGTATTCCACTGTATTTATATACCACATCTTTATCCATTCCTCTGTCCATGGACATTTAGGTTGCTTCCATGTCTTGCCTATTGTAAATAGTGGTTCCATGAACATTGGGGCGCGTGTATCTTTTTGAATCAGTTTTTTCAGCTTTTCTGGATATATGCCCAGGAGTGGGATTGCTGGATCATATGGTAACTTAGTTTTAGTTTTTGAAGGAGCCTCCATACTGTTCTCCATAGTGGCTGCACCAATTCCCCCCAACAGTGCAGGAGGGTTCCCTTTGCCTTCACACCCTCTCCTGCATTTATTGTTTGTAGACTTTTTGATGATGGCCATTCTGACCTGTGTGAGGAAATCTCATTGTACTTTTGATTTTCATTTCTCTAATAATTAGCAATGTTGAGCATCTGTTCACATGCCTATTGGCCATCTGTATGGAGAAATGTCTGTTTACGTCTTCTGCCCCTTTTTTGATTGGGTTGTTTATTTTTTGATATTGAGCTGTATAAGCTGTTTCTGTATTTTGAAAATGAATCCCTTGTAGGTTGTATCCTTTGCAAATATTTTCTCCTATTTTGTAGGTTGCCTTTTTGTTTTGTTTATGGTTTCCTTTGCTATGCAAAAGCTTCTAAGTGTAATTAGGTCCCACTTGCTTATTTTTGCTTTTCTTTCCATTACTCTAGGAGATGGATCCAAAAAGATATTGCTGTGATTTATGTCAAAGAGTGTTCTGCCTATGTTTTCCTCTAGGAGTTTTATAGTATCCAGTCCCACATTTAGGTCTTTAATCCATTTTGAGTTTAATTTTGTATATGGTGTTTGAGAATGTTCTAATTTCATTCTTTTGCATGTAGCTGTTCAGTTTTCCCAGCTCCAGTTATTGAAGAGACTGTCTTTTCTCCATTGTATACTCTTTCCTCCTTTGTCATAGATTAATTGACCATAAGCACATGAGTTTACTTCTGGGCTTTCTATCCTGTTCCATTGATCTATGTGTCTGTTTTTCTGGCAGTACCATGCTATTTTGATTACTGTAGCTTTGTAGTATACAAAGCTATTTTTTGGGCTCTTCTAAACACATGAGTAGAATTATAGTAGTCACCTATTCCAGTAGTAATTCTTTCCAAGGCAGGGAACTTGAGCTTTGGGGGTCTGGCTTATAACAGTTAACAATAAGGGAAGGGCACTTGGGGATTCATCAATGAATGAAGCACAACTCTGCCAGATTCCAGTGAGGGGTAGGGAGGTGGACAGACAGTAAAATATATGTCAGAGGGAGTCATGTATTATGAAGAAAGCAGGTGGGACAGTTTGATGGAGGTGACATTTAAAGCGGATGAGGGGACAGATCACATGTCTCTGGGAGTATCTGCATTTTAGGCAGAACAACAGGCTGGAATGTGGCTGGCATGTTTGAGGACAGGAAGGCAGCCAGTGTGGTGCAGTTGGAATGAGTGAAGGGGGCATGCGAGAGGAGGTCAGGGAGACAGTGGGAGTTAGTTAGACATGGAGGGAAGTTAATTCCTCCCTGCCCTTCTGTTTCAAATATCCAAGAATAGACATTTCCTCAGCTCTTCTGGGCTCAGGGTCTAGAAAGACCATCCAGGAACATTCTCCTTAATTCCGGTGAGAGACCAGAAAGGAATACTGTTCAAGACTACTTGGATGATAAAGGAGAAAGGACATGAATTGTGCTCAGTTGGAGTTAGGGTTCGACTGGTGTTTATTTTATTATTCACATCTGTGGGATAAGAAGGCCTGGTCTTCAACATAGCTATCAAACCTGGTGGCATTCTAGAATCACCTGGGGACCTTTTAAAAATCCTGATGCCCAGGCTGTACCCCTGACCATGTTAATCAGAATCCGTTAAGTGTCACGCAGGCCTCAATATCTTTTTAAACTCCCAGGTAATTCTAGTGTGTAGCCAAGTTTGAGAGCCACTCGCTTACGTGATTGATTGTTAAGGGGTCCTTGTCTGAGGCTGGTTCTCATTACAGTCTGTGGGGAAACACACACCACAGCTTAAGCTATCTGCAGTGGTTTATTCTGAATGCTTAACATTTACAAGTGGAAGCAGCACGTGTTGAAGGGGTGTAAGGTACAGCAGGAACTGAGTCAGGGGAGGAAAGGTCAGTCAGTTCCTTCCCAGAAGGTAAGCCTCTTGTGCAGGCTTCATGCTTGCCCATAGGTCTTCATTCCCAGTTCAGGAGGTTGTTACTTCGTTTACTGGAAAAGTGCACTTGACATGAGTTTCAGCTCCTTCCCCCACAGCTTCCAGCTCAGCAGCAAACTGTTGGGAAGAGGTTCAGTTACCAGGTATACTGCAGAGAACACTTTTAGAACATACTTTTTGGACAAAATGTCATAGGCCCTGTTTTAAATTCTCCCAAGTCAGAGAAACTACAGGGTTTAGGAAATGCTCAGTGATCAACCTTTTCCCTTCTGGACACAAACCTCAGTGGACACAGAAGTACAAAGAAGAAATTTGTCTCACAGATATGATTAATTAATATTGTGATAGCTTAAAACTCAACTTAATTTTAGTGGTTTTGTGGAATGGTTAGAAAACATGAATTATAAACAGCTTTTCAGAACTTAAAGTTCTCTTAATTTGAACATTGGAAGGCCTAAATGTTGAGACTGCCAACAATTTAGGTATACTAGAAAACACGGAAGAATTCCCAAAGGGTCACTTTGGCCCTTGAACTAGTTATCACTTATAAAGGTTGGAGATCACAAGGAAGGAAAAACGATATAAATGGACCTTGAAGAAAGGTATCTTGATAGAAGTAGCCCTAAATGTCAGCAACATTTAAGATGGGAGGGACAAGAGTTATTTAGTTCAAGGCTAAGCTTCCCATGGTAAGTTCTCTCACTTAATATTTTTTAAAAAGCCCTGAAACTATGGTTTTATAATTTAGTAGGTAGCTAACAACAACAGACAGGAGGAAAGACAAAAAAATGAACGTAAGATTAGTTTTTAATCCATATTCCCACAAGGCAGGCTACCTCTGAGCCCCTCGCAGCCATAAGTACCTTAAACCTACTCCTGGATTTTCTCATACAGACTGTTGATTTGAGTCCGAAAGTATTTGGCAAGCTCTCCCCTCTTTGCTTTCATGGTTGGTGTCAAGAGCCCATTTTCAATGGAAAACGGCTCTGGATGAAGATAGATGCGTTTGACCTGGAAGAGAAGATGCACACATACACACGTGTTTCACAGTGATGTGGGCTGTTCCGCAGAGCCCCCTAAATGCCATGTGAAGAGCCTTAAAGAATATTGCCCCTTATAAAAGTGACGTTGATGAAGTGGGAGGGTAAAGAGAAGAGTAACACATGCCCCTTCTCACACACTAATAATTTGGGAAAGACATGAGCGGAGAAGGAGGAGGAATAATGAACAGCATGAAGGGACTGTACAGGTAAATGCAAAGGTCAGTGTCATTAATGGTCTAATAGTACCTCTAAAATCAGTTCCTTGGAAACTGTACTTTTAAATTTTAAACCCCATTATAAATGCGAACTTTTAAAACTTTATGACATGAGAGACCAGGATAACATGAGTAGTACATACCTGTTCAAAGGATTTAAGGCCACCTTCTGTCCCAGTTTGCTGCAAGTCTAGTAAAATGGCTTCCTTTATAACCTAGGAATATAAAACATAGCTCAGAGCATGGCTGTTGAAAAAGAGCCTGAAGGAAAGGCTGAGCATGAACCAGTTCAAAATGCCTACTAAGCTCATCAGGATAAAAGCAGGGTATGGGGGTATGTGCAAGCACATGTGATACCTAAATGTTGCTCAAAGAAAAAAAGTCATGGGAAGAAAAAACAAATCTAAACGGTAGCAGGGGTTTTCTCTGGACGGCATTATTTAATACCCCATTTTCCAGTTATTTTTTTCCACAATGCACATGCTACTATAAAAAGAATAGGGATTTTGGTGGTTGTTTTTAAACTCCTCATCCTCTCTTCCAGTCTAATAAAACCAGTCAATCCACACCCAGCAAGGGTCCGTTCTTCCAGAGAGGAGGCTCTAGGAAGCTGTGGGTGCCCAAGCTGGGGAGGCCTCCCCCTCCCACGACGGGCCCATGGGTGGGCATAGGCTTTTCTGAGTGAGACTTACTTGGTTTCGGCACAGTTCTTCAAAAGAGCCCTTCACCCCAAGTTTGGCTGCAAATGAGGGAAGCACATCTGGGTCAGGAACCACCACTCCCACTAGGAATGACTGGAAAGGAAACAGGCATGTGAACTAGCGCAGCACTGCCCCCCAGTGGGGAAAGAAAGCAGCGTTACCTCAGAATGCATGATTGTTCCCAAGCCCTGAAATTCAGTGCTGGCGTCCTACAGTTTTCTCACCATATATTTCAAACCCTCATGGAACTCTGATCCCATTTTCCCACTCAACGTCTCTACAAAAATGTTCTATTCAAACATGAATAGAAGTGGTGCTCAACATTAAGCTTAAAGCATCTCTGGCCTGTCCATATCAACCCTCCCCCACTCCCGAGAAGCTAAGTTTAAGTGCAGTATATATAAGACAGTTTGTGCCAGAAGAACTCCTATTGTAGTGGAAACGAAGTGCACCATGGGGCTCTTCTACTGAATGGCTACCCTTTAGTATAACTGTTTTAACAGTTCTACTGACTGGTTACAGAGTCTATCATAGTTTCAAAGAATTTTTTTTTTTTCATTTATAGTGCCTTATTTGAGGTTTGGAGTGTGGCTTCATTTCTTTAGTTTTATGAGCTCAGATCTTCTCATCCTAAATCTACCTATACAGATTTCCTTTAGCTATGGAAGTTGGCATGGTCTGTGCCTGAAACTGGCTGTTGTTAAGACAATATATATTACCCATAAGCTTTCCCCATGTACAAAAATTTGCGACACCAGGCTACTCCTGATGTAGATATCTTCTATCTTCTCTGGAGCAATGTATTCTCCTTGGGCCAGCTTGAAAATGTTCTTTTTTCGGTCGATGACCTTCAGAGTTCCATTCTACAGGAGACAGAGATAACAGCATCAGTGTTTCTGAGCCCTATTGAGTGATGTCAGTGAAGAGAGAGGTGAAGTCAGAGGTCATCTTCCTTCTTTAAACTTGACCTCTCCATTGACCTTTGGGCAATCTTTCATTTCTCTTTCTTGGCTTTGGGGAAAGGGGAGGAAGGCAGCTTTTTTCAAAACCTGTCTATACTGCGTGTGTCTTTGAAGAGTCAGTGGGCAGTCTTGGAAAAAGTCCCCTGGACCCACTAGCATTGTGTAAATGCTTGCCTCGTCCAATGAAGAAATTTTGCAGCTCTGAATTTCCAACAACTTAATTTCCAATTACTCCTTTTCCAGAACTCTCAGGAATAGGGAAGATGTTATCTTTTATTAAGACTTTTGAATTAGCTCTCCCCCTCCTTGACTCCCTTTTCTGTATCCCTCCTGTTAGATCCGGGAGCAGGCTATACAGCTCTACTGTGCCACTGCTAATCATGCAAGTCAGTAATTGCGCTTGTTAGGACAGAAGCGGGGCTGGGGAGGGCTCTCTGAGCAGCCACCAGAGGTCATTTGCAGCTTCATTTCTCTGGGCTAATTGGTCTGAGGCGCTTAGGTTTTTAGGGATTTGAATTATAGAATTGGGACAAGTGGCAAATACAGTCCACGTGATCACACCCTGAACAGCGCAGCAGACTGAACCAACCTTGGAACTATTAACAAGGCCGACTCAAGAAATTAGCCATCAATTCAGCCTAACAGACATTATCTGAAAGTGATCAATAAGGCTCAGCCCTTTACAACTCCAGTGGGAGGACACATCTGTTGCCTACATTGTAGGCTTATTAGAACTGAGAACTCTCGTTATACAGAAACAGATCTGTTAGCAAAATACCGCCAGACCCAAATCTATGAAATACATCATTAGGGCCGGTGTTCTTAGAGATCTGTTGTCGAACATTCCTTGAATGTCACTTAAATCTTGAGAATATTGAGCAAGAAGGGAGTTTTAAATCTGGTTACATTCCTGCTCCCCCAGCACATGGTAGACAAAACCTTCCAGAGAGGAAAGCTCTTGGAATATCCTCCACAGGGGTTTAAGACTCCATCATTACCATGACTTAATTTCCTCTCTTAGGAAAACAGAGGGGGTTGACAGAGACTACTTACTGCCGATTGTTTGTCAGCAAGCTATACTTTTAAAAAGTCTCAGTGTCTTCCACCAAGAGAGGCTGTGAAGGTCACCGAGGGGCAAAAACTAGCCTCTGCATAGACCTTGTTTAGAAATACTGCATCCTTGTTTTGATATGTCTCCATATATAAGTGGGAAGAAACTTATCCCTTTGAAACTCATAAAAGGCAAACACTATAGGCCCATGGAGTTATCACAATTTCTTCCTCAATAAAAGTAAAAATAACAACAACAACAACAACAAAATAGACTACTACACTTCTTCTTTGGAAAAGTCACCTAATTTTCATCTGTAGAGACTCCCAGAAGTTTTGAAGCAACACCCACCGGGAGCCAGCGACCAATGTCTCCTGTGTGAAGCCAGCCATCCTTGTCCAAGGCTTCCTCTGTCTTCTCAGGGTCCTTCAGGTATCCCTTGAACACATTGGTGCCCTTGATGCAGATCTGCACATAAGATGGTACAAGGTGGTGACAATAGCAAAGGCTGCTACAAAACACCTACTTTCCTACCACCTTGAATCATTTGATGCTTTCCACTAATGTATGAAGAGCACCAGATTTTAATCCCCATTGTGGGGACGGGAAAGTTAGGCTCAGAGACACTGAATTCCTTGCTAAAATTCTCAATAGAATCAAACACAAACCTGCTCACAATTGTGTGCTTTTTCTGATGCAAACATCCCCACTATGATTGTCTGAAAATGACTGCCCGGCACAGCCTACCCACCTGTCCTTCATTGTTCACTGCAAAGTAGTTCATATCAGCCACATCTTCCAGCTTCACATGATTGCAAGCGATGGGGACTCCAACGTGGCCTAGAACACACCACACTGAATCAGCCAGGATACCGTGAAATGGTGATAATTCCAGCCATATTTCAGAGAGATTTACGGATTGATTCTAAAAGAATAAAACTGAAAAGTCATCTGGCACCAGTGCTGGAGAGCCTGGACCAAAGCTTAGGTTTGGCATCTGCCACATTCATCCATAGCACTGAGGTTATCTAAACCTCCTAGTTCATCTAGAACTCCTTCTCCCAACCAGTGCACCTCCTGCCCAGTTGACAAAGAACCTACCTGATTTCCAATCCCCAGGTGATGTAATTGTACAGCCAGCAGTGCATTCTGTTTGACCATAAGCTTCAAATACCTGCGCAAACCAAAGAAGGGCTTTGAGACTTACTCAAGATGAAGCAGGAGCCGGCCGTGCCCTATGGCAAGACATGAGGAAAGCAAGGTCTCTGAGAGTTGGAGGACACTTAGTGTCCTAATACCTTGAATTTATGCCTGAGCTGCTAAGTCTTTACAACTGTGGATTCACTCAAAAACCAAAAGGGTTCAGAAATAGACCAAAGTATGGAAACATACTATACTTTGGGAAATGTGGCATTTCAAGCTGATGAGAAAAAGCGAGTTACTCATTGAGTGATGGGCAACCCAATGGCAATCAGACTTGAACCAAGGCAATGGAGTGCTACTGAAGGAGCTGAAGGAAGTGAGTAGCATTTTTTAAGGGAAATAGCTATGGTATGGAACAGGGGTTGGCAAACTTTTTGTATATAGAACCAGATAGTGAATATTTTTGACTTTGTGAGCCACTTGGTCTCTATTTCAATGACTTAACTCTGCCAATGTAGCACCAAAGCAGCAGGAGACGATATGTAAATAAGTGGGTATGGATGTGTTCCACTGAAATTTTACTTATAAATACAGGCAACGGGCCAGGTTTGGCCTGTGCTGCAGTTTGCCCACTCCTGGTATAAAGGATAATCTTGACTGGAGAGGGGATGTGGGGAAATAAGTGCGTGGGCTGCAGTAGGGCTATGGCCTGTCGTAGGCAGAGCTGGTGGAGGAGAGGAAGGCATTTCTGGGAGGGGTGTGGCAATAGGACCTTCTGACCTATTGGTTTTAGGAGCTGAGGGAAAGGAAGGTATTAAGTTTGGCCAAGAGGATGCTAGTTTGAAAGACCAGAGGAACTCTGACCTAGGCATCAATTCAGAACCTTTCTTTTTTTAACATCTTTATTGGAGTATAATTGCTTTACAATGTTGTGTTAGTTTCTGCTGTATAACAAAGTGAATCAGCTATACGTATACATATATCCCCATATCCCCTCCCTCTTGCATCTCCCTCCCACCCTCCCTATCCCACCCCTCTAGGTGGTCACACAGCACCGAGCTGATCTCCCTGTGCTATGCGGCTGCTTCCCACTAGCTATCTATTTTACATTTGGTAGTGTATATATGTCCATGCCACTCTCTCACTTCGTCCCAGCTTACCCTTCCCCCTCCCCGTGTCCTCAAGTCCATTCTCTACGTCTGCATCTTTATTCCTGTCCTTCCCCTAGGTTCATCAGAACCCTTTTTTTTTTAGATTCCATATACATGTGTTAGCATACAGCATTTGTTTTTCTCTTTTAGGCCATTGTTTCATTCATGTTGTGCATGTTGGCCAAATGAATGAACTACTTAGCCATTTGGGGAAAAAGAAATATGAGACTATATCTGTACTCAAGCCCATTTACTAAATTCCAGGTGGAGCAGAGACTTAATTGGAAAAAAGTAAAACCATAAGGCTACCAGAAAATCTGGACGAAAACAGTTTTATGCAATATTGAAGGTTAGGAGGCCTGTCTAAACAATTATAAAGCCGCATAGAAGAGGTGACTGACTACATACACATTTGAAACTTTTATATAGCAATACACAGTGCAAAAAGGTGAGACTAGGAAAAATATTTCTAACACAACAAAGATTGATTTTATGACCATACGAAGAACTCCTAGGAAGCAAGGTGAAAGAGAACCAAATTATCCTTTGCCCATTTTTCTATAAGGAAGTAAGTGAGTAATTCATGAAAGAAATACAAGTGCCTGTAAGCAGTAGAAAAGATGTTTAGTGTTAATAAAAGAAACAAAGTTGCAATAAGATTTTTCATATATCTGGTTGGCTAAGATTTAAATGACTGAAAAAGCACTAGCAAGAATATGGGGATAACAGGACTTGTGCATTATTTGCAGTAATGCATAAAAAAGATAAGACCTTTCTGGAGGGAAGTGTGATAATCTACATTAACATGTAAAAAACCCATATACTTTGACTCAATAATCCCCACTTGTAAGGATTTATCCTAAATTGATAATTGCATAAATATACACAAGTATCCTTATCACTTGATTATAATAACAAAAAAAAAGTGGTAAACAACTCTAGTGTCCATCAGTAGGAGACTACTTATTTGGGTACGTTCAATAAACTATTACAAAACCATTAAAATGATGTTTCTTTGACAAGAAGCAATGTTAATGGGGCACTGTTTAATAAGTATTTTAGAACACTGATGCTGTTTTTTAAAGGTTATACTCCATTTATAGTTATTATAAAATATTGGATATATTCCCCGTGTTGTACAATATATCCTTGTAGCTTACTTTATACCTAATAGTTTGTACCTCTTATTCCCCTACTCCTATATTGCCCCTCCCCCTCTCCCCACTGGTAACCACTAGTTTGTTCTCTATATCTGTGAGTCTGCTTCTTTTTTTGTTATATTGACTAGTTTGTTGTATTTTTTCAGATTCCACATGTAAGTGATATCACACAGTATTTGTTTCTCTGTCTGATTTATTTCACTTAGCATAATGCCCTCCAAGTCCATTCATGTTGCTGCATATGGTAAAATTTTGTTAATACTGATGCCATTTTGTGTAAACGTCTCTGTACACAGGTGCATTAAGAGGTGACTGGAAGGACACTTTCTCTTGATTTTGAGATTTTGGCTGACTTTCTCTTTGGTACTTTTCGTTTGTGTTTTCATTTTTATTTAAATAGTAAGCTTTATTTGTGCAAAAGTGAAATAAGCTATCATCAAAAAAAAGGTGCTTGGCTTACCGGACATCCCATTGCTGCCCGGAGGAACGTCAAGACGGGAGAGGAGATGGGGGCAGCTCCGGTGACCATGAGACGAACCTTCCCGCCCAGGCTTTCCTGTTTAATAGACACAAAAGACGTGCTGAAGACTATTCCCTTTGCTTCAGTTTCCTGTGTTGCAAAATGGGTAGAACAGCCTACCTACCCGGTGTTGTCATGAGAATTAAACTCGTTAATTTACAAAGCACTTAGAATAGGGTCCAACATTGTAGAAAAGAACTTAAAATGTTAGCTATTACTGTCACCACCATCCATAGCTGGGACCAGACCTGCAATTTTTTTTTTTTTTGATTTCCTTAGATAATTTGTATTCTTGGGCCCTTCAGATTACCTACAACCTCAACAGATCACCTAAGAGAATGAGAGTGCTAGAGCCTAAGAAAAATCCACTTTCTGCTTTTTGACCAAATCTCTTTAGTGGCAAAGTTGTCCAAGAGAGATCTCAAAAGGTGAGTGAACACAGAAAGTGCAAAAGCCTCTCCAGTTAAAGAGATGCTTGACCATCAAAGGAAAAGCAAAGTGTGCTGAGTCAGTGGGCAGCCCAGATACTTACCTGGCTCCATCCAGAATCTACCCAACGTACCTGGATCTTTCCAAAGATGAGCTTGTCCCAGAAACTGTTGCGTCTGATGATACCCTTTTTCACTTCACTGAATTTACTGGCAACAGCCAAGTTCAACAAGAACTTCTTCAAGGGTGTCTTGGCTTCATTTTGTACCTGCAGAGTGACAGCGCCTCTTAGTTGGAAACCTACTGGAGATACTCACCAAGGCCATTCACCAGTGAGCAAGAGATAGTGCCTCCTAGCTTCATAAGAAAGAGGCTCTTATTCATGCACTGGTGTGCTGAATAATGATGAGCCCACACTAAGAAAGAAGTGAACTTAGTACATACACACAGAGCTCCAGCTCCTCCAAGTTCCTTGTCCTTAGCAAACAACCTTGACAACTCAGATAGCATGTCCTCAAAAGGTAGTCAGCATCTATCTACAGTAAAGTTACCTGGGAGTACTGATTAAACAGCTGATTGGGTACCACTGTTAGGACTTTTGATTCAGTGTCATATGTATTTATGTAGTATCATAACGTTACAAAGAAAACATCCCATTGGCCATTTTTGAAGATCGCTGGGGTACCAGTTCATTATTTTAAAGACTGATAAAGGAAAAAATCAAATAATCTTCATGCCTTTATGGAAGAATCTCAGCTAATGAAGGCAAGAGAAATGCTTGGATTAGAAAAATCACCATTTTGCCAACCTTAATGAAAAATAGAGCAGTGATCAATGACAGCTAAAACTGTTATGTGGCAGTGGGATTCTGGCCCGACTCCTTATTAGAGCTGACCCTGGACAAGTTATTTAACCTCCAAGGTTCAGTCTCCTCATCTGTAAGTTAGGGATTATAAGTGTTGGCATGATTTCCTGGGCTTTTGTAGAAATTAAATGATGGAACGCATATGAAATATTTACCATGGGGCCTGGCACCTCAGCAAGAAGCACACTAAACCAGTAGGTGTTATGAAATCAGAGTAACAATTTCCCAGTAAGTCAGCTGAATTTTGAGGGGCTCCCCAACTCTCTGAATTAATCTCTTTCTCCAGGTCACATCCAAGTAATCTCATCCAGAGGAAAGGGAGTTTCATCTGTTATGGTTTTTCATGGCTGCACTTGTAAGTGTGGCTATAAGTGGATGCTGGTAGGGGTTGCGTGTAGAAGTGGAGCACGTTTCTTAGTAACATAGAGTTCCTAAGAGCTTTAGTCAGGCCTAAGCCCCAGACAGCTCCTGCAGCTCAGGGCCAGCCCAAGAGAAGCAAGGTAGTACCTTATCATAGACCCTGTTAAGGAGTCGGGGAACCGCGGGAAAGACTGTGGGCTTCAGGGTCTTCATGTCATCAGGCAGCAGCCGAATATCTCCTTGGAAGAATCCAACTCTGGCTCCACAAGAGTACACAACAGCCTACAAAGAAAACCAAAGAGCAGAGCTCAGAGCCAAAGGACCACTTTGGGTGGGGTCTGTATGGAACAGAATTGAGGATGTCCATGGGCACTTTTCTCTGGACAGGATGCCCGACCCCTGAAATTTCATGTACCCAGAACTCTGAGACCCTACCCCCTAGGCAAGATGGAAACTCACTTCTGCTGAGGTGGTGGGACAGGTAAGACAGATTGTGAGACTGACAGCCCAGCCCTACTCTGCCCACAGCTCTGGGTGAGGGTCTAAGGCATCATCCTTTGTAAGAGACCATTCGTTATGTAGCACTAAGAAAAAACACTGCCACTCAAACTAGAACACGCCTACAATTGTAAGACCATCTCAGTTTCAGAAATGGTAAAATGTGAAAAAGTATGCTTATTAGAATTGATATTTTATTAATCAGATATCAACACTTTAGCCCAGGGAACTGAATCTTCCATTTTGGCATTTCATGCATCAACAGATAAGCTGGTTGAAGAGGTATTTAAGCAGGGATTAGAGAGAGGATTTTCCATCCCTAATAACACCTGTGTTTTTGCTTTCGGTTCTCAAATCAGCCTCAGAGTAGCCTAAAAGCTTGGCGTCCACTCACAGAAGGCCAGCTCTCCCCCAATTGCTGCGCAATCCTCAACAGCTCCACCTTAAACGCTCTGGACACCTTACCTGGATCAAAGGCTCCTTCTCCACCCCTCTGTGGGGAACTCCTTTTCTCTAACCCTAGGTCTTTTAAAAAGTTCTAACCCAAATAAAAGAAAAAAGAAAAAACAATCCCTCGTATCCCTGCTCAGAATTGAGGGTAGATAGTAAGCTCCAGGCTATGAGCTCCCTGGACTTGCAGGCACCCTGTGTGAAGGCAGGAGGAAGCATTTGCTCCGTGGGACACACACACACTCAACAGAGGAAGGCTCTGCAGCAGGTTAGGGGCAATGCCAAGATTAGGACTCAGCAATGCCAACTCCCTGCCCATGTCCTTCACATTAGAGAAAGGATTGTAAACGTTGCAGAGCTGCCTTTGGAATAAACGTGGAACTAGCAAGTCAGGACCCTCTTTTCACATACCTGCTAGGAATATAGGATCCTTACCTGTACAACCCTCTCAAACATATGAGCCAAGGGGAGGTAGGATATGGTCACGTCCTCAGAACTGGGCTCAAAAGTATACTATAGATCAGGAAATGGAAAGGAGACAACATTGGATTAATAACAACTTTCTCTTCCAAAGAAGATTTAAACACTTCTTTCTAGGACCGCTGCATACAGTTGTACAGGTGTGCACTGTGCAACTCTAAGGGGTGCCCTAACTGCACTGAGTGCAGAGATCGGCAGTGACCCTAGAAGAGCAAAACTCTAGACAAAGATGCACCAGTATTTGTCCACACTCAGGCCTTCAACCTGTTTCTTCCCCCTCTGCCTCCTCTAACTTTAAAATCTAATGACAGATTCCCATTTTAACGAGGGCCTCCTTTTCAATTGACCACTGACCTCCACACATTTGAGAAAAGCAGCAGCATTTGAAACGATATTTTCATGGGTTAACATGGCTCCTTTGGGGTCACCTGTAGGAAACAAGAGGTGGAAAGATCTGTTAAATGGCTAATAGGTAGCCTTTGGCATTGAAATGAGAAGCTACATTAGATTGGTTCTGTTCCAGGGAGCCGAGAGCTTCTCCTGTCACTGTGTTTTTTATGAACGGTGTATGACTCTGCTTATGAATGATTGATGCCTCCACAGATTCTACTTCTGACAGCAGCGTTAGCCTTGTGCTACCACACAGGGCATAGCCACAGTCACAGACAGCAACGCAGTCAAAAAGAAAATCCCAAGTAACCCGCCCCCCTCCCCGTGCTGTTTCCATGTTGAAGACTTCAGATCTAACAACATTACCTAGCCATCACTTTATAAACGGGGCACAGTGGAATGGATATAACTTCTAGATCATTGTGGATCACGTTAAAATTTATTGAGTTCTAATAGCTAGGTTAACTACATACAGGGGAGAAAGAGGACACGGAGTGATCTGTGTAGAACTACCACTGGGCTATCTTGATTGAGTGAAACCACTCCAGTGATGTCAGCTTGAGAGAGTCTGGGCTGGGGGAGAAAGTTGACTTTCTGATGCCACCTTTAAGAGCCCTGAATTCCATAGCATGTAAACACCTCCCACTGTGCTCAGTGAAATTTATTTGCTTATGCATAGGTTTTTCTATGCAGGCATCTGTACTCAGAAGTCTTAGATTATAAGCCCCTATGGATAGGGCTCATTGTAGGGTATTTTTACCAGCCCACTAGTGGTCAGTGGCTCAAGCCATGTTTTTGGCTGACCAGGGGCCTCTGGGGCAACTTCCTGCGCACTGACCTGTGGTCCCACTGGTGAAGCAAATGATGCTCAGATCTTCTGGTGCAGGAGGCTGGAGGGGAAAGCACAAGGGCTTAGTCTACCGTGAGCTTTGAAAGTTGAATATGGAAACACTCAAATTTGGGCAGAAGAAAACTTACCACGGGTTTTTTGAAGTTCTCTTTGCCTAAATTCTGCATGAGCAGGAAACCAAGAAAGAAAGACATTAGTTGAGTTGGGAAGACTTAGGACAAATACAGCCCTCCCTTTCCCTTTTGCTTGAGAACACCTCTGTGTGAATACAACCAAAATTCCAACTTGGATCAGGCCCAGAAGGCAACATTCAGGTACAATGGAAGCCTTGGGGTAGAGTATAAGTTTTCTCTAGAATATCAACTCAAGAGGGCAGATCCCAAATGTCCAAACTTCCCATCAGACTCCTATGGTTCAGGCTTCTAGGACCATTGCTAAAGCGTTTTGAATAAAATGAACAGTTAACATTTCAAGGCTTCCTACACTTTTTATTACTGTCCTGAGCACTTTATATTCTCTCATATAACTCTTTACAACTCCTCTGTGAGGTAAGAGCTATTTCATCCTCATTTTACAGAGGGGGAAAGGAAGATGTGGAGCAACTGGCCCAAGGTCACCTAACTAATGGATGTGGAGCTGGAACGTGAACCTAGGAAGCCTGGCTCCAGGACCATATCTTTAACTGCCACCTAGCCTCTGCATTTATAAATCCTCTACTTGGAAGTCTGTGCACACTGGCCACAGACCTTCCTCACCCACTGGCATGGTTTCTGAGTTGTCTTGGGGAAATGATTCCCAAAGCTTCACAGCATGAGTGTAATTTACTCTTCTCCTTCCACCCCGGAGAACAACAGCTTGCTCCCTTGTGTAGAAGTCCTGCAAGTTGCCCACAGCATCAGACCCGCCTTCCAGCTGTGAGCTGACTTTCAGAGCCATACCTCAGCATCAAACAGGGATAGGATCTCAACTCCACATTTCTCCCCTCTCTTCTTCAGGTCGTCCTCAAAGGGGTCCATGAGGATGATCAATTTCAGGCCCGGGGTGAAGCCTTTTTCCACATTCCCAATCAGGACCAATGCCTTTTGGGGTGTATCACAGATCACCGTGGCGATATCAGCTGAAAGCAGAAATAGGGCCGGGGGTTACCCTCCTGCTTTGCTGTGTACCCGATTGTCTTGCAAAGAGGAAGAGATTCTTGAAAATTTCAAAGCTACTGGGTCCCCAAAGGAGATTATGTCTGTCAATCAGATTTATAATGTATAAAATCTGAAACATTCCACTGATAATAAATAAGCTTAATTGAAACAGAAGCACTTAATTTCCTTGCATGTGCTCAACAGTTTATAGTTTCTAGAGGAGCCACAAAATTCCTTCTCCTTAAGAATACAGACAACGTGTATGAATCACGTAGATGTGGTCCTGCCAATGTATTTCACCTAGGGGAGAGGCGAGGAGGGATTAGAAGGGAAAGGAGGAGGCAAGTGGGATTTTAGCAGACAAGCATTTTATGATTTGTAATGTTAGCATTTGCTTTGATATTTGTTTACACAAATAGAAACCTTCTGATTATGTCTATATTTCAAATGGATCTACTCACTTAATCTACTAGTTCTGGGACAGAAAGTAACATCTAGTATATGTCTTATTTGCCCATTGAACTTGAACTTGTTTCTCTAACAGTGGTAATTTGGTCCACAGACTCAGCATGGACATTGGTAACATGCTGGTGAGCTATACTGACTTCGACTTATAAGAATAGGAAATTAAACTAGTAGTTTCATAGTGATACAATCAATTAAATAAGTTATTCACTAACTCTGTGGCCTTTCATCCAGGGTGGCCAGCAAAAATAGTCTTATTGCTAAACTATATTGTCATACTACACTACCTTGAAGCATTTCATTGAACCTTCTATCTGATTATATCCCTGCCTCATGGGCTTTTTGTAACTTCCCTCTAAATTATATCATAGGTACTACAGGACAAGAGAGACTTGAACATTTTTCTGGTCACAGCATTCTAAGTCTGCTAACAAAAGCAGATAATGAGGAATTACTCAGCATCAAGAAAGAATCAAGTTAAAATGTAATAGCAACAGGAATAAAGATGCACACGTAGAGAATGGACTTGAGGACATGGGGAGGGGGAAGGATAAGCTGGGACGAAGTGAGAGAGTAGCATTGACATATATACACTACCAAATGTAAAATAGATAGCTAGTGGGAAGCAGCCGCATAGCACAGGGAGATCAGCTCGGTGCTGTGTGACCACCTAGAGGGGTGGGATAGGGAGGGTGGGAGGGAGACACAAGAGGGAGGAGATATGGGGATATATGTATACATATAGCTGATTCACTTTGTTATACAGCAGAAAATAACACCATTGTAAAGCAATTATACTCCAATAAAGATGTTTAAAAAAATGTAATAGCAAAGTTTTACCCTTGTTGACAATGTATATGATGGCATCTTCTCCCAAGGTGTCATACAGGGGGACAGCTACCATGGAGTACGTGTAACAAGCAAACTCAGAGATGACCCACTGTATGGAGAGAAGTTCAAATAAGGAATAGCTTATGCTTTGAAAAGGAGATGTACTAATTCAGTCATTTAGTCAACAAATGCTTATTTGGTGGCTCTGTGATAAAAAAAAAATCACCATTTTTGTGATGCCCTAGGGACTGCCACTGCTGATGCTATAAAATATAATTAAATAAAGAAGATAAGATAGGTGCAGAGACAACTATAAAACAAAGGGAGAGTGTAATAAGTTCTATCCATAAGTGTTATGGAAAGCATTAGGGAGTCTTAAGGAGGTACAGTCACACTCAGGGATGGGGTAGGCTATCTGGGACTGCTTTGGGAAAAGTGATGGAAATTGGGCAGGGCTTTGAAAGACAGGTAGGATTTGGTTATGGAGATGGAGGCAGAGAAGGTATTCAAGGAAGAAGGAAGTGAATGAACAAATATAGGACCGCATGACATCACTAAGTACACATCAGAAAGCATAAAAAGTGACAGGAAATGAATTGGAAAGGTGGGCCAGAATCTGCTAATGGTGGGCCTTGAATGTCAGTCTAGGCATTATGAACTGAATTGTGTTCCCCCTAAAATTCATGTTGAAGCCCTAACCCCACTGCAATTGTTTTTGTAGATAGCGCCTTCAAGGAGGTAACTAAGGTTAAATGAGGTCGTAAGGATGGGGCCCTGATCCAATATAACTGTTGTCCTTATAAGTAGAGAAAGAAACACAGGGGATGGCAGAGAAAAGGTCATGTGAGGACACAGCAAGAAGGCAGCCGTCTGCAAGCCAAGAAGAGAGGCCTCAGGAGAAACCAAACCTGCTGACACCTTGATCTTGAACTTCCAAGCTCCAGGACGGTGAGAAAATTAATTTCTGTTGTTTAAGTCACCAGTCTGTGGTATTTTGTTATGGCAGCCCTAGTAGATTAAGATACTAGGTTTGGTGTTAAGTTCCTGAACTAGAGTCAAGGATATCTCTTCTTACTGAGGCTGGGTGTAATGAAGATGAAGTATGTAGATGCACCTAAAAGTGCAGCCGGGGCCCTCTTGGATTTTTAGTTAAGCAACTGGCTCAGGTGAGCACATGTCATCCAACGCTTCTGAAACATACAAAGGCTTTCTCTGAGGATATTGGGTCTAATGACTTAACTTGAACTTGAAGATAAGCTTAATTCCAATCATCTTAATGTCTAAAATCTGTTTTCAAACCACTGTGGAAAGATGGCTACAGCTGGTCTCAGTAGCAATGGATGCCTTGGTTGCTAGTTCACGTACAATGTGCAAGTTCCCATTCTAGTACAAACTCATCCCTTTCCACATCATCCTCAAGCTCTTACTTGCCAGTCCTTCATAGCTCCCTTATCTTCTTCATACAACAGACTGACTTAAAATGACACATAATGGGAGACATGTAAGAGAAGTCCAGTCACCTAGCAAATAGCACTAGACATTCAACCAGGATTAAAGAGGTCCTGCACTGTAACTTTTAAGTGCAACAATACTTAAAGAATCTGAGGTCTTGAAACAGCTTTGATAAGTCATCAGCAAGTGTCAGAGTGCTGGATTTGGGGTAGGGTTTAAAGTCTTTAGACTTAGCCCTGACTCATTTCCTTGAGTTAATTTCAACATGGTTACCTCTGGCCTATTCTGAGCAAAGATGCCAACAAAGTGTTCTTGTGATGGCTTATATCCTTTATGCAAGAGACAGGAGCCCAGGTACTCTGCTCGATCAGACACCTACAAGTGAGAGAGGTAAAGAGAGAGAAAAAAAAGCAGTCAAGACACAAAAGAGATCATATTAGCTCAAGATACCACACAAGCAAAAGAATTTATCCAAAATCATGGGCCTGACTTACCTGTTTGTAGGACAGCCATCTGTAGGGCTGGTTTGGTTTTCTATATCCCAAGCAAGGCCCATTGTCTAAAAACATAACATTAAATGAAAATCAGCTCCAGTTGCAAATTCTTTGGACCAGAGGAGGTTAAAGGAGGTTAGGAACAGACAAGACACAAAGGATAAATCCAGTAAAGACGCGAGCTTCTCTTATGTGCCAAGGAAATTCAAACGCAGTAAGTACTCAGTTCTCAAAGGCAGAGGGAGCCTTGCAAACTACATTTGAAACACTTGGGAAATGCTACAAAACAAGGGTGGTTCCATGTTGGAATGTGTGACCTCCATGGTAACAGGAATTTGGGGAAAGCCATGAGTATGGACTAGCCCACATGACGTGAACAAACAAAAGCCCACAAGTAAACACTAATAGACTATATCGGATAATCTTGGATTGAGCTTCCCTACAATGAGAGAAATATATGTTCATAACAATTTAGAAAAAAATCAGAATACAAGTCATCAATAATCTCATCACATAAACACCATTATTAAGGCTGATATTTTCTTTCATACTTCCTTTGATAGTTCTACAGGGTTATATTCATTCCACATGTATATTTTGGCATCCTGCTTCCTTCCCCCGTTTGATATAAATATTCCCCTGTTATTATTTCTTCTCTGTAGAGATTTCAATGGCCTTATTATGGCCAAGTAATGAAGGGTTCTACTGTATAGCTGAATTTATCTCATTATGGGCATTGAGATTGTTTCCAAGATTGACACCTCAATCTTGGTAATGGTAATGGTATGATGCATATTTTCCAATTGATCATTTCAAAGTTAGAAAATTTTCTTAGAATACAGTATTTTAAATGAAATAACTGGGTTGGGAAGGGTGGCAGCGGCTGAGAGTGAGGGTGGTTGGTCAGACGGCTCAGGTTTTTGATACCTGGCACCACAATGCTTGATGAAGCAGCTGTGACAATTTGCTTTTCTCCAACCAGCAATATATCAAGTCATACACACTAAATAGTCTCTTTTTAATATGTCTTCTGGTTAAATAGGTTTTAAAAGTTATTGCTTTAGGGACTTCCCTGGAGGTGCAGTGGTAAAGAATCTGTTCTGCAATGCAGGGGACGTGGGTTCGATCCCTGGTCAGGGAACTAAGATCTCACATGCCATGGGGCAACTAAGCCCGTGTGCCACAACTAGAGAGCCCACGCACCCTGGAGCCCGTGCACCGCAACTAGAGACGAGAAAACCCGCACAACTAGAGAGACACCCACATGCCACAACGAAAAGAGCCCGTGGGCCACAACTAAGACCCGAAGCAGCCAAAAATAAATAAATAAATAAATAATTTTTAGAAAGTTATTGCTTTAGTCTAGGTTTCTTCAACAGCTATTAAAGTGGGACCTTTTCCCTCATTTGTTAAGTTTTATCTGGTAATGTATTTTGCCCATTTGTATGAGCGTGTCTTCTGAGATACTGAGACTCATAAAGAACTGCAATGGGGCTTCCCTGGTGGCGCAGTGGTTGAGAATCTGCCTGCCAATGCAGGGGACACGGGTTCGAGCTCTGGTCTGGGAAGATCCCACATGCCGCGGATCAGCTGGGCCCGTGAGCCACAATTACTGAGCCTGCGCGTCTGGAGCCTGTGCTCCGCAACAAGAGAGGCCGCGGTAGTGAGAGGCCCGCGCACCGCGATGAAGAGTGGCCCCCGCTTGCCGCAACTAGAGAAAGCCCTCGCACAGAAACGAAGACCCAACACAGCCATAAATAAATAAACACATAAAATTTAAAAAAAAAAAAAAAAAAAAAGAACACACACACATACGAGTACATACAGGAGCACACATGTACACACACTTACATTGGCCATCAATATTTTTACAACTTACGTTTATTGTCTTACATTTGACAATACAAGAATTACACTTCTGAACATTGAAACTACTCAGCCTTATTTAAAATTACAATAAGTCTGGGAACATCCACTTACTAGAGTAAATAGTAATTGCAGCCACAGAAGCCACAAAAGTCATGGTATTTGTTAGGCTAAGGAACAACTCTAACTGGCCGAGAAGACCCCACGTCTTAGCCAGAATGAGACTGAGTTATAAATAGAAAAGCAGAAGAGCAGGAAATTTTACATAGAGGATTTAGCCAAATTGCCAAGAGGAATTCAGGTCTAGCCCAAAGGAAGCATTCAAAGAGAAGGTTACTAGGAACTCAGAGGTAAATAAGTGAACTTCCAGACTAAGTGACAGAGGAAAAAGGAAAGAAAGCAGGAAAGAGATAGCCACTCTGATTAAAGAGATATTTCTTTTAAAAAAATGAATGTGGAGACTGTCCACGGGAAACGTTAGTTCTTTTTCTTTCTGCTGAAGCAGCTGCATGAACGCTCAAGAAGTCAAGTCTCAGACTGAGACTTTCCCTGAAGCCACGCAAGTCCTGCTTTAGAGTTCACAGCCACTGCTCCAGCCTAGAGTGTGTGCCACTGGTGCTCTACCAATGGGATTGTTTGTACTGACATTAATCACCAATGATAAGTACCATTTATGGTACCTAGCTTACTCTGTGCTAGGCATTTTAACTCATTGGGTCTTCCCAATAACTAGTGTTATCCCCATGGTACCAAGAATCATGAAGGGCTGGACAGCTTCAAGCTCACTCAGTAAGTGGCAGAGCTGGTGAAGGTGGGAAAAACTATACTGCATCTCCTTATCACTTCCCTCTTGATGAAAATACTAGCAGAGGCCCATGACCAAGGAACAAGTCAAATAATTGGCCCAAAGGGGCACCAACTGGGGTTTCATTAAACTCTGTGCCCTAATCAGCTTCAGTCTGATTAGCCAAAGTCCTGACCAGGCAACAGCCTAGCCTTTGATTAACTTAAGCAACTTAGATCTTCTTCTGTTCTAAGATGTGGCCATCTAAAAAGAATCCACCCATTAACAACTTCTCAGCAAAACTGGGTCCCAAAGCTGGGTAGAGTTGAAACTCCGGCATGCAGAATCCCTGGAAAGCTTTGTTAAAAACTCATATTCTTAGGTCAAACTATCTGGAATTCTAATTCAGTAAAACACAGTGAAAGGCTTCTCTGGTGGTGCAGTGGTTGAGAATCTGCCTGCCAATGCAGGGGACATGGGTCCGACCCCTGGTCGAGGAAGATCCCACATGCCGTGGAGCAACTAAGCCCGTGTGCCACAACTATTGAGCCTGCGCTCTAGAGCCCATGAGCCGCAACTACTGAGCCCACGCACCACAACTACTGAAGCCCGCGTGCCTAGAGCCCATGCTCCACAACGAGAGAAGCCACCGCAATGAGAAGCCCGTGCGCTGCAACGAAGAGCAGCCCCTGCTCGCCCCAACTAGAGAAAGCCCGCGCTCAGCAACGAAGACCCAACACAGCCCAAAATAAATAAGTTAAATTAAATTTAAAAAAAACAACACAGTGGAGCCAGAGGATCTATATTTTAAACACTATCTGCAGGTGATTCTCAACATGGATCATCTACTGGGTAGGGGTTAAAGATAGAGGTTAGGGCTGATGTATTCAATCCCGGTTTGTAAACAGACGTGTCATTTTTCTATGGAAATAGCCAGGCTGGATTTTTCATGCCTACTTACATGAGAAGCCATTTTAACTTTATCTGTTTAGTTTTAATTGAGTATTGAAATAAAATTTCTAAATGAAGCAGTGTTATGTGCCACATATTACATGCTCAATGACTTGTTTCTAGTTACAATAACAACACATGCTCAGTGAAGAAAACTTCAAAAAATGGAAAATCCCAAAGGGAAGTCTATTGTATCAGCTATATACTATCTTAAGTTGTCAAATAAATAAAACTAATGGTTGCATTGGTTTGTGTTTGTGATTTGCCTGGAAGTCTAAATCAGTACTAATTTGGAGCCAGAAATAGTAAGTACAGGCCCCTTTGGAGACTTCAGATACAAGTTTTCCTTACAAAAAACCTTTCATTGTCTGGAGGTGCAACAACTTTTATAAAACACTTAAGAGCTGACGTAAAATAGAATAATCTAGCCAGACAGACAGATTTAGATTTCAGTATCAGTGTCAACATTTTCTAGTTCTGTCTCCTTCGAAATGTTCCTGAATCTCGGAGTCTCCGTTTCCTCGCTTTTAAAAATGGGGGTGAGGGACTTCCCTGGTGGTGCAGTTGTTAAGAATCCACCTGCCAATGGAGGGGACACGGATTCCATCCCTGGTCGGGAAGATCCCACATGCCGCGGAGCAACTACGCCCGTGCGCCACAACTACTGAGCCCATGTGCCACAACTACTGAGCCCATGTGCCACAACTACTGAAGCCTGCACGCCTACAGCCTGTGCTCCACAACAAGAGAGGCCACTACAATGAGAAGCCCGTGCACCACAACATAGAGTATCTGTCACTCGCCGCAACTAGAGAAAGCCTGCATGCAGCAGCAAAGACCCAACGTAGCCAAAAGAAACCAAAAAAACCAAAAAAACAAACAACGATGTCGCAACTAAGATGTGGCGCAGCCAAAACAAACAAACAAATAAATAAATATTTAAAAAATAAAAATAAATAAAAATGGGGGTGATAGCAACTAATCCCTGTGATGTAGGGAAGATAAAGTAGATGATATCTGTGCAATACTATAAGCTGGTTAGCACTCGACTATTAAATATTGTCGTAGTCATAATTAAAAGGTAGAAGGGAAGGGATGAGAAGTCACAGAGGTAAACCTCCGCCTGGACTGAATATCACCCAAAAGAAAAAAGTTATAGGGAGAGTTATAAGCTAGTTGATTTTGAAAGGAAACTAGTGTACCTAGTATCATGTTCAATGATACAAGATAGAATTACTGAGCCTTGATATTTTCCAAATGAACCTACCAAAGGTCATGTGGTGATGTTTCTAAGAAAGTCCAAAAGATAATTACCTTCTGTGATACTATGAGCAGCAGCATGGGCCAGTAGTATGGCACTGGGGGGCAAGGGCAAAGTAAGAAGTCAGGAGGCCTGAATACTAATTCTGGCTCAGATTCTATAATGCAGGGAATTGCATTTATGAAAAGCATGTTCCTAAACAAATAAAATGTACTAGTGAATTAATCAAAATACTTTCCTACTGTTAACTCTTTAACAACAACTTGGCCAGGAAGTTCTCCTTGTGTTAAGTGAGAAACAGATTCAGAGAGGCAAAGTGGTTTATGTAAAGTCGCACAGCTGGAAATAGAAGAACTGGGTTTCAAACCCAAGTCTGTCCTACTAGACAGTTTACAGCACCCATCCTGATACTGTGCTCACGTCCCCTCCACGCTGTATTTGTGATTCTTCTTGGACCACCACATTTAAACAACTAGAGTTTTAGAAGTGAGACTGGGAAGGAGAGGTATGGAACAGGACCCCACCTTGGCCTTACAGGCAAGGTGAGACGGCCAGGCTTACCAGACACGGCAATTCCTCTTTGGAAAACTTCATACATCGTCTTGGCATCTGAGAAGTAGTAACGTATTAGGTCATTGTCCTGGCAAGGACCTCTCCGTGCTCCTCCCTAAGACACAAGACCAAGTTTAGGTTAAGACCGAGTCTTTCCCCACCCTTTCCAAACCCTTATGGATTGAATTGAAAAGAACATAAACACTGACTATTGAGGTCACAGCGATGACCCTTTTAGTACTCAATCAGTCAATTTTTTAAATCTCAAAACTGTGGTGTCTTCATATCAGAGAAATCCAGAGATTGTCACAGTTATGTTTTTGGCAATCTCCCCCCACCTCCCTAGGCATACACGCACGTGCGTGCACACACACACACACACACACACACACACACACACACACACAAAAGAGATAGTATTATAGTTATATCGTTTTTGAAAAATCATGTTAAGTTTAAACATCTATCAAATGCATACTATGTTCCAGTCACTGAGCAACTACTGTAGATGCAAAGTGAGTTAAGACAAAATTACTGCCCATGAGTACCCCATAAATGGGAGTTTTGGGAGCTGGGGTAGGGTGAGAGGGGGAAAGCATGCAAATATAACACTGTGATGTACATGCTGTAATAATTGTTTTGCGAGATGAATGAAGTGAACAATTCTGTATCAAGTAGAAAGGCTACAGAGAAGAAATAATATTTCAATAGAGACTTTGAAGATAAGTAAGCATTTACCAAAATGATGTGGTTTCATAGAGCAGAGGGAAAGGAGGGTAATTCAAAGTGAAGGAATAGCCTGAATAAAGGCACAGAGGAAGCAACAAGGATTGACTGTATAGCACAGGGAGTTATACAGTGTCTTATAATAACCTATAATGGAATATCATCTGCAAAAACAACAAAAAACAAAAAACACTATGCTGTACACCTGAAACTAACACAGTATTATAAATCAACTATACTTCAATTAAAATTAAAAAAAGAAGGTACAGAGGCAAGAAAACACACTGAAGATTCTGGTGGGAAGCTCGAGAACAGGGTATTTGAGAAAGAGGGAGTAGCTAGGGATTTGTCTAGAAATGTCAGTGGAACTACAGGATCAGGCCCTGATCTAGATACTGCAGCTGCAGTATGCGGGAAAGGGCGCATGCGTGCATGTGTGTGTGTGTGTGTGTGTGTGTGTGTGTGTGTGTGTGTGTAAGGGAGAAGACATGCAGTACAAAGACGTGTGGAGCCTGAGGTACCTGAGTGTCACTGAGATAGATTGGAACTCACCGGAGAGGTCAGAAGTAGAAAGTCAGATTTGGGTGTCGTAGCCTTTTAGGTACATATTCATGTCATAGAAGAGGAGGGATTTTCTCAAAAGCAGTGAGGATTGAAAGCAGGGATTGGCAGACTATAATCTGGGGCCAAACATAGCTTGTCACTGGTAAAATAAAATTATACTGTAGCACAGTCATGCGCATTCATTTACATATTTTCTGTGCTTTCATGCTATAACAGCAGAGTTGAGTAGTTGCAACACAACCCACGTGGTCTGCAAAGCCTAAACTCTTCACTGTCTGGCCTTCACAGAACATGTTTGCCAACCCCTGCTTTAGAGGAATCAAGAGATGGTGAGACCGACACTGTAGGATGAGGAGAGGAAAGAACCTAAGTGACAAAGAAAGAAATCTTTCCTTCTTAGGAAGAAATCTCATTGAAGGATACGATGAAAGGCAAACGTAGAAGTTTTAGGAACAAAGAAGTGTCAAGTCAATTGAAAGGAAGAGGCTGAAGAATCACTGAATTAAGAAGTTAGATTATGAGTGATGCAGAGAAGTCTGGGGAGATGGTAGTGATAAAGGTCAGATCTCAGTGGGCTGAAGTTCAGAAGAGGGAATCAACAAATGGACTGCTCTGAAAGACTCGGGGGAAAAGGGAGGCTTGAAAAGAGATGGTGGCCTGAAGCAGCACCATCAGCAGGGCAGGAAGGTGCTGCTGCAAATCTTCCAAATAAAAGGGAGGGGGGCGGAGAGCGGAGGCAACTGGAGTAAGATTCCCGAGTAGAAGAACAGAGTTTGTAAAAAGATCAGAAGGGGTTAGCTTTACAAAGGAACAGGAATGCTTTTTTCTCTGAAAAGGGTTGAAGATGAAAAATCATGAGAGAAAATTCTTGGAGCTTTCCCTTAGCTCAGAGATATAGGAGGCGGTGTGATTTGCTGAAAAGTCAGGGAATTGAGGGGAAAAGCCCAGTTCAATGTCTGTCGTTTTAAGAGGGAACATTAACTCAAAGCTGGTATTTAACTCAATAACTTCTTTACTATTCTCAGACACTGGGTGTCTTGATGAACATGTTCTCCTGTCCCCAAAGTACTGACTCCATCATCTAGATCGTGGGTCAGCAAACTTTTTCTGTAAAGGGCTTTGTAAATGCTTTAGGCTTCGTGGAACACATATGATCTATCACTCTTTTTAATTTTTTTTTACATATCCCTTGAAAAATATAAAAAACATTCTTAGCTTGCTACTCACACAGAAAAAGGTGGATTTTGCCTTCAGGCTGTAGTTTGCCAACCCCGGATCTAGATTACTGGCATCATAAAACCAGTAAAAGCTGTGATTTCATTTTTATTACAAAGGAAAATATGCCATGACTAGAAATTTTGACATATAGATTTTGGGGTTTTTTGCTAACCAAGAAGACTTATTTTCCCATACTACCCCCCCACCCCCAGTCTCCTTCAGCAGTGATCCTCAGGTCTTGAATTAGTTTGTGCTTGATCAAGTTTGACAAACTGAAAAGGTGCTGGGTAAGTTACCTCGAGTCCCACCGATTGCTTGTCCAGATCAACAAGAGGCAACACGGGATGAGGTCTGTTAATCAGCCACAGGAATATGGCGGCTCCAAAGGTCAGGATGCAGATCAATGCCGGAGTTGGAAGTGGGGAAAACAAGAAGTTAAAGATAAAAAGCATCTTTGTGAATAGCAGCAGGAAATTCAGGCCTAAAAAAAAAAAGAAGGAAAGAAAAAGTTAGAGGAAATGGCCGTATATTTTTACTCAATAGCTCTATGTTTACAGAAAGAACACACACACACACACACACACACACACACACACACACACACACACACACAGCTTCTAGCCCTCCAAATAACCAGGGTTGGACCACTTTAGCAGCTGAATTTCTCCCACTGTTTACCTTAACATTGTCGAGAATAGGAGAATGCATTCTCTACCCTTGCTACTTGACTGTCCTCCCACAAGGCGGAAAGGATCAAAGGAAACAGGTTAATCATTTCCCAGACAATTTTGAGAAAGGACTACCCTTTAATTTTTTGACTGTCAAAGCCTAGAAGAAGCCCTCTGGACCCAAAATAAGCTGGTAGTCAGAGGAGGGGGCTCCAGAGAGCTCCCCCTGCCCAAGCAGACTGAGGGTCACGAAGGACTCTTGCAACTGCATCTCCCTAGTATAACCAGACAGAAGAGGGAACCTCAGGAGAGGTGACATCACCCAACTTAGAAATTAAGCATTCTCCTGTGAAAGACATTTCCTGCTGGCCAGATATGCCTTGCTCATTGCTTTCTTTTCTGAGCCATTGGGGGGGTCTCAGAGATCAACAGCATCACAACTTGCCAGGTCCAAAGTCCTCTCCTCCAGGGAGCCTGGAGGAACCATTTTTATTGGAGGCAACTTTAGCCAGGTCTGCAGGAAGGATGCAGGAGAATGGGCCTGACACATGGTAGCAGGTGAGCATTGAAGATTTAGGCCGGGAAGTGATCTCAGCGAACCAAAAGAAACAGTCTTCCCCCACAGCTCAGCTTTTCTTGTAGTTTCCAGCTTCAAACTACTCTAACAGGAGGCATTAACATTTGAGTGGGTCCTAGGAACTTATTCTCGCTGAAGCCGTCTCTCCCAGATCTTGCCTCACAACTTTCAGACTTGACTAGGACAATAACAGCATCAAACAAATGAGCACCAACTCTATGCCAGGCACTGAGCTGTGTTGTTTGCATGGATTATCTAATTGAAATCGCATTTTACAGACAAAGAAAATAGAAACTCCCAGAAGTAGTGACTTGTCCAAGGTCACTCACCATTTGCCACTGCTGCTTCCCCATTAAAATCTACAAAATCACAACCCATTTTTTCCTTATAGAGTCTAGCCACACAGTTCAAGGAGACTGAATTCATCTGGCACCTTACAGGTCACAGCAAAAGCATTTCAGATTCTGTATTCTTTAAAGTTTACTGCAACTCCCTATATCTCAGAGATGAAACCAAACATTCCTACTCAAAAGCAAGAGAGCAAAGCAAGTCCGATAAAAAGTCATAGCCACCCTTAGAACTTTGGGACAGCTGCCATTAGCTGGCATCTGGAACTTTCGCCATTAAGGGAAACAGTTCATTCCACTCTAACAAAGGCTATAAAGCCTAGAAATTTTGTGTGGGAACAGTAACAGTCACAAGAAGCCCTGAGTCACTTTTCATCGTTTTTCTACCCCTTGATTGGTTATTACCTGAGTTTAGAGTAGTTCCTTTCCATTTTATGGAGGAAAATTGGACTTCCAGAGACTGGGATGACTGTCTCAACTCTTTGGTTTCTTCCACATTGTGTTTAGGTAACGAAAAGGAAGATTAAAAAAAAGCCAGACCCCAAAGGTGCTAGTTTACCTAACAACAGGTGCTATTATGACCACCTGCCAGGATTCTGAGAGCTGGGATTTTTGTAATCCAGCCTTGGCCAAACTTGTGTGGTAAGGCAGTCCAGGAGGCAAAGCATGTTAAAGAGCCAGCCATGCGGGACACCATTCCAAGGCCGGCCACCCACCCCAGGCTGAGAAGGCGGGCTGCCCCAGGGGAAGCTGCAAAATTCACAGGACAGGTAGCAATGCCAAAGGGAGGGGAAACCTGCTTTGTGCTCAGCCATCTCTGCCTATTGCCAACCCCTTTCCTCAGCCTGGGGTACTGCCACCAGTCTGGTGGTACCTTAGAATCTGGGATTCTGCCCTTTACCTTCATCCCTCCTCAAGTAAAAGATTCTTACCTGCACCTCCCTTCTTGGATACAAGAACAGATTGTTGCACTGAGGACTTTTGCCCTCTTCTTACACATGGCAGCTTTACATTTCAGTGGGAGACTTAATGGGAGACTTTGCAAACAACGTCTTCAAAAGAGGGTCTAAAGGTGAAATGTGGTAGTGTGGGATGGGGGAAGAAGGAGGGTGAATTGCCTGGCAGGTAACACAAAGGGAGGAGAGAGAGAGAAAGAACCCATGAACAGCCTAAAGGTGGCACCTGCTGTCCACCCTGGCTGATTCTTACCATGTAGTAATGTGAGCCCAGGGTCACCAGATGGTCAGATTCTTTACTCCCTAGAAAACCTGGAACACTGGATTTTTATGAAACCTCAATTTTAACTTCTGGCTCCATTAGTAAGGGTCTGGTATGGGATAAACGAAAACACATCTGGTTTAATCCAGACCACGGTCTGCCAATTCTTGAGCACTCCTTTTAGGTATACTCCTGTCCTACTGCCCACAAATGGGATGAGCCTGGCCACTTCACTACCTTGCCTACACTGGCAAGGGACTTTATTGGCAGAAAACACTGAAAGATGTATCTATTTGTCAACTGAAATAGCTTACTCACTTTGTTTGCTATTGCTGACCAGGTATCCAAATAGGATATACACAGAATTTCAGATGCTTCCTCCCTGCCTCCCCACATTGTAAAAAATTGAGGTAAAATTCATATAACATAGAATAAACCAGTTTTAAAATGTACAATTTAGCAGCATTTAATACATTCACAGTGTTGTGCAACCACCATCTCTAGTTATTTCCAAAACGTTTTCATCACCCCAAAAGCGGAAACCATTAAACTGTAACTCCCATTCTCTCCTCCCCCTCACCCCTGGCAGCCACTAATTTACTTTCTGTTTCCATGTATTTACCCACTCTGAATATTTCGTATAAATGGAATCATGTAATATGCGACTCTTTGTGTCTAACTTCTTTCACTCAGCATAATATTTTTAAGGTTTATCCATGTTTAAGGTTTAGCATGTATCAGTACTTCATTCCTTCTAATGGCTGAAGAATGTTCCACTGTATGGATAGACCACATGTTGCTGATCCAGTCATCAGTTGGTAGATATTTAGGTTATTTCCACATTTTGGCTGTGGTGAATAGTGCTATGAACATTTGTATGCAAGTTTTGTTTGAATACCTATTTTCAATTCTTTGGGGTAAATAGTAGTGGAATTGCTGGGTCACATGGTAATTTTACATTTAATTTTTTGAAGAACCACCAAACTGTTTTCCACAGTAGCTCTATCATTTTACATTCCAACCAGCAATGTAGAGGATTCCAATTTCTTTACATCCTTACCAACATTTGCTATTTTCTTTTCTTTAAAAAAAAAAAATAATAGCCATTCTAATGGGTGTGAAATGACATCTCATTTTGATTTTGATTTGCATTTCCCTAATGACTAATGATGTTTAGCAAATTTCATGTGCTTTTTGGCCATCTGTATTTCTTCTGTGAAGAAATGTCTATTGCAGTCCTTTGCCTATTTTTAAATTGGGCTGTTTGTCTTTTTGTTGTTGACTTGTAAGCCTTCTTTATATATTCCGGATACTAGATCCTTATCAGATATATGACTTGCAAATATTTTCTCCCAATGTGTAGGTTGTCTTTTCACTATATTGATAGTCTCCTTTTTAATGCACAACACACACACACACATTTTGAATCTAGGATGCTAGCACTAGAGAAGATTTGCAACCATATCATGTAACTCTCTCACTGTTTAAATGGGAGAAACCAAGGGTCTGAGAGAAGGCAAGACCTTCAGGTTACACCACTACTGGACTGGTTGCCATTCCAAACTTTAGAAACCATGAACACTTCCAGATATGTTCAAGTAAACAAGGGGAGAAGCCACCATCTCTCTCGTCATGTGTCCTGTGTCACTCAAATTACAATCCTGGATCAGTCACTCCACAGAACCCCCTGCAAGCTTTTCCTCTTCCCTTAACGTCACTCCCAGTTGGGAAAGAATGGAGTAGGGACAAGTGCAATAGCAGTAAAGAAAAGAGGAAGGAGAGCGGTGTTACACTGTATCTGGGAGTTCTTGTTTGAGGTTATCTACAGATGGTTGAACAAGCCACAGGCTGGCCCCAAGTGGGAAGCTTCCTCCGCTTTCTGATGTGGTAACAGTGACACGCCTTAGTCCCATACCCCAGGATGCCCATCTGTCCTCAGCCCTTCCCCTTGACTCACTCTCCAGGGTCCTCACTTCCTCTGTGGTTTGAATGGCCGCAGCCAACATTACTCATCTGGCTCCTGACATGTTGAATTCCCAAGCTTGCTGAAGGACACCTCCTGCCTTCATACCTGCTTGCAAGCTCCCAGGACCAGCCTTGGTACCTAGGTTATGACCACCCTCCATATCAGCTTTGGGTTTTGCTCCTTTGAAGATTTGGGGCAGCATGTCTTCATTGTCTCATTTTCCTTGGATAAAGTCCTTAAATGACCCCCTTCTACTCTAATATTCATGTTTTTGGTCAACTATGTTTATTGCTATGAATCTTTCAGATCATCCCTATAGTCTATAAATAATTTGTCTTTTGATAGTCCCTTTCACTTAAAAGATTTTATTTTTCTGCTGTGTATTCTGCTCTTCAAGCGTAAGTCCACTCCCATCTTAGGGTCTCTGTATCTGCTCTTCTTTTTGCCTGAAACACTGTTCCCCAGATCTGAAATGGTTGTGTATTGCTTATAGGTCAGATCTCAACTCCAATGTCATTTCCTCAGGGGCTCTCTCTGATCACCCTATTTAATATTGCCCTTTCCACCTCAGTCACTATTATGGACCCTGCTTTCTCTTCTCCATGTCACTGTTTGCTATCTGAAATAGTCCTGGTCCCTTATGGTCCATTGCCTCTACTGAACTGATGCTTTAATTGGAACAAGGATTTTTGTTTTGTTCACTGCTGTGCTTCCAATGCCTGCACCATGCCTGGCACACAGTAAACTTTCAACGAGTGGTTGCTGAAAAAATGACCAGTTTTCTAGGTCAGAATTATCTGTTCTAAATACTTTCAGTTGACCCACTTTTCCCTTAATAAAACTCTCCCACCCCCAAACTCTTCAATCTTAAATCATCAAAAGTCACTCTGGACAATCTTGAGACAGGTACTCCTGATCAATATTTTGGCAGGGTATTAGGTTCGGGATGATGGATGGTGAAAGGATGTATTTCTAACATATATCAAAAACCAGTCAGGATCAGTCTACTCCTCCAGGCTTGGAAGAATCTGCAGGATGGATCTTATCAAATGAAGTCATCTACAGTGTTAAGTGGATAAAAGGTCCAGCCTAGAAATACATGATTCTGTTGCCCTGGGTTTTTGGAATTCAAGGGACAATAAGACTAATTATCTTTGCTTTTAGTCTTGAAGAACTAATTATTTTCTATTCAATAATGAGATATAGATTGCAATTATAAGCTTTAAAAGAATCTGCCTTCTAGAAAGTGGCACACTCGTTTGGACTTAATTGGTTTTCTGTTCTCTTGCATGTATGGGCTCATTCTGAGGTGATAGAAAGTTCATTAAAAGGGAGACCAGAGTCCCCAAGTTCTTACACGCAGTTAATTAACACATTCTTCCATACTGAATTACTTACTCTCTCTTAGAGACTATGTCACAAATCTTCTCAACTCATAATGACTCCAAAGGGGCCTATGTGTTATTAAGGAGGCTGTATATGAAAGTTCTGCTTTCTTGGTTGGGCTTTAAGTTCTAATCCAGACTCCATTGTTATTTCCCTAAACTTCTGCCACCCCCAATTTAGGAGCCCTCCATATCATTCCTTAACTGCATAGTTAATATATATAGACAAACCCCAAAGTAATGGCAACAGGTCAATAGGACATTACAAACCAATAGCCTCATGAGCATACCTGGGAGGATCTGATAACCTTTTCCTTTATATGCAATGAATGTGAACCAGTTAAGAGTTCTATTGCAAGATCCTTCACCCAGCTTTCTCAGAGCTCTGGAGCTAAGGAGTTTTCACCTTTCCTTACACCAGTTTACTCTTCTGTAGCACATGGCGTTTTCTTCTAATAAGAAATAAAATATAACATGATTTGAGACAACAATCCTCTTTCGCAAAACTTAGTCAGAGAAAAGGCTGATATGAGGACCTACTGTATAGCACAAGGAACTATACTCAGTATCTTGTAATAACCTATAATGGAAGAGAATGTAAAAAAGGAATATATATATTTATATATATGTATAATTGAATCACTTTGTTGTACACCTGAAACTAACACAACATTGTAAATCAACTATATTTCAATACAAAATTAAAAAAATGGTAAAGCATTGGTTCCTAAGGAGGGTAAACCTCAGCTACCCATGTTATCTTAAATGAGTCAGAAAGGGCCAACATTCAGTTATATCCAAGATAAAATTTATTGTCATATTTCCCAATTTAAAAAAAAATTGCTGAGAAGGGAATCCTAAAATCTCTCTAAAGAAATAAGAGGCAATTAGAAACCATGAGATATTTCAGTAAGGTGGCCAGTTACCAAATCAGTAGCCAGAAAGTCGATAGCTTTCCTATATTTTGTGCAAATAACTAATTCGAAAATAATGGAAAAGGTGCCATTCCCAATAGTGTATATAAGAATAAATGTGTAAAACCTACATTTAAAAAGTTCACATCCGAGGGACATAAAAAGACTTGAATAATGGAAAGACATACTTGAAATAGTCAAGGGGTCCAATCTCCCTAAATACATTTATACATTTAATACTTGAAATAGTCAAGGGGTCCAATCTCCCTAAATACATTTATACATTTAATGCAACCCTAAAAAAGACCAATAGGATTTTCTTGGGAAATTAAAAAGTTAAAGTTCACCCAGAAAAATAAAACTTACAAAAATAGTCAGAAAGTTTTTGAAAAGTAACAGGAATTGGGTGGGTAGCAGAGAGGTTACCCAAACACTACCAAATTTGCTTACTATGGAGCTATAGAAGTTTTCTATTGATCATAAATAGACAAATCTATGTAATGAGATAATCCTGAAATACTCCCAGTGGATGCTATTATCATATACTAAATTGCAGTCCAAATCAAGATAGATTTTTTTCACTTACAATCAATGTGTTGAGACAAGTGACTAGCCATTCAGAGAGAATACCGAAAGTTGATTACTGTCTTACCCCTAAAACAAAAATACATTGGAGATGGATCAAAGACTAAATATAAAACATTGAAAACCATGAGAGTATTTGAGGATAAAAAGTATGAGAGAATTGTTTTTTATAATCTTGGCATGGGGAAGACTCAAGACAGACACAAAACCTAGAAGCTATAAAAGGGAAATGTTGGCAACTTTGACTACAGAAAACTTTAAAAGATATTTGCCCTGCAGAACAGATACCAGAGACAAAGTCAAAGATAAACTGGGAAAAATATCAAATATTCCAGATAGGCAAAGAGCTCATTTCCTCAGTAGAAATGTGTAGAAGTCAATGAAAAACAAAATACAACCCAGTAAAACCAAGGGCAGAGGGCATGACCAGAAAGTTCATGGCAAAACAAACAGGTTACTTAAAACCAGGGAGAGACATTCAGCTCCACTTATGGTTTTTTAAAATGCAAATTTAAATGAAATGCCTTTTCCCCATCATTTAGATTCACGATGATGAAACAGTACAAAATGCACTATCAATCACGAAGACGTAAACTTGGGGCAGCCTCCGTAGGGATGTGCCCATTGCCCGCTACCACAATTTAAAATGTGTTCCCTTTGACCTAATGACTCTACTAGTAATTTATTCCATAGAAAGACATCAGTTCAATAAAAAGTGCATCACTTTAAATGGCTGTTTGAGGCACTGGTTAGGAATATGGACCCTGAGTCACACTGCGCTTAATCCTTGTCTGTGGTCAGCTTTGTGACCTAGGGTAGATAACTTCTGTGTGTTCTCCCATCCATAAAATGGCAATACTAGTATCTCCCTCATAAGGCTGTCACCATGATTAAAGGAGTTCATGTACCTGTATGGTGCTTAGAACAATGCCTGAAGCATGGGCTCAGGTATGAGCTATTCTGTTCATCATCATTAATCTATAGGATTGCTGATAATGTCAGAAACCAGGAAAGCCTTCCCTGATAGGAGAGTAACCAGATAAATTATAGCACTTACACACAATGGAATTCTTGGCAGGTAGTAAGGAGAATAAAGCAGGTCTGTATATACTGATAAGGAAAGAACTATGTGAAATACTACCAAGTAGAAAGGAAAAAACCCACTTGGACAGTGTAGTGTATGCTTTTGTGTTTCTGAAAGAATAATCCTCATAGGAAAAGACAGACCGAAGAGGAGAAATTATGAATGGATTGTCCAGAAAGTTTTGAGTATTCAGTCATTCAGCCAAAGATATGTAAGGGCTTGACTGTATATCATCAGCATCATTCCAGGTGCTGGGGATATAGCAGTGAAACCCTGCTCTTGTGGGGTTGTATGTTATTGGGAGTTTGGCGACAAGCCTGAACAAGAACTAGATTATAGAATACTGTGGAATAAAAACTATATTAGGGAAAGAGGATTGAGTGTACAGCAGGGGGTGAATTTTAATTAGGGAGGTTACAGTAGGTATTATTGGGACGGTAACACTTGAGAGTATGTATCATTTCATCTGTAATATGCATGCTTTTTTTTAAAAAAAAGAAAAACGTAAAATGAACAACTCTGAATTATCCCACTTCTGACTAAGGCAGCTGACTTAGAAAGTTCCACCACCTTGGTTGGTGGCATTTCATGTGACTACACCTGAGAATACAGCCTCAGCCTCGTTTCTAGAAGTGCAGCTCTCCCACCACTAAAGCTACATTCCATCAGTAGCCTTTTCCCTGCACTCACGTTACCTGCCAGTCTGGATGGCAGCTCTGAGGGTGGAAACGTTTTTCATTCATTCCCTTAGTGGATAAGAAACCAAAGGTGAAGGTTGAGTCATGGGGTCAAAGGGGGCCCGAAAGTGCATCTTTCAACGTTCTCAGCAGTTGCTGAGCACAGAGGCTGGTGTAACATCCCAACCTACGAGCCTACAGATAACTTCTCAGCCACTCACCAGCGCCTGGGTGTCCAGGCCACCGTCTGGCACTAGCCTTCTGCACCAAGCAGGGCCGGGTTCCCAGGCCTGGGTAGCTCTCCTCCCCTGGGGGCCTGGCACCCAGCGTGCTCTGAAGCACACAGCCCACGGGATGCCCCCAGGCAGATGGGAAAGGGCCTCCTTGTCACCTCCACGGGGTCATTCACGTGTGGCCAAGCAGGAAGACAGCATTATCAAAGGGGATTCCTGTTAAAACCCCAAGGGTGGCGAAGCAGTCATTTCCACACCCCGGAAACATTCTGTGAGTGCTTAAGTAACTAAAACAGGAAACAGAGGGACTTCCCTGGCGGTCCAGTGGTTAAGATTTCACCTTCCAATGCAGGGGGTGCAGGTTCAATTCCTGGTCAGGGAGCTAAGATCTCACATGCCTCAGGGCCAAAGAAACAAAACATAAAACAGAAGAAATACGGTAACAAATTCAAAAAAGTCTTTAAAAATGGTCCACATCAAAAAATCTTAAAAAATAAAAGCCAAAAAAAAACAGGGAAGAGATACCAATCTCCCACATTTGTTTTTCCTAGCCCAATTCCTAGGCCACACCCAACAGTTCCAGTTTGTCAGGCGGCTGGCAGAGAGGAGGTGAGGGCTAGGCTTGGGACAGTTCCCTGACCCACCAGCAAGCATAACCGTAAATAAATCCTCAGGGTTTCGATGTTTTTCCACTGGTGATATCTTTGCTACCGAATAGCACAGGAAAAGCTGTAGGAGTCGGATCAGCTCTTTCCTTGGGTTTGGGTCTCGGGGGTCCCTGGGGCTCAGCTGACAACTTGAGCTGCCTCTCCCAGGCAGAGGCTATCTTAATGCAGCCCTGTGCCCGACATACGGTGGGAACCCACTGAGTGCCATCGAGCCACCCTCCCCTTCCACTCACCATTAGCACAAGTTCGGAGAAAGGCACCGAGGGAGGGGAGTCTACTGAAGGAAACAGGTTGCAAAACTCATTCCCGCAATGACACGATGCGCGCCTAGACACAGTGGGGGGTCGGGGGGTGGGGAGAGCCGCTGAGCCCTCCTCAGAAATGCCACAGCCGGACTTCCCGCTACGGCAAGGGCAACACTAAGCAACCCGACCCGAGTGAGGTCAAGGTTCACTCATCCTACAAGCATTCGAATATATGAGCACCTACTATGTGCCCGGCAGTGTGTCCAGCATGCGGAAACTACACTCAGAGTTCACAGTCCAGTAGGGGATGAAGCCAATTCCCCAGGCAGGAAACAAATGCTCTGTGGAATGTACCCCAGCTTTGGGAGCATCTGCTCCATACATTCTGGAGAAAGTATGTATGTGGCAAGAGATACATTTACCCTCTGCACTTTAAATTTACGTATAATTTCCTTTGAATAAGGCAAACCAAGATCTTAGACTCAGTGTATGCCCAGCACTGTGCTGTGTGCAAAGGGCCAAACACTTAGAAGGCACAGCTCCTGCCCTCTGGGGACTTATGGGTCCATCGAACACTAAAATCACTTATACAGGGCTTCCCTGGTGGCGCAGTGGTTAGGAATCCGCCTGCCAATGCAGGGGACACAGGTTCGAGCCCTGGGCCGGGAAGATCCCACATGCCGCGGAGCAACTAAGCCCGTGTGCCACAACTACTGAGCCCACGTGCCACAACTACTGAAGCCCGCGGCGCCTAGAGCCCGTGCTCCGCACCAAGAGAAGCCACCGCAAAGAGAAGCCCGCGCACCGCAACAAAAGAGTAGCCCCCACTCGCCACAACCAGAGAAAGCCCGCGCACAGCAATGAAGACCCAATGCAGCCAAAAATAAATAAATAAAATAAATTAATTAAACAAAAATTTTTTAAAAATCACTTATACAAGGATTCAGTGTGCAAGATAAGCTAATGAATATGAAGAAGGGAGAGGCCAGTGTAGACTGGAGTAGGTGGAGGTGGCTGTAGACCCTCAAGGATATGTGGTCCTTGATCCCCTGGCTTTATTGACAATAGTCTTATGTCCAGGGTCAATCAAGGATGACCACCCCACCAAGGAGGCCAATGGCTGGTAAGACCCCAACTATGATTCCAACCAGGGTCACTGTCACCAAACTATCTTTCTCCATTGTTGTCTGTGTCTCTCCATCTTCTTTTCCATGGAGAGAGCAGTCACCATATTAGGTTGGATAAACCTAAGTAGAAGAGAGGAAGAGGAATACCCGGATGTGGGGTGAGAGGTGCAGCAGGGTTACAGGCACCAAAGTGGGACAAGCGTGAAGGGAAATGGTGAAGAGACATGTCTGATGGAGATAGAGGATCCACCTTTAGTTGAAAGGGAAAAAAGACAAAGTCTCCAAAGGGCTGAGTAAGACAGTGTCTGGGGCCTGGTATAGACACTACACCACTGGAGTCATTTGGTTCACAAACACCAGAGAGCCTTGGGATGCCAGGCCTTGGTGGGGTGGGTGGGATTTATCAGGTAAGCCTTCATTAAGCCAAATGCCAAAATCCTCTTAACTCAGTCCATGAAGATCACATAGGATAGTTGCTGAGCCACTCATAGGCTGGTGACAGGCAGTGACAAATCCCACTGGATCTTAGATCGACTTAGTCAACCTTGATCTACTACTGTGCTTCCAACAAGCCATAGTCCAGCAGCTCTACCCTGAGGAAATTCTTGTCTCAGTAAACATTCCCAAAGGCCTCCCAAGCCTATTGCTGACCAAGTGAATTATGAGAATGCTGAGGTCAGGAGAACCAGTACCATCCACTGGAGTTGATAAGAGCCTGTATAAAGATAGGCTGGACAAAGTGCTAGCACCCCGTCACGCAGGCCAGGATAAAGACAGGCTGATGCAGGAGGCTGTGAAAGAGGTCTCTGCAGAAACAGCCCACTCGCTACCTTGTCGGGCAAGTGGTCAGAGGTCACCAGATTAGTGTGCAAACAAGCAGCTTTATTCCCAATAGTCTCATTTCCAGTGGCAAACATTTAAGGCCATTGCCTTTCTAGGTACCAGAGCAACAGCACTACCACTTACCAGATATGTGGCCCTGGGACAGTTACTTAATGTCACTGAGCATCATTTTCCCTCCACTGCACACCAGAAGGGGTAGGTAATTATCTCTACTTAAAAGGGATACCATGGGTAGACTTTCCAGTATGCTGTCCAGCACATAGGAAGCCCTCAGTGAAGATGAGCTCTCTTTTTCCCTCTTCCACTTAAGTCAGTTTCTAACTCCTTGTCAATATCAGATGTTCTATTTTGAGATGTCCCCAAAGAGAAGAGATGGTCATGATCTTTGTAGTATAACTGCCCTTCGACTTACATACAAAGGTCTTAACAACTCCTCATTTCTATTTAAACAGAGGATTTCTAGTTGGGGACCACATGGTCCACCTCTGAGCTCTGACCCCGCCATCTCCCTCAACCCTACCGCACCCCTGCATCCTCCCACAAGCCATTCACAACCTCACAACTCTTAGAGTAGAGTGACCCGTGGAGACCCAGAGATCTACAACAAGCTTCCCCACAGAGGGTGGGTACCAGGGCCTCGGCACAGCAGTACAAGGGCTGCCTGACTTTCCAAACTCCAAAACTCGTATTTATTCTAATGACATGAATTAAGAGCCTGAAAATACCAGCCTCTGTGCCAGGGGAAGAACAAGAGAGTACATTTCTGATCTCATGGTGCATGGTCACATGGGGGAGAAACAGACCGGGATGTGTTTATAGCAGAGTGCGGCGAGAGCAGCGACGGCTGACCTCAGGGCTGCTGGGGACATGTCACCCTCATAGGGTGCCTCCGGACACGAGTCACCTGAGGTCACACTCCAAGTGAGGGTCAGTTCATCTGCTGGCCAGGCATATGAGACAGACAGAAACAGAAACCTCCTTCCTGATTTCTAAAAATATCGCCAAATCCTGGTTTAGGAATTCACCTGCCTAGAGGTGGGAGGGGTTTTTTTTTTTGAGGTGCAATTCACGTATCGTAAAATTAACCACTTTAAAGTGAACAATTCAGCGGCATTTGGTACATTCACAATGTTGTGCAACCACCACCTCTATCTAGTTTCAAAACACTTTCATCAACCCCAAAGGAAATCCTGTAACCATTAAGCAGTTACTCCCCATTCCTATTTCCTCCCAATCCCTAGCAACCAAGGATCGAACTGCTTTCCATTTCTATGGATTTGAAAGTGGGAGGATTTGCAAGGAAAAAGTTTCTCCCAGTTTCTAATTCTTTGGTCCATGCACTAAACTAGACTCATCAGAAATGGAGGCAGAGTTTGCCTTCAGAACTAAATGAGCCAGAGTTCAAATGCCAGCTCCAATCTCTTCATACTGTGTCCAGTTTATTTCTAAGTCTTGGCTCCCCTGTCTACAAAAAAACATACCTACCTCATAGGACTGTTTTGAAGATCAAAAGATAAAAGCCCCATAAATAAGTAAGCACAGGGGCTTCGCTGGAGGTGCAGTGGTTAAGAATCCGCCTACCAATGCAGGGGATGCGGGTTGGGGCCCTGGCCCAGGAAGATCCCACATACCACGGAGCAACTAAGTCCGTGCGCCACAACTACTGAGCCCATGAGCCACAACTACTGAAGCCCGTGCGCCTAGAGCCCATGCTCCGCCATGAGAAGCCATTGCAATGAGAAGCCCGCACACCACGACAAAGAGTAGCCCCCGCTTGCTGCAACTAGAGGAAGCCCACACGCAGCAACGAGGGCCCAACGCAGCCAAAAATAAATAAGTTAAATAAATAAGTTAAAACAAAACAAAAAAAACAGTAAGCACAGCACTGCACCCACAGTAAATATTCAAAGAATGGTAGCTGTAATATTTACATTCTAGAAAAATGTCAACCTGAAAAGTCTCTAATAAATATATGAAGTCAATATCTGCCCAGGTCACCATACATAAGAATCTTTTTAAAAATGAAAATTTCTAGGAAGTCCAGAGAGAGGTTAACTCTACACAGGAGTGGATGGAACACAGTTTTTAACATCACACCAACTGCAGCTTCTGTTCCAGTTGACAGCTGGCTGCTTTGTGATCTTGGGAAGGTGGCTTCACCTCTCAACCACCCATCTCCTAATACTATCTTAATGAAATGTCAGAGTACCCACTATGAGCTGGTGCGTAACTGGCTTCCTCTTCCCCCTCCCCCTTAGTTCCCTTCCTTTCTCCTTCCTGGACCCACAGCCTCCCTCTAGCATCTGTGGCCCCCACTGCAGGTTTAGGGCCTAGGCACTCAATGATACACTGATATTATTTTAGGTGTCATTGCCCCCAGAGAGTTAGAATAAAAGTTGGGAGAAAAGACTATTTCAGGTCAAGACCTCAACAAATGCTCGGCTGAAGCATTCTGTTTGGTCTGGATAATGTTTGAAAAAAACCCGTTAAGTTGGAGTATGTTTACCTGGGTGCGCCTGCCTTGCATTTTGCCTCTCACCTGCATCTTATTACATATCACCTACTTTACTTAGCTCTATTGCCTGCCTCTTCTATAAGTATTTGTGACTCTTATTTCAGTTTTTGTCCCTTTTATTGTGCCAAGCGTACAAGTGATGCCTACAAGATTTTATACCAAATCTCTTCCAAGACTATTCTGTATTCACCTCAAATACTTGTCCATTGGAGGGGACAACCATAAAGTAACTCTCACGCTGGAATACAGAGGGAGGGATCACCAAAACCAATTATTCCTTTTTTTTTCAACTGAACCAATCTTTTATTTTTAAATTAAATTAAATTTAGTTTAATTTAATTCTATTATTTTTTAAGACTGCCTCTGTTAGAGAATACCAATTACCTACAAACTGGAGCTATAGATCCAATCCTACTTTTCAAATCACCAAAAAGATGGATACCCACAGAAGGTAGTAAGCCCCAACTATGGAGTCCCTTTCCAACACTCACTCCTTGAAGGTCAAGTTCATCTTAGATTCAACTTGTGGCCCTACTCCTTAAAACAGATCCAACTTCATCCAGCAACCATTCCATTAGTCACGCATCGGGCAGCTCTTCCCTTCAGAAGGACTGAAAATCCATCAGGAAAATTGAGGACAACCCCCGGTGCAGCACAGGCGAGCTACAGGCAGAGGCTCAGGCTCACAGAAAGGGGCCTGGGTTGTGGTTCCCCTTCCCCAAGAGCGGCAGGAGAAAGGACTCCTCCACACTCCTCCTTCTCCTCCATGCTCCTGATGAGGAGGGTTTAAAGAAGTTCCTTAGAGACCAGGAAGCAAGTGAGCACTGACATGTGCCTGTGACACAGCAAGCTGCAGATTCGCCAGAGCTGGGGGTCAGGATGCCACCTGGGCTTCTGCCCCATACCCACGAGACCCCTTACTGAATACCCCCTCCAGCTGCCCCCTTACCCTGCGAGGGGGCCGCATCTCTTGGTGCTTCCAGGGAATGGGGCCTCCTGGCTCTGAGTTCCTCGTGGCATGAGTCTCTGCCCTCTCCCCTCACCCCCCGGTTCCTCCAGAGTCACGGAGGCTTCAGAACATCTCTGCAGGCCGAGGGTCCCCGGTTCTGAGACGTCTGAGCCGTCAGGCCCCTGTCTGAGCTGCCCCGTGTCAGGAGTCAGGCCATGGCCAGCTTCTAACGTGCTCAGGGACTTCACTTCCTGGTTTTTCTTTCACAACTGAAAGTGGAAGCGTTCTGACCAGAAGGAGAAAGGCTGCTAAAGCTGTCCTGGCTCCGTTTCAAAGCCTTTACCATCAGTCCCTAAGGGCTGACACAGAAGCCAGACTGCATCCACGCAACTCACGCTCTCCCTGTTTGTCTGACTACCGCTAAACCAAGACCAAAAACCAGACGGCGATGACTGAGGTGCCCCCTGCAGACCACCAGTGTCAGAGAGGTGAGACCCCCCTCCTTGGGTTCCCAGGAGAGGGAGGTCCAGCCACAGGGCACCTTAGCCCTCGCATCCTTCCCAAGACTGTGGGGACACCTGGAGGCCAGCCTGGCCTGGCCAGCATTGCCGGCCAGCTGCGCACTGTGTCACCACCCACTCTCCAGTCCCCAGTGAGCCTGCCTCAGTCCCCGAAGCAGTGCTGATAAAGCCAAGAAAACAAGCACGTCAGGAACGACAGGGACAGCCACGGAGATCTGTTCCTTTCCTCCGACACATCCTTTTCGTACCTCATATTTTTAATTAAAAATGTATTCTGCTGTCTCCCTCACCTCCCAGATTACAACTGGGAAATTTTAAAATCAGGAATCCACAAGCACACATGCCATTAGCTGTCAGATTGATCCTGCCTCTTGGAGCCTCTGGAAAACTCCACTGTATACTCGTGAGACAACGACAGTGGAAAAGACAAATTACTTCTTGGTATTATTATAAAAATTGCTTTGAATGTGCAGATGCCCTGAAAGAGTCTTGGGGATTGGTCTACAGGGCATCGGGACCTGCAGTAGTCTCACTGGATTCACCCACAGCTGTGGCCACAGAAGGGCATGGGAGCTTCCATTCTCAGATTTGAAGGCAGAAAGAACAAGTTCTCCGGCCCCTTCCTGCCCCCACCCCTCCTCACCACCTCTCAGACACCCCAGAATTAAGCAGCACTTTCCCCAGCCTTGGTTCCTTTAAGAAGGCTGAGGTAAATCCAGCATGAGCTCAGCTCTTTACTAGAGTTAGATTAGGATTCCTTCTCTACACAGAGGAGGGCCTAAAAGCCTCCAACCATAAAAACCAAAGTGAGCTGTGCCCCAATCTCAGGGGACATAAGAGCTGGTCCCTTGGCCTCACAGGAGCCCACTTTAGACATGGGAGAATGATGAAGTATGGGAAGATGAGGGTGCCCCCTCTGCCTTTCCATCTTCAGGTTCATCTCATGGCTGGAGGAACACTTGGCTTTGCTTAGTTTCCAAGCTCACCTCCCACAGGGGCAGCTCCCTTCAGCGGAGAGCAGAGGATGGCAGAGGATGGCAGAGTGGGTGTCAAGCCTCAGTCATTCTAATGCTACTGGGCTCTTCCCTGGGTGCTGTCTTCTTCTACCAACCTGACAAAGAGCTTAGGGCCAGGAGAAGATGGTTTCCTCCAGGATCAAATGCTCAAGTACAGAAGAGTCTGGGTCATTCTAAAGCTCTAGCATCTAGAGGTGCATTCCTGTTCAGTCCTACATGCATGAGGGACACCCCCAAGATTTGAGGGAATGATGGAAGGTTTTCACAGCCCCCAAGAATTCTGCATCATGCAGCAGGCTGTAGTCACATACTGATCAGGACTCAAATTCCTGCCCCACCTCCTCCTAGCTATGCAGCCCAGGCTGCGCTGTTTAACAGCCCAGAGGCTCATTATTCATCTGTTATATGGGAACTACACCACCTACCTTACAGGAGAAAACGAGCCAATGAGGTAACGCACATCACATATCTTGTACGGACCCCAGCATGGGATAGAAAGTCTGTTAAGAATTCCCTTCCCTGCTCCCTTCCAAATGGGAAGGGCTGTCAGCAGCAGCTGATGGATGGCCTTTCTAATCACATTGATACAGACATTTCTAAATGGAAGATGAAGGAGACCCACATCCTGGCTTTGGCTATAACCTTTAAAGCTTTTAAGTCTGTTTTATTTGCATTTGGTGAAATTAACAACTCTCTCTTCCAAGTCCATCTCCTGCCAGCATTCGGAGCCCCTTCCATGTCTCCACCCCCATTTCAGTTGATTTTTTTCTTTGCCTCCCACGCAAGTCAGCTGAGATTACTACTCAACCAAATGTTATTTCATGTTGTGAAAGAGCCTTAGGCTGAGAATAGACACACGTCCCACTGCCTTCTCCCCAACCACCCCTATCTCTGCTCTCCCATAAACATATAAGCTATAGAGCAGGTAGCATTATTGCAGCTTACCTTGTAAGGATACTCTCACTTCCGGGGTCCAGGAAACGCGTCCCTCACAGCTGGCTGTACTCGTTCAGCACCACATTCAGCTCCTGAGTCCGGACGTTTCCTTCAGTGATGATGCCTTTCCTCAGCGCCTGAGTCGGGACCACACCTGAAGCCAATGAGAGTGGCTAACCAGCTCTCCTGGAACCTTTGAACCTGTTGCAATAGAAGTTCAAAGGTAGAAGTTACCTGTTCAAACACTTGTGGTAACCTCCGACAGTGAGAAGTGTAGGATTTGGCAAAAGTTTAAAACAGGAGACTGTTATGCAACGGGCTTTAGAGGAAGAAAAAAAGAGAGAGAGAGAGAGAGAGTCCTCAGCTCAGAAAGCTAACGTTTAACAAGCAAAACATTGTATAAAGCCCATACCTCAGGGAAACCAGAGGGGTTAGACAGGGCTTTGCACCTGCTTTTTGGGCGGAATCCTTGAGACTGTGACAGGAAGAGGAAAAAAGTGCTCCTTGAGTTTAGGGGGGAGAGAAAAATGAGACACCACTCTAACTGGCTCAGCTATAACTTTAAGATTCAGATAAGCAGAGGCCTGCATTTTAGAGATGAGCCTTCTTCTAGAAGGGGCCAGTGACCCCTACAGAATTACAATGTCTCCAACACAATCAAATAAGGCAAATCACTCTAGAATCTAGACAGAAGGACAGGCATAGCCGGGTCGGATTTAGAATGCAGAGTCATGCATACAGCCTACACCACCCACGGCTCAGCGAGCTCTGGAAGAAGCAGGGCTGCTGTTGCGTCATGGTCCAGCCTATCCTCCTCTGTCTTTCCATTTTAAGTCGCTAGTCACCATCCTCGAGCCCCAAATCTTTAAGACTGCAAGGCATCGTCACTAAACAAAAATGCTGGATGGAGATGCAAGCGGCTCTGGAGATCATTTGTGATCTCTATTTTATAGGTGAGGCCAATGAGGCCTTTTCAGGTGAAAGAAATCACTCTGAATCATGCAGTCAGTTAGTAGTCAAGGTGAGACCTGACCCAGGCCCGCAGACAACCACCACAGTGCCTCTGCCCCCATATGGTGTTGCTTTGTTGCTAAGTGTTCATTTCACCACTAGCAGACTTGAACGCTTTCTGAGTATCAGGCCTGCAGAAATTCGTGGAAGTGCTGCATCAGGTTTCTTCTCACTGCATTTGGTCGGGCGGCCAATATCAAAATCAGAAACCAATACCACTTCCTGCTGACTCTGTCTGGAGGAGTGGCTACCTCACTGACATAGAGGTCTTATTTGGCCAGATTCTTATCCAGGTCGTAGGTGCATTGACTCTGTAAGCTCACTTCTTGCCATGGAGCCCTAGTCCTACTGTAGGACCAGAGAGAAAAGGCTTCTAAGAGGTGGCTAAAGAAGATACAGTTCAATGGGAACTGGGGGCTGAGGTCCCACTTGATTAGATTAATGTCAACTTGTGTTAAGTAGCAACCCACTGAACACGTGCTGATGCCACACTAGCCAGAGAGCAAGATGCTCCAAGCCAGTTGTTCCCAAACTCCAGTGAGCATGACAGTCCCCTGGAGAGCTTGTTATATACTGATTGCTGGGCCTATGCTGGAATTTCTGATTCAGTGGGCCTGGGTCAGGGCCTGAGAATCTGCATTTCTCACAATTCCAGTTGATGTGGAGGCTGCTGGTTTGGGGACACTCTTGGACCCCCACTGCTCCAAGCAACCACCCTGCCTTCCACGGGCTCAACTACTGAACTGTTCAAAGGAACTCTGCATGGGGTCGTTTTGGCTCTGGTGATCCTGCCGTTGGGAGGACAACTTAACACAGAGTGGAACTCATGATGTGTTCTAGAAGAGAGGTGTTGCTCAAGACCAACGAGAGGGCCAAGACCCGGGGAGGGTGCTTTGACAACAGCAGGAGTTATTGCCACTCACTCTTCTCCTTTAGGTAAGTGTAAGTCAGTGCTGACAGCATCCCAGCTAGACGACCCATGTGGGTATGAGTGCGGGTGTGGAGGGGGCATCACCTGATCTAATAACCTTAACTTTATTCTCAAGGGCATCTGAAACCCCAAAAGGTGAAGCAGCCAGCTAGGGTGAGGCATCAACTTAGTAGGAGAGGGAAGTCCAGAACCCAGGCCTCCAGTGCCCTAGCAGGCCACACTGTCTCCTGATCAACCATGGTTTCCTATAACATCTCCCTTCAAAAAAACACATGTTCGATAAGGCTTTGCAACACCCTCTGCTTCTCCCTGCCTTCCCACAGCCATATGCATTGAGAAATCAATAAAAACCAAATTCCTTTCCTGTCCAGGCATCCCATGGCCTCTAAAAAGTGCAAACCTTCATTGTTTTATGTCATTCACAGGTGAGGTGCCTGAGGTGAGGTGCCTGACCCAACAGCTGCAGTTCTGACACACATACTCTCTGCTCTGGTCAGGGGGAGCAATATACACTCCTTCACTCCTTCCCCTTTCGTAGGGAGAAAGGAACCACACATCGGGCTTCCCTGGTGGCGCAGTGGTTGAGAATCTGCCTGCCAATGCAGGGGACACGGGTTCGAGCCCTGGTCTGGGAAGATCCCACATGCTGCGGAGCGACTAGGCCCGTGAGCCACAACTACTGAGCCTGCGCGTCTGGAGCCTGTGCTCCGCAACAAGAGAGGCCGTGATAGTGAGAGGCCCGCGCACCGCGATGAAGAGTGGCCCCCGCTTGACGCAACTAGAGAAAGCCCTCGCACAGAAACGAAGACCCAACACAGCCAAAAATAAATATAAAAATAAATAAATAAATAAATAAATAAATAAAGAAGGAACCACACATCTCATTTACAACAGTTCGAGAAGACCAGAAGCCAACACTCCAGAGTTCTGTAACACAGCCTGGAAACAGCCAAGAGACCTCTCACCATAGGGCTGGCAGCTCTTTGGAAGCAGGAACCAGGTTTCCCCTAGTTTTGAAAGCAGGGAAAGCAAGACCTGCTCAGTAGGCCAACGTTACATAACGCCACTGTGCATTTGTTCAGCTCCTCCCACCTTATAAAACACCTCCAAACTAACTCTCAACAAACCTGCGAGGTATAAGTGGGGACAACACCTTTAACACCTTCAGTGGCTGCCAGGAGCCAGGCTCCGTGACAAGGACTTCGTTTGGCCCTCACAGTAAATCTTCCAGGTAGTTATGATTCGTACGGGTGAAAAGATGGAGGCTCAGAGCAGGTACGTTACCTTCCTAAGAAGATGATGATGACGGTGAGGGCAAGCATTTAAAAAAAAATAATTTCAGGCCAATTTGCAAAGCCAGGTGATTCGCAGCTTGTTCCTGAAAAGGATACCTTTATTCGGGAGCAGAATTGGTGGCAAGGCAGATTTTAGAGCAGGTTGGGAGGTGTGAATCAGTCAGGGAACCAAATATTATTCAAAGGTCTTTGGGGTGTTTCCAGATTCCAGACATCACTGAACCTTCATGAAGTCCCTCTAGGGGAAAGTGGAATTTCTCCTTTTAGTAAAATCTCTGCCCTCAGAATCCAGATAATTCATCTTGTACCTCTGGCTCATCTGCTTTAGCATACTTCATTGGATTCAGATTATGGACTAGCTACTCAACAATGCTCACTGTAGGCATTCCGAGGGAGGGCAAAGAAGGAAGCCGGAGATGAGAAGGGGCGGCACAAGGTGTGTGGAGTAGCTGGGACGTGTGGGGTCCAGTGAACACTTATTTAGGAAGGATCTGAGGCTGTTTTGACTGCTAATCCAAGTCTTTAGAAGCCAGGCAACATGGCCCAAGAAGAAAGAGAAGCAGAGTCCTAGAGCTATAGGCTGAATCTATTCATGTTGACTCAGTAGTGATGAATCAGAATGCCATGTCCCTCCCTAGAGTCAGCTGTACAGCAGGGCAGAGGGTGTGATGGCACAAAGTGGGCAAAATGAAAGCTGTGATGGACTGACCTTTAGCTTCCCACATGGCAGAGCTGACTTTGAAGTTTAGCCTTCCACTGAGATGTGAAAAGAAAGGGGCAAAGTTCCCTAAACTCTTAACAAGATGCCCTAACCGACCATTCCGATTATCTGAATTCCATACCCACCCTTTCCTTGGTTATCTGATGTTTCAAAAGGCTAATGGCGCTCAAAGTACACCTTACCGAGGAGCGATCTTAGGTTCCCAGGTCAGCTCCATTCTGAAGGCCTTCGAGATGATCGTGAATATCGTCGAGCACTTCCCATGTGGCCCCACTGCACTGAGCTATCTGCAATACCACATTTAACCTCACAGCAGCCCTATGAAGAAGTTATTGTCATTTTGCAGAAGAGGAAAGGCTGAGAGAGGTCAAGTTTACTTGCCCAAGGCACGTGGCCAACAGGTGGCAGAGTCTTAGAGGTGGATTTTGAGCTCAGGTCATCCTGAGTCCAGAGCCCAAGTACACGTCTATGATTAAGGATGACTCACCCCATGAACCGCATGCAATATATAAACCCTGTGTGTTTATATATTTCTCTTGGGAACTCTGATTGGTCTCTCAAAGAGAATTAAGAGCCATTGCCCTGGAGGAAAGAGAGCCCAATGCCAGCCCTGGGAACCTGATGCCCAGGGTGGAACAACAGCTCCCTTTCCCCTCCTCAGAAGGGCTTCCCACCTGCCTGGACATCCTTCCTGATGCTGAGCTCACTTCCCGCACAGAGCCTTGCTTCCCGCAGTTGAAGGCGGCCTGGGGGGGCAGTGTACCACATCTTTCAGCTGTACGATCCCCAGCTCTTTCTGCTCTGTTGTCTGCTGTGCTGGGAGTGGCCGCTGTGCTATTCTGGGCCCCAGTGTTAGCCACACGGGACAAGCTGACCCCACAGCTCAGTGTCTGGAGCAGCTTGTTTTGCTCAACTCGGGTCGCTGACAGTAACAGCTTGGGCACCTGAGCTCTTGAGGCCACTTACTCATTCTTTGTGGGAAGGAAGTGTTACTTAAGCATGAGCACTTGATTGACAAGAATGGTGTTTGCACAGATTGCAATAAACAGCTTCCCTCAACCCCAGATACTCCCCCTGTGCTTCCCCTCCCCCAGATAACACTCATAGAGCAGATTGCCTTACAGGCTTGGACCTGAGCTTCCCAACTGGCGAGCCATGGGACACTGGTGGGCCAAGAGATACTGATGCCTCAGCCCTCACAGGGCTGGGTGTGCTCACGGCCAGCCCCACCTAGGGGATTCAGTGTGTCATATAAATACTGTTATTCTCAGGGTCACGATGTCAACGAGGTTGGAACGCAGTGACACAGGCAACTTGCACCTTTATCAGCAAGAGCATCCCAAGAGCATTTAAGAATCAGATGGAAAGTGTGAAGGTCCTCAGAGAGGCGGCAGCTCTAAATTCCCAGAACTTTCAACAACCCCATAGGAAACATCACTATTTCCCAGCTGGTTAGAAGCGTAGCTCAGAGCAAAGATTTAGACGTACGCTGTCCAATACTGTGACCAGTAGCTACACGTGGCAACTGAGCACTTGAAATGAAGAAAGTCTGCACTAAGATGTGTTTAAGTACAAAACACATGCCAAATTTTGGAGACTTAGTACGAAGAAAATAACATAAACTCTCAATTTTTAAAATATGGATTATATGTTGAAATGATAATATTTCAGATAAACTAGCTAAATAATTCTAGTTGTTTCTTTTAATCTTCAAATCTGTCTGCTGGGAATTTTTAACATTACCTAAGTGGCTCACACTCTATTTTTCATGGACAACACTGATTTAGACCAAAGATCCTCTGTCTTAATGCCTATAGGACACAGGTGAAAGGTGGTGTTACCCAGTGTCAGCATGTTATACCTGCTCTGGGTGAACTTGAAGACAATGAGATCTTTGACCTGCTTCTCTGGGTTCTGTAGCAGCAGCAGTTTGTTCCTTTGGGTTTACATACATCCATGCAACAGAGGTCATGATCTTGACGGAAGCAATAGTTCCTTATTATAGAACCGCTACTATTCACTGACCGTTGTTCCGGGCCAGGCACTACGCTGTGTGTTCAACATCTGTTCCTTCATCTAATCCTCTCATGAGCTCATCAGGGTAATTAAAAATGAAGAAACTGAGGTTCAGATAGTACAAAACTTGGCCCAGCCAGCTCAAGTCTCATTCCAAACCCGTGCTCCCCACCCTTCTGCTACACTGCCTCTTACAGGGGAGTGTGGGAGAAATCTCAGACAGGAGCATCAGTACTTTGGGGGAGCCACGCTCACACCTCCCCCCTTGCCAAGCCTTTAAGAACATCGTCCTCTGCTTTGCAGCCTTGGTTCCCTGGGCTCGCAACATGGGGGAACATCACTGAGTGCCTGGCTAGGGAGCAACTTGGGAGCTTTTAACAGGAGCAGAGCGGAAACGCCAGGAAGTGGGAGGGGTACTGGTCTCTGCAGACCAGAAGCTGAAAAGGGTGGAGGAGCCAGAGGGACATCCTGCCTGGCTTTAGATGGCTACGCACCAGAGATACGCCACCCAGATGACAAGCCTGGTGCTACCCAGGCCCCCTACTGGCTTGGATGGAGAAGCGTATCATTTTTATGGGTCAAAAGTGTATAATCACCAGAGGAAGATGCATTAAGGCAAGGACGCATTCTTTATTTGCTCAGTGTTTGGGACACTGTGACAACAAAGGTGTTCTTGGAACACTTAACATTTTATGGAAAGTAGCTTGGAAAGTCATTCCATCACTGCTAAACATTTAGTATCTTGATTACTGAGCAGACAGCTGCCCCTCCTCCCTACTAGTTTCTGGAAGGTTTTGCTCTTCATGCTAAGGCTAATTAGGGGTTGGGGACAGTAATCTGGGAGGCAGGATCAAAAAACACAGAATAAATCTTCAGATCGGAAATCTGGCATTTAGGCTGGATCAGTCTGCTAAACTTCCGATTAGATCTGTAGCCAGAAGAAAACTTGAAAGTATTGATTAGAAGCTCCAGGTTGTCAACAGCAACTACTCAGGCATCAAAAACCCATTCCTGGTAAAAATGGGCATGAGAAAGAGCAACGCATTACAGGCCAGAGGAAGAGTCTATTTCAGTAGCTCAGGACGAATAGCAAGAGTTTGAAGTACAGATGAGACAGGCAGTGTCCCCAGGAGGGAGGATTCTCCTCTCTCACATCAACCTTTTCAGAAACAATCAGCATGTCCTCATCAGAAAGCCAAGGCCAGTGCCCCATCCTCAGCTTTCTGGGAGTAGTCTGTGCACAGTTACCTAAAGGGGTGGATTTGGATTCAAGGAATTGCCTTTTGTTGCAGATCTAAGAAACACAATCTCCCCTTCATGCAAGTTCAACCTTTACTCCACTCTCCTACGGCTCTTTAGACATTTACTTACCAGGAGATTCTTTTTACTTGACTGCATCACAACTATTGACAAGTGCTGAGAACACAACAGGGAAGTTTGAAGTTCATATCCTGGTAGGTAATAGCCACTTTTGACTTGTGCTTACTTGTAGGATGGTTGGTACAAGGTATGCTAGACCTTCAGGAATGCTCCCTTTAGGAACCTGTAAGCAAGACCTGGAAAGAAACTGCAGCCATCACCGAGCATGGAGTACTTGGGTAGTTATGAATCCACCAGGGTCCTAGGGTTTTAGGGCAAGAAGCTGGTAAGGTCAGAAGTCTCAGCCCTCTGCCATTCCCTCAGCCCACTTCACAGATCAGAAAACGGAGGCTCAGATCCAGTCTTATAGACTCTGGAAGCCTGAGGGTGTTGCCTCTTCCCAGAACACACCGTGAGGTGTGAGAAAGTGTGAGGGCAGAGGTGATGGCTGTCTCTCCCTTGGTCTTTCCCTCCAGGTGGGAAACTCCAGCCTGACTTTATTGTATTCCAAGTGAGCCAAACACCTGTTTCTGTTTCTCACCTTCTGGAGAAGTTCCAACCCACATCATTTCAAACCTTTCCGTTTTCTCTAAATGTGATCAGGCCACAGATTTACAAATTGAAGGGAGGGAGGGGCAAGTGGGAGGGGAGGAAGGACAGGTAGAAAAAAGCTAGTCCCATCACCCTGGATACAGCTAATCTTATCTGATTTTGTATGCTGAACAGCTGGCCCTATATCTGATTTATGGCCCAGCTGGTCAGCAGTGAGGAAACTATAAATTAGAAAAAGAGAATCCTCCCTCTGTAATAATCTTTTCAGGAAACAGAGATGGGATAACGTATCTAGGAATCAAAATGCTAACAGGGAACCAAGCTCTGCATCTCTGGGGGCCAAGCACAGATTACTTTTGTTCCAAAGCATCGTGGGATAAAACAACATGGCCTCCCCCATCTACCACCACGGGTAACTTTCAGGCATAAGACTCTCCTAGAAGAGAGCAGGGCTGGGGAAGCAAAGTGGAGAACAGTGTGCCCCCTCCAGCAGCCACAGTCCCTACCAATCTCCCTGGTTTTAACCTCAGGGCTTGCCACTCCAGCCAATCAAGCACTTCGTACAAAGTGGGTGGGGCTGTTATCATGGCAATGGTTTCCAGACGATGATCACCATTACCTGGACCAACGCATCTCTGTCTCCCTCTCCCTCTGAGGGCAGTGGAGACATGGAAGGGGCTGAGTTCAGCAGAGAATAAGCCAAGTGCGTAGAAGTGTGAGGGTCCAGACCAACGTGAAGTGCTCCTGACCCAGGAATTCAGACAGCGTGAGTTTAACTCCCTGTGATTTCACTCTGCAAATATAAGTCTGTAGGGTTTATTTTCAATTAAAACTTTCACTTTTCTTCCTTATTGCAAAGACATGAAGATAAAAATATGAAAATTAAGCAGAGAAGAAAAAACACCCATAACTCCTATCACCCAGAGTTTTTATTCGTTTGGTGTGTATAATATTTGTTATGCAACTTTATGTGCTTTTTAAAAAAACAACAAACAATGGAATACTATTCATGTCGTTTTAAAGCGTGCCTCCTCTCTTAATAATTGTGACTATTTTTCCAAGTCAGTAAGTGCACATTTAATATATCATTTTTAATGACTGCCCTCCTCAGTCACATGGATTTACTCCATGTTACTCATCCAGGCCCCTACTATTGAACATGGGGGTTGTGCCTAATTTTTGAAAAAAATAAAAAAAAATATTGTGGTTAAATCTTATCATAAATGCCCCAAATTGGAATTTCTGAGTCAAAGGTGCATATATATTCTTAAGGCTTTTGGGTGCATATGGGAAAACTGCTGTCAATCAACACTCCTACCAGCAGTGTATGTCTATTTCTTAAATTCCCACCGACACTGAACATCATTGGCATTTTCTTCTGGTTTTGACCATGCTCACTTATAAGCACTTACAATACAAAAAAATACTTGTTATGATTAGTATGAATTTGCATGCTTACTGGCCCAACACTGTACTGGATCTGAGGCTCCAAAGAGGAACACACACAGTCATCCGGCCTCAAAGGTTCTCAGGGAAAGGCAATCTGTACACACAAAGAATCTCAAATTATCCAGAGTAGGAATACAAGTTTTAAGAAGTTTGTATATGGGAGGGGGAGAGGGGGGACACAGAGTGTATCAGAAATATTGTTCTCACAATCCTAGTGTTGAGACCCCAACTTATGCAATGACACACCCATTTGGAGTACTTCTTTACGGAGTTCCTACTAAGTGTAGGGTACTGTGCTAAGTAATTATGTCATCTCACAATATCTTTACAACATCCTTCTGAGAGGGACATTATTAAGCTCTTTCTGAAGCTGAGGAGACTAAGGCACAGATTTAACTGACTCGCCCAAGGCTACTTACATCTGGTAAGCATCTGAGCCAAAAAGATCCATGGAGTTCTGCCTGTGATTAGAGCAAGGGAGTCCTTAGACTCAGACTTTAAAGAATTTAGACTTTAGTCTTTATGACTTTGCAAATTGACACTAAGCTGTCCTAGCAGAGGAGAGAGAGACTCTGAAGTTCAGTGAAGAAGAAGCGACGATGAATTTGGTTTGGAGAAAAGCAACCCCTCTAATCCAGCAGTTTTGAAATGCCCTTCTGAGGCAGGTCAGAGCTAAAGCTCCGTAATCCCATTCTGGGAATTTGCTACTGAAGGAAATTGAGTAGTGAATAGTTATTGGCAATTCCTTCCCTCTCTAGCTGCAGACTGTCTCAGAGCTTCTCAAACTTTAGTGTACTTAGGGATATGTGAGGGTCTGTTAAATGCAGATTTCCAGAGTAAACCCAAGACATTCTGGTTCATAGGGTCTGGAGTGGAGCCCTGGAATCTGTCTTTTTAACCATCAGAAGAGACTGATGTAGATGGTCCTTAGATCAAGCTTTGAGAACCACAGCAAGTCTTCTGTGTTAAAAGACATGATCCTGGACTTCCCCAGTGGTCCAGTGGTTAAGACTCTGCACTCCCAATGCAGGGGGCATGGGTTCAATTCCTGGTCTGGGAACTAAGATCCTGCATGCCACACGGCGTGGCCAAAAAAAAAAAACATGATCCTGAGATGAGTGGATGAGCGGGAGATGCCAGCCCCTCCCCTGCCAGGGTCCAAAAGAAAGTTCATGGTAGTCAGAGTTGAATTCTCTATACTGATGTGCATTTGCCTGGCTGATGGCGGGGTCATCTTACCTGGGGACAACAATGGCTTCCCAAGGGTCTTGCCATCCCTGTAATACTTCATACAAAGTGATACTTTACATGTGAAGTATTACCTATGTAATACTTCATATGTAATTCTTCAACGAAGAACTGCCCCCAGCTCCTTGCCCTGACCTATGCAGATGGAGGATTAGTATTCATCCATCAGTAACCTTTCCATGGCACCCTAGACCAGGGTGAGGGACACAGATTGTGCCAGTTGTGAGTAAACCCTTTCATAACCATTAGCTCACTCATTGTAGAAAAATTTCTTATAAGATGGAATTGGCAGGTGATAATAATAACCATTATTACACTATCAACATCATCAATCACCCCATCATCATCATTATCATCATCCCCATCACCAGCATCATCTAACATCTAACACTGACGAAGTGCCTCCCTTTGCCCAGATGTTGTACCAAGCACCAGACTTGTATGATCTCTTTTCATCTTTACCATATCACATTGGGGAAGATCCCGTTAAATTTTATCCCCATTTTATGGATCTGGAGATGAAGCCATAGAGAGGGAAAGTAACATGTCCTAGGTTACACCACTGATATGTGATGGAGTCAGAATTCCAGCCTAGGCCACCTGTCTACACTTGAGTGGTTCCCATGATTCTTATTTTACTAGTGGAGAGGGATCTGGGGGATGGAGAGGGAGTGGGGGTTACGTGGCTTGCCAAGGACCATGGAGTTTGACAGTGGTGCCACTGGATCAATTACCAGGGCCTTGCCGGCTCCCTGTCCCAGCCTCCTTCCACAAGACTTCTGCTTCTAGATGTGTTAGGACAGACTCTGGAAAGGGAAGGGTTCGGTTAATTAACAGCACTGAAGAGAAAGCAAGCTGTGGTCCTCAGGGAACTGCGCACTATCATTTAAGCTCCGGGCACAAGTGGTCAGGAGGCTAAGCCTCTCAGGGTTCTGCAGTGATACAGGTGTTTGACTCCATCCATGGCTCCCAGGACAGGTGCTGAGGCCCCACTCGGATCTGGGCTCTGTTTGGGGGTTGAATGCCAAGCTGGCCACCCAACCTTAGTTCTGATGCCCTTTGTCAGTGTCCTGGTGACGTGGCTTGAGGCTGCTAAACTCACCGGGGGGTTCCAGGCCCCCTGGAACATCTCCCATCCATTCAATGTGCAAAGGCTGGGTGCCGGACTCCAGACTGCCATAGACAAGGTCAACTCTGAGCTGGCAGACTTCGGAAATCTCAGCTGGGAGTTTACTTACGCCAACTCAACCTGCAGCGCCAAGGAGTCTCTTGCTCTTTTCATCAACCAGGTCCAGAAAGAAGAAATTTCTGCCCTGTTTGGACCAGCATGCCCAGAAGCAGCAGAGGTAGAGTATACAGCCTTCTAAGAAACTCTGAGCTTCCATTGGAAAGGGTGGTCTTAAAGATGATGGTATAGACTTGAATAATCTCTTGACTTGGATGACATTATTATAAATAATAACTGTATAAGTCTTGGGTACCATTTCTTTGAGATGTAATAAGACCATGCAATTAGAACAATTAATACTCTCTTTAAAGAAAGCCTCTCAAATCAATAATTGTTAGTTCACTCACTAACTTGATGTTCACTAACAAACTTGTTGATTGTTTGGCCTTGGTGCTGTTGGATATGGACTCATTATTCACTCTAACATTGCCAGCCACGTGGCTCAGAAAAATTAAGAAGAAATTGAATGCTTGGCTTTAAATAGAAAAATAACATCTGTTTGTGTAGGTTTCCCTTTGGCATGTATAATAAATTATTCAGTGAAGGGAAAGAAAGAGGGAAAGGATGAAGTATGACAGATTGCCGTAAGCTAAGGCAAGAAAATGAGAGATGTGAATGATTTGTATTTGTTTAGCTAATGAGGTTAGCTTTGTTGACGTCTTTGGGTATCTTGTGCTCTGAGAGGTATAGATGCAAAGGCTGAATAGATGGGGCAGCACAGTTCTCACGTTCAAAAATACATTAGTGGATGCTGTAGAGTTAAGTTTACATTTGAATTTGCATCTTAGCGTCTCCTAGAATTCCCCATTTGACACATTCCCCATTTGATTAACAAAGCCTACCCATTCTTCAAAGTCAAGCTCAAATGCCACGGAGCCTTTCTTTATCCCTCTACCCTCATCGTTCACATCTCTAATTCCCAAATCAGAAGGAATTTCTTACTTCTCTAAGCTCCTCTAAATCTATTGTCTATAAATATTGAAGGGCATATTTAACTCTACAGCTGTTTTTACACGTCTTAACTCCTGTAATAGTTGATCACAAGATCTTTTTAAGAGGAAGGTCTCTGAAGTTCCCTGTAAATAGTAGGCTCCTAGTGGAAAATGAGTAAGGACGAAATTAAAAAAAAGTGAGTAGTACCTATGAGTGTGCGCTCTGTGACCACATTACCTGAATTCCAAGCCTGCTCCACTATTTGCTAGTTTTGGAACTTATTAATACATTTCTGTGCCCCCATGTTTTCATCTCTAAGATGAGATGATAATACCTACCTGGTAGAAAATGTAAGAATTGAGATAATATATGTAAGCTCTTAGTCGAGTTCTTGGCACATAGTAATCACTCAATAAATGCTGGCTATTGTTACTCTTGTGCTCTGAGGTTTTGCGTCCTTAAGTTGGAACCAAGACATTATCATCAATATTCCAAAAGAGAGGGGCAGTATGACCCATAGACTCACTGAATCCAAAGTTGATGCAGGTATTTTACAGTGGGGTTGGAGTGTAGCAAAACTCAATTATGGAAAGATATCCCTTTGGTTACTTTCAAGGTTATTGGTTTGCTGGCTTCCCCATGTTTGACTTTGTTGGACAAACAGCAAAACTGGAGAACAACTTCTTGTATGACACCTATGTGAAACTTGTGCCACGCATGCACAGAGTCGGTGATGTGCTCCAGAAAAGCCTCCAGTACCTGGGCTGGAAACACATTGGGATGTTTGGAGGTCACTCTGGGACTTCCTCCTGGGATGGAGTGGATGAGTTGTGGAGGGTTGTAGGGAATGAACTCAAATCCCATTTCAGCATGAAATACACCAACAACAATCCAGCCTTCCTTCAAGAGAATCTTAGGAGCCTGTCATTGATTTCCAGGGGTAAGTAGGAAAGAATCTTCTGTTGCTTATGTTTAGAGGGGCAAATAGAAAAAAATGATTGAAAAAAAACCTAAGAATTTTTCATTTTTCTATGAGTGTAAAAAGCAGATGAAAACAGAGTATAAAATTAAGGATACATAAAAGCATTACCAACCAACAAAAACTTTTTTTTGTCTAGAGTGAAATCCTCGATGCTATAGTGTTATGATGTACAGAGTAATTTCTGGAAGCACCTGCTAGGTGGGCTGGGTCTTGGACTTGGGTGTTCGTTCAGAGAATGGGCTCTGGAGACAGACATCCCTAGGTTTGAAACCCGCCTCTGACACTTTCTAGCTGTGTGCTCTTGAGCAAGCAGCTTAACCTCTCTGTGCCTCAGGTACCTTATCTGTAAAACAAAGACAATCATCTTACCTACCTCATAGAACGGTGAGGATTAAATAAGATCATGCCTGTAAAGTGCTGGACAGAGTAACTGATCAACACACCATAGTGAATATTGTTGTGGTGGTGCCTCTAAGGCTCTACTTTCTAGCAGGAATTAGTAGCTGACTCCTTTCTCTTCTTCCAATAAACCAAGCTCCTTCTGGCTTTGGGACTTTGGGACTTGGTATCCCTTGGCCTGGAGTTCCACTGCAATCCCACCTCATCCCACCAGTGCTCTTTCCATAGGTAGCTTGCCCTCATCCTTCCTGAATCAGCCCAGAGTCCATCCCATCTCCTCTGAGGGGCCTTTCCCAACTACTTGACATGGAGCGATTCCCCCTCCCCACATTAGTATCACAGCATTCTTTTCCGCCTTCATTCATTAGAATCTTGAACGATCTCTCTAATCTCTTCAATTGTATATTGTCTGTCTTAATGTCAGCTCCCTGAGAACAAGGACCTTCTGTTTTGCTCACTGTTGTATCCTATGCTTAGCGCATTGCCTGGCACCTAGCTGGAGCTCAGGTAAATAGATTAAAATTTAACTCATTTAAAAAATAAGTCACTAAGGACTTCCCTGGTGGCACAGCAGTTAAGAACCCACCTGCCAATGCAGGGGACACAGGTTCAAGCCCTGGTCCGGGAAGATCCCACATGCCACGGAGCAACAAAGCCCATGCGCCACAACTACTGAGCCTGCACTGTAGAGCCCACGAGCCACAACTACTGAGCTCGTGCGCCTAGAGCCCCTGCTCCGCAACAAGAGAAGCCACCTCAGTGAGAAGCCCCCGCACCACAACGAAGAGTAGCCCCCGCTCACCGCAACTAGAGAAAAGCCCCAGAGCAGCAACGAAGACCCAACGCAGCCGAAATAAAATAAATAAATAAATAAATTTATTAAAAATAAATAAATAAATCACTAAAATAGATAACCAACAAGGACCTATTCTGTAGCACAGAGAACTATACTCAATATTTTTAACAACCTATAAGGGAAAAGAATCTGAAAAAGAATATATATATGTGTGTGTGTGTATATATATATGTATATATAGATGTATATCTATATCTGAATCACTTTGCTGTACACCTGAAACTAACACAACATTGTAAATCAATTATACCTCAATTAAAAAGAAAAATTCTGAACCAAAATAAGCATGCTCCAATTTAAAAATAAATACATAACAATAAATCAGTATTTCATTTTTGTTCCTTCAAAAAGCATGCTGATGTGTTTGGATGGAAGAAAAATACCTTGGCCTACTCCTTTTCCCCCCATCCCATCTCAGACGGTCTAAATGCTCCTGGTTCTAGGTCCTCCGTCAGCGCAACCTACCTGATGATGAGTCACAAGCCAGATCTATTGTTCTGAGGCAAATAAACGAAGAAACTAGAGCACAGAAGTGGTCTCAAACTTTTTCGATTTGTGCTTTGGGAGAGAGCTGCAGCGAAGACTTTAGTTCCACAAGACGAAAGCTGCCAGTTTGTATGCTACCGGCATGGTTAAAGAAGGACATGCTCTGGGAACAGTTCAGACCTTCCTATTTCCTAAAGCATGCTCAAGGAAAGACAAAGTTCATGTCTCATTTCTAGTGGTTTTAGGCTAGACTTTAAAACGTGTGTATCTGTGTGTGTGTGTGTGTGTGTGTGTGTACACATGTGCAACTGGCTGACTGTCTTCTCTTACAGTTCTTATCTTAATCTGCAGCTCAGAAGATGCAAAACTTATCCTGCCGGCTGCAGAGAACCTGGGACTCCACACAGGAGAATTCGTCTTTATCATTTTGCAGCAGCTGGAGGTGGGTACTGATGAGTCGTCAACGGCTCCCGCAGAAAGAGGTAACAAGCATGCAGCACTTGCTATGCGCCAGATGCATTAGCTCACTGAATACTCAACCCTAGGAGGCAGCTACTCTTGTGTCCTCAACTTAAGATCAAGAGACTGAGACTGAATTGAAAGAACCTACCCAGAGTTCGTTTGCACAGTTCCTGGGACGGGGACCCGGGCCTTGAACCAGGCTGCTGGTTCTGGAGCCTGGTCCTCTGTAGTCTACATCAGCAAACACCAGCTGAGGAAGAACCGTCATTCCTCCCGGGTGGCTGAGACCTCCCCAAAGGCTCTCAAACTCGGTGGCTCTCACTTTCTTTTCTTCCATGGCCACCTGTGTTTGAGCCCCAACAATGGCCTGGAGAAACCAACACGCTGGTCTAATGAGGCAATCTGTAGGTGGTTTGGTTCTTTTGGTAACGATAGGGATGGCTGACATGTACCACGTACCTCCCATGAGTACCGAGTTATACATTATACCTGCATCTGTGCACTAGATTTTCCCAACAGCCCCGTGAGGCAGATAGAGAGTCCATGAATTGTTTACATGCGTCATTACATTCAATATTTCCAACAACCTTATAAGGTACAGATTATTAGCATTCCAACTCGCAGATGAAAAAACTGAGGCTTAGAGAAATAGGGTAACTTATCCAAGATCTTGGACCTCCTAAGCTAGTCTTTTGGACTCTGGGACTGAGCCCTTGACCCCAACAGCTCTGCCTTGCGGAGTGTGTACTAAGTGCCAGGCCCCCCGGTGAGCGCCTGATAAACCAGCACTCATTTCAGCTCACACCACCCTAAGGGGAGACACTTTCATCTTCCTCATTTTACAGATGAGAAAACCAAGGTCCTGAGAGGTGAAATAACTTAACCAAGGCCACACGACTAGTATGAGGGAGACCTAGTAGTCAAACCAGGTGGGCTGGCCTCAGTGTCTGTACATTTAACCACCACACTACACCAACAGGCTTCTAAAATAAAGCCCCTTGTATTGATATTTAGCCATGGACACACTGTGTAATTTTTCCAGCAGTTTTATCTTTCTAAAATGAGCTTGTTTTATATGATCATAAGAAGTTGAAAGGGGGCGACACGGAGTACAGGAAGATGCATAATAATGCTCCAGGTTTCTTTTATCTTTTTATCATTAAGCATTTCAGATTGCCAAAAGTGTCTCAGGTTTCGCTGGGCAGCCAGTTGGAATTCTAATCGTAAGCCAAGCTTTCCAGAACCTCGCCCTACCTTCCCTTTTCATTGCCGTCCACCCCTTTCTCTTCACTTGTCCTCTCACCTCTGCCTGCAGACAGACGAGAAGGGGAGAGGGTGCACCAAGTCTCCGGATCAGCAGGGAAGTCCTGCCAACCCCCTCGTCACGTTCTCCCCAAACCTTGATAATCAAATTCCAATTGGCTGGAAGTGCAGAAAGAATATAGGACTAAAAATAGACCACACGACGTCCATGCAAGTGAATTCATGCTGCTTTAAAAAAAGAATAGCATAAATCCATTCCCTAAAAGTGTTCCCAATATAGGCTGAAGTTGACAAAAATCAAGTTGCAGAATACCATTATAGCATGATACTATTTATGTAAAAATGCACATACGCTCACACACACCTCTGTACACGTCTAGAACATTCGGATACCTCTCAGAGGAGACAAGAAGGAGCAGTAGGGAAATTGGGGAAGATCTTACCGTCTTTCACATATATACACACAATGAGTGGGTGTTGCTTTCATAATAATAATAATAATAATGTAGGTAATAATGATAATAACAAACCACTTAAGCTACAAGCAGAAATATGAGAATCGACAATTGTAAGTTTTTCAAGTTTTTGCCGCCCATTGTTAAAAGTAAGCTTTCTGCATATTAGTTGCTCGATGCCCCAAGTAATCTTTTCTTATTTATTGATTGATTTTTTGGCTTCCTGCCCACTGCTTCGAAGCTAACTAGAAAACATAGACTTTGCGTGGCAAAGTTTTCCAGAGTCATTGTGTTTCCGAGGTTTAGAATAAAAATTCACATTTGATGTTGGGGACTTCCCTGGTGGCGCAGTGGTTAAGAATCTGCCTGCCATTGCAGGGGTCATGGGTTCGATCCCTGGTCCAGGAAGATCCCACATGCCGCGGAGCAACTAAGCCCACGCGCCACAACTACTGAAGCCCGCGGGCCTAGAGCCCGTGCTCCGCAACAAGAGAAGCCACCGCAATGAGAAGCCCGTGCACAGCAACGAGGAGTAGCCCCCGCTCGTGGCAACTAGAGCAAGCCCACGCGCGGCAACGAAGACCCAATGCAGCCAAAAATAAATAAAGTTGATGTTGACTATTGCTTAGGGTATTTCCTACAGAACGGCTACATTTATTTCATTATTTTTCAGGACAGTTTTTGGAAGGAGGTATTGACAAATCAGAAGGTGAGGCACTTTCCCTCAGTCTACAAGTCAGTGATTCTCACAGCCCTCAGCTCCTCCCGAGAAGGCCCTGGAGATGAAGGCTTCCGAGAGCAGGTCCACCGAAGGCTGTGGAGGCCGCCCTTCCACGGCCCCCTCCACATGCTGGAGCAGGTCTGATGGCGGTCTTCCTACACAGGTCCCTCCTCCCTTCCTTGAGAATATCTGTGTTTGGCCTTTACATTTTCCCTCTTACTCCCCTTCTTCTTCCTCCACTCCCCAGGCTCCTAACACACACACACACACGCACACGCACACGTGCACACACATACACGCACACACATGCACAAACACACACTTCTTCATCTTCCACAGCCCCAAACAAACAGTGGCCCGATGAGATCTTGTGAAATCGGCACCCCAGGTCCACGCGGAGGACAGAGGTTACTCGATGGGTGATTGGGTAGCCTTTGGAGTCAGAGTCCTGGGCTTCCATCCTAATTCTGCTATTTACTAACTACGGGGCTTTGAGGTGAATTGTTTAACCTCCCTACACCTCAGTCTCTTCACCCAAAAATGGGACTGATAATGACATCTGCCTTCCAGACTGTGGTTTTGAGTATCTAATGACATAGTACATGGAAGTAGCAGAACAGATACCAGTGGGCGCTCAGACCATGACAGTCTCCTTTCCCAGCAGGATGCCGTGACCAGGAACCAGAATGGAGTAGTCAGAGATGTGGAGCTAGGGCAGGTCAAGGCAAGCAGATGTTCTGAGAAGGCAGCCAGGAGAGAGACTATCAGCCAGTGGTAGTTCCAGTATGTGTGGGATGATGGGGCAAAGTGTCTGATTAAGTAGACCATTGGCCAGATCTGGAGCTCCTGCCAGAGCAGAGCCAAGCTGAGCCTGAAGGCGATGAGAAGCTACTGATGAACAGGGTTCCATTTGGAATGAGGCAGCCGATTGTGGATCCCAACACACAAGGAAAGATGGTGGATCAATGAATATTTGGGGAGTCATCTCCTAAGTGTCAGCTCTGTACCTGGTTCTATGGGAAGAACAGTGCCGAGCACCTAGTAGGCACATGCATTTTTGTTGACTAAATGAAGTATTGAAGACCTGCTATGTGCCAGTTAGTACAATAGATACTATACCTATTCTGCCTCATTTAACGATCCTTATACTCACCACAATAGTGGCTTTATCCGCATTTTATAAATGAATGAACCGAGATTCAGAGAGATTCAGAGAGGTTCTGGAACTTACCCCAAGTCTCACAGTAAGTACCAGGGCCAACCTGACTCCAAGATCCACCCTCTTTCAATTAAACCATATTCCCTCCTGCCTATGGCCTAAAAAGCTGTTCTCAATCCGAAAGATCATGCAATCTAATTGAGAAAACAAGGCCTAAAGAGGAAAAGTGCAGTTGTGATACGTAGGTATACCAGCACAGGCCAGGATACGTGGAGGGTCTTCCTTTCTCTGTGGAATAATGGAGAACGTGTGCTCTGTTACACTGTTAAGAGGATGGAGAAAGCTTGCTTCTAACTGAGCCCAGACTGTGACGTAGCAGGCCATGGGCTTTTTTTTTTTTTTAATCTTTTTAAAAATTAATTAATTTTTATTGACGGAGAAATCAAACGCTTCACAGACAAGTAAAAGCTAAGAGAGTTCAGCACCACCATGGGCCTTTTTCTACCCTGCCTTTGCTTCCCTCATCCAAGGTGAGCCCTTACTCTGCCTACTTTCACGATGCAGTCCTGCTGTATGCTGAGACCGTGAAGGAGATGATAACGGCCAGAAGGGATTTCTGGGATGGGCGGCAGCTCGTCATCACTCTGAAAGGCTCCAATCGGACTGCTTTGCAGGGTAAGTGGCTTGACTGTGGCAGGTTTGCCAAACTCAGGCCAGCTGAGTCCGTGGGGCTTGGAGTTGCTGGGCGTGTGATTACAGAATTCCGCTTTCTCACGGCGATTCCGGCCTTCTGGGAAGCGTTGTTGAGGTTAAAGCTCCCAGCGGCCACCGTCTGCTCTTTCTGCTGTGTCCAGAAGGCTGCCCAGACCAGGTGGGGGGCCTCTGGGGTCCCTTCCCACCCCTGAAAAGTCTCTCCCACAGCTCCTTTCAAACTGAACCCATCAAGAATAAAACTCAAGAGGGTGGGACCCTCCTCCTGGTATCACTCCCTTGATCCTCCTCAACCTGCATCCTCTCTGATGCGGTGCCTGTCTGAATCATGACCATCAGCCTCTAAAGATGGAGCCAATCCTCTTTTACTTTCCTTGCAGGTGTGAGGATAGGCTTGGAAGTGAACTGTTTTGAAATCACCCTGGGAGCTGGCCAATGGCTGTCATCTTGCTCTACTCCAGCTTTCTATTTTGTGAGACAGACATAATACATACTGCCATATCTAATAATAATAATCAGCATCTATTGAGGGCTTACCTTATATCAAGCTGGGTGCCAAGAGCTTCTGTGCACTATTTCATTTAATCCTCACACCACCCATGAGGTAGTGCTATTACCATCCATAATATACTACACAGGTGAGTAACCCCAGGGTAGAAAAGTTACATACTTGCCCGTGGTCACAAAGTTACGAGATGGTGGAGCCAGAATTCAAAATAAGGCCTGTTTTTATCTCCAGGGCTCATGTTCTTTACTGCTGTGTAACACCGAGGAGTAATTAAAATATTGGGTTGGCCAAAATGTGCCTTCGGTTTTTAAGTAAAAATAAACGACACATTTTTCATTTTCACCAAGAACTTTACTGAACAATGTATTTACCCTTTTGTTCCACTACCTTCTACCATTTTTCAGGCAACTTCATAATTCTATCTTCCCAAAACTTTTAATTTTTTTGAGCAAAGAACTGTTCCAGGTGCTTTTACAGTCTTCCAGGGAATTGAAATTTTTTCCATTAAGAGAATTTTGTAAAGACCGAAATAAATGGAAATCCAAAGGTGCAATGTCTGGTGAATACAGTGGATGAATCAGAACTTCCCAGGCAAGCTGTAACAGTTTTTGCCTGGTCATCAAATAAACAAATGGTCTTGTGTTATCTTGATGGAAGATTATGTGTTTCCTGTTGACTAATTCTGGACGCTTTTTGTCGAGTGCCGCTTTCAGCTGGTCTAATTGGGAGCAGTACTTGTTGGAATTAATCATTTGGTTTTCCGGAAGGAGCTCATGATAATGGACTCCCAATCTCACCATATACACAACATCACCTTCTTTGGGTGAAGATTGGCCTTTGGTGTGATTGGTGGTGGTTTATTTCACTTGCCCCACGATATCTTCCTTTCCACATTACTGTACAGTATCCACTTTTCATCACCTGTCACAATTTGTTTTATAAATGGAACGTTTTCATTACGTTTAAGTAGAGAATTGCATGCGGAAATACGGTCAAGAAGTTTTTTTTGCTTAACTTACGTGGAACCCACACATCAAAGTGATTAACATAACCAAGCTGGTGCAAATGATTTTCAGTGCTTGATTGGGATATTCTGAGTATGTTGGCTATCTCCCGCGTGGTATAACATTGATTTAACGTCTCGATTTGATCTCTATCAACTTCAGCTGGTCTACCCCACCGTTGACTATCGTCCAGAGAGAAAGCTCCAGCACGAAACTCTTTTTTTTTTTTTAAATAATTTATTTATTTATTTATTTTGGACTGTGTTGGGTTTTCGTTGCTGAGCGCGGGCTTTCTCTAGTTGCGGAGAGCGGGGACTACTCTTTGTTGTGGTGCGCGGGCTTCTCATTGCGGTGTCTTCTCTTGTTGTGGAGCATGGGCTCTAGGTGCATGGGCTCAGTAGTTTTGGCTCACGGGCTCTAGAGCGCAGACTCAGTAGTTGTGGCGTGTGGGCTTAGTTGTTCCATGGCATGTGGGAACTTCCCGGACCAGGGTTCGAAGCCGTGTCCCCTGCATTGGCAGGTGGGTTCTTAACCACTGCGCCACCGGGGAAGTCCCTCCAGCACAAAACTTCACAAACCACTTTTGACATGTTTGATCAGTCACAGCTCCTTCTCCATACACTGCACAAATCTTTTTTTTTATGTTTCAGTTGTGTTTTTACCTTTCTTGAAATAATAAAGCATAATATGCCAAAAATGTTGGGTTTTTTTCCATCTTCAATATGCAAATGGCTACACAAAAATTCACCAATTTTGATGTCTTTTTCTAAATGAACGCTGATATGACAGCTGTCACATACAATCTAACAAAATTGTTTTGAATGAAGTTAAAGACAACTAAATGCTACTAGAGTCATCTTACGGACAAAACCAAATGAACATTTTGGCCAATCCAATATATGAAGTGTTTGGCACATAATATGTGCTCATTAAATGGCAGCTATTTATATTGTCTTTGGCTTATCATTCCCTTAATAAATTAAGACTTAAACTTCATCCTAAATTTTCAAAAGGCAGCCAAGTCCTGCTCTTTGGGGCATTCATAGATTCAGTTCACAATGACCCCATCCACACCTTTTCCAAGTGGAAATATTAACTTGCTTCCCTTTCTTCTTTTCTTCCTGACCCTGAAGCCTTTGCTTTAAAAAAGGGGAGGAAGTGGGAGGGGTCTGTCTTCCTGCTCGCAGTTTAATCCCCTCTGTCAGATCAATTTATTTCCTGGTTCAGCCCTGGTTATTGTATTTGCTGCAGCCCTTTCCCTGTACAGACCTTGGGAGGGAGCCGTGCTCAAGCCCCACATTCAGGATGCCAGCAAGTGGGCACAGCAAGGCAGCGAGGGCTGTGGGAAGACCACGCACTTGGGGCACAACAGACCTGTGTCTTCCTGGCTCTGGAAACTCCAGCGGGTCTGTGCCTCCAAGCCCTGCTTGCTTATTAGGAGTGGATCATGGTGCCTCCTCTGTGGGGTCAACCGGGACTAGATGTGTGAAATCACTACCGCCCTCAGTGCTGGGCACATAGCAGAAGCTTATGAATGTTAATGTTGTGTCCTGTCCCCAGTGGGAACAAATCGTAAGTTCTAGGTCAGACCTTGGGTCCTAGTTTGGGATGTGGAACTGCTGTATTTTACTCCTCTGGGATCTCTGATGTGTCCTTTGTGTGGGGGGCAAGGCATGTCCTAAGCAAGAACAAGGAATGCACCTGGACCAGGTCTGAGCGCAATGCCTGAGCACAAAGCAAAACCGGGAAGGAAGGGCCATGCTGAGAACAAGGCTTGCAAACTCGTGCGTGCCCCAGGGTCTGGCAGCGTGGAGAACGTGGGGGGAATAGGATGGTAGGGGCTGGGAGGAGGCAGTGTCCCCAGCCTCAGCCAACCGCTGCCATGTCATTTGGCCTCCATTGGTCATATCTGATTGTTTGGGAAGCATAATTCTTGGGTTTTATGTGAAATTCGTTGGAAACTGCTTAACTTTTTTTTTTTTTTTTTAATGCTGGATGGTCCTCCCCAGCGTAGGCCTAACAGAACCAAGTGGCCCTTGAGTCCCACCAGGGTACCACCTCTGAACTCTCTTCTTTCTTTTCCACTCTCCTTCTTGACTGCATCTTAGATTCCCTGAAAGGGCAAAAAACTCATGGGTGGCTTTCAGCAGCTGCTGGGGAGGCCATTCCTCTGATATGACTCAGCAGGCTGGCACTTTGAGCCCCAAGCTCCTCTCTGTTCCCTTTACTGTGTGCAAGTGCCTCTCTTTCCAGGAATCACCGGCCCTGTGTTTGTGGACTTCCAGGGAGAAAGGCGCATGGATTACCGGGTCTATGCCCTACAGAAATCCCCAAACGGGTCCCTCTTTCTTCCTTTTCGTCATTATGACAGCTATCAGGAAGTCATCAGGTATGGCAGGGCCTTTCCCAAGTTTAGCTCATGCTACAGGAAGAGGCCTGGGAGGAGAGGAAGGGCCGGTGGTCCTGCTGGGAGGCCAGCTGGGGATCCAGCTCCTATAATCAAGTTGTCTGCTGCTCTCTGAACTCATAAAGATCGACTTTGGGCCTTCAACGTGGTCTTGCCCTTGACTGTGGGTGTGGCTCAGCCACTTCAGGTTCCATTTATAACACGGCATCCCTACCTGCACCTCCATGTGGGCCTGGGCCTCCTCTGATGCTCCAGCTGGGCAGGTCCCACAGCCCCAGTGTCTCAGGGAGAGGCCCTGGCCCTGGGCGATGATGGAGCACAGCACCTCCTACAGGGTCAGGTTCAGGTTCACAGTCAGTGAAACCGACTCATCCAGACAGCCAGGTGGACTCCAGGACCTGGATGCTGTCCTGGGCTCACAGTATCCAGAAATTCCTGGGGGAAAAAAAATCTCTGTTTCTGTTCTCTCAGCTATAAATCAATGAGCAACTACATAAGAACATAAAACTTAATTCAATTTCTACTTGCCCCCCACTGCCATCACCCACAATTCAGATTTGATTTGACACTTTTCTCTGCCCTACTCTTATGGAATTTTAATGTCCCCAGATGGGTTGGCCCAAGAAATAAAACAACCATGGCCAGCTAGGTTCTCTGTATTGTAGGAACAGGCATTCTCCAGGCAGGGGTGACGTTTTGGTCTGTGAAGTGTCAAGATGCTCTGTAACAAGATTTGTCTGTATCAAACACTGGAGAAAACTTCAGTAACATCTGAGAATTGACACTTCATCTTTTAAATCAGAAGTGACATGGTTTAAATCAAAAGGTCGAGTCAGTTATTCTACCTAGCAAAAAGATATTGCTCTCTCATGAATTATATTTCCAGAAGGCTAGGTTTGAAGAATCTTGGTGAGGTGGGAAAACTGGATGGGTCAGCAGATGTTTGAATGAAGAGACCAAGGCCTGCCTTTTGCAAATGACATGTGTATTTCAGTTGCCCCTGCTATACCTGAGGTAGAGACAAGTTGAATAAATCAAGTTGGCACTGACCTTTCATTGTCTTCTTTTTTTTTAACACCCATGGGGAATTTCTCCACGGTTCCCTTCCTGAAGACAGACGTGGCTGTGGATTTTCCAATGAGCTCTGTGAAACTGAGCCTGCTTTTGCAGATCAGTGTGGCCGCCTGGAGAAGGCAGCAGGAAAGGACTCTTTACAACAGGGCTTCTCAGCAGTGGCAACAGCATTGATGTTTAGGACGGGGTCATCTTTGTGTGTAAGGGGCTGTCCCGTGCCTTGTAGGAGGCCTAGCAGCACCCCTGGCCTCCACCCCACCCACTAGATGCCAGCAGCACCCTCTAGCTCTAACAGCCCCAAATGTCTCCAGACATTGCCAAGTATCCCCTGGGGAGGCAACGTCATGGCCTCCCCTGTTGAGAACCTCTGCCCTGGGGAAACCTGGCTCCTGAGACTTGAGTCTCAGGAATTCCATTTCTACGGAGGTGGAGTCTGGACAAGGGAGTGTTTCCTGGAGGTTAGGAGCCCAGGCCTGGAACGAGGTGGATCATAACTGAGGACAAGTGTAAGGAGAGCACATAGTAAATGTTGAATGAAAGGTGGTGATGGTCTTGGAAGTCCTCCTTTTTTTCTCTACAAGGGAAGTTTCTATATAAGGAGGAGGTGACTGCAGTTGCCGTGGGAACCAGAGAGGTGTGGGAAGACCACGCACTTGGGGCCCAATAGGATTCCTGGAAAAGACAGGTCTGAGTGGACGCTGTGTGCCCTAACTTGGACCCGTGCCTGGGCAGCTTTTGAGCCATCTGTTTGGCAGGGCCGGGATGGGGCCCTGACGTGCTCACTTCTGCTCTTAGGTGGGCCTGAGTAACGATATGCCCTCCAGGTGTGACTGCTGTGATTTTCACCGTAACCCTCCTGATTACCAACCTGGGAGCTGTCGTCATAGGTCTGATTTTAAGGATACAGAGGGGGAAACTGCAGAGGCAAAATAAAGATCTTTGGTAGCAAATCAATTATGATGACATCACCATGCTGTCCCAGAACAAGGTGAGGCCACGCCTGGCCCAGACATCCACCTTCCTGCTCACTGCTGGTGATTCATGGAAGGGACCTGATCTAGGAGCTTGCAAGGGCAGAGGCTGACTCATTTATAAAGTGAGCTCTTAATGGAGAGTCTTAGGCCCTGAGTTCTGGTTCTAGAGCTACCACTTTTTTGCTGGGAACATCATTTCCGAGCCTCAGTTCCTGAATACTTGAAAATGATCAGATGGCTTCTAAAGTTCCCTTCAGCTCTGTTCCCTGGTGGGTGGAAGAACCCATACATCCTGCTCAAATATTAAAGCTGTCTCCTGGGGAGCATTTAGTTATTTTCAAAACCACATTAACTCCTTTAAACTACTGATAACTAAGACAATATAATTCATTTGCTCAACACACACGTGTTGCCCATCTACTGCAGGTCAAGCAGAGTGCAAGGCACGCCACAAATGGATGCCTTCCGAGGGAAGTAAGCACTCTGGGAGGTGTCTACAAGCTGAGGCAGAAACCCCGCAGGTAGAGGGATTGAATGTCACAGCATCATGAAGGCTTCAGAGAAGAGGTGACATCTGGGGAGAGTGGGTTTGCTAGTGGTGACCAGGAGAGAAGTAACGCAGGGTATGCTGAGGGCTTCTCAGGGCTGCGAAGCTGGGCACGCATTTAATAAGCATGACATTATTTGATAAGTATATAACAGTTACATAATTCCAGAAAATATAGCCATGACTATCTTTTATGCATATCTTAAGCTTGAAGTTTTGAAGTCTCTTTTCTTTCTTTCCTTTTTTGTTTTGTTTTTGTTGTTGATGTAATCTTTGCAAGCATATATTGATTATTCTGGAGTACCTACTGCCTTCCCAGAAAGGTTAGTAAGAATTGTTCTTTAGAATAGAAAGATAGACCCAAGTTTCTATACTGTAATAAGAGCTCTTTGTTCCTGGGGGGAGGTGGAGGGAGGGGGTGAATTTTGTTTTCATCTCAAGTGATTAAAAACCCACAACTGAAATAAATTTTACATCAAAGATCAAGAATTTTAGAATTTCATATAGTACTTGTTCAGGAATACATGTTACTCATGATATTCAGAGAATAACAAGATATGCAGATTAACCAATGAATCAGAATTTATGTTTTTGAACAAATGTGTGAATCTTAAATATCTCAAAGCAAAAGAAAAGTGTTCTAGAATGTTGTTGCTTGTTAGAGAGCGCTCAAGTTAGACCAAGGCATACAGGTTTGTTCTAAAGACATTTAGGTTAATTATAAAAGTAAGGAAAGCATGATGGGTCAAAAGCAAACATTCATCTCATGTTATGTGTATTTTGTTCCTGTTATATTGGCTTTATTTTCAAAATTGTAGTTTATAGTATGTTTCCTTTTATTGGTATCCTTGCATATACTATTCATTGAATAAATGAATTGTGACTTTCAAGAAAAAAAGGTGACTTAGCAGGTACCAAGTCAAGGAGGCTTCAACATGCTATGACCAGGAGATTGGGGTTCATTTGTAAATTATTTTTCAAGTGTCCCTGGGGATTCTGGAGCTCACTGGTCTGGCCTTGGGTGAATGATAGAATGAGGTAGAGGTGGGGAGGAATCCTGAGCCTTCCTCTTCCTCTTCAACTACAGCAGCTCTGCTTTGAGCTCTTGTTTTCTACATTAGGGTTCCGAGTAAGACTCTTCTAGAAAAACAGGGGTCCTCTGTTTAAAATATATTTTCTAGGTGCTGGGGAGGCACTGGGGGTGTTACACAGAGAGTTCACCTCCTTAGATGCTCATTGAGGAAAATGACTGTGTCATCAGGTCACACATCTAGTTAAGGGCCAAAGCCAGCACTTGAATTTGGGCAGCCTGACCCCAGAGTCTTAACCACGACATTGTGATGTTGGCACAGACACAAGAGTGGTGTGGGTAGCAGTTCAGCACTCACACTTCGGGTTAGAGAAGTCAGGATTTGAGTCCTGACTCTCATTTACTAACTGCTATTAACCTTGGTGCTAATTTTCCTCATCTATAAGAGGCATAGTCTCATCAGTACTTGGTCGTCCTACTGAGAGCAGCTGAAACGTGTCCTGTTCCGCAGCCATCCCGGAGAGGCACACCTGTGTCGAGAGGGAACAACAGTAACTCATCTAGTGTGATGATTTCTGGGGACTTCAGCTCCTTTGTTGAGAACCAGCAGGGCGAAGAGCTCTTTTATGCCCCAGTAGGGCTTTACTGGGTAATTCTGAGGGCAGAGTGGCTGCATGCAGATGTTCAAATTCTGGCTGTACTACCTACAGATGTGTGACCTTGAACTAGTTCCCTAACCTCAGGGATCCCATCTGGAAATGGGCTAATCACATCCCACCCCCCCTTGCAGGGCTGTGCTGCCTGTTAAATTAGGTCTCCTGTGTTGAGCAGCTAGCTCGGCTCCTGGACACAGCACGGGGCCACCCGAGGGCTGATTTGGGCAGGGAGGAGCTCAACGATCCCTTCTGTAGGTGGATTTCTTGCCAGTCTTCCTGCCCCCCTTCCTAGCTCTTTCTGAGCGTAGCTTTTTCTCGATCAGCCTGGGTTAAGAACATTCCGCTTTGTCTCCGGTTCCAGGGAAACCATGTGGCCATCTGTGATGTTGGTGACCAAGTGCAAGCCTGGGTCAGGAAGCTGTCTGTGCTTCAGGAAATCCGGCTGGTGAGGCCCCCAGCCCTGGGAGGAGGCAAAGCCTTGCTGCCCTCTGCCTTGCCTCTGCCAGCTCCCTGTTCCCACCTGGGGTGCGGGTGGCCTTCACCCCAAAGGGCAATGGTGGGAAGCTGCTTCCCTTAACTTGGCCCATGACCCCCACCCCCCAAGAGCCCAGACTTTAGACCTCAGACCCTTATGCCTGACCCAGGCACCTGCATCCTGGGAGCTCTCCTAGCCTGTTCTTTGCCTTTAATTCTTCCTGGCCTTAATTCTGCCTCTTCATTCTTTGTGTCTGTATCTGTCTCCCTTGAAGCTGGTCCTTGCAGGGGAGTCAGGTTCATGGGGTCCACTTCAGTTAATCCCCGTTACTTTGGGGGATTTTAATCATTCCTCTGGTTTATTTGCTGGAGGCAGACTGTCTGGATTTACCTCCCAGCTCTGCCACTATTAAGTTGTATGATCTTTAACACATTTTATCTTTTGAGCATCAGTTTCCTCATCTGTAAAATGGGAGCAGTCAGAGTTCTTATCTCACAGGGTCTTTGTGAAAAATAGCTGAAAGTGTGTAAAGCACACAGCATTGTCCCTAGGGCAGAAGACACATTATAATCATAAGCTATTATTACCATTATTATTTTCAGATGTATGAATTAAGGCATGAAAACATTGTTCCCATCTTTGGTATCTGCACAGAATCACCCAACATCTGCATTGTCACCCAATATTGCAAAAGAGGAAGCCTTAAGGTAAGTAAAATAGTAAATCTTATCTCAGGTTTGATTAGCGGCAGCTAATAAAGAAGCTTATCAATGCTTTTGCCCCTTCGTCCAAGAACAGTTCCTCTCTGGTTTAATTTCAAGACCTGAATTATCTTGCTGGGCTGCCTGTAGGGAATTAAATTAGCAGCGCAGTTGCCAAGTGTCTGGTCTCTTTGTTCTGGGAAATTGTCTGAGCTTGGTTTCATCTCCTAAGATGTCATAGCTACGTCTGAATTGTGTTCCTGGGCCCATCTTTCCCGTGGTATGTGACCACAAGCGTTATGTCAGGAACAAGGAAGTAGCTGTAAAACTCAAGACTGCGTAACTTTCTCAATATTGAGTCAGGTTACGGTTTCTTCCAAGCAGAGTTCCGGTTACTAGATGTAGAGTTCTCTGCCTCAGGTTGTATCATTTCTGCTCAACAGCATCCAAAGCCTTAGAATCAAATCCACTGAACCCGCGAAGATCACTGTGCTTCTGGTTGAGTCACTGGTGATGTTTCAAGTAATTGTGATTTCTAGGATGTTTTGAGGAACTCAGGCAATGAAATTGATTGGATATTCAAGCTCTCATTTGCATATGACAGAGTCAACGTATCACATAAACCTGTGTAAAGACAAATGCTATTAGTGTTTCTTTTTTTTTTAGAGGGAAGGATTTATTTATTTGTTTGTTTGTTTATTTATTTATTTATTTATTTATTTATTTTTGGTTTGGCTGTGTTGGGTCTTCGTTTCGTGCGAGGGCTTTCTCTAGTTGCGGCGAGCGGGGGCCACTCTTCATCGCGGTGCGCGGGCCTCTCACTATCGCGGCCTCTCTTGTTGCGGGGCACAGGCTCCAGACGCGCAGGCTCAGTAGTTGTGGCTCACGGGCCTAGTTGCTCCGCGGCATGTGGGATCTTCCCAGACCAGGGCTCGAAACCGTGTCCCCTGCATTGGCGGGCAGATTCTCAACCTCTGCACCACCAGGGAAGCCCCTATTAGTGTTCTTGAGGGGACCAAGCTAATGACCTGGGAATGGGTCCTGGTGGGGAAGTCACTCACTCTGACACATGGCAGCAGGACAAGGCTGGTTGTCATCTGTCAATCAACAGTCCATCCATCAATCAACATTCCCATCCATCAACTGACAGACTCCTATGGGCAAGACCCTGCCTGGGTGCTGTGAGGGATACATGGGTGAAATGTAAACTCTGCCCTCCTAGGTTTTAGGGCCAGTGACGCCTTGAATGACTGTGGCAAGTTACTTCCCCGCTGATGGTAACGGCAGATGCGGTGAGCTTAGAGAGAGCAGCTGGAGTTTAGCCCAGGCTGAGGAGAGCATCCTCCGAATGCTGGTCCACACTGACATGGCCCACCCGGCTCATTTCCCATGTGTGAAATAGGGATAATAATAGAGCTACCTTACATTTTGTTGTGAGAATAAAGTAAATTAATATACACAAAGGGCTAGAAAGTATCTGAGCCAAAATAAGTACCAAATATATTTTAGCTATTGTTGTTGTTATTATTATTATTACTCAGCCTCCACGTAGGTTTAATGGATGAGGTTGGCCTGATTAACATCGAAGGAGTTTTCTTCCTCAAGAATTTGATTGCTCTTTGTGTGTAAGGAGCTGAGTCTTAATGGCCCTGTTAAGCTTTGACTTCCTAGGCCTTAGTGGGAAGCCAGTGTATTGTTACCAGGAGAGGTAAACAAACAGAAACCTCTCTGTGACTGGTTTCCGTGGGCCACCGCTCATTATTTCAGTAAAACTTTATTGAGCGTCTGTTAACGGTTTGTCGTACTCTGGGCACTTTCATATGAAGACAAGGACTTGTTTCCATCTTTGAATGGCTTAAAATTAAGCTAGAGAAAAATAAATTAAAAAGTCATGAAGTGTACGTACCAAATTATTTAAGTGGCAGTGGAATGGTTATAAAATAGGAGGATCTGATTGGCATCCTCTCCTCCTCTGAGCTCCTTTCTCTTTCCCCTCACCCACTTTCCCTCCCTTCCCACCAAGCCCAAGGAAGTGCTCTAGTCTCTGGTGATCTGTCTCCCACCCAATCAAAACAGTTGGCATCATTTATATTGGATGTAAAGAGAAAGCTATTAAGTTCTCACCATGGTGTGAATGACTAGTAGATTTAGCCTTTTCAGTGGAGGCATTTGGCTTTCAAGAAGAATTGACTCCATATATATGTGTTAGCAAATACTGTATGCTAACTCATATATATGGAATCTTAAAAAAAAAAAAAAAGAATTGATTCTGAAGAACCTAGGGGCAGGACAGGAATAAAGACGCAGACATAGAGAATGGACTTGAGGACACAGGGAGTGGGAAAGGTAAGCTGGGACGAAGTGAGAGAGTGGCATGGACATATATACACTACCAAATGTAAAACAGATAGCTAGTGGGAAGCAGCTGCATAGCACAGGGAGATCAGCTCGGTGCTCTGTGACCACCTAGAGGGGTGGGATAGGGAGGGTGGGAGATGCAAGAGGGAGGAGATATGGGGATATATGTATATGTATAGCTGATTCACTTTGTTATACAGCAGAAACTAACACACCATTGTAAAGCAATTATACTCCAATAAAGAAAAAAAAAAAAAGAATTGACTCGAAGGATTCTCTGGAGAAATGCTGGGGTGGGTGTGAATGACACTTTGAAAGGGAAAATCTCCCTGGTGGTCATCAGCTATTCTAGGTCACTGAATCTATCCTCCACTCCACGCCAGGACAGAGGACAGCTTGACACCTTGCTTTGGTAGGCTCGCTGTCTCCTGAAATGGAGTGTACACATTCTGGGATCCTGTAAGGAAGTTGCAATGCCAACCTTCCCTGAAAGGGGACTAAGAGTAAGAGAAGAGTCCCTACAGCATTTTGGAGCTCTGGCATGGGTGACTTTGAAGCGAACCCGGGCACTGGGCCAAGCTCTGTGGGTCAGATTGCGCTTCTGGCCATCACATACCAATCACAAGAACAATTCCTGTCCCGATATCTATTTGATCAGAACCTCCTCTATACGAGGTAGCAGGGAGATTCTGAGATGCCACAGACTTTTCAAAATAGCAGATGTATGTTGATTCAGCACCTAATTGGGTCAAACCCGATTCTAGGCATGGTGGGCACAGAGGAATAAGTCTTACTGTCCTGTCCCCAAGGAGTTGAACCCAGTGGGGCCAGCTTGGGAAGGAGCTTTGGAGAGTATAATACTCGTCTTGTGTTAGGGAGGGGCTTTTGTTTCTAAGTGAGAGAAGTCTTGATAGATTAAGAGGATGAAGGACAGTTTGGCATGCAAGTTGTATTGGGGATTTAAACCCTGGCTCTGCCATGTACTGACCAGGTGACCTTAACTACTCTGACCCCTAGTGTCCCTGTATATAAAATAAAGATAATAATAGTACCTGCCTCATAGGGTTGTTGTGAGGACTAAGGTATGTAAATTGCTTAGCACCATGTCTACGCCATAACAGGTATCTAGTAAATGTTAATTGTTAGTGTTAGCAGGAGTAGAGTATTACTATTATCCCAGATAACCCAATTTCTAGTACTAAAACCCACACACTTTCTTATTTATTCCCCCAACAATCTTACGGGATAAGCCTGCACTGTCCAAATATGGTACCACCAGCCACATGTGACTACTGAACACTGACCCTGTGGCTAGTCCAAATTGAGATGTGCTATAAGTATAAAATCCATGACAGCTTTTGAAGATTAAAAAAGAAAGGAATGTAAAATATCTCACTAATACTTTCGTGTTGATTACATGTTGAAATAAGATTTTTAATACATTGGGTTATATAAAATATATTATTAAAAGTAATTTCACCTGTTGAACTAAAAATTAAACATTACACATGTGCTTACATTGTACTTCTATTGGACAGTGCTCTTGATAATTAGCAATTAACTCCGTTGTTAATTTATCCTTAACTCCAATATTAATAGTATGAATTCTTACTCCCTTTTCAAAAGGGGGAAAAAAAGAGGCTTAGTGAGGTGAAGTAACCAGCCCACCTGGTAAGAGGCTGATTGGGACTTGCAGCCAGTCTGTCTCCCAAAGCTGAATTCTTTCCTCCCTGGAAGTACCAGAGAGCACAGATATGGGATCCAGAGGTAGGAGCCCTGTGGACCAGCCTCAACTTTCCAGCAGGAAAATAAATGTAGCTTCAGACACGTAGGTAATAGAACTGCCAAAAGTGTAGGAAACCTGACACGTCAATGGTGAGCCTCTCATGGTTCTATTTGTTCTCAGACAACAGAATACATAAAGTCAGACATTTCCATCAAGATAGAAAAATATAATAGAGCAAAACAAAGAGATGTGTGCCATCTCTTGGAGAGGACTCTATTCCTAGGATTCCAAGCATCCCGAAACATGTTATTTTTGTCCTAATGGAAGGAGCTCCGCTAATATACCTGGATGTCAGGGGTGGTCAGCAGCGACCAGAATGTAGAATGTCTCATGCCGGGGGTGGGCCTGGCACTAGCAAGGGCAGGGACAGTCGTGTGTGTCAGGGAGAGTCCTGTGGAATGGAAAGGTCTCCGTGAGGTCAGAGAGAACTCTGGCTTGGACACAGGTCTCCCCAGATTTCAAGACCAGACCTCTCAGCCTGTTGGAACCTCGCTGGAAACATTCCAGAGGGAGCCCCACCCAGGCCCTTCCTGTCTGGTTAAGTGAGTTGTGTTTCCAAAATGTGATTCAGCTTTGTCATCTCAAAAAACAAATAAGCAGATTGATAAAGGAACACGGCCTCCTGATTTTGTAGGGGCTGAGGTGGGTGTGGTGCACCCACTGTCCTGAATGTTTCCTTATTGCTTTCTGTATTAGCCTGTATTTCTAATGCAATATTAGCTCAGGGTTCTTGCTAAAGCTGACAGTGATTCAGCCTGTCGTCACTGCTGGAGGAAGAGGTGAGTCCCAGAGCTGGTGCCCAGGAGGCCCAAGGACCCAGTCCCTGGGTGCAATAGTCCATTCAGGGGCCCTCCTCACATTCCTCCTTGTTGGGCACCGAGGGCCGGTGACTTCTCGTAAGCACACTGTGTGACTCAAGCTGGACTTGTGATTCATTTAACCTGGCAATGGTGCCAGAAGAATAGGTATGCTTTTACCTACCCTCTTCCTCCTCCACCTTTCTCTTACAGCCACCCAGGGCACCAGAAAGAGTAAAACTAGTGGTTTAGAAGTGGCTGGGCTTCAAAGGCGACTGGACCTGGGTTTGTCTCCCAGCTCTGTCCGCACTCCCTGGGAGCAGTTTAAAACGCTGAGTTCCTTCATTGTGAGAGATCCCCACCCCCCTGCCCTCATCTCCTTGCTAAATAAGAATCATCGCTGCCTTGAGGACGGAGCTCCCTCAGCCAGCCTTCAGATTAAGCCCTCTTCCTCCATTCTGATCACTCACCTCTGCACGCAGGCTTGTTTTGTGTGAGAGGTAATCTGCAGCTAGTATAGGTTCTTATATCTGGGCCCTAGCATTGATATAGTCTTTTTAAGCTCCCCAGGTGATTTTAATGTGCAGCCAAGGCTGGGAACAAATTGACAAGGACAGGTCTTCTCAGACTAATACGCACACGCATCTCCTGGGGATCGGGTTAAAATGCACGGTCTGATCCAGTAGGTCTGGGCAGCGCCTGAGATTCTGCATTTCTGCCAAGCTCCCAGGTGATTCTGCTGGTCCCTGGGACGTCTTTCAAGTAGCAGGCGTCTAAGGCAGACCCATTTCACGGATGGTGAAATCGAGGCCCCCAGGTGATTTGTTTGAAGAGACTGGTAAGGTCTAGACTTGAACATGTCTTCTGACTCTAGAGTTTGTTCTGTCCTCTTTATAAATAATAGTGCTTCATGACTGCATACAAATAATTGACATAACCTCTTAAGAACACAGTGAATGACATGAGAATTTTTCAATGTTCCTCATTTCATTGCCTCTCCCTGTGAAGTGCTCAAACAGGACCCTTAAGTGCATGTAATAAATATAATATTCTATTATTATAGAACCATTATATGTAGACAGTAATAGAATATAATCCACAATATGTAGGTAATAAAATAATATTTTTAATTGCATAGTGTTGTTTCTAGATTGTTGGTATCCTTTATTATATTCATACAAATTTTTCATTATAATTTGTAGCAGTCTTTACTTTGTGTCAGGCACCACGTCTGGTGGTTCGCATGTATTATTACATTTAATCTCCACAGCCACCCTGAGAGGGATTATCGTCATCTCCATTTTGACAAGAAGCGTGAGGCTTACAGGGAAAAGTAACTTGCCCTCTACTGTGTGGTAGAGCTGGGATTTGAACCCAGGAGTCTGACCACGAGGCTACATTTATTTTAAGCTGGCCTTGCCTTTGTGGCTCCACGTGGAGGGGCCAGAAATAGTTTTCTCCTTTTTGGGTGTTCCTGCCCAGGGTGACCCCCTGGGCGAGGGGCTGTGTTAGTGGCTCTTGAACAAATGAACGTGAAGATGGGCATGTCTCCCGCCATGGGTCTGTCTGTCTGTTTCTGTCCATCTGCCTCTGTGTCTCTGTTTCCTCCAGCAGCGTCTGCTGGCACCTGCTCTGATTCATTTGCTCATTTCCACTCTTCAGGGCTTGCTGTTCCTCCACAGGAGCCCACTGGGATCCCTTGGCAACCTGAAGCCTTCCAACTGCCTGGTGGACAGACGGATGCAGGTGACGCTGTCAGGATTTGGGCTGTGGGAACTCAGATATGGCCGGACGTACAGAACATATAACGAGAGAACGACGGACCGCTCGGGTAACCGGTGGCAGATCTTGCACCCACTAGCTGTCAGGAGAGGGGTAAAGGGCACCTTATCCCACCTCTGCTTTCCGATGCTCACGTGCATGGGTACCTGCAGGTGGGCCTTCCTCTGGGGCTGATGGTATGTGGTTATTCTGGTCACCCAAGGAGATGAGAAAAAAATAATCCCCACAAGTGGCATGAGTCCATGGTGGGATGTCTGAGTTAGGAGCCTAGCTCTCACCCTGGCTTAGCTGGGTGACCTGAAGTGAGTCACTGCCCTTCTCTTCAGTCCTCTGTGTCTCCTCGCGTCTTCATCCTGTGTTCTCAGCGGAGAAGGCACGACCTGCCAGGCACCTTACAGATGATGAGCTCAGTAGTTCTCCAACCTCTCCGCGCTCCGGTATCACTTGAGAAGCTTTAAAAAAATATGCAAGGGGCTGGGTCCCACCCCATGCCAACTGAATCAGAATTTATGAAGAAGGGGTCTGGGCATCTGTATTTTATTTATGTATTTGTTTGTTTGTTTGCTTATTTATTTGGCAGCACTGGGTCTTAGTTGCAGCATGCGGACTCTCAGTTGAGGCATGCAAGCTCTTAGTTGCGGCGTGCATGTGGGATCTAGTTCCCTGACCAGGGATCGAACCCGGGCCCCCTGCATTGGGAGCGTGGAGTCTTAGCCACCGGACCACCAGGGAAGTCCTCGTATTGTTTTCTCTTTGTTGTTTACTTGTTTGTTTGTTTTTTTATACTGCAGATTCTTATTAGTCATTAATTTAATACACATCAGTGTATACATGTCAATCCCAATCGCCCGATTCAGCACATCACTATCCCCACCCCACCGCAGTTTTCCCCCCTTGGTCTCGTATTGTTTTCTAAAAGCCTCTCAAGTGATTCTGATGGGCATCTCAAGATCAGACCCACCGCCCGGAGTCCAACCCTCCTTCACATGTGCGTGAATTGAGACTCTACGACTCTTCGACTCTTCCTACTTGTCCAAGTTACTGAACACTCCTGAGTCTCACCTTGCACTGTCCTGGGCCCGGCTGAGCCCAGTGGCCTCCACCTTGACTGCCTGTCTCTGAAGCAGCACACTCCCAGCAGCTTTGCTGTGTGCACATGGGAGGTTTCTATAATATGGGGGCAGGACGGTATCTTGCAGAGAAAGGCAAAAGGGGGAAATTTTGAAAACCTGCTAACAGCCACTTCTATCTCCCCATCCCCCAATATATTTTCTTTTCATGATTATAACCTATAATGATATAAACCTATAAACCTCACTGCCAAAGAAATGTAGGTTTATAAAATATCCAGAATACATACATCTGTAGAGACAGAATGCAGATTAGTGGTTGGCAGGAGATGGGTGGTGGGGGAAATGGGGATAAACTGCTTAATGGGCTCAAGGTTTTACTTTGGGGTGTTAGAAATGTTTTGGAACTAGGTAGAGGTGGTGGTTGTACAACATTGCCAGTGTACTAAAGGCCACTGGATTGTTCGCTTTCAAGTGGTTAGTTTTATGTTCTATGAATTGTTAAATTATTTTTTACTGTAGGCAATACAGAAAGGGAAAAGGAAAAGGAAAGCCACCTGTAATTGCACAGTTGTGAGTTAACTGCTGCTAACATGTTAGTGCAGAATCATTTTGATTATTTCCTCCGTATTCACACACACGGACCCCCAAGTGTGTGAATATGGAGAAAGTCTAGAACCATCAGGGCTGACTTCTCAGGGGCTGGAGGCTTTCACTGCTCCTGTGCTTCCCTGAGAAAAAAGGAGCGGCTTTTCCAGTTCCGCCTGGCAGCTCTGACGTTTGACATCCTCGGCTTTGCAGAGCTCTGCTGGACGGCTCCCAGAGGTGCCCCCGTCGGGTACCCTGAAGGGAGACGTTTACAGCTTTGCCATCCTGATGAGGGAGATGATCCACCACCAGGACCACGAACATTTTGATGATCAAAACCTGGCACCAGAGGATAAAGCTGGGAGAGACTCCTTGGCCGGCTTTGGTCATTCGGGCTAGCTTTTAAGTGCTTGTTTTTGTTGTTTTGTTAAATGTTTATTAATTTAGAATCTATTCCATTCTTATTTTTTATTTTTAACATTCGTATATATTTTTTAAAGAATTAGAAGACATATTGCAGTTTGGTTACCAAAAAAAAAAATCAAGAAACTCAGAACTATATAATTTATTCAATAAGAGCAGCCAGAGCAATTCTGTTAGAAAATGAGTCAGATTGTGTCACTTCTCTACTCAAAATCCTCCCTTGACTTCCCATTTGGGGAGTGAAAACTAAGTCCTTACAATAGCCTGGAAGATCACTGGAGGCCTCTGATGGAGCCTCTATGACTTATGTTAGTGTCCTAGGGCTGCCGTAACAAACGACCCCAAGCCTGCTGGCTTGAAACAACAGAAATTTATTCTCTCACAGTTCTAGAGGCTAGAAGTCCAAAATCAAGGTTCGGCAGGTCTGCGCTCCCTCTAGAAGCTCTAGGGAAGATCCAGTCTTTGCCTCTTCCAAGGTTGCTGCCCCAGCGTCCCTGGGTTTGTGGCCATGTAGGTCTATGTAGAACCATCTTCACATTGCTGCCTTCTCTGTATAGATCTCTTCTGTATGTCTCCCATGAGGACACTTGTCCTTGGATTAGGACCCACCCAGATAACCCAAGAAGATCTCCTCAACCTGAGATAATTATATTTGCAAAGACCCTTTTTTTCAAATAAGGTCACATTCACAGATGCTGCAGATTAGGACATGGACATATCTCTTTGGGGACCATTCAGCCCACTGCACCCTTCTAATCCTGCCTCCCATGCCTTGCTCCTCTCAGTCACACTGGCCACCTCTATGTGCCTCCAAAGTGCCAGACACACTCCCACCCCAGAGCCTTTGCACATGCTGTGCCCTCTCTCTGGGCATCTCTTACCTCATATTCGTATATGTAAATTTGCCTCATTCCTTCTTAAGGACTACAAAATTTGTCATTGTAAGGCTATGTCATATATTATCGATTGAGAGACATTTTTGTGACTGTTTTCCATTTTTTGCAGTTCCAAATTACTGCGATGAGCAGTCTTGTATCTTTGTGGGCATGTGTGAATGTTTCTTCAGGATAGATTTCTGTTCATGAAATTGAAGAGGTAAATGTATTTTAAACATATTTAAAATTGTTGATAAATGGTGTCCAATTTTCTACTTACAAAGGATATATTCAGGTTTGGTGTTTTTGGTTTTTTGGCCAGGTTGTCTCAACACATTCCATGAGGGAATTAAGGGCAAAAGCAATGGGAGGTGAAGCAAAATTTGATCAAAATTGATAAGAAAATGTATAGCAGGTGTAACCCCCTGGCACTTTTATTTTCCGCTTTGGCTGCACATTGGAATTTCCTGGGAAACTTTAAAAACTGCTGAGGCCTGGATTTCAGACTCAAGAGAATCTGATGTCACTGGTTTGGGATATGGCCTGGGCATCCGGGTTTTTAAAGTTTCCCAGGTGATTCTAACATGCAGTTCAGGTTGAGAACCACTATCTTGGAGAGAGGAGAGGTGTGTGTGTGTGTGTGTGTGTGTGTGTGTGTGTGTGTGTGTGTGTGTGTGTGTGTGTGTGTGTGTGTGTGTGTGTCTCTATGTAAACCCAGCCCACCTTTCTCTCTTGATTTTTTTCCTGTTATTTCTTCTTTATTGCCTTGCCTACCATTTCTAGCCCATCCCCAGTGGCCTATCCCAAGTCTCATCTTTCGATCATCATGCATTCCCTGGAGATTTTTTCAAGTCAGGAGGCTTTCTGAGTGTGCTAGTTGCTTTGAAAGCAGATTCTGATTCTAATTTGTGGCTAGATGAAGCAGACGTGAGACTCATCCTAAAAGGTTAATCTCAAACCCAGGGGCATCTGAATTTGGAACCCAGCAGCGAGACAGATTTTCCCTCCACTGAACCCAGGCAGGAGCCCACCTACACTTGCTAAGCTCGGCTGCCATATGATTGTGCCAGCTGGGGTGGGGAAAGGGTGGGAACGCTGTGGACCGTCAGTATATTTCCCCCTCAGTGTAGTCCTCTGCTCACCAGGGTAAATGAGAGCTGGTCACAGGGGACGATGGGTACACAGGACCACAACCAGGAAGAGTACAATGTGCACCTAATTTATGGAGAAACACACCCTTCCATTAACTTCTCATACACCCCTGCCAACAATCCTGGTGCTGGAAACAGTACGGATTCTCTGCGCACACTAGACCAATGGTTCTCAAACGTTTTAGTGGGCAACAGAATCACCTGGAGGGCTTGTTAAAACAGAATTGCTGGGTCCCATCCTCAGGGCTCCTGACTCAGTAGAACTGGGGTCAGGCCTGAGAATCTGCTTTTCTATCAAGATCCCAGGTGATGTTGAAGATCCCCAGTCTGCAAAGCACTGGCCTAGCGTGGTCCCTGGCCCAGTAGGAGCAGATCATCTGGGAACCTGTTAGACAATCAAATTTCAGGCCTTACTGCAGACCTTCTGAACTGCAAACTGGGGGTGGGGGTGGGGTGAGGCGTGGGCCCAGGGTCTGTGTTTTAATTAGCTCCCCAGGTGATTCTGATGCCCACTAACGTTTGAGACTTGATTTCCCCTCTTCCTATACTGTCCTCATAAGAAAGAGGTCACGATGTGAAATCTTCACCTAAGGATGGGGGTGTTTGCTCCACCACCTTGAATGGAGAAATATCTACATAAGTTATTTGGAATTTATTTCTACAGGTTTGTCCATTCTCTCCCATTTATTTATCCATTCAATTACCTATTATATTTCATTTATGATATTTATATATAATTTATTATATTATATAGCTATTTTATATTTTGAGTTATAATCTAATACTTCTTTATTTATTTTGTAGCTCAAATTGTTTTATCTTGGACCATTTAATTTCAGTTGGCTTCTGGGTACTTTGACATACACCCATTGCAGTGTTTTGTTTTGTGCTTCCTTAGTTTCTGGTAGTATAAGATGCTTTAGCCTCATCTTGTATTTTCCCTGCTCCAATACTAGAATCAGCTGCTTAAGAAGCCCTGGCTCCTGTATTGGAGAATGAACACCTGGACACTAGATGCGCTTGTTGCTGCTGGGCTGCTGTTGCTTCTAGCCCCCCCTCATGGACAGAGCAAGATAATAGGTGTGTATATACTAAGCCATATGTATACACACATTCATATCTCTATCTACCCATCTGTATCTGTATTAAGCTAAACATGGGTTCATAGTGACATCTCCAATGTCGTTATCACATGGTTCATTTACTTTAGTCTCTGCCCATCACTTATCCATAACCTCCCTTTCCAACAGCGAGAACCCTGGCTCCCACCATCTGCCACCCATTTACTTATTTGTTCAATCCCAGTATTTGCGTACAGTAGTTTCAGGGTTCTTCACCTGTACCCCCCTGAGAGGCGATTCTACCAACTGGAGTATAGTGGTTTTGAGTAGTTCCTTTTGACTGTAGTCTCACCGTCTCTAGTTGTTTCAGAAGTTACTTACGTAGGCACTTTACCCCCATCCCCTTCGATGAGATTAGGTCACACATTTGTAAAACAGATTCTTTTGTCACAGTCTGCATTCTGTCTTGCAGTTGTCCAGTCTCCCAACTTATATTTTTTTTAATTTGCATTCTTTAAGGTTCACTCTTTGTGCTGTAAAGTCCTATGGCTTTTGGCAAATATGTAGTGCCATGATCCACCAGTGCAATATCGTGCAGAATAATTTTATGACCCTAAAAAAAATCCCCGGTGCTTCCCCTAATCAACTTCTTCTCCTCCCCAAACTCCTGGCAGCCTCTGAGCTATTTTCTGTCTCCATAATTTTGCCTTTTCTAGAATGCCATATAAACAGAATCATACAGTATGTAGCCTTTTCAGACTGGCTTCTTATACTTAGTAATACATTTAAGATTCATTCATTTTGTTACACCACAGTGTTATTTTTTACCAAAACACATATACATTGTTCTCAAAATATTATTTCCTCCACAAAACCTGGTTAAGCAGAATGTTTAGTAAATGTCGGTAGAAGCCAATGAGGAAGTGAAAGAAAGTAGGTTTACAAAGTGGGACACAGAGGTGGGACATAGTAGCTAACATTTAGTGTTTGTTAAAATAACTTTTACATAACATTTTATATGGAATGCATATTGCGTAAAGCATACTTTGCGGATTTCTAATACCAAATGCTTATACACTCCTGAAATCACATGGAGATATGTTTCATTTCAAGAAAAGTTCTATTAGAAAAAAACTTAATCAAAAAACAGATTAATTAGGGTGTGCTTACGTGTTTTACATTAGGAGTCCTCATTTTCCAGGAGGATTCCTAATATTTCTTGTAAAATATTCAGATTTCTCTGAAATTCTAATCTGTTCAGCTTACTTAAAAACTTAATTTACAAATTTAAAAACATGTCTGTTTAAAGTGAAGTGTACTAAATGGCACAAAGCTCAGACATTTAGCTACCTAAACCCCAAATGGATTTCAGAAATCATCAGCCGGATCAAGGACCCCAGGGCATCAGTGCCACTTCGACCTTCCCTGTCAGAAGAGAAGGGAAATGAAAAGATGGTGGTCATGGTGAAGGCATGTTGGGATGAATCTCCAGAGAAAAGGCCCACTTTCCCTTCCATCAAGAAAATGTTATGGGAAGCCAGTCCCAGAGGGCGAGTTAGATGTGCAGCAGACGTTTTCTCCTAATTATTTAACCATTAGAATTTTAAAACTATATGACTATGATTGCTTCTGTGTGCCTCTCTCCCTCCCTCCCTCCCTTCTTCCCTTCCTCCCTCCCTCTCTCCTTCCCTTCTTTCCTCCCTCCCTCTCTCCTTCCCTTCTTTCCTCCCTCCCTCCCTCCCTTCCTTCCTTCCCTTTCTTCTTTTTTTTTTTTTTTTTAAATTTACTTATTTATTTATTTTTGGCTGTGTTGGGTCTTCGTTTCTGTGTAAGGGCTTTCTCTAGTTGTAGCAAGCGGGGGCCACTCTTCATCGCGGTGCGCGGGCCTCTCACTATTGCGGCCTCTCTTATTGCGGAGCACAGGCTCCAGACGCGCAGGCTCGGTAGTTGTGGCTCACGGGCCTAGTTGCTCCGCGGCATGTGGGATCTTCCCAGACCAGGGCTCGAAACCGTGTCCCCTGCATTAGCAGGCAGATTCTCAACCACTGCGCCACCAGGGAAGCCCTTTCCCTTTCTTCTTTCATCATATACTCACTCAGTGCCTACCATACACAAAGCACTGTGCTACATGCTGGTTGAAGTCGAGTGGTAAAAATTCTTCCTTTATTTCATAAATGATACAAAAATGGATCAGACATTAGTGCTTTCGTTGCCCTCCTTTGTCCATTCCAGATACCACTTATCAATCAAGGCTCTTGTTCCCAAGGAATTTTGACGTGGCCTCGGAATCTTTTTCAAACCAACATTCCAGGGGTTATGACTAATCCATTGGGATTGGACTGTGGGAAAAAAATTATTCATGAACCTTAGAGTAGGCTATTGATTTAAATTATTCATGCCTCTTGAACAATTTTCTGAGTAGTAGCTTCACATCAGGATAAATGGTGTCATCTTTTGACCCATTGAATGTAAGAAGGCACAGCCATTTAGACGTAGCTTGAGTTGATAGAAGGTCCGGGCTGGGAGTCAGGCATCTCCTCTTAATTTGTCCATTTCACTATACATTCTTAACACAACAGCCCTGTATTCTGCATTTTCCACAAAATAGTTTTAAGTAGTAGGTCTCAGGTCAGTCAATACTTTTTACTTAGAAAATAGGGTCCCCAGTGTTAAGGTAAGAAGTCCATTTCCTATGTGAGCCTCAGTCTCCTCATCTAAAAGATGAGAAACTTAAACGATTTCTCTGAAGACTCTTCTAAAACAAGAGCCTATAGGATCTAGAAATGCCCCTTACATCTGTCATCTGAAAAGAAAACATCTGGTGTTGCCGTCTGAAAAGAAGAGAATGACCCATCCTGAAATGTACATTTCTGCATGACGATGACGATCGGCATGGAGCATGTTGGGAATGGGGGTGATGGGGAGGGCAGTGAAGGCTACTGTTTGTTGAGTGCCCACTGGGCACCAGACACAGCCTTAGTACTCATTATCTCCCTGAATCTACAGAATGACCCGGTGAGGTGTGTATTATTATCCTCATTTCCCAGATGAAGAAACTGAGGCTCAGAGGGTGCAGCTCAAGATCACAGGGCTGTTAAAGACAGGCTCTGTCCTGCCAGGCGGCCTTTTGGCCATTGTCATTTCACTGCTGTCCATTGGCAACCCTTAAGTAGGAAACCTTAAGGGTGAGACATGTTGTCTTGGAATGTATACTTGGATGTTGTGCTCCACTGTGGCCCTAAAGTTCTTGGAAAAAGACTTAAATCTCTGGGTTCTTTTAAAGCCACGTGAATGTACTAGACAGTATGGTGAGCAAGCTGAAAGTGTACACCAATCACTTGGAGGAGGTGGTGGAAGAGAGGACCAACTAGTTGATGGCCGAGAAGAGGAAAGTGGATCAGCTTCTGTCCACAATGCTGCCCAGGTATTCCAAAGTAGCAGGCGCCTTGACAAACCAGGAAGCAACATGATCGCTATTTAAGGAGACCCCACATGGAGAGACTATTTCCTGTGTTCTTTTTCTAAGAGAATGTTAGGCTCTTCTAAAAAGCGTCAAGCATTTTGTGTGTAATTCGGTACACCTTGTAAAGGGAGATAGAGGCAAGGCCCTGGAATCCACAGGAATTAGAGAATGCAGGTCTGTAGAAGATGGAATATAGGGGATGCAGCAAGAGGAAGGGACCACTAGATGGCGCTCTAGTTCCAGGAGTCCAATTAATTACTACCCTCAGTATATTCAGATTCTATGTCTGCCCAAATGCTTTGCACAGTACAATAGGCACCAGTAACTTCAGATTCAAAACTTGCTTATTTTTGGCTCTGTTATCACCTGTGAGCTCTCTAAACACTTAGCAGAGCATCTGCTGTTAAAATTCCGGCACCCTTCTTATGTGTCTTGACCAAGAAATGGGGTTGGGGATTTGAATGTGTCAATGTGAGATTGGTTGATAGAAGCAGAAATGTTAATTTGTGGATCGATGAATGTTTACATTTGCTTCCACATCTGCAGACTGAGTCTTTAAAATCAAATTCTATAACCAATAGGGGCAAATGAAATTCCCTCAGGGAGAAAATCTTTTTGAAAAGGCATTTATATGAACTGCTTCTCACCCCTCCCTGAATTTATACCCACCAATTCAAATATCTCTTTAGAGAAAATGCAGGCAGAGAAATGGGTGTCAAAAGAATCCCTCTAGATGATGGATTTTTGTTACCCCAAAATCTAACCCACCGAAGAAAAAGCTCTACCAGGGAGACTTTGTAGGCGTCTATAGGAGACAAGATGAATGATACTGTTCAAAAACGATCCTATTCTGTGGTTTCAGGTTCATCGGAGAACAGCGCATAGCTGGAAGAGCCGTGGAACCAGAGCATTTTGAGTCCATGACAATCTTTTTCTCTGACATTGTTGGATTCACACAACTCTGTTCTCTCAGCTCCCCGCTGCAACTTGTGCAGCTCCTTAAGGACCTGTACAGTTTACTTGATCACATCATTAAAACTTATGATGTGTATAAGGTGAGACGCCTGGTTCCTGGGTTGTGGAGACACACATGACCCTTGTAGGCTGTCTCCGGGCATGAGTGAGGATTAATCCAGCCCTAGACCTCAGCCAGGTGGAAGGCTCTATTTCGGGCTGGCAGTCTATCTCAATTCATGGCAGAAACTCAATATTTGATTCCTGTTTGTTTTCTTGGAAAAGGGCTTGATTCATCACAGATGTAGGTGCTTGTCAAGAATCATCAGTTGTTCCCTCTGTTTCCTTCCATTATTTTATCTCACAGTAAACACATTTCTAAAACAGGCATTGACCTTCTTCTTGTCTTCCTCCAATTCCCTCCTGAATATATTTTTTCCACATTCAGAGAGGTTCACATTTACTCTCCTTTAAAGATTGTCTTTGGATCTGGCGTTAAGTCTCACTTCTGTTACTGTGATCCTTAGCAATTCAGGTGAAGATAGACCCCCAAGCTTAGACTACCAGACTCACGGCTAAAGGTCAGACAGCAACCACCCGCCTAGTGCTACACTGGGGATGTATAAACAGGGTCACCTAGAGTGAAAAACGAATTTTGCAGGGGAGGAGAGCAAAATAATAATTTGGCTTCATTCACTGGTGGTGATCATGAGGCCACTTTATGTGTTTTCTGACTGTTCAGATGGGGCCAGATCATGACTCTAAGGTGCCCATGTTCACACATTCCTGGTGGGCAGCCACTAGTTCACCAGCTCTGACCGTGATCGCAGGGCTCTGCCTGTGGTCCTGGAATCGGGAAGACTTGGGACAGTGTAATCATGTCCCCTGGCAACACATCCTCAATGGTTATCCCCCCAAGTTCCCCAAAGATGTTGCCTCTGTTCAAGAGCAGAAGGAAGGATGGTACAGATAATCACAAAGAGCAGATCACATTCAGCCAACAAAAATGGAAGCCGCGCTGCTTAGACGAGCCTCCTCTGGGATTTCCTCTTAGTGTTTTCTTCTTAGCTACGTTTTGCATGAACTAATGCTAAAGTCAGTTTATATTGCTAAGGGATGTGCCCATGGTGGGGAGAGGTAGCCTAGAAGCAGTTAGACTTGTGTACTTGTTGGCTTTGGGTAATCTTGGGGTCACCAGGAAGCAGACGTGGTCTGATTGCCTGGTTAAGGCCTGAAATTCCACATTTTCCACATCATCTTTGGATTCTGCTGAAAAGCAAATGTACCTTGAAGGGGCTGTAACTTTATGCTTACACTTGTCATTTATTCTCTGTTGTGAATGAAGTATCTGAAAGATGATTTTATTAGGAGGGCTGGGGAAAAAGAGGACAGATCAGGCAGGTACATACATTTATACATATTTTGTATAATATAAGCATACGTATAATTGTATCTAAGAGCCCTTGTGTGGAGTGAAGACAGTTCACCTTGGATAAGATGGATTGCACTTGATGGATCCATGTGATCCTTCAAGATCTACTCCACCAGTATATTGCTGCCTGTCTAACTGGTTTTGAACTAGGGTTGGGGAAATATAATCACCAGCACTCTCAGATTTCAGAGAAGAAAGCAGAGACTGTGGGGAAGAGGGTGAGGGAAGGAAGGCTTTGTAGGAGGCAGGACAAGAGTAGGAACTTGAGGAAATGCTGGGACTTGGATAGAATGAAGGTCAGGGAGTACGACCCTTCAAAGGATGGGGCCTCAAACAGGATCAGTCATGAGGGGCCTTGTCTCTGACCCCGCCGTCACCCTCTGCCTCCCTCATGATGAACACAAGGCCACTTCCTTGCTTTATTTTCAGGTTGAAACCATTGGAGATGCATACACGGTGTCTAGCGGACTTCCCATCGGAATGGTACCCAAAACGTGGACGAGATTGCCACGATGTCCTTGCACTTCCTCAGTGCCACCATCCACTTCCAGATTGGGCACATGCCTGAGGAAAAGCTTAAGCTCTGGACTGGCCTCCACACAGGTAGACAGCACTAAGGGCAGGTGGCCTTGTGGTCCAGATACAGCAGCAGGTAGTTCTAAATTCACATCCTAGGTCTGAGGCTTAATTTAGGAACCCTGAAATCAAATGGTAGCATCTGCAGGGGAAAGAAAAGATTGAATTCTCTTTGCACGTGTATTTCTAGTTAGTCAGATTGCTTGGTAACAACAAGGACAAACAAAGACTCCAAGGTGTTGAACCCAAATTAGGAGGAGCCCACAAACCAGGACAGTTATTTTGGGCTGCTTTCCCTCCATGCCTCTGCATCAAATGCCCTTTGATCTGTTCTGTTTTTTTTCAAACTCATGGGCTTGTGACTTGTGCGGAAGTGACCTGTACTTGGTTTAATGCCATTCTGTTACTGTCTTGAAATTCTTGATAATTTTTGAATGGAAGATCCCTTATTGTCATTTGAGACTGGACCCTGCAGATTATGTAGCCAGACCTGCTCCTACTTATTCTCCACAGCTTAACTAAAATAAAACCTGACTCCTAACCAGGATGAATTACTCCCATGTCTGTGCCACTGATGCTTTGTTTACATCTCCAATGCATGAATAACACTGTCATTAATTTCTGTCTTAGTCAGTTTGGTTGTTATAACAAACTACCTTAGACTGGGTGGCTTAAACAGCACACATTTATGACAGTTCTGGGGGCTGGAAAGCCTAAGGTCAGGATTCTACTATGGTGGATTCTGGGGAAGCCCTCTTCCCAGCTTGCAGAGGGCTGCCTTCTGGCTACGTCCTCACGGTGGAGGAAGAGAGAGAGCTCTCGTGTCTCTTTCTCTTCTTATAAGGGCACCGATCCCATCATAAGAGCCCTCCCTCTCACGACCTCCTCTAAACCTAATTACCACCTAAAGGCCCCATCTCCTAATACCATCATATTGAGGTTAGAGCTTCAACATGTGAATTGGGGTGGGACACACAAACATTCAACCCATAACAGTTGATTATGTTGCTTTCCACCAAAAGTCTGTGGGTTCTGTAGTTTGCCTCATTGTAAACCCTGAGGTCTATTTCCAAGCTTTGCCCCCAGAGGGTATTTCACGAATATTTATTGAATTGCTTTTGTTGACCTGATTTGCACTGTGGAGTCCCACACTTGGGAAATGCAGACTGGTCATGCCCCTCTGTCCTTCCCTTTGCAGGTCCCATGGTAGCTGGCGTGGTAGGAATCACCATGCCCAGATACTGTCTGTTTGGAGACACTGTGAACATGGCATCCAGAATGGAAAGTAGCAGTTTGCGTGGGTATCGTTTACAGCACTTCGCAAACACACGATCGCTGCCCCTCCGGTCCCCTATCTTTAACCAGAGAGTATTTTTAGAAGATCCATTTGCATTTTGTCTACTCTTTTCCATCTGGAGGATAAGATCATTATCCACTTCAGACAACACTGGTCACAAGCTTTGTAGATGGGTTTTTGCACTGTGTTCTCGATGGAGCCATGTAAACACACAGGACATCTCCTTCCAAGACTTTCCATCCTAAACAGTCAGGTACACATATAGTAAGATCATTTAAATGAGGAGCAGGAGTTGGCAAACTTTTTCTAAACAGGGCCAGACAGTAAATATTTTAGGCTTTGGGGGCTATAGTCTCTGCTGCAACTATGTAACTGCTGTTGTTGTGTGAAAGCAGCAATTTGCAACATGTAAATGTTGGGTGTGTTTATGTTCCAATAAAACTTTATTTTGCAAACACAGGTGGTGGGCAGGATTTGGCCTGTAGGTAGTAATGTGCCAACCCTGCTGTATAGTTTTGGCGATGCCAAAGAAATCGATGGCCAGGAACTCCCGGGGACATCAAATTCTTTTGCATTACAATAATTTTATTGTATTGATTATTACTAGACACATATATGCCATTTATCAGCTGAGACATTTATCAGCTGGAAAAAATAATTACTCAGTGATTTAAGTTTTGAAAAGTTTCAGTTAACATTCTTTTGAATTTGTAAATCTTCCACAGTATATAAAAACACACAAAAAATCTTTTCCCCTCTGATTACTTTGTTGTCTAAGTTAATCAACTGAGTCTCAAATCCAGATTTAAACGTCTCTCTTAGCTTGTAAGTAAAGAGCTGAAGGACAAAATATGAAGTTAGAAATGCTGATGTAGGCTCCAAACCTGACTTTAGCTGCAGTTCTGGTTACAAAGGACATTTTCAGTGGTACATTGCAGCTCTGGTACTATCCCAGGGAGCCTGAGGACCCCAGCTGCCCTCATCCATCAGGAACACCAACTTGCATATGGACCCAGTTCTGTCTTCTGTTTCTAAACCGAATGTATTAAAGCTTGAGCGACACCCAGCAGCACCTGAGCAATGCCTGGATGTTTGGGGGTCCAAGTCCACGTGTCCTAGACGTGAGAGAGGTTGTCTGTGATTTGCTTAGTGAGAGGTGCTGGCGGTCCAAGAACTTGAGCCGTGTGTGTAGCATTCCCTCCCCACAGTAGCCCTTGCCCCACTGACATCCATATGAAATTCACAACCAAGGTGATGACTAGGGTAAAACTGGTTTCTGGCAGCTCTCCGGATTCAGGTCTCTCACAGCACTGCAGGCGCCCTGCTGGCGTTGGGAGGATGTGATTTGCAAAAGACTGCATTCCAGTCAAGGTAAGACCAGACCAAATGCGTGCCCACCCCACCACCCCGCCCCATTTGGGTCCCTGAAGGAGATATTGAGGAACTTAGATGGGATGAGTGAACCTCCATGCCGTGGTTCGTGGAGACCACGAAGGTCCATGTGGAGGCTCTCATGACTGTGAGGTTATCTTCCTCCAAAGAGGACTGTACAATTCCCTTAAATGGTCAAACATGGAATCTGTGACTTTGGCTCCAATCTAGACCAACCTCTTGTGTGATGCCTCCTTTCTCTTTGCTACACTGGTCTCCTGGCTTCTGCTTGAACACCCCAGTCTAGTCTCCCACAAAAGCAACAGCAAATATAAGCCCAGGAATTATAATGTCCACATTCTTCTATTTCCCTTCTCCTGAGTCTAAAGTGCCCAGGTGGAGGGGATGGAAGCCCATTGGTTTGGGGGCACTTGGACCTCATCTCTACACATTTAAATATCTCTTCCCTTTCTCTCTGCCTTCCTTTCCATCCTGGCTCCCTGTCCATCACTGAAACGTACCATGATACCGTCTCCTCTTTCTGATAAGCATTGCCGTTTCTGGGGGTGGTGGTGGTACTCCTCTTGAGATGTTCTCAAGAGCATCTTGGAGATGTTCACAGTGGGAGTGGTGAGCGGTTACTATGACATTGGGAGTTTGAGTGGGTGTCAGGGTCCAGGGAAAGAAGTGAAAGGGAGGAGGTACCTTCAATTCCACAGTTTGCTAAGTCTGGCTCTGGCATGATGTATTTCATCAACGGACTTCAGGTAGGAGGAAGATTTTTCTAGATGTCAGCAGTGTAGACCTAGCTTTGAATCCTGTCCCACTTGTTCCTAGCTGTCTCATTTGGGGTCTTAGTTTTATCATCTGTAAAATGGGAATGGTGATAATACTGCCCTCAAAGGGTGGCTGTGGGGATTAGCTGTGAACCTGTATGTGAGGTGTTTCACTTGGTGCGCTACTCATAGTAAGAGCTCAGTAGATTTTATTATTATTTTAAAAAGATTTTCTTTGCAACGGACTTTAGCCTCCACTGGCCCTCAGCCCATAGACCGTCGCTGACTGTCCATCTAGGCTGATCAGCAAAGTCCAAGGATATGACCACGATTTCATCTACACTGAAGCTTTTCCCTCACCAAGGCAGCTCCTGCCTTGTTGCAGTTCTGGCTACAAACAACGTTCTCAGGAAGCGAGTAAGGGCGACCTGAGTTGTCTGCTGAGGGACCACACTTGACAGGCAAGCTCTCCTGTTCCGTGATTCACCAGCTCTCCTTTGCTTCCCACAGGGCAAAGGAGAACAAACAACCTTCTGGTTGAAGGGCAAAGAAGGCTTCACTATTCCACTCCCCGAATTTCCTGAGGATGAAGCTAAAGTCCCAGAGATCTTCTGAGGTGAGTATTTTCTTCAAAGGTGTTTGTGGGGTCCCAGGAAAGTCCATGGGTGTCTTAAATATCCCATTCAGGGGTTGTAGTTCTGGGGTATTGAGTCAGTCTCCCAGTAGGGGGAGCCATCTAGCTGGCCTCCTCCGTCCACCCTGGAGTCCTGTGGCCTAGAGCAAAGGTGGAGACGGATGAGCTGGATACAGTGAACTCATTTCCTGGGAGACCAGGGCTGCCGCTCCCAGACCGGCCAGTGAGCCTGCCTCCCTGCCAGAGGTTTCCAGCCCATTAGCTTGCAAATTTGCAGTGAATCCAATTTCACCCTGGGAAAGGGGAAAGCTGGAGAATGAAGCCTGGGGCCAGGGACCTGCCTTTCTTTGCAAACTGCCTGCTCCCTAACCTTTAGTGTTTATTATCTTTATCAGCTAATCGACCTGCAAGGACATAGAAGCCCACAGCAGAAGGCATCTCAGGAATGTTTTCAGGGGCTAAAGCTCTAACTGAGGGGTGAATCGCTGAAATCCAGCAGGTTCAGGCCGTCCCAGGCAGGCAGAACCCCTGCAGTCAGTGGCTGGAAGGCCTGGCCGTGAGCTCTCACTTCCTGTGAGCACTGCAGCTTCCAAATGGATCATGTCCCATTCTCAATTTATTGCTTAATTTCTTTCTTATCCATCCGCAGGACTCTTCTTCTGCCCAGAGGTGGGCAGCTGAATTCTAGGAACTTCACAGACTCCATTTTCTATGACACGATTCCATTTTCATCTTATTTATGTATTTATTTTTGGCTGCATTGGGTCTTCATTGCTGTGTGCAGGCTTTCTCTAGTTGTGGCGAGCGGGGGCTACTCTTCATTGAGGTGCACGGGCTTCTCATTGCGGTGGCTTCTCTTGTTGCGGAGCATGAGCTCTAGGTGCGTGGGCTTTGGTAGTTGTGGCATGTGGGCTCAGTAGTTGTGGCTCACGGGCTCTAGAGCGCAGGCTCAGTAGTTGTGGCGCATGGGCTTAGTTGCTCCATGGCATGTGGAATCTTCCCAGACCAGGGCTCGAACCCATGTCCCCTGCATTGGCAGGCGGATTCTTAACCGCTGGACCACCAGGGAAGTCCCAAGGATTGAGAGCTTTTGACTGATGCTCGGAAGGAGGGAAGGTAGAGGCATTTTTATGAAGGGACAGGGGAGTTACCTTAGCATGGAGACAGTAGGCCAAAAGTTATCTTCTCATGCCTCATATCTTCTTCCCTTGTTTGGGATCAGGGCTTCTGGGTGCTAAGCACTTTGTTCCATTATGAAAGGGAACAAGGCAACTTCTGCTATGGGGTCTCTTAGAGAGATTGGCCAGTTCCCACCGACCTATCCATCTATCCATCCATCCATCCATCCATGCATCTTTATGAACATTTCATTAATTCAAAGAGCATTTATTGAGTACTTACTCTGTGCCAGGTACCACATTGGGGGACACAAGAAAATATGAAACTTTCTATGATCTTTAGTTCTCAGCTTAGCTGGGGAGAGGAAACATAGTAGTAATGCAACATATTGAGGACTAACAGGTATGTACAAAAGAGCAGAAGTAACTGAGAAATCCAGTACTGTTACATTGAAAGAGAATTAGAAAATAACACACAGATGTAGGGATGGGGTGGGATATGACAATCAACTATCATTATCCCATCTTTGTATCTGTACGGAGTGTGTGTGTTTGTTCCCTTCCAGCCCTAGCCCACATGCTTACACAGTTATGTTCATATAATAAAAACTTTGTTACTTCTGCCTTTTTCATCAAACATCGTAACATAAACATCTGGCATCCAGTCACACACATGCACATAGAACATATATACACATGTGCCTACATATAAACATTCACACACACATGTGCATATATACATACACATGTATGCACATATACATATATACATGCACATATACACATATACTGAGTATATACAGACAGCAATCTCTCTATATCTATCTCTCTACAGCTATAGCTATAGCTGTATCTATCAATTGGTAGAGATTTATGTGCCTGTGTATACTCAGTATATATGTGTGTATATATATCCATGTCTATATATTTTGTTTGAATTACTCAAGTTTAGAGAGAGAGAGACAGAGAGAAGATGTCTTTAGGGTTCATAATTAGGAATTTTGATAAGAGCACTTTCCTAAAATCTATATTCAGGGTTTTTTTCTATGTCAACCAAGGATACCTAAGGGAGAAAGTACCCTTTCCTCCTTCTCTAAATGTCTGTTTTATGTTTAGCACTAATGGGAATTTGCAAGAGAGATTGTTTGGAGAGTGACTTTCTCTTAATTCCTTAGTAGAGAAGTTGTGAGACATGAAACATGCAACCAAACATCATGGGGCTGTTAACTTTGAGTTGAAGCACATGCCGTTGCTGGTGACAGACATGAGGGCCTTAGAGACAGGGATGACCACAAAAACTTTTCCCCCAGACATTAATCATACAAAATGGCTCTGCCTCCTTGCCGAGGAACACAATACTGGAATTTTTGAAATGCAATTGTAGGATAAAATGATTGAAAACCTGTGAAATATATGTGAATTTAAGAAGCTCTAGTTGTAGAAACCAGTGGGAGGGTTGAAGAATTGGCTACCAACATGATATATTTACACTGTAAGCTATCGTCATAGGTTATTTATTTTAAGGCATTTTATTTATTCCATAGCACCACCAAGAGATACAAGATCATTAACATTATGATAAAACAAAACAAAACTAACACAACTTTGTTTTACTCTGACAGCCAAGGATTTATGATTATGGCTGTGAGTATGCTATTTAAGAGTTTTTGACTAGAACCAATGAAATACGTCTTCTGTCCTTCCTGACTACAAAAATTCTGAATTTATAGGAAGAAGAGATCCCAAACTGGTTGGAGCACCAGCTTTGAGACCAGTTTCAGCTACGAGTCATTTTAATCTAGCCTATTGCTAAACATGCACTCTGTGTCTCCAGAGATTTGAGAACTAGCTTAATTTCTGAGTTCATTAACACAGTTGTAAAAGAACCATCAAACTACAGATCTCAAAACTTCTCAAATACATTAAATACAGAGATACAAACTGACGTGTTTTCCAATGATAAGCCCGCTAATTGAGTCTATACAAGACAAAGAACAGAATTTAAAGCTCAGGCTTTTCCTAGCACATCTCAGCTTCTAGCCTCAAACCGGGGTCCTCAGTGCATTTTCAGGGATCTGCCAATTCTCTACCAGGACCGCTTCTTTCCGTTTTTGTTTGCTTGACCGTGTAAATCATTACTCTCAACATATTCTGGATCACTGGGGTGGCAGTGCTCTCAGCATGAGAAACCACGTGATTTCACTGGCCATTTGTCTTCATTTTATTTGCATTTGTGTTTCCGATTTTTTGTTGGTTCCATTCGAATGGTCGTAGGTTACTGAGACAAAAAAAGATATGGGCTTGAATGTTGAAGTAAAGCCTAAATGAGGTCAGACCATTCTCTACAAATGAAGATTTCTTAGCAGAGCAAATAGAAATAGTGAGAGCCTTGGGCATCACGAGAAGGATGGGGTCGCCAAGCTGCAGAGAACCTGTCGTGGCAGTCCCTCTGAAGCCTGTTACAAGCAGCAGTTTCATTTAGGCAATGCCACATTATCATGGTCAATGAATGCTAATGTGAGTTTTACTCTTTTTGTAGCTTGAGTCCTATTCAATTTGTAATATTCTTTCGATCTTAGACGTATATATCAGCTATAAAAATAAGGAGTGTACGCCTATATAATGTTTATACATATTTAAGAAAACTTATAATAAAACACCAGTTGGGTTAGCACTCACTGGGGGCTCTCAAGAATCATTTTCCTTTATATTATTCAGGTTTGAGCAAACGAATGTTTTCTACTCTGATTCCCACATCATCATTTGAAAGATTAGAACCCCCACCTGGTGGCTCAGCCCTGGTCTTTAGATAGGAATTGCACAGCCTCAATGACAAAGGCTCCTCCGGCAAAGTTGGTTGTTCCTGTGCATTCTGTCCTCAGCACTGACTTTGTGCTTATGCCCTACCTTCTCCTCAAAATGCTCAGCTGCGCTTGGTTGGGTGTGCTAGTCTTTTAAAATTAGAATAGCTTTCAAAGGAGTCCGCTGCAGTCTCGACTTGACTATGGGGAAAGGAGACTCCTCCGCCGGCTGCAGGGGAGGGATGGCAGAATCTAAGAGCCACAGGAAGTCACAAGAGGAAGTGGGGCACCGAAGAAAAACAATCACTGAAATTCACGAAAATCACTGGAACACATATTTGGCAAAGCGCTGTTCTCTGCTCCCCAACAATACGGTCTTCTGTTTGTTCTTTTTGGCAGCACACTAAATGTGAGTTTGTCATTGACAGAGGAGATGGTCTTGGGTGGAGGAGCTGCAGCTGCCTGCCTGGCTCTCCCTTAGAACACAGCACAAATCCCCAGCAACACGATGAGGTGATAGAGAACATCTGTGGACCAGACAGGAAAGGAGACAGTTCGACAAGGAGCAAGGAGAACTCGACAAAAGAGTCAACTCAACATAACTGAGTCAACTCAAGGACGTTAAGTAGGTTTTCATAAAACTCTGCACATTTGGTACATAGTCAGTTTTGTTCATCCTCTGGGGTTTGCATAGCTCACTTTCATCAGTACAAAGAACCCAACAGATACGCCTAGGATAGGGACCTCTGACAGATGGGAACCCGAACTTCGATAATACAGTGACGGTGCGTTTCACTGTAGACTCCAGATGGTGCATCTGAGAGTCTCAAACAGTTGGTTTGCATGATTTCCTGTAATTGTGAGAGCAAATCCTACATCTGTGAGTTTGTTTATAAATAGAACTGCCTTACCCATCTTCTCGCATCATTTGTTGAGATCTTGGGTCTTAGCTGAAATGCATCTTCCTCTAAGATGCTTCCCGGGCTGCTGTCTAAATCATTATTCAGCCCCACCCACCATACTTCATGCATATTAGGAAGGGCAGGAGCCTTGCCTGCCTTGTTCACTGCAGCAGTCGCACCACCTAGAAAAGTGCCTGGTACAGAGTCAGTAATTATGGCTAATCTCTACTGGATGTTTGTTGCTTTCTGGGCATTGTTTAGTGCTCTTAGTTGTAATAGTTAATCCACACAACAACTTCTGTGTATGATATGGGCAATTATTAACCCAATTTCATAGAGGAAACTGGGGAATGCAGGAGTGGGGTCATGGCCCAAGGTCACTCAGTTCATGAGGGGCAGGGTCATAGAACGGACTCAGAAATATTTGCTGAATGAACAGATCATTGAAAATCACGTTTTCTGAACACAGAAACCCAAGAGGAACCACCTGGTGATGTCTTTGCTTAGACTTGGTAGGGGGGTGGGGGAGCCAGCTCTGCTTCACCCAGCTTGCCCCCAGCCCCTCCCTCCCTTCAGAGCTCAGGGGCTGGTTGGAGAGAGACCTTTCGACCTCCAATCCCCCTCCGCCTCATTCAGGTAAAGGCTTTGCTGGGGCCAAAGGTAAGCCTCTTTTAAAACACACATCTGCCTGTTAAAAGCATTGCCCAGAGCTGTCTCTTTTCCTTACCTGAGAAGCTATAGAGACCGGAGGATCCCCTGCCTGTAGTGAGGAAAGAAAGAGAATACAGAAGGTTTAAGAAAAGATCACAGAGGGAGAAGTCTCAGAGCTGTGTTCCTAAAACACAAACCTGACTGGATTCTCCCCTGATGAAACCAACCCGCTCCCCATTGTCTTTAGCACAAAGTTTCTTGCAGGGCTGACAAAGGCTTCATCTCACACCATTTTCATCTCGGCTCTCTATGGCAGGGGTTGGTAAACTTTCTGAAAAGGGCGGGTGATAGTAAACTTTTTCAGCTGCGCAGGCCACTTGTTCTCTATTGCAACTACTTGATGCTGTCGAAAGTAGCTGGAGACAAGCCCTAAATGAACCAGTGTGGCTATGTTCCAATAAAACTTTCTGTATATACGATGAAATTTGAATTTCATATAATTTTTGTGTGTTATGAAATATTGTTTCCTTTGATTTTTTTCAACCACATAAAAAGGAAAAACTGCCCTTAGCTTACAGGTCATACAAAATCAGGCAGCAGATGGGGTTGGGCTCCTGACCAGAGTTGGGTGACTGTCCTCTAAAGCTCCCAGGCCTTGCCCCGCCTCGATGTCACAGCACTCTTGAGGTCAGACTTAAAGATGACTCGCAGAGGTCCTCCCTAAGCCTGACTATGCTGAGCTGCCTACGCATCTATTCCCATAGACCCTACCTCTTCCACCCCCACTAACAGTAATCTCCCTTTCCCTTAGCATTCAGCATCTCCCTCCTTGCTGGATGGTACATTCTTGAGGACAGGGCCCGTGTGGGTCTCCTTTATTTCTGAAACCCCAGGGCCCACCCAGCTCCTTTACTAGTTTTGTTGACATGCCCTGGATGCCCCAGTACGTTTCATTTTCTATTATCATTATCACCTGCACACTGTGCCTGGAAGCTCAGCACTTCCTAGTCCCTGGGGGGCATTGGAATTGAGGCCACAGGCCGAACTTTTCAGGGTAGTTAACAAACCTCCTTGATCGGGCGTGAGTTACCCACCCCCCAGGTGAGGAGATGCGTTGCAGGTAAAGGTTGTGTCTACAGGCACAACTGGTTTGGCAATTCAGTTAAAATGCTCAAACCGGCCGTGCCTGTGGACGCAGCCCAGCTTGAGGGCAACCATTTGGAAAACAGAGAAGCTTACTACGGAGGGAGAGCTCGACGACCAGGACGCCCCCAGTCTGGTCCCGGAGGAGGCGTTTTCGTTTGTCACAAGTCTGGAGACCCAGGAGAAGCCGAGGGGAGAGGTGGGATGAGAAACAAACAGAGGAGAGAAAAGAGATTTTTTTTTAAGAAGTCACAAAGTTGATGGAGTCAAAATTCCCCAGGCCTCAGACATTAGTTCCCTTATTGTTTTTATAACCCAGAGAGATGTATGTCATTGCTTCTCCAACTTGAGAAAAGGAAGAAATCTTTCCGGCCTTAACTCTTCAAGCTGGAACAAATCCACATTGCGTGTGGGAGGAACTGACTCCGTTTCTTTTGATGAGAAGTAAGGCTTTTTCCCATAGTTACTCTCATCTCTGTGATTTGAGACGTGGATACCCGCAAAATGTGTTCTGGTTCATTTTCTTTTTAAAATGTAGTGCCAATAATAATCCTTTCATGAACAGTTAAATGTTTCTCTACTCCCTTCCCTTTCTCTGTTTTTGCTCATAAGTGACCACTGTCTGGCCCAATGAATCAACAGAAATAGAGATTATCATCTTATTTCTGTTGGTTACTATAGGCAATGCGAGCAGGTACCCTCCTCAGAAACACTGTGTCCTTCCTCACTGAGGTCTCCGGTCCAAATAGACTGGAGGAGGTAACAGTTTGGAATTTAACACTTTTAGATCTTCAAGGCAGTGGTTCTCAAACATGCGCGCCCCTTGAAGAGCTTGTTAAAACACAGATTGCTGGGTCCGCCCAGGGTGTCTGAATCAGGTGGTCTGGGGCCAGGGGTTGGGGTGGGGGGCTGAGAATTTGCATCCCTAACAAGTTCCCAGGTGATGCTGAAACAGTGTGGACCACACTTTGGAACCACTGCTCTAAGGACCAGGTTCTCACCTGGTCGCAATGGAAAATCGTCTTCCACCTGAATTCATTACGCGTGTTGATTGATCCTGCAGCAACTTCTTGGTGGAGGAGGTGGAGGGGAAGCTGACCGTCCTGCATGAGCTACTAAACATGTCTGGGAAGCTGAGCCCTTCCTCTCACGTGGTCGGAACAGCTGTGACCTCATGTCACGAATTCCTGCAACATCTCTCTCGTCCATCTTAAGTCTCCGAGATGGACGTTCAGGCTGGTAAGTCAAGAGCTAAAAATACCTACCTTCGACTTCCATCCAGAGCCTATTGCTACCAGCTGAATTTTGAATCTCCCTTGTCCTGTTAACTTTTTCAAAGCATCTCCATGTCTGTTGTTTCTTTCATTTTCCCTAACATTGCTCTCTGAAAAGAGAAGGGCCGCCATTACTCATCACCACTCTATCTTTAAAGAGGAGAAAACCAGGCTCTGGGGTTAAGTGACCTGGGCCAGACCATGTAGCTTGTTCGTGGCGGGGGCAGACACGCCTGGAACGTCTGCCCTACCCTCAGCAGCCTTTCTCCAGTATGTCCTCACACACATCTACGCTGGTCTGTTGACAATTTCCCAGGGAAAAATACAGCTTCTCAAATACCGTCCCGTCACCCTCACAGCCTCAGGTAATAGTCTCATTCCGGGAAGGATGGCTCACCACTGGGCAGGAGAGCTTCTCACTGTCACAGATGAAAGTCTCACAGTGTAACCACACCTTGGACAATTTGGGGATGTTCTGGAACCGGAAAGCATTGAATTGGAAGGTTGCCCTGTGGTCTTTCCCATTCTCATGCACGAGGACTGTTTCATCCGTAGGGCAGCTGGAGCACACGGGGTCGGGGGAGGGAAGGGGGAGAGACAAGGTCATCTCATGAACTCCAGCAAGGGCGCCTGAGGCAAAGTCACGCACGGCCTCCCCTGGGCTTTTACACAGCACGTTATCCTTCTGAAGCACTGTGGCAGCACCTCACTTATCCTCATTTCTTTGGGGTCAGTTGGAGGAGCTATGAGATGGCTGTGACCATCCCCATTCTACAGATAGAGTACAGCAAGGGTGGAGCAACTTACGAGAAGCCACACATCTGGAAGTCACCACACCTCTGTTCCCAAGAAATGAAATCCCCCAGACAACGTCCTCCAGAGGACTGGGATACGTAAAGACTCCCAGCATATGTCCAAAATAAAGATGGTGGTGCTGGGAACGGCATTTCCCAAAGTGCTCTCACAGCCACCTACGCCCAGGTCACACCCAACATATTGCTGTGTGTGTATTGTGGGGTTTTGCCACTGGGAATTTGAATTTACATTGTACTATTTAAGCGGTGCTATATCTATTCTATTATATAATTACCTTTGTAAAGATATTTTTAACATGAGCACGGAAAAAAATGGCTGGAAGGATACCATTTAAATGTTAACACTGGCTATTATAGACAGTTTTTGTTTTCTTCTTTCACCTTTATGTTTTTTTTTTTAAATTTTCTATAATGAGAATGTAATATTTGGGAAGTTTCAAAGTCCCAAATGTACAACTGCAGTAAAAGAAAAAATAATGACATAGATGGGCATTTGTCGAAACCAATTGTTCTCACCTGGGGGCCATTTTGCCCCCCAGGGGAAATTTGGCATGTGGTTGTCATGACTGGGGGGAAGATACCCCTGACACCTAGAGGGTAGAGACCAGGGATGCTGCAGAATGCCCTACAGGGAACAGGACAGACCCCATAACAAAGAATGATCCAGCCCCAAAAGTCAACAGTGTCGAGATTGAGAAAGCCTGGTTTAAGCACAGTAATTTTTCATTAACCAAACACATATGGATTCCCTACTTAAGTGCCAGACATTCAGCCAGCTTGGGAACAGACACAGTGGTTCTGGGGAATGCACAGCGAGACCCACAGAGTGTGAGGGCCTGTATGCAGGTGACGATGAGCACCAGAGCCTGTCCTCTTCGGAACAAAGGTCTCTGGGTTCAAAAGCTTAAGACCAGTGGACAGCACCGCAGTGGAACCTGAAGTTCATGCCCCGCCTGGCGTGTCTCTCTGACTCTATCGTCCTTCCAACTCAACACACACACTAGGGAGCAGTGCAGCCGCCCCAGGGAAACTTCATGGGGGACCCTCCCCCATCCCAGTCCACCAGAATCAGACATTAGGGGCCAAATTAGAGGTAGGACGGAGGGGGTGTTAACTCTGAGAGTGAGTGAAACGAGCCGTGAAAACTGCACCTTATATCTGGACCAGGGCCAGAAGCTGGGATCTGTTGGTGGTGGCCTCTGAGCAGTGACAGGAGCTAGGGGCATCTTCTGAGCTGTGAAACAAGACTCTTGAAGGATCATTTGGTCATTAAACCGGAGACCCTTGTACGAACTCAAGACTAAGTCCTTAAAATAGCTTCTGGCTGCTGGAGTGTCCAGGTATGGTGTCAGACAGTGGGAACAATGTAAAGCAGAGCTTTGCTGGCGGCAGGAAGGAGGCAAGTAACAGGCAGGCTTAGATGCCCTGGCACTGCTGCCTCTTGTCTCTGGCTGTGGCACCTGTCCCTCCGTGACAGGTATCTCGGGATTGTGGAACACCCACGGGGAGGCTTTCACACCATCATCACTTCCCCACCTGAGATCAAAATTCCTATTCTAATCTCTCCAGGCATTCTTGAAAACTGGCTTTTCCTTCCAAAGGGCCTGGTGTGAGCCAAAACCATCTGGGAGGTTATGGGAGTGGCCTTTCTAATTCTCCCCTTTGGCACTGGTCTTCGTGCAATTATCTCCAACCTCAAGGGGCCATTTCAGTTAGGCAGTATTTGCAACTAGGTCAGGGTGTCTTTAATTTAGCTGTGCTTAAATGCAGAGTCCCAGGGTTCACCCAGGGACCTTCTGATGTTGTAGGTTTACAACGTGTCTGCATGTGTAGCAGATACCCAAAGGAATTCCTGTGCACACTAGGGTTTGAGGACCGCTTGTAGCGACTACCCCAAAGTCACATGCATTCCCTTTTCTGCCATATTACACATCCACTAGGTGAGCAGGGACACTAGAATTATCTGAGGAGATGATTCCGTGGTGTGGCAGAAGCCTTTGCCCTTGTGTGGCTATTGTTTGAGAGAGGTTCCCAATGCCTCTTGGTAATTTCAGGGTCCCTGTAGGTCAGTAGTTTATTTCAGAATCTCCCTGAGGTCATTTGATTTGCACCATCATCAACAGAACCTAAATGAATCATTCAAGGACAGATGTGAAATAAGGACCCAAACTAAGCTCCCATCTCTGCAGGAAGGTGGGTTGCTTGGGTGTGGGCCTTGCTGGCCTGTCCTACCTTGTGTTATCAAGAGATAACGCTGCCCAGATCATCCATCCCTTTACTAGCTTAGACTCTGGGTAAGTTTCTGAACTTATCTGTGCCTCAGGTTCCTCATCTATAAAATAGTGATTGTTATATTACCTACTCTATAGGAAGTGTAGTGAAATTGAAATAAATTAGTATTAGTAAAGCACCTACCTAGAGTAATGCCTGGTATGTTGTAAGGGCTGTATAAGTGTTTGTTAAATAAAAATAGATAAAGATCCAAAGTGGCTTCACCTTTGTTATCTTATCATCTTTGTCCCTGGCGGCAGTGTTTACTCAGCCCTGATGGGTCCAGTGTAACTGGTCTGCTTTGGTTTGGGGAATGGCCTCTTCTGTGTTTACTGTTTGTTGTGTGGATGACGCCTGCACCTCTAGTCTAACTCATCCTCTCCTTTGTTTTCCAAAGTTACAATTCTAAGTGCTTCTAGACAATTGTCATCTCAAGGTCAATATGTCATCCCTGAACTCAAGGAGAATCCAAACTCCCTTATCCAGAACCCCTCTTCCCTAGGAGCCTACGACAAACACTTTCTCATCTTCACAATTCTCGGTGCAACAGCAGAAAGCATTCTTTGCCACATGTTCCTCAGACATTGTACCCTGTCCTTCCCTCTACCATATCCAATTGGTTGCTAAATTTTTATTGCTTCTCCCTCCCTTGGGTGACGTTGGATGACCTTCTTTCCATTCACTTGGCTACAACCTTGATTCAGGTCTTATCACCTTTGGCTCTAGACCTGCCACAGCCTCTAATCTGGTCTTCCTACCTCCCATGTTCTGTTTCTAACCACCCTATGTGTGATTTCCAGAACCACATTTCTATACTATAATCCCATTACTTTAGTCCTCTACTCCAAATTTTAAGAACTCCCCATTACCTATGAAATTATTAGTAAATAAAAACAATGATATTATTAAAATTGATTGAATACCAGCTAGGTACTATGTACTAAGCTTTTTACATGGATATCTAAGTTAGTTCTCATCAGGGTTCTGATGTCAGATTGATTGGATTTGAACCCAACCTGCCCACTTCCCCATAATGATTGGATGTGAACCCAACCTGCCCACCTCCCCATAAACACACACATACACTAACTATGTGATATTACTTAACCCCTCCTGTGCCTCAGTTTTCTCATCTGGAAAATGGGGATGATAGTAATAATACCTACCTGTTGTAAGGCAAATGAGTTAATATATGATAAAGCTCTCAGAACAGAACCTGGTACCTAGAAAGCACTATGTAAGTGATTCCTGGTATCAGTACTGTCTGGAAGCACAGAGGAAGTCACTGATGTGACCCTAACAGGCTCCACCTCTTCCTTCCAAGCTGTCCCAAGCCAGAGCAGCCCTGGATCTACCTAGCCCCACCTCTCAGCCCTGCGGTCTAGAGAGCCGTACCTACCCCTTGTTGATCAGCTGCCACTGCAAGGGATACATGAAATCAGCCGAAGGTGTGGCCCAACAGCTGTTCACAACCACTTTAAACCTGGAAATGAAGCAAAACGCATCACTGTGAGCTAGGGAGTTGTATGCCTAGAAACTTTGGGTGATTAAAAAGCCTCTGGGCTGTTTTTGTTTGTCTGTTTTTCTCTTCTTTGTATTTATAAATACAAACATTAAGAACACACACTTACCTAATGCTTAACCCTTTGGCTTCTACTCCTGCAAACAGATCTGAACCAATTTCGGAGGTCTCCAGGATAAAAGGCGCTTCTTTCTTAACGGAGAACTTGGCATTCTTTGGAAGGAAATTGACACTGGGCGTTATGATCTGTCAGACTGAGCAGCTGGGTCTGACGGGAGCAGATGAATCGGGATGGAAGGGGGGAGGAACAACCCAAAGGCACAGGTACATGAGACCAAAGTGAGACCCGCCGGGACCAGAGAGGCTGTACCTCCTAGGATGCTGGTGCCATCTTAGAAGGGATGAGGACATCACATGTATGTCCAGGAGACTGCGCTATATAGAGACCAAAATCATAGACTGCTGTCCCCGGTGTAGCCAGAGGTGCTTCTCCTGGCTCCATCTCCCGGGAACCAAGAATTGGAATATTGGAATAATACCTCCACTTGCAGGGGAAGCTTCCTGATTATGTTACATAGTGGAGCACAGAATCTGCACCCTTAATTCAATTTCTGAAGCAAAACGCTTTTAAGGGTCAGTTTTTCCACTTCTCACCTGACAGTGAGGCAATACTCAGTGTGACTTCCCCCTACTTTCTTTGTAACATGAAAATTAGGGACCTATGTCCAGATAGCTTCACCCTTTAGTACCTGGACAGTTTATTTTGGCAAATTCTGGGCTCTGCCTTTTAATAGGGGCATTAACCCAGGAAATCATACAGAGAAAAGAGTCACTAGGATGATGAATGGACCACCAAGAATGGGATGATGTTTAGTTTGGGAAAGACAAGCTTGAGCTAGTTGAAGGACCATCAGTAACGTGTAGTATCGTTTCAGAGGACAGAACCAGGACCAGTGGGCCAGAGTTCGGAATGTCAGATTTCATGACATCAGATTTCACATGCTGACCTAACGTGAGAAGGTCCAACTTGCCATTGCCCTTGGAAGAGGTGGGGAACCCATCCTTCAGCAGCCTTGCAGAAGGGTTTTGGGCATTGGGTGGAAGGTCAAGATTAATCACCTCTGAGGTTTGTTCTGACTCCGGAAGTCTATGATTTTGGTCTCTATTGCTTGCCTTCGTTCCATCCCAAGCTTTGGCATTTGTTTCTGTCTAACTAAAAGGAATAGTCAATACCATTTTGATTGAATAGAAGTCAACCTAATCCCACTCTGACATTGATGTTCAACCCTATAAAGGTAACAGTGCTGGTGCTAGGATTTCTCAGTTTCCACTTTAAACAAGGTCAAAGTTCACAATTGTGAGAATGACTACTTCCTCAGGCATTTACTTTGTGCCAGGCGCTGTGCAAAGGGTTTTATAAGGATTATTTCATTTAACCCTCATAACAAACCTCTCAGATAAGTGCTATTATTATCCCCACTTAACAAATGCAGAGGCGGAGGCCCAGAGAGGTTAACTAACTTGTCCGAGGTCACACAACTAGTAAATGGCGGAAACAGGCTTCAAACCAGTGGTCTGATGTCAAGGCCTATTTTCTTAACCACAATGCTAGGCTACTTCTACAAGTTGACTACCTTCCTTTATTTCGGATTGGGAGTCAAGATAACTTTACCAAGAATACCAACCACGGACCGTTGGCAGAATTGAGTGGAAGGGGGTAGAGAGAGAAGAGAGGAAGCGTGCTGAGTAGAACTGGTGGTTTTGGAGCCTGGCATTTGGAGCTCTCAGAATCCTAAGCAACTAGCAGAGCATTGATTCTATTGTGCCATGCAGGGCACAGCTCGGTCTCTGGTAATTTGATGGAAATATATGCAGCTAGCAGCTGTTGCTTCAGAAACACACAAGAATGCCCTCAAAGCAGAAGAAGGGAGGAGAAGAAAAATACCAACCTCATGGGTAAGGCACAGGAAACCGAGCCCATTGTGGGAATGTTAATCAGTACCAAAGTCTCGGTTATAACCTCAGAGCCCCCTCGTTGCCAAGGTTTTTTTGTCCTGTAAGGGTCTTGGTGGGCCCTAGGGAAGGCCTTAGCCTCATTTCTAACAGTTCAAGGAAGCAGTCTGTCTAGCCCAGAGGATGGCCTGGGTGATGCTGAGGACATGCTTCCTAATTTTTGTTTTTTCTTAAGAAAGTTATAAGATTTGATATTTCTGTCTGAAACTTAGCTCCACATAACTGATGGTGGATGATGACTTTTGACAATCGTGGTGCCTCTCCATTTCCAACTGTTGTAAAACCTTCATAGGGTCATATCTATAATTTTATCTGGTTAAAGCAACAATCATGTATTTCCAGACAGGGACTCAGTAGTAAAGACAGCCTGTCATCAGGATGTCCCCTGAGTCTGTTGTCAATGTGTGAAGCTTATTTTCCTCTCTGGATAACCTTCATCAGTTACTACAGTGGTTTTGCCATCCTTTCATCACCCTGGTGATCCACGCTGTTTTAACCCCCCTGATTATAGGTCAAGGGATTGTATGGAATTTCCTTTTCTCAGGACTTAACCACTAGTGGTGTGTAGCCTGGGGCAGATCTAGGTTTTGTGGGACCTTGAAGCTTATTTAGAGAGCCCTCTTTAATTAAAAGAATCAAAACTTTGAATACAAAATTAGACACAGGGCCTTGAAAAGGGCCTGTGGAAGTGAGGGGTCATGAAACTTAAGCTTCATTCCCAGCATAGTAAGTTTGCCTTGGAGACCAATGTTAGGGGACCTTGTTCCAGACTGGGTACTGCTCTGGACCAGCTGTGGGATCTTGGACAGATCATTTCCTCACTGGGTTTCAGATCCTCAGCTGTAAAATGGACTAGGTTATTCTAGGATCCCTTCTAGCTCTCACCTTCTAAGTTCAGCAAGATTAATAGCTTCCAGGGAGCTGGTAAAGCAAGTTGAAAGAGTTCAAGGTCAGTGGAGTTCCAGGTAATATAGTTGTTTCCTTTGCGAAATGAATGGGTTGTACATGGTGGCCTCTAAGGCTATCTTCCAGTTCTAATGTTGGAAGTAAAGGTTTCTATTTCTGCCTGCATTTTCCTTTAGCCAGCTGGGCCATCTCCTATGTGCATGTCCCCTCACTGGAAGCTGCGGGTCTGAAAAACAGAGCACCCCATCTAAACAGGAGGCCAGCTGGGCTAATGGCCATTGCATATTCAGTTTCTCTGGAGCATTTTATTCTTAGTGCCTTTAGCTTTGATGTCAACGTAGGCAGCATGCCCAAATTAGACAAAGTGGAGGCCCACTAAGTAAAGGGCTTTGGAGACCAAAAAACTAGGCGGCAGCAGCCAACCCCAACCTCTCCCCTTAGCCCTGTCCCAGGTAGGAATCTCACTACTCTGTGCCAATGTTTTAACAAGAGCTGGACCCTAAATATGAATCTCTGGAGGGGGTTGTAGTGGAAAGTAATCTTGATTAAGCATTAGACCTTGGCTGTCTTTACTGCCGATTGACCTTTGATTTCTCTTATCTCAATTTTCTCATCTGTGAAATGGGAAGATTGCCCTTTTTTCTCCGTGGCACCTTTCCTTTCTTCCCTCCAGTCTATGAATCTGAATGTCTGCTGCATCTAGTCTTTAAAGAGGCTTAAAGCTAGACCAAAGCTTACGTCTCAATTCAAATTCAAGAATGGGGGTCTGCATACAGCTTAGAGGAGAACAAATGCTGAGGAAGCATCCCATCATCTCCTAGAAAGGCCCCAGGGTAGCAGTGGAGACCTGGAGACCACTTACAGTGTAGAAGTTGAGAGACAACTGGCTTTCAAATGTGCCCATGCTCCCGTTCTTCACATGAACAGTGGCCACTCTGAAAAGGGGAGAGAATTTTGCATAAGGACTGAAACATGCCTGGTTGACAGGGGCTGCAGAACACACGCAAGGCAGCCAGCCCTCCGCTCGCGGAGCAGCTTACCTCTGGTCAAAGGCAGCCTGGTTCACCAAGTAGGTGGAGTGGTAAGTGCAGGAAAAAGAGTAGTTCACAGGCTGGTTCTTTACGATCACGGTGCTGTCGTTGGAAACAATGTGGCTGTAGAAGTGGTAGATGGGGGGCTTGTACTGTAGAAAGAAAGAAGGCGGTTAGGGTGGCCCTGTACCCCCATGACGTGAATGAGGCCTCTTGGATAAATGATTGAAGATGGTTCAGAAAAAAGCCTAATGGGGAGGCATGAATGTCTGCCATTGATATAGCACCCACTCTTGTTTGTCGGTGAGCTGATAATTTTTGTAAAGAGATCTTAAGTCTGTTCAAGATTGTTTTTTTTTTTTTTTTATAAATTTATTTATTTTATGTATTTATTTTTGTCTGTGTTGGGTCTTCGTTGCTGCATGCGGGCTTTCTCTAGTTGCGGCGAGTGGGAGCAGGCTTCTCATTGTGGTGGTTTCTCTTGTTGTGGAGCAAGGGCTCTAGGCGCGCGGGCTCAGTAGTTGTGGCGCATGGGCTTAGTTGCTCCGCGGCATGTGGGATCTTCCCAGACCAGGGCTCGAACCCGTCCCCTGCATTGGCAGGCGGATTCTTAACCACTGTGCCACCAGGGAAGTCCAAGATTGTTTATAATAATCTAAGTTGAATGTTGTACACTTAAAAAAAATCCATATACCCATTGGGCTTCTGACCGAAATGGACTGGCTCAGGAACCTCTATCTCCCAACATCAACTTTTAATTTACTTTCCCCTGTCCAAGTAATCTTATGTGACACCTTCACCCACCTCCCATCTCTAGAACATAACTGCCTGGTTCTTTGCTCTTTCCTTCTTCCAATCATGAGCACTATTTCTGAGATTCTTTCCTCTGACTTGTTGGACTTTAAAATCACCGCATATTAGAGTTAAAAGGGATCTTGAACATTCACTTGAGAAGTGATCTGCCTAAGACTGCACAGATGATTTCTAGTTCATTTTACCAGGATATTCAAAGACATGATGTTTTTATTAATCATGCCCATGACTCTTCTCCCTAAATCCCTGAATCCTTGTGGGACCTTTAGGAAGAGGAGGTAGCCCCAGGAGCTGAGACCCGATAGATGTGCCATCTCCTTCAGTCAAGGCCGTAGGAGTTCTAGATGTCAGCCAGAGTGTCAGAAGACCTAGGATCCCTTCATGACTATATCACTACTGGTTCTGTGGCCCCGAACTAGTGGCTTTGCTGGGAGGTCTCAGATTTCTCCTCCATCCCATAAGGATACTTGGCAAGAGGATGTCTGTGGTTCCTTTTAATTCTGATTACCTGTCCTGGGTACTTCACAAGACCCAATTATGGGTTGTGTTATACTTTGGTCACTCCTTTAAGATGGCTTCCATTATCTTTTTATTTTTTTGGCCATGGCGCGTGGCATGTGGGATCTTAGTTCCCCGACCAGGGATTGAACCCGTGCCCCCTGCAGTGGAAGCACAGAGTCTTAACCACTGGACCACCAGGGAAGTCCCTAAGATGCCTTCCACATGCACCCCTTTGTCACCACTTCCAAGTCTCGGGCAGAGGATGGCTCACCCATCCAACTCAGGAAGGATGGCAGCCATGAGCATGTGTTCAGAGCTCCAAGTGAGGTGGAGGTGGGAAATGTACTTTGTTCTACTCACGGAAGGTGGCTTAGCTGCTCAGGCAGTGAATTAGGAGAACAAAATTTAAATCCAAAGAGTCACCTAAACTAGACAGAAGAAAAGAATTTAAATAACACTAATATCTCAGGAAATTTGGGAGTTGGGACTGACTCTTCAAAAGAAAGTGGTGAATTCTGAATCTTTTTAAGGGTGGACAGAAGATGTCTCATTCTTGGGCCCAGTTGCCTCCTCTTAGCAACTCCTCCACGTGTGGCCTGGTCTTACCTCGGACTGGGTTCCACAATAGGACTTGTTTTTAGGTGACAAATCTGGGATTACAAATTGATAGTAACCTCCTTCGTGGACCCCATTGTAACACAGCCCACCAAGCGCCAGCTGGTGCACTTCCCATCCATAGGGACACTCTGGGATTTTGGTGATGATTGTTTTTGGATAACAAAACACAAGAATGACATCTGGAAAGAGGAAAGACATGGTCTGAAATCAGATCTGGTAATATCTACATATGGTGGGCTCCTGTTACAGCTGAGCATGCAAAGCAGTTAGTTAAAAATACTTTCCCCACTATTCTTCATGAGCTGTGATGAAAGTTTTCCCCCAACTTCAGTCACTGAAGTTCCACTTTTACAGTTTTTGAAACCTCTGTGTAATATCTGCATTATTCTTAATACGTATTCAAAATTGGTCCACTTTTAAGCTTTAACCTATATTAAGGAATGTATTTTTGAAACCAGATTAAATGTATTTTCATATATATATTTATATTTCCAAAAAATATATATATATTTCCAATCCATTCAATCTGGTTTCATATGTATATGAAAATCCCATGAAATGAGCATATAAAATTTAAAATGTCCATTTATGCACAATGCTATGAAACAGTAATTTATGACACAGGACAGAAAAGTAGTAGTCAAACAGAAAATGGGAAGAAAATGTGAAGATTTTATCTCTATTTGTTCATCTATTTAGCAGCCTCTAATTTTTAAAAAGTGTAACTTTACCCAATAGATTTGTACTTTCTGTGGGAAAAACCGGATGGGCGTTGGGGTGCTTAAGTGCTTCTACTTGGCTACAGTATCGCATTTTCCTAACAATAGAAGCCCAGGGCTATGAACTCTGCGAAGGGAAGTGTCAGGAAAAGTTCCTTTCCAGGAAAATGGGCTAGCACCAGAGCATACCTGCTTTATTTGGAGTGCAAGATCTCGCAGAGGCTTCTGCAAAGACAGCCAACAGGACGAAGGCCCTCATCACCATTGCTCTTGCCAGGTGGCCAAATCAAGCTGGCCGAACGTTCACGGTCCTGTCAGGGCCCGAGCCTCGATCATTCTAGGTCAGAAACACGAGCGAGAAATTAAAATCAAGGGTGAGCACAAGGCAGCACATACAGAGGAGACGGATCATGCGTCCCGTTTCTAAGGGCTCTTCGTCTGCATTGCGAGGCAAACATGGGGCTCATACCACAGAGAGTGTCAATTTCACACGCGGCTGCTCGTGTTCCCGACTGTTTCATTCTCTCCGACTGCAGACTGCCTCTCAGATGCTCCCCAAATCTCTGTTCCCAGTCCTAGCTGGACTTTATATACGCCGAGGGTGTAAAAGAAACCGGCTCCAGATAAATCACAATGAACATGCATTATCCACCGTGGGGGGGGAATAAAAGGCAACCTTGCACAAGAATCCGATGGGAAGCTCAGTTACGGCCACTTGAGGCTAATTTCTTTTACTTCACAGAGTTGGAGAACCTTTTTTTTTTAAAACTACTTTTTAAACCAGGGGTGGAATAAAAAGTTGAATTTTTTCCTCCTCATACAAAAATAACTCTGATTGGAGGTTACAGGTTACAATTTGCATGGTTGCATGGTTACAGGTGACAATTTTCTTCTTTTACATCTTGCTTTCTTTGGTTTATTTCTTGCTTTCTTATTTTTATATGCAGGCTATCTAAACTGAATTTAGGAAGACTTAAGTTCAGCAGTGGTACACTGGATATTAAACAAAAAAAATAGGCTGTTTATGTTCATGCAAACATGTTAAAGATTTTTTTCTCTAATATCTTCTAATAAACTCCGAACTTCTAGAGTTTCATCTTGAAGTTCATCAAAACTTCATATGGAAATACAACTTTTGATTGTAGACCCCCTAGGTTTCTAAAGTTTTGTTAGTCTCCCAGAGCGGTGATATTGGGAGAAGGAACTTAGAAAGGCAATCTTTCTTTAAAAAAATTTTTGTTTGTTATGGAAGTATAGTTGATTTACAATGTTGTGTTAGTTTCTGGTGTACAGCAAAATGATTCAGTTTTATGTATATATATATATATATGTACATATATATATGTATTCTTTTTCATATTATTTTCCATTATGGTTTATTATTGAATATAGTTCCCTGTGCCAGACAGTAGGATCTTGTTGTTTACCTATTTTATATGTAGTAGTGTGTATCTGTTAATCCCAAACTCCTAATTTATCCCCCCTACACCCCCTTTTCCCTTCAGGAAGCACAAGTTTATTTTCTATGTCTGTGAGTCTGTTTCTGTTTTGTAAATAATTTGTATCATATTTTGGATTCCACATATAAGTGGTATCATATGGTATTTGTCTTTCTCAGAGAGGCAATCTTATGATTCAATTCTTAGTCACCAAACAAGATCCCACCAAAAACAACAGATAAAATGCGGCTCCTGGGAAGTTTCCAAATATATTCCCTGGGAATTTTTAGTACCCAGAAATTTAAGAATGAAAAATAAGGGTTCCTTTTAGGTTTTGTTTTTAGAGGAAACGGACTCTTTTATCAACCAACTGAGAGCATTTTGTACAGAAGCCACTACATTAAGCTTTTTGAGAGACATGTAAAAAGTGTAGAAAAATGCCCTGCTTGAGGGAGTTTATAATGTATCTGAGAAGGTAAATTGTACACAGTGACTCAGAGTTAGAATGCCATGTTAAGTCATTGTGCCACTACTGACCACATTTTCTTAGTTTTAAGATACACGTCTCTCCCTCCAAGTGCATATAATTTAATGTCTCAGAGACGCTGGGATGCGTCTTATAAGCAATATGTATACACAGTATGGTAGAGTTTCCTTATATCCTCAAAACCTATTGTTAAATCAATGGCATGCCTTACAATGATGATACCTAAGAACTAAGGAAATAGCCATATGGCAAGCCACAAAAGATTTCTGTGACTCAGTTTCTTTCTCTGTAAATGGAAGCCACAGCCCTGAACTCACCTCACGGGGTGGGAGAGCAATGATGTGAAGGCTCTTGTAAACTGTAAAGTGCTAGGTAAAGAAACAGCTCGCACGAAGAGACAACTAACAATTTCTGGCAACATGTATGTGTCCCTGAGTTGTTTTTCTTTTCCTCGGAAGTACCATGAAGTGCCCATTGTAGATTCACGCTACATGAGACATATCTATATTGTATAACACACATGAATATATTTTATAGATAAAGACCAAATGGGCTGGAGAGGGGAAGAAGAGGAAACACATTAATTTTTTTAATGCTAGGATCAAGTTTAGTGTGACCTGGAAATGTCAGCACGTTTATACTGGTCTCCACAACTCATTAGAGGCATTACTTCCTGAGCAAAAATGGCGCTTGAATCTCACAAGCATGCATGACGTCTGAGTTTCTCTTTCCTAGGGCTTAGCACGAACTCTGAGCTTCTTCCTCCGTCCATTTTTTTAAATATATATTAAGTCCCTACAGTATACTGGGGACAAGGCCCTGGGAAGACACAGGCAAATCAGCAGAACTAGGAACTGGGTGGGTGGGTGCGGGATGCACGGAGTCATAGAAATCTGTACCGGGAACGTAGGATGGGGAGGAGGGAAAAGGGAGAGTCGACATGCTTGACAGAGGAAGAAACAGGTAAGTCGAGTCACAGAGGCCTCATACAGCCTAATTTCATAAGGATGGCCTCTCTGATTTGACACAAATGTTATGCATCACTGATAATTCAGCATTGGTCTTCCATGTATATGAGGATACTTGTTTCTATTTCAAGAAGATTCTTTTCACCCATCTTCAAATACGTCCTTCTTTTCAGCCAACCTTGGCCCAGGGGGGTCAGTAGGATCATCTTGACTCTGACCTGGAAGGGCAGAGTTCACTCATGAAAAGGGTTGCAGGGGAGCTAAAGGCCTTCCCTCTCTCCCAGTGGAAATGTCTGATGGATGCCTACAAGGTGCCAGGCAGATAGATACTGAAGTTGGCCTGGGAATCAAAAGCCCACCTCTACCCCTTACTAGCTGTGTACTCTTGGGCAAGTTACTTAGCTTCTGTGAGCCTTAATTTCCTCCTTTCCTGAAAGGATGTGATCATATCTATGATATAATGTTACTAGGAGTATTAAATGAAGTGTAAATTGGTTTGCATAGAGTAGCTTATTTTCTTCTATAGGAGCAGAACCTCAGGGAAGACTTGTTTTATGCTCAGTTCTGCTTGGAAAATCCAAAGAGGGGAGCCTATTAGGAGGGGGTTGTCACTAGATAGTATACATTAATGTCATCAGTGCTGAATTACATCATAGGTAATTAAGAGCACAGGTTCTGGAATTAGAGGTTGTGGCTCTGTCACATTTCCAATTGTGGGATCTTGGGCAAGTCACTTGACCTTTCCAAGCCTTCAGTTTCCAAATCTGTATAATCAGACTTCCCATCTCCTATGGCTGTTGCAAGGACCTTGCACACAGTAAGTGCTCAATAAATGTTCCCTAGTTTATTGGTCTAAGGTTGGTACCCTCAGGCTGGGAGGACATGTTAATCGTGTTCCTATTTGAACTCGGGGCATTTTCTAATGGGAATATTTCTCTCTTTAGAAGCCCATCTTCACAAAGAGCAGGTGCTTTTGATTTCTAAAGAAGCCCGATAATGATAAGATCTTGCCTACAATTTCTCTGATTGTTACCCAGCTAACAATCAGGTACATGATACTCCTTTCAAAGGCAAGTTGAATAAAGCTGGGGAAGCGAGTCAACTTTTGTGGCAGGCTAGTCTCTAGATGTGTAATTTGCATAAGAAACAGAATGGGACAAAATGTACTTGGGCCAAACAGTATTTGATACTAGCTCTGATAAAAAGTAGGAGGCTTCTATTTTTTTCTTGGTAATTACCCACGATTTCACTGCCCCACCCCATCCCCTTTCTGCTTTTCACCACTCCTCTCCCTTCCTGAGATGGTAGGGTAGGAGGGGTGCCTCTGGGAAACGACCCAAAAGCGATGTCTCCAACTGAGGCCCATGGCTACATCTCCGTAAAACACAAATAAAACTGATGGGAAGATTTTTAAAATAACAGGATCTTGAAAGAGGCCGATAAATAGGGTTTTATGGCAAACTCATCTGAAAAATGAGTTTGTCTCTCCTTGTATCTTTCTTTTGTGAATTGCCAGGCAATAGAAGGTACCAGTTCTATTCGAAGGTCTTGCACGGTTTGTGAAAGCTGGCCCAGATGCAAAAGGGTTGCCATTTGCAGAATTCCAATCAACGTTGTCATTCATAGCTCAGGAATCATATAGGTGATGAATCATGATGATAGACAAACCAGTAAACTCTTCCTGAGGTAACAGATGGTAGTCTGAAAATCAAGCTAGTAAGCATGCATTAAAATTTAAAAGGCTGCTTTATTAAATTATTTTTTAAAGCGCACTGTTTCGAGTTCATTAAACATTGGCTTTGTTAAATGAACTCCATTGTTTCCTTTAAGCTCTGAATCAAGCCTTCTTCTACTTTGTGGGAGACCCTGTTTGCCAGTTTGCAGATGAGTGGGTGTTCCCTTGCAGGATTCAATGGCCGACTCCTCCCAGTTCTCCAGAGAAAGTGGTGTTCCCCTCATGGAAAATGCACTTCATAAAGGAGAACTGAGAAGTGAGAAAAGACCCTCTTCTGAGAGTGCATTTGCAATTCAGAGCAAGAAGCTCCACCTCCTCCATCCCTCCACAGACCCTGAGGCCACGAGTTCCCAGAGTGCCCCAGGCATACACACTGGCCTTTCCAGGCTTATCTGGCTAATCTCTGAGCAGGGGATAAAGACTTGCCCTCTTTTTCTGAAGAGTAGGACCCATCAGCCCCTCCCTTTCCTGTCTTCTCCCCACCCTCCTCTCCTCCTCCAATCATAGGACTGAAGAATTAAAAATAGCTCATCCTCAGATCAAGATTAGGAATCTCACTGCTGGTATAAAACATTGAAGGTGAATAATTTGTTCTGTTCTTAAAACTTCCCAGAGTATTGTCCACTTATTCTTTCATTCATTTACTCATCCATTCATTCACCAAATATGTAATGAGTGTCTGTAAGGTACCAGGTAGTAATCAAATACACATATATGAAAATATACATATCTCTATCTATCTATCTATCTATCTATCTATCTATCTATCTGTCTAATCTATCATCTCCTACTTGGGGTAAGTGTAAGGATATTGAGGAAGAACACAAATAGGCTTTAAAAATAAAGAATAATGGGACAGAGAAGAGGCATCTAATTTAGACAGCCTGGTCAAGGAAATCTCTTTGAAGAGACTTAAGATGGGACCTGAAGGATGAGGAGTTGGGCTGGGTGCTGAAGGGATGTGTGCATCTGTATATGCACGCTTGTGTGTGTGTGTAGGGACAGAATATTCTAGGAAGGGGGTATGGCACTTAAGGAGGCTCTGATATAAGGTGGAGATGATACATTCACCAATCATCACATACTTTTTATTTTAAAGTTCTTTTCCCAGACACCCAAGCAAGTTTTCCTGTTTGACTCGAAGCACATTTCCTCTTGCTTGGCCTTTCATATTATGAGCATTTCCATCCTTGGTGGATAATGCCATTCTGGGTTTTCTTTTCCTGTTTGGCAAATTAGTGTCACTTTGGTTATAGATTTTTAATTCAGATTAGAGTAATTGTCCCATAGATCTGTAGAAACTAAAACTAATTCACAGATTTACTCTCTGGGACCCATGTCTGTTTCGGTGGACTGATTTTTCTTTCCAGGAACTTCAAGGGGAGCCATTCTCTTACCCAGTGAGCTTCTTCCTCATTCCCAGCCAAAGTCTAACCAAGCCTGATACCTTTGTAATTGTGACAGAGGTGGAGTGAGTTTCATTTTCCTTTACGTCTGTGATGGTTTAGTGTAGAGATACTGGCCCAGTCCAGTTCTCAGATAGCCAGAGATGGGTAGAAGGAAGAAGCAGCAGAAGAAAAGAACCTATATAATGATCTTGTGCACTATTGCTAGATGACTGTGCAACTGTAACCACATGTCACTTTGTTCTCAAATGCCTACATGCTCTAGATGGATACCAGGTACATCAGGTACATGGCACATGTACTACCACTTCCCCCTTCTGCATGCATGCCAGACAAGACCTCAGAAGCATTCTCAACACCATACTTCAAAGAGACACTATTAATCAATTGGAATTAGCATATGAGTTGAAACCCATTTGTTATCTGTGGTATAAGCAACTGCATTGCTTCTAGGACAGAATTATACCCTCAGAGCTGATATACTTCTCCTACACAGCATTTATCATAGTGTGACTTCACTTTTTTGAATGAAACCTCCTTTACTAGAATGAAAGCTGCATCAAGGCAAGGGTTACAACTGGGTGTTTGCTTAGCATTAAATTCCTAGCTCCCAGCACAGTACCTAGCGCATAGTTGATTTAGAAAGCATTTACTGAATGAAAGAATGACACAAAGTTGTCCTTTGGAAGAAGCCAAAGGACTTTTCAAACTGCAAAGCAACTGCCCTCAAACACTAGCCTCTGCTGAAGGGTATTATCCTGGATTTCTACGTGAAGTCAATTAGATTATGGCTAGTTAGCATATAGAGACCTGATCAAACTCCTCCTGAAGCCCTGAAAATGTGCATCTCTGATTTTCCTTCAGCCAGCTCTTTACAGTCAGTACTAGTTCTCAGTACCTGTTCTGATTACAGCAGCACCTGCAGGCACCATTGTTTAAGTGTTTCTGAAGAGAAGGCCATTTCCATGCTGCATCAGAGGGGTTTCTGTATAACAGTAGTGCATGTGCCTGCCCATGTTTTCCCTTTCCTCTAAGAAAAAACAGCATCCTGAGATGGGGGAGGAAGTGTTTCAAAACCCTGCAGCTCCATTAGCACCCTCCTGCAAAATGCATGCTTGACAGTGAGATTACATGAATTTTAAATGATCTCATGTACTAAGTGCTGAGTAGTCCCATTTTTTTCTGTTTTCTCTGACACTGCACCTGTGGGTCCCATTTGTTCAATAAACTGGCAGAATGACGTGTGACACTTTTAAGTCTAATTCACATCTCAGTGAATACATTGTGCATTTCTGAACCTAGAGAATTAAAATGTCTGTGTTAAACATTTGGGGAAAGTTGAAGTAACTTGGGAAATTACAAAGGTAGTTTCTACTATTCATATAAAATAGGCACTCCAACTAGTTTTAAAGACTAAAGGGCAGGGGAATTCCCTGGTGGTCTGGTGGTTAGGACTCTGCACTTCCATTGCAGAGGGCACGGGTTCGATTCCCAGCTGGGGGACAAAGATCTTGCCAGCCGGGCAGTGCGGCCAAAAAAAAAAAAAGAAAAAGGCTAAAGGGCAATAGTTTTGATGAAAGCAACTTATAAATCATGGCAGAATCCCCATCATATCATCTATAATTCATATTTGTAGAGGGAAATTAGAGCAATAAGTTTATGTTGCAAACTTTCTGTGTATGGTAATGATTAAAAAAGAAAACCTTTCATTGGATTGATTGATCTTTTGATTAAAACAAAACCCTTTCGTTGGATTGATCAGTTTTTTGATTTCTGAAATGAAGCTTTTTGCTTGTACAGCCAGAGGGAAATGGTCATGAAAATGGATTTATTGATCAATAGCTGCAGGGAGCAAAGCAAAAGGCTGGAGCAAGGTACACACATACTTATAGTTTCATTGACAAGTGATTTTCTTAAAGCCACAAACTCAAGGCTCTTATGGACCCAAGGGGAAGGGTATCAAAAATTCTGAAGCTGCATGTCCTTCCTTTCTTGGGTCAGAGCTTTGGGGATGGAAAGTGGAAGTTAGGTGATTTCAGAAGGTTGCAGATGGCTGACACGGTAACCAGGGCCAGACCACACTGGACAACATTGGCAGCAGACATGAGCAATAGAGAAATATTGGGTAAGAGCTGAAGTGTTTATGGACTACGGGGGTAGATATTGGATTATGGGGAATTTTTTGTTGATTTTTTAAAAAATGTTGGTGAATGAATGCAGTCTCCATTATCCAGACAATTCATACCCAGTCTTCAAAGACAAACTCAACGCTACCTGCTGCGTGAGGCTGTCTCAGATTTCCTAACTCCTGGGGACTTTGAACTGTTTGAACTTCTGTTCTCTGCATCACGTATATGGCTTCTAGCGTGTGCTGCTGTATTTGTCTTGTCTTCTTAAAATGAGAACTTGTTGGGCTTCCCTGGTGGCGCAGTGGTTGGGAATCTGCCTGCCAATGCAGAGGACACGGGTTCGAGCCCTAGTCCGGGAGGGTCCCACATGCCGCGGAGCAACTAGGCCCGTGAGCCACAACTACTGAGCCTGCGCGTCTGGAGCCTGTGCTCCGCAACAAGAGAGACCGCGATAGTGAGAGGCCCGCGCACCGCGATGAAGAGTGGCCCCCACTTGCCGCAACTGGAGAAAGCCCTCGCGCAGAAACGAAGGCCCAACACAGCCAAAAATAAATAAATTAATTAATAAAAAAAAAAAAATGAGAACTTGTAGGTCTTTGTATTAAAACAACAAAATAAAGTCATAATGATCATTTATTAAAGGATTATGATGTCAGGTTCTGTGCAAGAATAGAAAGATAGATATAAAGCCCCAAATCTTAGTGGTTTAATATGATAGAAATTCACTTCTCACTCATGTGACGTTTCCAACAGTCATCCCAGCTGGTCGGCAGTCTTCCCATGATTATCCACGGAACTGGGCTTCTTGTGCCTCATGGCTCTGTTCTCTGGGTCCTCAGACGTCTCTGTATTGAGCCAACAGATGGAGAATGAGTATGGAGGATCTCCAGTGGGGAAGCTGAAAAGGCCAGGCCTGGAAAGAGTACACATCATTCCTACTTACAGTTCATTGACTAGAACTCAGTCATGTGGCAACATTTAACTCCAGCTGTCTGCCCAGGGAGAAGAGAAAATGGGTTTTGGTGAACAGATAGCAGTCAAATATATAGAGCTACCTTTGGGAAGAGTGTGTGTGCTTGTGTATACCTGTCTGCCTGACTATCTATCTATCTATTTATCTATCTATCTATCTATCTATCGATCGATCAATCTATTTTTCTATCATCTATCAATCTATTGATCTAAGTGGATTTTATTATTCTCATTTTACAGATAAGAAAACTGAAACCTGGGAAGATTAAGTCACTTGCTGGGGTAAGTGCAGGTGCTTGAATGTGACCCACCATTGTCTGGTTTGACAGCTACCACACTATATTTGCTTATTAACCTGATTTATTCTACTATTACATTGTTCTCTATTTCCCCTGTCACCATTCTTATTCATGCCTCACAACATCCTAACTTAACTGCTAGAATAGCGTCAGCTGTGTTCAGCTTGATGTCAGTCAATCAGGCAAATTACTGACAGATCAATCTCCTTAAAAGACATCTCCAACCTTATCAATTCATGACCTGAAATCTTTAATAAATGCTCAGTAAATATTTGTTAACTGACTCCCTAATACAAAGCAAAGGCCTTGGACTGGGTTCAAGGCCCCCGATTAGAGAATTATCTGGAAGCAATCTGAGAGTGTGCACTGGGTCTTAGACTGTCCTAACACTCTAGGGGTAAGCCTTAGAGAAGGCTGTTTTCAGAAACATTGATTCTGGGTTGTTAAAGAGTAAGTTCTTTCCTGATCTCATTCTAGGAAGGGTTGGGTATCTTACTCCCCGAAAACCTTCAGGTTTAGCCACTTAAGCCTCTGTCTTTGGCAGAGAGAGAGCAAGAGAAGAAATCACCTTTGGACACGACACACCGTTCTTGAATCCATTCCTCTGTACATACTCTATGAATACCAGCCTTTACACTGGTTGTGTGCAGGGAAAGAGTCACAGAAGGTTCCTGAGCCTGTGTAGGGGCTCTGCTTAATGAACCCAGTGATGTATCTGGAAGAACTAGTTGATGCACAACGGTGGCAGCAGATTTTCTATAAGGAAAGGATTTAAGGCAACAACGTAGTTGATAAATGGGATGTTTCAGTGATTAAGGATATCTTACATAAGACTGAAAAATCTCAGTTGTTCATATTGAAGATTGAAACGGTTGATGTGGATTATAAATACGCTGAGGTCCCCCAATCCTCTCTATTTTTCTGTACTACTGTCCAGGAAATAGATGCAATGCTGAGATTCTCTGCCCCTCCTGCATCCCCTCCTCCCACCTCTGCTTCCTTTGGCAACATTGTAAGGTTATGCCTGTCAATCCCAGTTGCATTAGAAGTGCCCACTGGCTGCCACCTCCTGGGCTCTGGCCCAGCAGAAGAACTGCAGACAGTGTGATGGTTTCTTTGATGGCAGAGGACCGTGTGGGAAAAAACATCAAACAGACAAACAGAAAAGGGTTTATTCTCCCTTTTCGATCCTCCACTGCTGAAATCTAAAGAGCAGACCCTGCAGAGATAATGGGAACAGGATTCAGTAGAAAGACTTTACACATTTCAGAGCGGCCAGGCCTTCTGACCCAAAGCAGGCAAGCCTCAGGCCTCAGAGTGCAGGGTGGTGAGCTCTGGCCTTGTGGGGACAGAAGAACTTGGGGACCTGGGCTGGATGTTTCAGTGGCTATCAGACCTGGAAAGGGTTCTGGTGACTAACTGGCCAGCACAGTCAATCTTAGCACAATGCTACTGCATCTCTTTCTGGTACCCAGGACACACAATCTGCCCACCGACTCCACCGCTTGCTGAGCCCCTCTGTAGATTCCTGGTCAATCCCAGGAGAAGATATGATTGGTCAGCTAGTACCTTACTGGTGGAGCTCTTTTGCCAAGCCAGCTATCTCAGTGGTTGCAAACCAGCCTAGAGAGCGACCGATCCCTGGTCCAATCAGCTGAGATTAGACAGTCAAGTTCAAATTGGTTAAAGTACGGTGATCAGGCATAAGAGAATTTTGGCTTCCCTTTCCTTCGGAAGAGGTTTATAAATGGTTCAGATTGTTATGTCCAGAACGTTCAAACAGGCCCTTTAATGATTAGCTTCCTTATCTTCAAAGTAAACATGTTGTTGAAAGGGATTTTTCAAAGTTGAATGACAATGATAGTCAGTAAGCTACATGTAATATGATTCCAGCTGATAGTTATGCCACATTTACGATGTTAGCACTATTATAAACACTTTTCATGTGTTGACAAATTTATTCTTTGCAACAGCCCTGTGAGGTGGGTATGCACGGTTATCTCCAACGTACAAGTGAGGCTATTGAGACACAGAGAGGTTAAGAATATTGCCTGCATCTCACAGCTAATAATGAAAGCCTAGCTATGACCCCATGCTGTGGGGCTCTGGGGTCTGCATTAACTCAAGTGCTTATTAATTCAATTCAATTTATAAAATGAAAAGGAAAGTAAAAAGTTCTGTAGGTCTTACAGATGTAGAGAACAAACGTATGGACGGACACCAAGTGGGGAAAGCTGGGGGGGCAGGGTGGGATGAACTGGGAGATTGGGATTGACATATATACACTAATTTGTATAAAACAGATAACTAATAAGAACCTGCTGTATAAATAAAATAAAAAGAAACTCAAAAAAAAGTTCTGTAGGTCTTATTAACAGAAGTACTAGCTAATAATGATCATATCTGGTGGCTAATAAATATTTATTATATGAATAAAATAGGAAAAATGAACAAAACACACAGAAGCCTTGGAATGGCAATACCTAAGTATTCAAGTGGTTATTCGTCTCTTTAATAATCTTATTATTGAGCACAGAGATCGAAGTCATCAGTTCTCAAAACTTTCAGTCAGGATTCCTTTATGCTCTTAAAAACTGTTGAAGAGCTTTGGTTTTGTGGGTTTTGTCCATTAGTATTTAAACATATTAGAAATTAAAGCTGAGAAATTTTAAAAATATTTAAAAATTTATTTAAACATAATAATACAAACATTAAATGTTAGCCTAAATAGCGTATTTTTAAATGAAAAATAACTATAGTTTCCAAAAGAAAACAATTTCATAGCAGTGCTGTTTCAGATTGTCACAAATCTCTTTAATATCTAGCTTCATAGAAGAAAGCTGCATTCTCATATCTACTTTTGCATTCAATCTTTTGTGATATGTTGTTTTGGTTCATGTATAAGAAGAAAATCTGACTTCATACAGATTTATAGTTAGAAAAGAGAAGAGTGTTTTAATAGACTCTTTAGATAATTATGGAAATTCTTTTCTGATATAACACCAAAACTCAACAAATGGTCATTTCTTACAAGTTAGTAGCGACACGGAATCTGAAACCTATCAATGAAACTTTTGTACTCTGCAACACTAAATTCATTGGTCTATCTTACACTTTAATAAATCTTTTACCTTTGCATGATTTATAACATTTTGCATTCGTCTTTTAGAAAATACTAGTTCATTGAGTTTTGCAGATTTTCCAAAGGTTGACATGTTCATTATAAGTATTTAAAATATCACATTTATTAAGATCACCAACATCTCTTCCGAAAATTCAGTGAGTATTGAGAAGCTGTTAAGATCATGGTGGTGGATAGCAGATTTTGGAAATTCTACTTTTCTAGCAGAAGTTCAGCTTTTATCATTGGCAACAAATACCATCAGTTATTTTCTTGTAGTGACAAGCTCACTTAGTTTGTTTTAGACAAAATGGCTGCCAAAGATCCAAGTCTGAATAACCACAGTTTGTCTGCTAATTGTTCATTCAAGTAAAAGTGCTCTTCCCTGAAAAAGTGGCTAGTTTATCGCTTAGTTTAAACAACCTTCTGAGTGCTTTTTCTCAAGACAATCATTACACTTTGGTATGTAGCAGAAGTGTTTTATGCATGCTTCCCGTTCTGTTATGTGCAATATTAATTTAATATTGAAAAGTTATGTACTCAAGGGTTGGGATTTACATAAATTAATAATTTTTACTGCTTCATCAAGGATATTCTTTAGTGAAAATGGCTTTTTTCAAAGCTGGGAGTGTACTGCATTGACAATTACAAAGACTTTCAGTGCTACTGCCTTGATTCTTTTTTTTTTCCTAATAGTAATCTTTTATTTATTTATTTATTTATATATATATATTTTTGACTGTGTTGGGTCTTCATTTCTGTGCGAGGGCTTTCTCTAGTTGTGGCAAGTGGGGGGCCACTCTTCATCGCAGTGCACGGGCCTCTCACTATCACGGCCTCTCTTGTTGCGGGGCACAGGCTCCAGACGCGCAGGCTCAGTAGTTGTGGCTCACAGGCCTAGTTGCTCCGCGGCATGTGGGATCTTCCCAGACCAGGGCTCGAACCCGTGTCCCCTGAATTAGCAGGCAGATTCTCAACCACCGCGCCACCAGGGAAGCCCCTGCCTTGATTTTTGCTGAGACACCAGCAGTTTTACCCACCATTGTTTTTGCACTATTAGTGCAAATGCCAGCTCAGTGAAAAAGGCACTTAATGCCTTAGTATTGTTACAAAAATGGTTTTCACTCACTGACTCCCAGAAAGGGTCTTGGGAATTCGAAAGGGCTTGGGAAAAAAAAAAATCCCTTGCATCATCATTTCCTAAGCACTTTGAAACTATCAGCTATTTGCTTTCACAATCCCATCATTATTTCTTGTTGAATGCTTGTGTCTCCCACTACACTGGAAGTGCTGGGAGGGCAGGGACCCGTCTCTGGATTATCTGTCGCTGAATTTCCACTGTCTGGTGTCCAGAATTCAGCTAATTGACTTTTTGTTAGATGATGACATAAAATGCAATGATTGCTGTCTGAGTCTCATCTGGACTGGGAGAAAGCATCCCAGCCTTGGTACCTGAGCGTGATGTCACTGTTTCAGTAGTGATGGGGAGGGGGCATGGTGGTAGGAAGGTGTGTGTGGTGGTTAGAGCCAGGGCACAAAAATGAGAGAGACCAGCTATGTGTCTGCAGATCAGTTTCTTAACCTCTCTTTCCCCCGCTTCCCTCATTTGGAAAAAGGCGGTAATCCCAACACCTGCCTCCAAGGAGTGTTGTAAGGACGAAATGAGAGAAGGCAGATAAAGCACTGGGCACCCAGTAAGTGTTCAATAAATGGCAGTATTGCTATCATCTTATCACCATTTCTCCAAGTCCCTGTAGGAGGGCAATTTTCTCTGGCACATTCTTTTATGGAGTTCTGTTCCCTTCATTTAAAGGACATCTTTCTTCCAAGCCCTTGGGGCTTCTGCTGGATAGACTCAGACACTCCCCATGTATGTGGAGCTGAGGGCCCCTTTTTTCACACTGCCCACACCATTGCCCTCAACAGTCTGGGAGCTTCAAGTCTCAAGGTACTTCTGGCCCCCAGCCCAGTCTTTCTGACACTAAGTTTGCTTTTAAATCTCATCCTAGGGGACCATTTATCCACCACTTCTGTCTTGTCAGCCCCACATCTCCTTATTGGCTGGGAAATCGGGTCAAAGCAGAAGAACAGGCAGGCTTAGAACTTACAGGAGAAATTTAGGCCAACCCCCTACAAACTTTCATCTGCAGGACTGGGACCCCTGTGAGCTGTCTTTCTGGTTTCCTTCCCACTTGCTTTTATCATCATCAGCTGTCTTTACAGAGCCAACTGATTTAGTGATCTTTGTGGTCACTGAATATTTCCCCAACTGTGAGATATTTTATGGGAGAATGTAGTGCAATGATATATATTTTTTTCTTTTGAAAACAATGCAAAACAAAAGAGTAGCCCAGTAAGTTGAATTTGAGCAATCTGGACAGTTGCATGGTCAGGCCTGCAATTTTTTTCAAGTATTGCAAATGCTGAATAGTTCTGTGGTTTCCGGCCCTGACCTTTGCGCACTGTGACCTTCACTAGTTACCTCAGACTATTTACACAGCTTTAGTTTTGGGTTTGAAACCAACTCTGTTCTCTTACAGTTGGATTAAAAAGCTGTGGAAATCTATTCTCCCAGTGGGCTTAAAAGATGGTTAAAATTGATAGGAAATCCATTTGCGGCTCTGTGCACACTCCGAGATAACCACAGCACAACGTGGTCTGCCCTTGGGCTTGGGAAGCCTTAGATTTCTCCAACCCCCTCCCCGCTGTCAGTTTGGTTCTGCCCTGAACTCACTGTGCAACCTTGGGTAAATGGCTCCATTTCTCTGGTCGTTCATTTCCACCAAGCTCCTTACAAGGTTGTGATGAGGGACAGAGGAGAGGCATTCAAAAATATTTAGAAAAGTTAGAATTTGTATATCAAATTATATAATTACATATAAAGATTATGTAAAAAAAAATATATATATATATAAAACATCTCTTGCTACTAAGCAGAGAGACAGACAGGTAAGTGGAGGTTGTAAAAGCATTTTCAAAACTATAAGATCACACACAAGTGCAAGACACTGCAGAGATCACCACTCCTTTTTTATTTATTTATTTATTTATTTATGGCTGCGTTGGGTCTTTGTTGCTGCATGTGGGTTATCTCTAATTGCGTTGAGGGGGGGCTACTCTTCGCTGGCTGCGGTGCGCGGGTTTCTTATTGCGATGGCTTCTCTTGTTGCGGAGCACGGGCTCTAGGCACACGGGCTTCAGTAGTTGTGGTACATGGGCTTCAGTAGTTGTGGCTCGCAGGCTCTAGAGCACAGGCTCAGCAGTTGTGGCGCACAGGCTTAGTTGCTCCGCGGCATGTGGGATCTTCCTGGACCAGGGCTCGAACCTGTGTCCCCTGCATTGGCAGGTGGATTCTTAACCACTGTGACACCAGGAAAGTCCTGAGATCACCACTTCTAACAGTGAAGTTGGCCTTGTGTCTGGTGGTGTTTTTATCTTGAGGAAAGCCTAGACTGTTGTGCTGACTACGATTTACTGAATATGCTAGTGGAGATAAGGCTTGAGCGGTGACTCTGAGCTGGAGCTTGCACGCCTCGGTTAAGTTAAGGTTAAGGTTAGATTAGTTTAGGTTAAGACATGGCTCTTACCATCCTCTACCATCCTCTTCTTTCATGTTTCTTACCCTCATTCTCCCTCCCCTTTGGTTTCTTTTTTTATTTGTTCTTTCTACAGAAGTAATACTTGCTCTTTGCAGAATATCTAGAAAGTTCATAAAATATTAAAGAAACAGAGAAAAATGCATAATTCCATCCCCTTGAGGCAACCCCTAGACTATTCGCTATTTTCTTCCTTTTGTTGTTGTTGTTACTGTTTTTAAACCATGCATTTTAAAAACATCATTGAGAGCCTACTGTTTATGAAATTTTGGTATCCCGCTCATCCTTATTTCTGACTCTACCATAGTAGAACCTTGATGATCTTTAGGGATGGATCTCAGGACCTTCTTGAATCCCTATTTTGGTAATACTTGTGTAGAGTACGATTTCCCCAATAAAACTTCTCTCTCTATTTCAGCAGCAGTTGACTATCTGTTCAGGGTTACTTTCTACTGCTTTGCATGAACTAGTACACACGTGACAGCAACTGCATTGTACTGTGGCCTGTTGACGGGCCTCCACCACTAACTATGGAATCAGATCCCATAACCTAGTCCCCCACGACTTGAAACTCCAATTCACGTGACCAGAAAGAACAAATGACTCCATGTCTTGGACTTTCAGGATCACTTGTGAACAGTTTCAACCTCAGATATTCCACTGTGACTGTCAAGGGTGCCCTGATCCCCACGCCATTGAGTAGGAGGGGCAGTTCAAGATTCTGTTTCTCATCTTCTCCCAGACGGAGTTGGGAGAATTGGAGCCTCGAAGAATCACCTCACTTAGCCTCATTGCCATCCAGGGAGGGGGAACCCACAGCACAAGTCATTATTTTCCAGCTGGTGAAAGGGGTTGAGGTGGGGATAACAGCACCGTGACTGTAAACTACACGCTGGAATCTCTCATCAGGGCCCAGTCGAGGTTCCTTGTCAAACGGTCACTGGCAAAATGCAAATGGTGACCTCCCCCCTGTGCTCTTGAGCTTATCCTGCGTGGAATCAGAATTCTCTCCTCCCATCACTCAAGCTCATGACTTCACGCCAGGGCCTCCTTTTCTGAACACATTGAAACCATTATCCTCCTGGGCGATCCCTGTTTTTCTACATTTGTGGTTTCGAGGGAGCAGATAGCGTCATCTCCCATTGTCTCAGGCCTTTTGGAGCCCATATTAAGTAACTCCTAGGTGGCCCTGTAGAGGCGGCTTACACATTGCAAGTGAGAGAATGACAAGAAAGTGGCTTTAGGGAAAAAGAGCAAAGTCAAGCCAGCAAGTTTGGGCTTGAGTTTCAGGTGTCCCTGTATCACAGAAAGGACTGTGGCCTCCATTGCTTTCCTCTGATTACAGTCTACTGGTTTAATTGAAGGGAGGGAGGCAGTTTCATCCTTCAGAAAAAGAGATTCTAGGGATGGCCAGATTTTCTAAAATCTTTCTGCAGGAAAGTGTCAGTCACTCTCTTGCTCAAACATGGCTCCTTGTTAATCTCCAGGATCACATCAAGTCCCCAGATATCAATATTTGGATCCCTCCATGACTGCCCTTAATTTATGCTTCTGGTTTTATTTCCTTTTCCTCCATCCCTCTTAGTAGATTAATCACAGTCTCACCACTGTGTGCCCTTGACTAACACCTCCCAACTCTTGTTCAAGTGCTTCCACTCTGCTGCTAGTGGCTTCCCTATTTTCTTTTCAGGGTCACTTCCCACTGTTTACCTAATCTGTAACTGTTAACAAAAGAGCATTCCCTTAGATCAGAGGTTATGAACAGGCAGGCCGTTGGCTGATTCAACCAGCAGGTGACATGACTTGTTTGGCTCTCACAGGGCATTATGAATTTGAGCCAACATTTTTTTTTTTTTTCAAATTTTACTAGGTATCCTCTATTTTTTTTTTTTTAAGTAACTTTTATTTATTTATTTATTTATTTATGGCTGTGTTGGGTCTTCGTTTCTGTGCGAGGGCTTTCTCTAGTTGTGGCGAGCGGGGGCCACTCTTCATTGTGGTGCACGGGCCTCTCACTATCGCGGCCTCTCTTGTTGCAGAGCACAGGCTCCAGACGCGCAGGCTCAGTAATTGTGGCTCACGGGCCCAGTTGCTCCGCGGCATGTGGGATCTTCCCAGACCAGGGCTCGAACCCATGTTCCCTGCATTGGCAGGCAGATTCTCAACCACTGCGCCACCAGGGAAGCCCTGAGCCAACATTTTTAAAACGAGGAGATTTTACATAACAACCTACCTTTTAACTTAACTTGAAGAATGATACGCTTGCAATACCGTGCCCACGTTTGTGCACGGTGGTAGCTGTGGTTGCAGAGAAGCTCCTGGCCCCTGTTGACAGGTCACAGACTCTCCAGCTGTCACAGTCCCTGCCACTCACTGAGAGTCTGTACCTGTGCTTCCACTTGCCTCTGCTTCTCGCATTCATATTCCATGTCTGGACTCTGTAGGCATTTGTGTTTGCAATTCCTGCTTTAAATGAAACAATAATAATTTAAAAATAATTAAGACACACTCAGGAAGTCTTCTAAAGCACTACTCAACACATGAACGTGCTGCCTAGAACATGACGTTGCAGAGTTGGAGGGGATGTCTGGGTTGTGATCTGGTGAAAGCCTAAATCTCCCCATTCTGGTTGAGGCCCATCAGCACTTATGTGGGCAGACCGTGAGGGATGAGATGGGGAATGTGGAAACAGAGAGGACTCCAGGGTGGTGCCCGGTGTGGACAAGATTTGTCCAGCCTAGAAAGAGACCTAATGAAGGGCCCCAGGTTCCATGGTCTGTTGTAACAATGGAAAAGGTTGTACTTCAGTGAGAGAGGCACTGGACATTCATTGAAAGTGACTGTTATACCATGTCCTGGGCAACAAGAAATCAAGATGATGACTGGAGGCTTTTCTTGGTCAAAAGACAAATGGAACTAAAAGGGAAGAAACTGGACAAGGTGTTTCCTTGTTCTTTTCAGCCCTCTTGGCAAAAGCAGAGATGGCAGATAAGCTTTATCTTTATGCCTGTGCATAAAGATTGATTGATTGATTGGTACAGACTGATTGGTACTGGCTGTCTAGAAAGCTGTGTTGACAAAGATTCTCAGATTAGTGGGCTCAACATTTGGATAAAATGTTGTTATTGATTAGCGATGTCTACTAAGAGCATTGAATTGGAAGTAGCGAAATGCATGACACACATTTGTATCCTTGGGTGAGTGAGTGTATTTTGTTGTCAGCAAAGCATTTCATGACCTCTATGGAGACAGAACATTTTACTATAGAATGTGATGACAGTTACTCTGCATTTTTTGTAATTCTTTCTTTTTTGTTTTTCCTTAGGATTCCAAAGTTTTTTTTTTTTAAAAAACATTAAAAATATATTTATTTATTTTGGCTGCTCTGGGTCTTAGTTGCAGCATGCAGGATCTTCGTTGTGGCATGTGGGATCTTTAGTTGCAGCACACGGACTCTTAGTTGTGGCATGCATGTGGTATCTAGTTCCCCGACTGGGGATTGAACCCGGGCCCCCTGCATTGGGAGCGTGGAGACTTACCCACTGGACCACCAGGGAAGTCCCCCAAAGGTTTTTATTCGTTTTCTTTTTAAGTGAAAATGCCATGTGTTTTGGCTGTGCTGAAAGGAACTAAAGAGAACTAACCCTTTTTTGACAACTCTTGGCCTGAGAGTCAAAAGGGGAAGGCCCCTGCTGGTGCTGGGGGCAGGGCTGACACAGGAGTTGGGAACCCAGAGCTATGGGCAAGGTTGCTTGTGTAAAGATGTTAAAAAAAAAGTCTACCTATTGAGTAGTCTGTGGTAAAGCAAGCATAAACAACAACAACAAAGCCCTGCAGTGTTGTTTTTTTTTTTTAACATCTTTATTGGAGTATAATTGCTTTACACTGGTGTGTTAGTCTCTGCTGTATAACAAAGTGAATCAGCTATACATATACATATATCCCCATATCTCCTCCCTCTTACGTCTCCCTCCCTCCCACTCTCCCTATCCCACCCCTCTAGGTGGTCACAAAGCACCAAGCTGATCTCCCTGTGCTATGCGGCTGCTTCCCACTAGCTATCTATTTTACATTTGGTAGTGTATATATGTCCATGCCACTCTCTCACTTCGTCCCAGCTTACCCTTCCGCCTCCCCGTGTCCTCAAGTCCATTCTCTACATCTGCGTCTTTATTCCCCCTGCAGTGTTTTGCGTGAGAAACAATCTGGTTTTCTGCAAGCCTATCCTATCTGCCTAGGTTTGGGGGGCTGAGGACCAGGAAGTGTGGTGAACAATAATACTTTTGGGTGTTTTTCTTTTTTTCTTGCAAATGGATACACTTTGGGGTGGGGGAATGTGTGAGAACATATGGAACATTCCATTCTGGCATCACCTGGCTCCTGTCCCACTACTATTAGAGGGATCTGGTAACAGTCAAAGCATTGTTCCAAGAGGCTTTTTGTCGCTTTCTTCTGCCTTTCAAAAAGCCCCCTTTTAACCTTCAAAAGTGGTGGGTTAAAGGGAGGGTCCTGAGGGAAAAGCTCACAGGCTTGGCCTGTTCCCTTGTCCCACTTTGGCCACCCCCCTCCCCTCTGTCTCAAGGCCAAAATAGAGAAAGGTCTGCATTGGCTTCAAACAGAAGAGCTCTTTTCAGGGATGGGTGGGAGGGCAGGGTAGCTTCGGGGTAAGAGTGGCCATTTTCCAACTTCTGAAACAGCCTCCTGTGTTAGAAGAAAACATGAGCAACTGGAAGGAAGGAAAATGCGATTTTTATCAGATTTGTAAAAGCAGTAGAGGGTGGAGGTGGCATGGACGCAGGGCTGATGGGACAGGGTGAGCATTTCCTCTTGGCTGGTTTCAGAGCCTCCTCTACGCTGGCTGCTTCCACATTTTCAGGAAGGTTGCGAGTGGTTGAAAGATGCAGGGGAATGCTGAGTTGGTTCAGCAACTGGGGTGCTGTCTGTCCTCCGGGAAAGCTCCACTGGATGTTGAGCGTGCCGCCTTCTCATCTCTTACGAATGTCACTTCCCTGAGGCACCATCTTGGTAAAGCCCTGGGGCCTCAAGGAAGGTGGTGCCCTCCCTGGGATGGTAAATTTCAGGGGTTTGAAAATATCTGAGAGAAGAGTCTCTTTCTCTTACTAGTTAGAAATAAAAACAAACCTTTTTTTCTGAAAGCAGACTATGGCTGGATATTTCTGGAGACCTTTGAGAAGGCGGAATAATTACATGGAAAAATGCTCATAATTTAATGTTTAGTGAAAAAATAGGTTACAAAACATTAGGTATAGTATGATCCCAAATTTAGACTATATTAATACATAAACATATAGGTGTATGTGTGTGTGCATGTGTGTGTGTATGTGTATATGCTAATCCCAAATTTAGATTATATTAATACATAAACATATAGGTGTATGTGTGTGTGCATGTGTGTGTATGTGTATGTGCATGTGTGTGTATGTGTATGTGCTAACAGTTATTATCTCTGGGAGAAGAAACTGTTATGGACTGAATGTTTGTGTCCTCCTAAAATTCATATGTTGAAATCCTAACCCCACCAATGTGATGGTATTAGGAGATGGGCCCTTTGGGAGGTGATTGGGTCATGGGGGTTTAGCCCTCATGAATGGGATTAGTGCCCAGAGACCTCTCCCCCTTCCACCATGGGAGGACACAGCAAGACGGCCTTCTATGAACCAGGAAGTCGCCCATCACCTGATATCGAATCTGCTAGTGCCTTGATCTTCGACTTCCCAGACTCCCCAACTGTTAGAAATAAGTTTCTGTCATTTAAAACCTACCCAGTCTCTGGTATTGTGTTATAGCAGCCCAAACTGACTAAAACAGGGATTATGGGTGATGTTTACTTCTGGTTTGTGCTTTCCTGTACTTCCCCAATTTTATACAATGAAATGAATTGCTCTCAAAATGTAAGCAGTGCCCAGAAATGTTAAGAATTTTGTCACCCTTGAGGCTTAGTTGATTTGTGAGCTTTCTTTCCATGGGAGTATTTATAGGTTCTGAGTTTCCCTTCACACACCGTAAGAGTGATGGACATATTCCCTATCTGCCTTCAACATTATAAGGGCACCCGCCTCAGTCCGTGGGATGTCCATGAAAGCCTATCATCCTGGACACAAAATGGAAATGTTCTCACAGGATCCTGCAGCCCTGCAACCCGGTGCCAGGGAGCACTTAGTTTGTCAGCTGTCCCTGCCTTGCTTGCTTTTGGAGCTAATTCTTTTCAAGGTAAACTTGAATCGGCCCCTACCCTCACTCCCACTCCCCACCCCTGCCACCAGCTTTATATTTTAATGAATTTATTTGTTTTTGGTAAGCTCTGACAGTCTGAGGCAGGCTTGGAGCTGACACAGATACACGACCACCTGAGATTTTAGGGAGATCATTCTGTCCTGTGTTTCTCAAATTTTCTCCCTTACAGTAGCGTATGTAAATGGATTATGCCTCCTTCCTGGTCTTAAACATCCGTAAAAATTTTGTGACGCTGTAATATGTCTGTGTGTGTTTTAATAAAAGCAAAAATAAGGTTTTATGTTGCCGCTTTAAAAACTTAGCAGGGAAAATAAAAATTAAAGTTAAAAAAATAAATGAGAATAAAACTGGTGTCTTGGGAAGGATGAGTTGCTTGCCCTGTGCCTTTGGGTGTCCCTAGCTCCTGCCATATTCCTGCAAGGATACTGGTCCCTCAATATGAGAAACAAGGGTTTGGAGCTACTAAATTCTACCTGTAGGGTGTAGAAGGCCTGGACAGGCCACTCGCTTCAGTGTTCCCTTTGCGATTGTTAGAGAGATGAAGACAGACCTTTCCTATCCTTCAGAGAGAAATACCCGCAAAGAAGTTTCACTTAACAATATTGGACAATTTTTATATAGCAAATCTTTGATGCATTATTTTGCTGATAGGATTTCTGTCTCTTTTCTCCATTTTAGTAAGGATTCCCTCCCAAAGTAGTCGGGAGCCATGCTAGAGGCAGGAAGTGAGGGAGGCCAAAATAGGTCCTTCTGACATAGACCTAATTTAAACTTCTCATCCTGATGACCACGAAGCTGAGGTCCAGAGAGGGAAATTAGGAGGAGACAGGCACTAAAATTCATTACCAGGGGCTGAGCACAGGACTACATAGTCCTTTCCACACCACGCCTTGTTAATCTTCACAACCCTGTGAGGAAGGGGTACCATCTCCACTTTTCAGATGAAAAAATGGAGGCTCAGAGAAGTCATTGAACTTCCTAAAGTCACGTAGCCCATAAGCAGAGCTGAGGTTTTCTCTCCAACTGACTTGACTGGAAAGCCGGGTATCTCTCCACCCATGTTGTGGTTCTTTAGCTCCATGCTCACCATCTTCCTGGAGGTATGTCATAGGAGTTTGTAACACATTTATCAGAGTGCCCATGTCTGGAAACAGTTAACTTTTAAATTAAATTGGGAGGAAGTTCTGTCACTCACCTGCTCATATGCTTTCTTGGGTAGAAATGAAAGGAAGGACAGAAGTGGGTGAGGAATATAGGGGCATGGAGGGTTGCAGGTGTGTGGTGTCATGAAGAATGTTCTGGAACATGCTGTTAATACATGCAGGGTGTTTAAGAATTATTGTCATATTTTACTTTCCTATGCATTAAAAAAAACACACACCTGTTTTCCAATGGGAAAGTCATCTGTCATTTGGTTGTGGCAGAATACAGGTTAAGAACTGTCACAAACCACCTTGCTCTGGGGGACTTACCTGCGACTACTCTGACTGATTAGTAACAACTTTAATCAGAATTCAGGTTTCCCATTTTCTAGCCCAAAACTTGTTTAACATTGCCACTTTTAAGATTTGGCCTGTGAGTGTTGTCTTACGAGATACTTTAACTGAGAAGAAGAATTTGGCCACCTCAGAGAACCCCAAAGGCTTTACCTAAGACCAGTGAAATAAACAGACCCAACCTTAAAGGTCTGCACTTTGCACATGTTTCTTCCTTAAGCCATTAATCCACGTAGCAAATGGTTATTGAGGAAGTGCTCATTAAATAATTTTTAGACGTATGACTGAACATCTACTGTGTACTTAGGGAGGGGGTCTTCACCCACTTTAGGAATCTGATGAAAGCTGTCCTTGTGGCAGACAAATGAACATCCTCAAAAATATTTACAGACATTTTTAGAGGGTTATTGGACCTGCTGAAGTCTGCGCATTGAGGTCATAGACCCCAGGTGAAGAGCCCTTGATCTAAGGGCTCAACCTTGAATCAGACAGTTTCTGTTCTCGAGTCACTCATAACCTGGGTAGTTACCGTTTAACCATGAATTTCTCAGCCCACTTCATTTCAGGATTGACAGGCACGATCTGGTAATGAAGTAAAATATGTTTCTCATTACAATTCCCATGGCACCAAGAGGAAAGCCATTCATTTTCAAGCTTTAAGAGAAAGGCTTCATGCCAAGTACCATGGGGGCACAAAGACATACCCCACACAGTCTCTGCCCCCGAGGAGTCCTTTGTCTCCTAGGAAGTACGGACAGGGATACCGAAACATAGCCATTTCAAGGTCTGGTGAGTGGGACAGCTGATGAGCGGGGAGCGTGCCTGGTGGGCTCAGGTGAGAGGAGGGGAAGCTGAGGCCAGATCTCTGCTGAGGCCAAATCTCTGCAGTTCCTGCGATGGAGACTCAGAGCAGGGTTCCATGCAGGGTAAGTACTCAGATAACGTGGCTGTTAAATGTCACCCCTAGGGCCCAACATCCAATATTACTGGAAATAACTGCAGAGTGGGGGTGGGGATCACGGAGCCGGGGGACCTGGGTAGGAATCCTGACTCTACCAGTCACTGCCTGGGTGTCCTCAGGCCAGTTCCTTAATTTCTCTGAGCCCCCATTTCCTCATAAGGTTACTGAAAAAATTAGAAATAAGACATAATACAGTATATATTGGCTGCCTAACAGGTTAAGGTGTGTTAGTTTTCACCCCCTAGTAAGTCAGGGGCCAGGGTGATGTTAGCTCTTCTGACGTGGCCCCTTGTCAACTCCCCCAAGTTGTCATGTCTGCCCAGCTTCCCAGGCAGCCACTCATTCCTTCCAACCCATTTCACCGGACAGCTTTGAGAAAGAGGAAGGAGCAGGGCATCTGGAAACTGGAAGTTCAGTCCCAGTCCCCTCACTCACCAGCTTGTGAGTAGCTACTTAACGCCTGTTCCTCAGTTTCCTCATCTGTAAAATGGGGATATGATATGTGTCTCACAGAGCTGTTGTGAAGATTAAGTGAGAGATTACATGTTGCAAAAAATCAAGCCATTGTGAGTGATCCACAAAAATGCCTGTTGACACCATGATGATCTCATTGAGCCCGGGAGGAAGAGTAGGGACCAAGGCAAGGTCACCTGGTTTGTCGTCTCTGAAGAGAAGGTGGAAAAAGAGATCAGATGGAGCCTGGGGCTAATGATTTGGTGTATTCTCTTTCCTTGGGCTCATCAAAACAGAAACACGAGGGGCCTTGAAAGGGAGAGAATGCATGTTTGCCCAGAGCCTGCTCTATGCCAGGCACTGAGGGAGGTGCTCTGTGTACATGAGCTTATTTCATCCCGAGGTCAGCATGCTTATTGCATTTCGGAGATGATCCAACTGAAGCTCAGGAGACCCTTTCAAGAAACTTGTAATCAGGATTGCCCTTGAGTGTAACAGAAGATGGTTTGTTCAGAGGGAAAAAATGGAGATCAAAGACAGGTCAAGTGCAAGAGGAGAGAAGATGCAATCCTGGATCTTTCTGGCATCCTCTTTACAAAGACTTAGCATTTCACAGAACACTAACGTTTCAGAGCTAGAAAGGAGCATATGGAGATGATCTAGGTTAGATTCTCTTTTGTAAGTTGAGGTTCAGAGCCTGTAGGGGACTTGCCCAAACTCATGGCTGCAGAGCAGAGGGGGCTGGACTAGAATTTAACCCTCTGGGCCCTGAATCCAGCCTTGCTCCATTGGCCCATTATTCCATACTTCTGTGTGTGCCTGTGTGTCTGACTAGGAAAGGAAAAGCCTGGAGAGAAAAATCTCTTTTGAGAGCATCACTCAAGTGAGAAGCTCAGGGATTCACTGAAAACATATTAGACGTTTCAGCATTGCTGAGATGATTGTCGGTAACACTTGACAGGTTGCTTTTATGTCCATAACTTGTCTTTCTGGGTCTTGTGTAAGCAGGTCAGGTTGGCTCTGGGACCCTTGGCATTCACATGAGCTAAGAATGCTTTACTACAACTACACTTTGCTGCTTGAACATTATTAGTTTTGAAAGATGCTGTCTGGTCTCAGACCTTGAGTGAAACTTGGAACTGATAGTCAGAGCAGTAAAATGCAGTATAGATACAGTGAGCTGTGGACGAGACACACTGATTATTCCTTCAGCACATGTTTATGGAGCACCTACACTTACTCTTGCTAAGCTCTTCTGTAGACCTTCCTAATGGAGGGAGAGGATCATAAATGACTAAGTAAAATATATAATAGTGATAAGGAGAAGGTGACAGGAAGTTCTGGAGATGGGGATTTCAGAGTAGGCCTCACTGAGAAAGGGACATTTGAACAAAGACTTGCAGGAGGCCGGAGAATGAGCCACAGCTGTGACTTGGGGAGGAGTTGTTTTGGCCAGAGGGAAGAGGAAGCACAAAGTTCTAGAGACAGGAGCCTTCCTGGGAGACGGAGGACTAGCACAGAGGCCAGTGTGGCTGGATCAGTGAGTTAGCGAGAAGTCATAGGACATGAGGTCAGAGTGGTTGGTACCAGGGGCCAGAGCATGGCAGGGACTTAGGGCTGGACCAGAGTGACAGCAGCTGGGGTGGGAGAGATGGTCTGATACTGACTGTATTTTAAACATATCACCCAATGCAGTTTTAGTTAACAAATATGTGATGTGTGCTTTTAACATTCAAGGTAAATACAGCACAACTCTGAAGCGCTCACCATGAAGCTGAAGCGATAAGAAAAGTAAAGAAATAGCTGCAATACGAGATTGTGTAAGGCTAAGCACCGAGAGGAGAAAATCACTAGGGGAAATCGTTCTTGTTCCGGGTCAGGGTCAGGGACAAAGGCTTTACTGAAATATGCAAAAGGTCTAGCGCAGGAGGCAGCCCTGTTCTTAGGATAAATATTAGTTAATTCACTTGGGCCTGAAGGATGCTGCTTTGCCCTCATCTGCAGAAAGATGATAATAATGACTATTGTTCTTTGAATTTTCTTTTTTTTTTTTTCTCTCCTTTCCTTTTCTTTTTCTTTTTCTTTTTTGGCTTTAAACAACAGAACTTTATTGTCTTCCAGTTCTGGAGGCTAGAATTCCATAATCAAGATGTCAGCAGAGCCACGCTCCCTGTGACACCTGTAGGGGAATACGAGTTCGCTTCTTCCTGGCTTCTGGTGGTTTGCCAGAGGTCCTTGGCATTCCCTGGCTTGCAGTTGCCCCACTCAGATCTCTGCCTTTGTTGTCACATGGTGTTCTCCCTGTGTCTCTGTCTTCACGTGGCTGTCTTGCAATAGGACACCAGTCATATTGGATTAATAGCCCACCCTACTCGAGTAGGACCTCATCTTAACTAATTACATCTGCAACACCCCTATTTCCTAATAAGGTCTCATCTTAATGTACCAGAAATTGTTAGAACTTCAACATATCGTTGCCGGGGGGTGGGGACAACACACTTCAACCCATAACACCAGCCTCATTTGATTATATTTCCTGTGAGGGCTTTTTACGGTAAACTAGCTTTTTTTGCTGTCATTCATTAAGATTTTATCAATTAATCCTCACACTAATTCCTTGAGGTGGGCCATTATCATCTCTCTTTTGCAGATAGGAAACTTGCTGAAGATCACACAACTTGAAGTATTTGGAGGCAGGGCTTGAACCCAAGCAGCTGACTCCCAGGCCTGTCCACTCACGGGGTTACTGTGAAGAGGAAAGGAGTTCTAGAATACACCGGGGAGTAGTGGCCCCAAACAGATGGTTCTTACGACAATAAAGTCATTAAACAAATACCAAGCACCTGCTGTATATTAGACACTCTGTTGTGCTAGAAGACATGTGAGCCCAAGTAGACTCGGTCAAGAGTGGACCTTGCAGTCCATGGAAGACAGACATGAATCCAATAACCACACAAATGGATGTGGTTAAGTACAAACTGAGGTTGGTGCTCTGAAGAAAACTTACCCAGTTTTAAGAACATTGAACCAGGAACTGGCCAAGATTGAGGGAGAGGGATACCCCAAAATAATATGATAATTATTAGGAATGAGGGAGTGGCTTGGGTGGGATTCAGTGTAAGTGTCTGATAAGTAATCAGATAAATAAGTAATCCAATGTTCTTTCCAAACCATGGGCTGTGGCACAGCAGTGAATTGTGAAATCAATTTGGTGGCTGCAACTGGCATTTTAAAAATAAAATGGAATAGGATCAGACATCAGAGGCATTGTCCATAGGAAGAGAGGCTGTGAAACTTTCAGTTATACAGTATATGTGTGTGTTGAGCGTGACCTGAGTCCTTACGTAAAATATATTTCATAATGTGTTATCATCAAAGAAGTTAGAGAAACATTAGATGAGCTTTTGTGATCAGGTGGAGTCCTAGGTTTGAATTCCAGCCTTGCTTTACCTTCCCAGGGTCAGTTTGGGCAACTTATTTAATTTCTCCCAGCCGTCTCCTCTCCTGAAACGTAACAGCATCTCTCCGATCAGCTGCAGGCAAAGAATGAGTCAATGCCTGGGGAGAGTCTAGAACAAGGCCCTCTCCCTTTCCACAGTGGCTTGGTCATGTTCAGAGGATGCCCACCTAGCTACGGCAGGCCCCCGCCCCCCACTTCCTCACACCTGTATCCTTTCTAGACTGAGCACCCAGGGTCCCTTGCACCATGAAGCAACCTCTTTTTGTGCCCCACGTCACAACTCCTTGCCCGGCCCCCCAGCTTCAGGCGGTGGTGGTGGAGAGTTCTTTGCCCATTGCCAGTGTCAGGGCTTTCTCTGAAGCTGAGGAAGCCTGCTCAGCCCACGTGTAGGTATAGCCTGGAGCCGGAGGCCCTTAGTGTCGCTGGAGAAACCCTCGACCAAGAGGAGAGTGGCTGACAGATAAATGCCTCAGTCTCCAGTCCTTCAGACTCACATCCTATACCGTCCCTGGGGGGACTGGACTCCGTTTCCCAAGGCGGTAACCAGCTCAATAATGTACCCTTAACTGACTTTCTCCCTCCTGGTCTCACTTTCCTAGGTCCCTCATCCTGCTTCCTGGGATCTTTTCCCAAGAAATTACCTGCTCCCAAGTGCTTCTTTCAGGCTTTACTTCCAGGGAACCATTTGAAGTCAGGGCAGCACCTAAATAGGCTCAGGTAACTTTTCTCAACAGTTCCCAGTTAAGGAAATTCCATCCAACCTGCTGGCTGGCTCTCACTTCCCTGGACTAATGAAAACTCAAAAGGACAAGGAAAACCCAGAGAATCCTCACTCTATGTTTATTTTTGGCAGCCTTCTCAGTTTGAGTTTGAGCTCGGGCTAGGTTGGTTCATGCCTCACATTCTTTTGCATTCTGGAGGATTCACAGGGAGAAGTATTAATTAATTGCATCATAACAAACACATGAAAATAATGACAGTTGTCATTTAGTGAGCAACTTGTTCTATTAATTTTCAATGTTCTATTTCAACTTCTATTAATATTAATTTTATTAGAAATTTAAATGTAATATTTAAATTTTAATTTCTTTTTTAACAGCTTTCTTAAGATGTAATTCACATACCATACAATTCACCCATTTGAAGTGTACAAATCGATGGTTTTTAGTAAATTTACAGAGCTGTTCAGCCATCACCACAATCAGTTTTAGAAGATTTTCATCATCACACAAAAAAATCCCTTATCCATTAGCAGTCCTTACTTCCTTCTCCCAAACATCCCCGCCCCCCAACCCCTGACAACCACTAATCTATTTTCTATCTCCACGGATTTGCCTTTTCTGGACAATTCATAGAAACAGAATCATTTGTGGTCTTTTGTGTTTGGCTTCTTTTACTCTGTATAATATTTTCAAGGTTCATCTAAGTTGTAGCATGTATCAGTATTTGATTTCTTTTTATTACCAAATAACATTTTATTGTATGGATGTACCATGTATCTACTACTTTTTGATTGTCTCTTTTGTTCACTGTAGTACTCCTAACACCTAGAACAGTGCCTGCCACAAAAACTGTTGGATAAATATATATGAGACATATGAATGAGTAATTGGTGAGAGATCTCACAGTAGGAATGAAACTTAATCCAAAAACTAAGCTGTGAAAGAGGTGTACGTTTCTTTATTTTTCTATAACTAAGTTAAATTCCTATTTTGAGAACCATCTGCGCAATTCAGGGTCTCCTAGCCTGAGAATACATCTGTCTCCAGGATCATCCCCTACCCACACTGGCGTCTTCTGAGACAGCCTCATTCCCCAAGATTGCAGATATAGGAGTCCATCAGGCAGGATGCAGCTGGGTTACCTCCTTTTCCAGCAGGGATTCTCCTTGAAACTTCCCTGCCCTCCAGTGTGCAGGGGTCCCTGCCAGGCAAGGCTGAGGGATAGCTGTGAGGCTGCCTGAGATCCTCTCTGCCTGGACACACAGCTGGTGGCGCCTCCTCTGGAGTCCTGCAACCTACCCAGGTGCTGCAGACTGACACAGGACAGTTGGATTGTCCCCAGTTCTTGACTCTCGTTCTCATCCCCCGACTGCCCGCTTTTTTAGCTAACTGTAGTGGGAAGAGCAGAGGCTTGATCCAATAGCCACAGGTTCAAATTCAGGTTCTATCAACCTAGCTGTATGACCTTGGACAATTCCTTTCCCTCTCCTGAGCCTCACTTTCCGTACTGGTAGTGTTATGGGGGTGAACAAGTATAATGCCTATGTCCCCTCAAAGTCTACTGGCCCTCTTGTCCCTATGTGTTGAGGCTGTTCTGACCTCAACATACAAACGAAGCAGTTTCGTACTTTGGATGATCACCACCCTGCCTACTCCTATCCTCACCCCCACTCGCTCTACTCCAGCCTTCACGGTCGGCTCGGCATTTCTCTAATGCTCCAAGCACGTTCCCATTCCAGGATCTTTGCATTTTCTGTTTCTCTGCCTGGAATGCTCTTCTCCTAGACACCGGCAGGGCTAGCTCCCTCATTTCCCTTAGTTTCTGATGAAAACTCACCTCTTGCAGGAAGACTTCCTGGCCTGCCTCAACACCACTCCTCTTCCCCCTCACATACCACCCTCCCAGTCTGTCTCCTTCCCTGACCTAGGTTTGCCCCCAGCTTGTATCACTACCTAACATCTAACGTCCTTCTTCATCATGTGTCTTCCCCACCATAATATCAGCTACATGAGAACAGATTTTGATCTGCTGAGTTTGCTAGTGTAGCCCCAGCACCCAGAATGCTTTGCAAGATGTTGTGAAAATATTTGTTGAATCAATGAATGAATCAATGAATGAATGAGTAAATGATGTGGGGAATGGGGAAAGTCTATATTGTCTGGCCTGTCATAGTCACTGTCTGCTTTCTGGGCTCAACCCCGGTGGGGATTTCCCAGCCTCTGAGAAGCCAGTTTCCTCCTCCCCTGCATCTTCCCACCCCCAGATCTTCAGATGTCTCATCAGCTCCTTTGAATTTGCACGCCCCACACGAGGAGGTCAGCCACAAAGGGCCTAGAGTTCCGGAAAAGGCAAACTTTAAAAAAACTTTATTTTTTTTTCTTCCCGTCTGCATGAAGTGCAGAGGCCTGCCCAAACAGCAGTGCGACGGGTAACAAGTGTGCAGCACGGATGGCAGTCCCGTGCGCGGTAGGTGCTCAGATGCCTGCTGAGAAGAGCCACTAGGAGAGCTGAGATTCAGAGGTGTCACCTCAGCTCACAGCTCCATCCTGGGAGTGAGGTACCATTCAAATGTCATGTTTTGGAATCTGAATATACTCCACTCCACCTTCTTTTAGGTTTTAAAAGCTCATCAAGGAAGGGAGAAGTAGAATCTGGAGGAATTGGTATATGCATAGATGTTGTAGATCCCTGCCCACCCATCTATCTCTACAGGGCAAACCCTGAGGGTTGTTTATAACGTGCGAGGGGGTCCAGTAGAGGTGTTGACACAACACATAGAGGACGAGGGCTTTGTCATTTTCTTCTACACTTGACACGGTTGCTTAAATGTGCTAAGGCAGGCAACAGCATAACTTAAGATGTTGGGTTTGTTTGGGGCCTGAGCAGCAAGTGGTCTAATAAATTGGGACTGGTTTGTTCTAACTCTCTACTCACCTCCAACTTGCTGTGTGACCTTGAATGACATTCCCAGCCTCTCTGAGCCTTAGGCTGATCCTCTGCAAAGATCATCCACCGGCAAATTACAGTATCAAGAGGTTTTCAAAGGCTGGGCTACTGCTCAGTGCCTTTACAAGGAGATGCCTGAGATGTAAAAGCCTTTGTGTACAATTTGCCTGAGACCTAAAGCAGAAGTGAGAAACAGCTGAATATGTGGTGTGTCAAGTTCTCAGTAGAGATGTGAACATCTTTTGCAAAGCTTCAGGCACCGATGGCTTCCTGTGGGTATTTTACATCTGAATGCCCAGCTCAGTTGGACTTGTCAGTTTCCATTTCTCCCTCATCAGTGGGAGGATCAGAGGACTTTTGTGAGGAAACCAGACTCCATCCTTGACCTTCTTCTCTACACACGTCTAATCACCAGTTTTGAGCAATTCCCTGTCCTAAATTGCCTCCAAGCCACCCACTTGTCTCCATTCTCCTGGACACCGCCCTAACCCAACTCCTCACCCCACCGCGCTCCCAGTTCCTGCAATAGCCCCCTATCCTGTGTCCTCCCTGGTTTGCAGAGCAGCTCGAGTGATGGTTGGAGCTAGACTAGGGTCACCGCCCCCCTCTCCCGCTCCAGCTGCTTAAGCTCTTCAAAGCCTCTCCACCGCTCTCCTATAAAGTCCCAATTCTTCCTATAACTCTCACTGCCTTCTGTGTTCATCTCTGCAGCCCTTCTGCCCCCTGCACTTTATAACCCTGGCCACATGGAATCACTTGCCCCCTTTCCCACATCTATCCCTCACATGTGCTGTGCTTCTGTTTGGAACCAGCATCTTTCCCATCTTCACTTGGAGAACTCCCACTTGATCCTTAGGCCTCTCGATTTGGGAGGCACTTTCTCCCCCCAGTTTCCCTGATCTACTCTCTCTGGCTTAGGCTGAGATTTCTCCTCCTGTGCTAACTGATTAACTGGAGGCATCTGCCTGGAATGCTAGTCTGAGAAGGTTTTGGAGACCAAGGCGAGTGAGAAAGAGAGCTGTGAATGGTTGAAGGCGTTTGCAATGGAAGGAGGGGTGTGTGTGTGCAGTTAAGCCTTCACCACCTGATATGACCCTTCCCCTTGCCTATGTCTAGCTCCAACCCCCCACCCCCACCCCCGCCGCCCCGTGAAATCCTCTGACTGCATCTGCTCACCCTGATCTCACCTTCTCCAAATGCCTTTGTGTAGAATCCAAGCCACAGAGCTAGCCCTGAATTCTTCCATGATTGCGTTAGGCATCATTTCTGTCTCCTGAGGCTGGATGCTCCTAGGAAATAAGAAACTTCTAATGGAGTCTTCTCTGTTCCCCATCCAGCAGGGCTGGAAAATAGTTGCTGAGAGCTGGATGGCTGCTTGCAGCCCTTCGCTCTGGCTCCCCAGTACCCTGTCGATGGTCACGTGTCCTCTTCCCTACAGGCTCTAAGACCCCGTGCTCCCAGGGCTCTGATCTCATCTCCTGCTGTAGCCTGTCTATGTCATGCTTGAGCTTCTCATGGTTCCCCCACTTCCCACTGTTCAAGTTCATTTCAAATGTCACCTCCTGGAAGACCCTTTCCTGACTATCCCGCTCCTTTATGACTCTCTAGAAAGTTACCCTGCTTTACGTTCTTTAGACCATGTGTCTTCTTTTGCTGTGTTTCCTTTTTTCTTATTGTCTGGCTCCCCCACCCCCATGCCCCCCAAATATAGACTCCCATATTTTGTCTGTCTTGTTCTCACTGTATCGCCAGACCAGGCACTGTGGCTGAATGGATGGATGAGTGAGTGAATGAATGAATGAATGTATGAGCGAATGCCTGAGGAATGGGCTGTCTGTCATTGAGACTGATCCAGTAGGGGGGCATCTTTTACCAGACTGTTAATTTCCCAGGCCTTTGGAATTACAGCATCTGGCTCTGCACATTCAGCAGAATTGTAGATGGCCTCTTGCTTTCTGGGAGAAAGCAGTGGAAAGAAAGAAAAGAGAAAGAGAGAGAAGGAGAGAAAGAGAGAGAAGGAGAGAGAGAGAGAGAAGGAAATGGTTGCTGGATTTGAATGTGCACTGGGCCACCTGAAAGACAAAGGAGCCATCAGCCACTGTTCTGATCCTCAGCTTCTCCCACTCCTGGAAAGAAAGGAGGCTGGGAAAGTGCCCCTTCCAGAGGCCATATTTGCTGAAAAACAATAAGCCACATTTCACAGCTGACGCACCAGAAAGGAACAAATACCCCTCTGACGGGCTCTGAGCCTTGGACTTGAGAATCCCCTGAAGATGTTAAGGGAGTTTAATATTTCCCAGCAGAAAGTGCTTTTGGAGAAAGGAAACAGGGAGGGAGGGAAGCATTTTCCTGTATCCTTTTTGGTCTTAACAAACCAGGCCTGTTCCTCTGGTGAATGCTTTGTTTTTTTTTCTGCAGTTTATTCTCAAAGCCTGTTCAGTGATGCTCAAAGGCTGCCTTTCCTCCAGGACCAGGCAGAGAACTTCTTAACCTGAGATAGCTGTTTGTTTCTAATATTTTTTACTGTGATAAGTTTGGAAAATACCAAAAAGCAGAATTTTAAGGAAATTAAAACAATCTATATTCCCAGCACTCAGAGGCAAATCTCCAGGTTTTTGCTTCTCTCATATATGCTTATGAAATTTGGGAACATGTCATATATACTGCTTTCTCATTTGACAATATGTCATAAACCATCATGAACATTCTTATTTAAGGGAAATTGTTTTTGTTTTCTTATTACAAAATAATACACTTTTGTTATAGAGAACTAAAAAAATAAAATGAAATGAACAAAAAAACCCAGATAGCACAGAGAAATTTTAAAAATCTATAATTTCACAATTCAGAGATAATCACTATATAATATGTACCTAACTATTCTTTAAAAACATATTCCTAATATATATAAAACATAATTATATCTAAAAGCTATTCTTAAAAGGATAAAAATTGAGCCATGTTGTACATTCAGTGAGGCCAGGGAAATAGTCTCTCATAATATGACCATTTAAAATCAAGTACATTTCATATATAACATGATTATTATGTGATGGAATATGGCAGTAGCTCCAGTGAAACATTTAAATCACCTTCTCCCTTGCTTTTCTCTACTATGGAGCCTGAAAAGTGAAAAATACTCAGCTTCCCTTGTTGCTGAGGGTAGTCATGTTATTTATTCTGATCAATAGGACAAAGGCAGTTACCTGAGAAAGCCTTCTCTTCCCAAATAAAAAGACAATAACTTAAAAAGAGAAGACTTTTTGCCATTTACACTACCATTTCTTTTTTTTTTTTTTTACACTACCATTTCTTTTTCCGTCTTGGAATGTGGATGTGATGCCTAGAATGCAGCAGCCATTTTGAAAATATGAGGACAAAATCCACAAGCAAAGGACAGTATAGCAGGAAAATAGTAGAAACTGTTGATGATTTTCATGATAACTTCTCTAGCTCTGAACTGGAGTGAGAAAAATATGCTCCATACTTGTTTAAACCACTATTTGTGGGTTTTACTCTTACTATCTGTGATTGCTCTCCTAACTGATTTGAGATGTGTATAAAATCCAGCATTATACAAGTCTGCCCTTTATCTCTCCATGCTCCATGCAAAATTACCAACTCTCATATTCGAACTTGGTGGGGCCATGTTCACAATAATATGCTTAATCCAGGAAGGTACCTATTTCAGATGTTCATTTCAGTGGGAGTTCATAACATCTGGCTATCTTCACTCAATTATTTTTATGTAGGTTTGTAATTTTTCTGTCTTCAAACTCCCTTCAGTGACCAACTTACCATCCCAAGTCAAGAGCTGAGCTGTATATTTCTGTGTACCAACCCATAGCACAGTGCTTTGTGAAAGGTAGGCACTCAATAAATGGGTGGTTTGATTGTCTGATTTTAATTCTCTGATTTCTTGGTTACAGAATGTGTAAGAATTGCTGAGACTATTGATTTAGATGTCTTTACAGAATGCACGAACACAAAACGATGTTTGTTTTTTAAAATGCTAAGCAGAGTGGTTAAAATGACCTTACTGTACTCTTTTGTTTAAGGAATATTTCCAGCTGCCCATCATCCATCATTTAATTATTGTCACCAGCAATATATCTCAGTCCAGTGGTAAGATTAACCTTTTGAAAGAAAGGTTTTGTTTGAAAAGATCTGGAAATGAGTAGTGAAGCAGCTATGGCACTGCTCATGTCTTCTCCTGATAACAAATGGGCGGTGGTCAATTAGTTGAGCTATGCTTGGTCATATGGTCTCTTGTAATTGAGGGTCTGGTGTTCTTGCCTGTCTGAGCAGGCGGTGGGTCAGCAGGGAGCCTCACGGCAAGGCAGACAAAGAGGGAAGAGGGTAGTGTGGTTGCCCAATAAGTCTTCAGAACAAATTGATCCGAACTGTTTGTGGTTCCAAAAGTCACCATGTAGCTGTCCTTGGTGTGTCATTGGGCAATGATTGGGGGTGGGGGTGGGAACTTTGACCTTTGCCTGTCCACTTGCAGCAGCAGGATGAGAGCCAACTGTTCAATGAGTATCTTCAGTTCATGTCTTGTTTGCCTGGCTCAATCCATCTTCTTCTGCCATGGGGACCAGCACAAGGAAGAAATCACTGGAGAGGTTAGTCTTGTTGGCTTCTCCCTGGTGGGAAGCCAGAGGGCTAAAAGCCAAGGCCACTTGGTGACTGTAGGAGACGAAGGGGCTTTGGCCTCACAGCCCATTAGGTGAATCAATTGAGCAAGAGAAGAACAAGGACAGCCAATGGCTGGGATCCAGGAAGGCGAGGTGCCAGGGGGAGGGTAAAGCAGGAGAGAGGCCTCAGGGCTTAGTTGGAAAGAACAGAACAGAGAACAGAACAGAACATAAATTCTGTTATGCTCCTTCATCCCCCAAACTAATTGTCCTTAAGAAGTAAAAGTTCGTGTTTAACGGACTCTCCTTTATGCAGAGACCACATTTATGGAAACACCGTTAAGTCATTTTTTATAGAGGCATCAGGAGAGGGTCCACAAGAAGTAAAGGAAGAAGATGCTGGCTGGGTTAGAAAGGCTCATGGATATCTGCACATAAAGGGATTTGGAGGTCATTGAGGCTACCTACTGCCTTTTATGGAAACGCTCAAGGGAGGGAGAGTGGCGTGCCCAAGGTCATACGGGTTCAGGGTGCAACGTGGCTTTTTTATGCCAGGCCTGGTGATCCTTCTCCACATCTCTTCCAAGCCTCCTTTTATATTTCCAGTGGGAAACGGCTCCCCACTCCCCTTCAGCCTCTGGGTTCTAATTCCTGTGCTCTGCAAATCCCTTTTCCTTCCCCTCCCATCCTCTGCCCATTGATGACCTTCCTTAATAAGGGAAAAGGAAATAAGTATAGAGCCCAGAGGTGGCTTGGTGCTTGGGGATTGGGTGAGTGGTTATACAAGCAGAGCATTTACAGGGAAATGAAGATTATCTAAGATTCAGTTTGCTGACCATGACACCCCAGACAGGAGTGTCTCCATCTTGGGCCTAGAAATTTATTTCAACATAAGGAAGATCTTTTTAGCCTCATTTAAAGAATAAAGAAAATGAGGCACCATGAAGGAAAGCGCTTTGCTCAAGGTCACAATGGTCATATGTAACTGAATAGGTGGCGCTGATTGACTCTACTGCAACTTGTGGCTTCAGCATAGAAGAGAACAGCTTAGTGCGGTGCAGAATTTATTTAATGTATTTACATTGCTTCCAATGTAAACTGGGAGGTCAGTAGCATCTTTTTCATGTGTAAGGAAGTATGGAAGTCCCTGGGTGTTAGTGGAGCTCGGGCACTTTAATTGTTGGGGTCCTCGGAGGAACAGGTGTTAAAGGAGTAGATGTGGACGAGATTTATCGGGGGTAATGCTTCCGAAGGATAAAGGGGGAGTGAGCAGAAGTAGGCAGGCCTTTGACCAGGATGCGGATCTGGATCCTGTGAAAGGAGAGAGGGAAGGGAGCATTAGGAAGAGCCTCAGACCACAGTGCAGCTCTGGAACATCTCTGCTGGACTGAGGGAGGAATGCCCCAGGGGGCAGGAAAGGACTGGCTCTAGGGCCCCCGTTGTGTCCAGCCGCTAGCCGGCAGCAGCCTGGGGGAGGTGTGGCCTTGGTGGGAATGTGCAGTGGTCCAAAGGGGCGCACCTAGAGGCTGTCAGTCAACCATGCTCCTGCAGCAGGTTCTCTTGAAGGTGAAGGTGAGCTGTGCACCTCTGTCGCTGCCACGACGTGCAATGTTTGCCTGCACACCCTGTGTCAGGTTCCATGATCGGCCTGGAGGCTACAGAGGTCGGAGGAACATTGTTCCCATCCCCCAGGGAGCTCATGATCTAGCTGGGAAGACCAAACATGCACACCTGAGTGAGGGAATGTGTGTTAAATAATGGCAAAGATAATAATAACAGGAGAGTGATGGAGCAGTTTGAAGTTGTGGGGAGCGATGTGTGCTGGCGGTTCAAAGAGGGATCCCTGGAGGAGAGCTTGGGATGCTCCCATTAGGCAATATGATAGGCGTGTGTGCCAGGTGTTCTGCATCATTTCAGCCTTCCCCATGCCCATGTGATGCCTCCATCCATTCGACATTCACCAAGTACCTACTAACCACGAGGTTCCATGCCAGGAACAGTAATTATGTGGGTCATCAACAAGCTTACAATATTGAAGGGCCTTGTAGTCTGATGAGTCATTTCAAAAAAACAAACCTGTAGAAGTATGTGTGACTTTGCGGGGGACTCCTAACGACGGAAGTCCTGCTAATATCCATGGTGAGGCACAACAATGGCAAAGGCATTCGCTTCATTACCATATACCTGTTAAGCTCTGTAGAGCACGATGTGGTAGTAGGAAGTCTTTTCTTTCCATTCATCATAAAAAAAAAAAAATAGAAAAAACATGAAAAAATAGAATAACAAATCATATAATAGACCATGAACACACACATCAACCAGCTTCAACAATTATCAACTCACAGCAAATATTGTTTCACCTTTAGCCTCATCTAGCTCTACCATCTTGTATTATTTTGGAGCAAATCCGCAACGTCATATAATTTCACTGGTGAATATTTTAGTATATATCTCTGAAGAATAAGGATGCTGTTCTTCTTTTAAAACATATCCACAATACTAGTATCACACATTTAAATTTACTGAACCTCAATTTTCTTATCTGTCAAATGGGCATAATGATATCTATCCTGCAGGGCTGTTAGAGTTTTATACAGAGTGCTTAGTCTAGTAGCTAACCACAGTCATGCTCATATTATATATAATGTGTATGATCATTGCTAGGCAATGTGGAGGAAAATAAAAGAACCCCAAAGCATGATTTCTGACCCCAGACTTTCCAGTCTAATTAGAAAAACTAAGAAACATATTAGTTGTGTGTGTTAGCTCTGCTTTCAGAGGACACTTTGCACGGGAGATGATATTTAGTGAATTTGGTTTTCTGCCATGAAATGCAGTGACATTTTCATATGTTCAGGATCTATATCAAGGGAGAAATGCTTAAATAATTAGTCTAGGTAACAAAGGACCAAACAGAATCCCAATTCTTGAATTGCCCAATTATTCTTCTTTTGAATAGAATTAAATTACATTACCTGAATTTTTTAACACTTACACATATATTCTTTCTTTCTTACACAATACACGTAACATCACACAAACATATAAAATCTGTCTTGCACACACACAGGTCTTGCATCTTTTTTTATACACTTTTGACTTGGTGATGCGGTAGCTTTTATAATTTCCAATTACTGACCTTTTGAGTTGAATTTTGTCAGTCTTATCAGTTCATATTATTACTAATGGTCTTTATGTCTCAAGATCTGTATTAATTCCCTCGGAGTACTGGCCATTCATATAAAATTCCCCAGACAATTATTCAGCAGCAGGAAGTGTTTTTATTCTGGTAGCAAACACTATTTCATGCTAATGCCCTTGTGTCTCAGGGTTTATACAAGTACAAAGAAGAAAAGGCACTGAATTCAATAGCTCGGCCTTTCCTTTTATTTTCTGTCAGCAATTTTCAGTTGGTTTTTTCCTTGTAAGCCATTTGGAAAATGAGCAATTTTTATTTTCTGAATGATACCAAGCTCCAAATAATATAAATTACAGGGGTCAGTGCTTAGGAATCATGATGAAAACTCAACAACAAGAAAACAAACAACCTGATTTTAAAATGGGCAAAGGGCTTGAATAGACATTTCTGCAAAGAAGATGTACAAATGGCCAATAAGCACATGAAAAGATGCCCAGCATCGCTAATCATTAGGACAATGCAAATCAAAACCACAGTGAGATACCGTCTCTCACCCATCAGGATGGCTACTATGAAAACAAAACAAAACAGACAAACAAAAAATTCCAGAAAATAACAAGTGTTTGGGAGAACGTAGAGAAATTGGAACCCTTGAACGCTGTTAGTGGGAATGTAAAATGGTACAGCTGCTACGGAAAACAGTATGGCAGTTCCTCAAAAAATTAAACACAGAATTATGACATGATCCAGCAATTCCACTTCTGGGTATATACCCAGAAGAATTGAAAGCAGGGACTCAGTGAGATATTGTACACCCATGTTCATAGCAGCATTATTCACAACAGCCAAAAGATGGAAGCAATCCAAGTGTCCATGGATGGGTGAATGTATAAACACAATGTGGTATATACATACAATATTGTACAGCTTAAAAAAGGAAGGAAATTCTGACACAGGCTACAACATGAATGCACCTTGAAGACATTAATGCTAAGGGAAATAAGCCAGTTACAAAAGAACAAATACTGTATGATTCCACTTACATGAGGTACCTAGAGTAGTCAAACTCACAGAGACAGAAAGTAGCACAATGGTTTCTAGGGCCTGGGAGGAGGGGAAATGAGCTGTTGTTTAATGGGTACCAAGTTTGAATTTTTCAAGATGGAAGATGTTCCGTGGAGGGATGGTGGTGATGTTTGTACTTAATGCCACCGAACTGTACACTTAAAAATGATGATGATGATAAATGCTGGAGAGGGTGTGGAGAAAAGGGAACCCTCCTGCACTGTTGGTGGGAATGTAAATTGATACAGCAACTATGGAGACCACTATGGAGGTTCCTTAAAACACTAAAAATAGAATTACTATAGGACCCAGCAATCCCACTACTGGGCATATACCCTGAGAAAACCAAAATTCAAAAAGAGTCGTGCACCACAATGTTCATTGCAGCTCTATTTACAATAGTCAGGACATGGAAGCAACCTAAATGTCCATTGACAGATGCATGGATAAAGAAGATGTGGTACATATATACAATGGAATATTACTCAGCCATAAAAAAGGAATGAAATTGAGTTATTTGTAGTGAGGTGGATGGACCTAGAATCTGTCATACAGAGTGAAGTAAGTCAGAAAGAGAAAAATACTGTATGCTAACACATATATATGGAATCTAAAAAAAAAAAAAAAGGTTCTGAAGAACCTAGGGGCAGGACAGGAATAAAGATGCAGATGTAGAGAATGGACTTGACACAGGGAGGGGCAAGGGTAAGCTGGGACGAAGTGAGAGAGTGGCATGGACATATATACACTACCAAACGTAGAATAGATAGCTAGTGGGAAGCAGCCGCATAGCACAGGGAGATCAGCTCTATGCTTTGTGACCACCTAGAGGGGTGGGATGGGGGGGGTGGGAGGGAGATGCAAGAGGGAGGGGATATGGGGATATATGTATACATATAGCTGATTCACTTTGTTATACAGCAGAAACTAACACAATATTGTAAATCGATTATACTCCAACAAAGATGTAAAAAAACAAACAACAACAAAAAAACCCCCAAAAAACAAATAAACAAAAAAATGATGATGATGAAGGGAAAGGGGGAGGGGCAATATAAGGGTAGGGGATTAAGAGGTACAAACTATTATGTTTAAAATAAGCTATAAGGATATATTGTACAATGCAGGGAATATAGCCAATATTTTATAATAACTATAAATTGTGAATTATATATGGTATACCTATAACTTATGTAATATTGTGCATCAACTATATTTCAATAAAATTTTTTTAAATAGTAATAATGATAAATGTTATGCTATATGTATTTTACCGTAATTAAAATTTTAAAAAATCTGTAGTTAAAATGAGTCATGATGATAATACTAATATAGACTTTAATACACCAGGAGCTGGTTTTTTGTTTTTGGAGTTTTTTTTTTTTTTTTGGTTTTATTGGGTCTTAGTTGCCGCACTCGGGATCTTGGTTGTGGCATGCAGACTCCTTAGTCGCGGCATGCATGCGGGATCTAGTTCCCAGACCAGGGATGGAACCCAGGCCTCCTGCACTGGGAGCATGGAGTCTTACTCACTGGACCATCAGGGAAGTCCCATCCAAGAGCTGTTTTTAGAACTTTACGTAAGTTAACTCATTTGATCCTCACAATGACCCTATGAGCACCATTATTATCCTTATTTTACAGATGAGAGAGCTAAGGCACAAAAAGGTAGAGTGATGTGACCATGGTCACATAGCCTATAAGTGGCAGAGCTGCGATTTGAAGACACGCCATCTGGCTCCAGAGTCTGTGGTTTCAGGGACCTAATCCCAGTACACAGACACACTGAGGAGGCATTGAAAGTTCATATTCAAGGCAGGATTGCCTTGAATATTCAACGATCAACTGTTGAAATGAGACGCGGCTAAGATCATAGTGCACACTCGCTTGTGTGAACAAAAAGCCTTCAGAAGGAGCCGCCTGGACCGACTACTAGTAGATGGATTGTCTTGAGAAGCGGGGAGCCAGGGCTTGAAGCTCTGTGGGCTGCAGAGTTGTTGGGCGCCTCCAGTGGACACTGGGACTGAGAGGGTATATTGCCAACATTTATCGTGAGCTTGGCACGTGCCGCGCTCTGTTCTAAGAGTTTACATATCTTAACACAGCCAATGTTTAGAGCAACCCTATGGAGCACTTCTGTTTTAACGACGAGGAGATAGGGGAATTCTCTGGTGGTCCAGGGGTAAGGACTCTGCACTTTCACTGCTGTGGGCCCAGGTTCGATCCCTGGTTGGGAAACTAAGATTTCGCAAGCCGCACCATGCAGGCCAAAAATAAATAAACAAATAAAGATGAGTAGAAGGGTGGAGTGCTTAAGGGACCTGCCCAAGACCACACAGCTAATGGTGGTGCAGAAGTCAGGAGCGTCATATCCAAGCAAGATTGCTGGAGTTTTAATCCCTTTATGTGAAATGGAGTTGACGATTGCTGGCTCTGAAAGGTTTGTCACGATGAAAATAAATATGAGAGGACTTTGGAAAGCAGGTAGAACCATTCCAAAGTGGACCAGCATTTGCCTTTTGCTGGTTCTAGGTTTGGGCCAGAATTCTCTGATCTCCTCTTACTTGTTGAAAATTCTGTTTTTGAGAATCTTAAGCCTGAGCGTCCAGTTCAGGGACACTTAGGAAAGCCCCATCCCAGGACCAGGTCCTCAGAAGATGCCTGCAGTGGGGAAATAACCCTGGTCACAGGAGCCAAATTCTCTGCTCAGTAGCTGACACACAATAGGTGCCATCAACCATCTCAGGACAGACTTTTACACAGCCTCAAGGAAGTTAAAAGTATCGGCACTTGTACCCTTCTCTGAAGGCAACAGAACACACATACCTAAAAGCAAGGAGGCATACATGTGAATATATGTAAACAGATATGTATTCTCACAAATATGTATGAGCACGAACCTAGATGCATACATGTTATATATGCACACATACACACAAATGATTTTGGGAGTGCTAGAAAAATCACTGAAGGAAGAATGGGAATAAGTGGCAGCTTGTCAGAAACAGAAAAAATGAATCTAAGAAAAAAGTGGTAACATGAAATAACAGAAAGGTCATGGGCTTTGGAGTCAGATGATCTTAGCCTCACGTTCCTGCTCTGCCACATATTAACTGTGTGACCTCAAGCGAGCTGGTTAACCTCTCTGAGCTCTACTCTTTCATCCTGTGAAATGGATATAAGTATTCCTATCCTACAGGTTTTTGTGAAGAGAAAATGTGACAGGGAAAGCATCTATCTGGGACCTGGCCACCTATCTGGTAGGCGCCAATAAATATTGTATTTTTTTCCACTGAGATGAACGTACTGATAAGTGCTTGCCTCGTTCTGTATCCTGGTGCCCAGTAATCCCTGGTGCTCTGATGCAGGAGGAGATCTAAAGATAGCCTTTCATTTTCCAGAAGTGGATCTTATAGATGGCTCAGACTTTTGAGGAGCCTGGGACTAGCTTGGGTCTGCTTCCTAACCTTAGAGAGATTTTCTAACTGAATTTTTCTGACAGTGTTTTGCCTGCTGTGTGCTGAATTCTACAAGTCACGGGCCCAAGGAAACCAGATAAAGTTGGCAAGGTCTTGGAGCAATGAATCAAGATCCAGAGCCATGAGACACCCGGCTGGTTCCAGACCTCCGGCATGCCCGCACCCCTGCTGTTCACGCTGTGATCCCTACTCCCAGGTAAGAAGGACTTTGCCCTGGAATCTCCACCTGGGAGGCGAGCTGTGTCCGTGCCCGTCTCCTGTGCTCACCTGGCCTGCTTGGCCTCGTCTCCCCCCATGGAGATCTTTGCCCTCCGGCTCCTGGGAGGATCCCTTTCCCGTGGTGCAGGACTGTGCTCTTTGGTTGGGGCCGGACAGGTGATAAGAAGCTGGATGGATTCTCTAGCTCTGTCCCTGGTTGATATCTTTCCCACACCATCCCACTCAGAACATCTGTTCACATTGTTTGTCAAGTGACCGCAAGGGTTTGGATGAAACATTCCTGGCCACGGGACAAGCTGGGAACTTGGCCAGCCTTTCAGCTGGACTCTCCCCACGTCCTCTGTTTTTTTCCTCCTGGTCTTCTCTTCGTAGCTGTCTCTGCATCTTCAGACTCGCACGTTCTCTTATCCCCTTCCACACCCCATGCTGTGGACGGCATCTTCTTCACCCAGGCCCACCCTCACCTGCAGTGCCCCCTCCAAAGTTACCCTTCCTTCCATCTGAAGAGCCATGTTACTGCTCTTGGTTAGATGTTAGGAGGAAAGCAAGGTGACCTAGCCTGTGTTTGGGAATCACCTAGCTGCCTTTAACTGGGCAATGGCTGGCTCACTAGCTCTGTGCCTTATAAGATATTTAATCTTTCTGAGCCTTAAGTACAAATTTTTAAAATGCAGACAGTAACAACTATTTGTTGGCCTAATTGCTGCTTTCTCCATAAATAATGCCAAATCTCTTTTTCTTTCTTTCTTCTTCCTCATTTTTTTTCCCTTGGACTACGCTTCCTGGAAGCCAAGTCTGAGTATGTAAGAGAAGAATAAAGCCCGTTTTGTGTGTGAAGATCTGCAGTACAAAGAAGGTAGAACTTAATTCTGGCTCAGTTCTTGGCTGGGTGACTTTTGGCAAGTTACCCAAACTTCCTTATTCTTTATGATCTTATCTTTAAAATGGCAATAAAAAGGATACCTCCCTCATCCCTAGGCTTGAGGGGAGGATTACACGAGAGGGAATGTATGACAGTGCTTTACGTGTTGTGAAAATTTGTGCGAATATCATGCGCAGCTACTGTTGTGCTATTCTCTCTTCTGGCTAGAGAGATGTCCTTCAAGAGCTACTTCTCTCACCTGCTTTGCTTCCTTCTTATTTCCCTGCTATGAGATTGTGAATTTGTGGATAAAAGGGAGCGGAGAATGTCCATAGCAGCATTATTTGTAACAGCAAAAAAGTGGAAACAATCCAAAGGTCCATCAATGGATGAATGGAAAAACAAATTGTTGTATATTCTTACAATGGAATATTATTCAGCAATAAAAAGCAATGAAGTGAACCTTGAAAGCATTACGGCAAGTGAAAGAAGCCAGTCACAAAAGTCAAATAGTGTATGATTCCATTTATGTGAAATGTCCAGAATAGGCAAATCGTGGGAGACAAAGTAGATTGGTGGTTGCCAAGAGCTGGCAGAGGTGGGAGTGGAGGGCAGGGGATGGGGAATGACTGCTAATGAGAAAGAGTTTCTTTTTGGGGTGATGAAATGTTCTAAAATTCATTCTGTACAGCTGTGTGAATATACTAGAAATCATTGAATGGTGTACTTTAAATGGGAGAATTGTATGGTATGGGAATTAATGTCCATGAGGCTGTTATATATTTTTTTAAAAGGAGTGGCGATACAACTCTGCTTTTCCTCTTTTATCCCCTGGTCTGATACCCGTAGGGAGTTCCCTTGGGGCAAGTTTGGCTGCACTTGGTCCCCCGACTTGAGTCCATTTCCTATGCGCCGTTGCTGGTTTCTCCCTTGTCCCCTTTGGACGGGACCAAATCCTCCGTGACAAAGCCCCCTTCACTGTCCTGCCGTTGGCTCCATGCACTGAGAACTCTAATAAACTCCTGCCTCCTGTGCTGTAACATTGTTTCGTGAGGCTGGGGAACTCACCTTGGTGCTCCCCCAGTGAGAGACGCCAAATAAATATTGTTGAGTGAATGGCTGATGGGGAGGTTGGGGTATGGGGAGTAGGAATGACTGCTAACGGGCGGGGGTGATGAAATGCCCTAAAATGGATTCTGGTGATGCTTAGTGTTATTCACCTAACAAAGGGGTTCTCCTTAAGTTCCTTTAGATATTGACCTCTAATATATCAATACCTCTTAAGGGTTTGTTTACACCTCCTCAGGGCCCGTAAGAACCTCACGGGGACGTGGCAGAGTTCTCCCATTTAATCCTTGCGGCAATGAGGAAGGGGCTAAGAGGCGTGTTCAGGGCTGGAGAGATGGAGGGCCATTATTCACTCCCAGGCCTGCTAAGCTTCCAGAACCCACCCTCTTTATGATACCTCTGTGGCCTAATGGAGCACTGATAGCATTGGAAGGGGAGGGTGATTGGGAAGGCTGAAGAATAAAGAAAATCTCCAAGTCACTGCTAATCAAGGACGCCTAGGAAATGCATGTGAAGCATCTCCAATACGTGAGGGCGAGTCGCTGGGGTCTCCACCACCTCTTCAGGGTCACAGTCAAGGAGTTGCACAGCTGGTGTCAAATATGCTCACCCCCTGCTGACCCAAGCCTGCTTCCCAGCAGCAGCAAGGGTCGTCCTGGTGACGTGGAAGCACCTGTGCAGGGAGCTGGGTGCCACGTGATCACTCAGGGCCCTCAGCTGCAGCCCCTGGGCCAGGCGCCTCCACTGACAATTAGGTTCCTGAGCTTGGGGCTTCACTTCCTAGTCAGAAAATCCCGCCAGGCAAAGCCAAGAAGACACCAGCGGCAGCATCATTAAATTATAACAAGCCCTGAAACTCAGACTCAGCCCCGGGTCTGTTTGCCTTTGCGGTCAGGAGGAAGCGTGTGATTGGCTGGCTGAGCTCGGCCTAGAAGGCCTTATCTCTGACTGGTTATTATTTGATTAAAGAGGGCTTCCTCCTCCTGTGGTGTTTCGAAACTGTGCTGGGAGAGTTGCTGCTGCCTGGGGGCTTTTTCTGAGGTTACTACCGCGCACCCGAAGTCCTTCAGTCTTTGGCCACACAAACAAGCGGCCCGAAGAGACTCTCATTCAGCCCCACACTCAGGCTGGGGCTGTTTTCTCCAGAGTCTCCATCAGCTTTGCTAATCAACTGGTTGGAAATAATTCCTCAAACAGCACAAAGTCAAGGATACAGGTATTAAAAAATTTTTTTTCTGGGGATGTTGGTCTAATTTCTTAAGATGTCAAGACATTAGAAAGGGGGGTGGGGAAAGGGCTGGGACAGTAAAATGGAAAGCAGGAAAGGCAGAGAAAGTGGAGGAAGGAAGTGGAAGGAAAGAGAACTCAGAATCTTGGACTTCTACGGAAAGGCAGAGCCAAGGAATGAGCTGTCTGCAGCTGGAGAGAGGTGTAAGCGCGATCGTGAGGTATCGTTCGGGTCTGCGTGTTTTGCCCCCATGAAATCCTTCCCCAGGTCTAGCTGCCCCCTTGGTCTCCTTGTCATCCTTCCCGCTGGCTCAGAACCCCAAAGTCCTGAGAGGGTTCTGCACACTTTATGAGAAGTCCAGTTGCTTCAGCTTGAAACGTTGTCAAGTCTGATCCTCAAAGCCCTGCTTGGTGGTACCAATGCTCATGCTGTTGGCATCAGAGAAGGAAGAGTGGGACCAAGCTCCTTGCTTAGGAGAATTTGTCTCCCACTTTGTCTGGGATCTGCACCTGATGTGACTCGTCCATTCTCATCCTCATTATAGTCCCACCTCGGTGGTGTTTTTTGAGCTTGAGGTGGGCAGACAGAGCTTGATGTCAAAGGACTTCCTTGCTACGCATGAAAGCTGGGCTCCTTGTGGTGCCAGCAGGGACTTCATCACTTGGAATGAAGGTGAAAGGGAGATGAAAGGATCGATTCCGTCCTCTCTAACTGTTAGGTTTAGCTGGAGGTGGTTGAGGAGGGGAGGATATGATACAAAAATAAGAAAAACGATTTTATTTTGACATTAACTGGAAAAGAATACTTTTATGCTACATGGCTATTCTTAAAACTGATTTTTCCCTATGCATTTTAGGTTAAGAAATAGCCATGCCAACTGCATTTCCTTTCTCTAGTCTTGGTGGCTGTCTTAATCTCCAAATGTTTCCATCTGTGTTGTCTTAATTCTTGAGTGTTTGTATCTGGATTGTCCCTGCTTTGTTAGCTGCAGCAGGATGCTATCAAGGCTTGGTCTCATAAAACTGCTCCACAGGACGGAAGATCGTTCTTCTTGCTGACTGCTTCGTGGTTCCCAGGGAGTTTTCTCTACTGAGGCCCTATTGGATTTCTTGAGACTCTTTGGAGTAATTGGTCTGAGAAGTTCATCAAAGTGAATCCTGCTTCCCCCTCATACTTTTAAGGGAAATATCAAGAGGTAGAGGATAAGCCCAGGACACAGAGTTATGCTTCCTGGACCCTGATCTAGCACCTGGCTTGGCAAGACCGGGCACCTGCCCGGGGACACCAGCTCTGAGCTGTGCTCTGTTCTAGAGCGATCCCTCTCCTGCTCCTCCTCTCTCCCAGATGTCCTGGGCATCTGGTTCTAGAACATCACAGCCCCGAAAACCTAAGCCAAGGCCCGCAGGTTAAGGGAATCTCCCTAGTCTGCTTATCTTGGTTAGAAGAGTAGTGCAGCATGGGGGAAGGGTCATTCAGATCCATTGCTGAAGTTTGCTTTTTCAACTTGTTATTTAAATTGTCTAAGCCCCAATTTCCTCCTCTGTGAAATAGGTATAATACTTCTCTCATGGGGTTACTTTGCGAATAGAGATTCTGCTTTCAATAAATAGCGGTGTGTGCCTACTGTGCGCGAGGCGTTGGGATATAGTGGAGAATGAGGCAGAGAAAGCTCCCTGCCCTCCTGGAGGTTACAGTTAAATGGGGTGGGGGGTGACAGGCAGTTAAAAAATCACATAAATAAATAGGTCATCCCCATCTGTGGCGAGAAAAAGAACAAAGGACCTGATCTGGATGGGGGTGGAAAGCTAGTCAAGAAAGCCCTCTTTGAAGAACTGAATGATTCCTAAGAGTGCGTCGCTGCTCTCTGGTGTTTTATGACTCCTTGACCCAGAGCAGGATGGAGCCAGACCAAACGGGAGCCTCCTGACTCCCTGTCCAGTGCTCTTCTACCCAGCTGCCTCCACTGCTGGAGAGAGGCTGGGCCCAAACTCAGGGAGGGCAGGAGGGAGAATTGGCCGATTGTGTCTCCTAGAATCCCTTTTCTCCAGCGCCTTCTTCCTACTCCCCAGCTGGAACCCAGTATCCTCACTCCCCTGGGATCGTTTCTATCAGATGAAAATCCCTAACTCCTTCCCAGGGACGCTGGGGTGGGAGGGGCCAGATAACAGGCCCTCTGTGTCTTTCTCCCCCAGTTTCCTACACGTCCGTCCTGGATGACTAACCCACCTTGGGGCGGTCATCTCTGGTGGTGAAATTCCACGTGCAAGCAGGCTGGGAGGAGAGCAGGGAGCCGAGGATTTGGGGGTGGGCCCATCATCTTCTCTGGCTGCCCATGAGTGTGCCCAAGGCTGCCCCCTTCCTCACCCACTCAGCCTCCCAGGAGCACCGTATTCCTTTCGCACTGTACACAGTGTCTTTTGTGAGCCTTCTGGCCGGGGCTTCAGTGACGGCTCTTGTAAGGAGCTGGTTAGCATTTTTTCCAGACAAAGCCAGAAGTTCTGGGAGGTGATGGGGAGGTTAAACCTGCAGAGAGTGATGAAAGGAAATGGTCAGTCTCAGGCTCCTGAAAGGACAGTGCCAGCATTTTCAATTCTCCCCCACCTTCCCCGTGGGGGACCCTGTCCCCGTGACCCTCGGAGGCGTATCAATTCTCCCTCTGTCTCCTCTTCCTTAGCTGGGGCCTCACTCTTCTGCCTTCAGCTGTCTGCTAGCCAGCCCCCACCTGTTGCTTGCTGGCCACAGTAAGGCTTAGTAGGACCTCCCAGGGTCATCAGTGTTTTAGCCAGTGATGCCTGAAGGGAGCAGTCATGGTGGGAAGACAGGCAGTAGGATTGATACCCCAAGGCACATAACTGTCTTCCCCTGAATTCAGGATTTAAAATCCTCTGTTTGGTGGGAGAGTCACAGAGGATTGGATGGTGAGAAAGGAACAGAGATGCCATGCCATAAATAATACACTACACAAGACCATTTCCAACAAGACTTTGAATAGCGAGTAGTACCCCAAAGCAAATTCTCCCCAATAGGTCATAAGAGGAAAATGGCAGGATATTTGCAATGGGAAGCTCACTCTCACCATTCAGTTCCCAGAACCCGCAGCCTTGCTAATCCCACCAAGGTGGAGCTCAGTTCTCCAGCTGCCGAGCTGCATTTCAGATGTTTAATGGGGCTCTGGTTGTCACACTGAGCTGGCTAATGAAAACGCCCCATCATCGCTCCTGGGCTCCTAAGTCCTCTCCCCACCCCGTGTCCTCCCCTTGCCTCAGCGCGCTTGCTCGGTGAGCTTTGCATTTGGCCTGCACCCAGTGCCCGGTGGGGATGGCAGGATGTTTAGCTGAGGCTGGCTCTGTCTGTTGTGCTTCAACATCCTGCCAAAAATCAGATTGGCTCAAAAAAAAAAAAAAAAAAAAGACACCCAAAATGAGTCTTGAAAGAAAGCAACACCCATTTCCCTGTGGGCTGGACTTTCTCTGCAGGGAAGGGGTACTTGCTGTGGAACTGAACCCTGCTGTCTCCTGGTAACTGTGTCGGTGATGTTTTCTTTGAGTCAGTTCCAGAAAGTGACTCTGAGGAACGAGGGCCTGGGAAAAGTGAAAACCCTGGGACTGAGAACGCTCCTCGGACTTGGCAGTGGGGAGACGGGAGGATCAAGCAGCAAGCAGGCAGGAGGCTGGCTTCTCCACACCCTCAGCCCTGCCGCTGCTCAGACAGCTGCTCAGACGTAGGCAGCAGAGCTGAGCCTTGGCTCAGTGGTCCCCTGGTATCTTCCTGGGGCAGCAACAGTCCTAACTCCCATCAAGCTCCCCTTGGGGCACACTTTAATTATCTTGTGGGCTGATGCTCAGGGTGAACCTGCCAGGTAGGATGGAGGTGGAGCCCCCTCCCACTACACCAGGCAGAAACTGCATGCATGATTAGATAATAGAAAATGTGCCTTCTAATCCTCAGATCGTATGGGTCCTGGAAGCAGCACTGTGTGTCCCTTGTGCTTTGCCATTGCTCCTTCGAATGCCCGCTTGCTACACCACCACGTCTAATTAGCTCTGTGACTCAGGGCAACAAGGTACAGACACTACTCTCAAGGAACTTAAAGCCCAGTGGAAGAGACGGATAATTAAACAAGCAATGTACTGTAGCATTACCGCGTGGAGGGTGCCTCCATAGAGCAGTGGTTTATTCTCAGGGCAACTCCTGTGCCCCCATTTCTACCCCTCACCCCTGCTTATCCTTGGCCTGGAATATCTTCTCCATTCAACCTGGGTCTCGAGTCTAATTCTTCTCCACACAACTCCAGTGGCTACTCAGAGTACCCAGATTCCACACTGCAGATAGGTGCTGGTCTATGAGGTTTTTCCAGTCTCTGGTGACATAAGAACTAAGGACAAAGTAGCACGTCTTTAAGATGGCTATGGGTATTCAATGTGAGAAACTTCCCCTTGTTCTGAGAGTCTGTCCATCCTGCTTGTTGTGTTGTTAAAACATTCTTTCTTTATTAAATGATGTTGTTTGTAGATTGTCAATTTCTGTTGAGTTTAATTTTAATATTATGACTGGGCAGAATAAAAAAGTGATAGCTCAAGGTCTGGGAATCATTGCCCATCAAGCTGCTCATCCCTGAAATTAGCACCCATGTCCAGACCCAAGCAGGAGCCCTTGGGGTGTTTTTCTTAGTATCTGATTTTCCAGCCTGCAGCAGAGTGGCAGAGCTGATATATTCAAATTCCACTCACTTCCCCAAGACATTTAGCTGCCTGCGGCAGCCAAATCCTTAAATAGACACTACTGTTTTCTTGGCATCCCAGGCTCTTGTATGTTTAATGCCTTGAATATCCAATTTCTGGGCCAAACTCATGAAAATCTAAAGGGGAATTATCTGTCTCAGAAAGCAGTTGCAATGGAAATAAAAGCCATTAGTACTCAGTGTTATCAGGATGTTTAATTTTTCATTGAAATTTCAAGATAAAAGTCCATCTTCAGAGTTGTGTTAACTGAGGTCTCCAGCTTCCACTGAGAGGCAGCTTAGAGACTGCTGGAAAAGATGCCAGTACCTGGCTCAGGGTAGCCTTTTGGGGGCCCTCTGTTTACCTTCTCAGGTTAGGGGACCTCGGGGTCAAAGCATCTCCTCTGGTTAAGTGAAGTCCATATTGCATCTGGTTACCCTGTCATTCTAGGTGTGATCTAGGGCATTGGAAATCCCCCATGAAGCTTGATGGATAGAAGAAAATGTCCCCCAGGCAAACCAAATCCCCATGACACAAGTGGTAAAGTCCAAATTCTTGGGCTGAAGTTGAGTGTTTGTGTTAAAAGTTGTTTAAAATGAGTGAATCATACTGGGCTTAGTATGATTTAGGCTGTAAAACCTAATACAGTGCACAACACATAGTGGGAGCTCAATAAAATAGGATAAATGAGGTTTTTGTTTTACCTTCATTTAGCTGTAAGGAGGGTTTTGTTTTACCCATTTTGCAATGTTGGCTTTGCTCTGTGATGGCGGTTGCAAAGGAGACCCTCATGTTTGGACTGAATACTTCTTGGGGTCAAGGATATAACTTAAGTGTGATGTTAGTGGACACCTCTTCTCCTTCTGCCCATCTCTCCCCTGGGACCCAACACATCTCTTGGCACATAAGAGGCCCAAAAATTGTTGGTGGCAACAATGACAATGCAAAGGACTAATATGTTTTAGAGAGAATCAGTTTCTGGCAATATCTACTTGACCTAATATGACCACCCAATCATTAATATTTTTAGCTTGCCTATTTAATTATTAAAAGAAAATTCTTTCTTTGACTTGATCCTTGTGTTTGGTTTGCAACCCTAAGGAAAGGAAGGAGTCGGAGTGTGAAGCTGGTGGCAGCAAAGGCCTCTAGGTGAGCACTCTGTGTTCTGAGTCTTGGTCTCCTAGTTCCAGAACCTCCCTTGGCTGCTTATTCAGGGGATGATCCAGACTGAAGAGCGACAGTCTTAGTCCTTTTGAACCTGTGGAATTGTGTTTGGTTTGCCTGGGCCATTATGCCAACATGGTCTTTCCTTCCCACTGAACCCATCCCTCTTATGGCAGGCAGCCTTCTGGCTGGCTAGCCTTGAGGTCTGGCAAGAACCGGTGTAGAAGGCTTCAGGGGATGTCATCAACCAGTTGTTGATGTATGAACCTGGGCAAGTCTCCTTATCTCTCTGGGTCATGGTTTCCTCGTGAAACATGCTGGATTAGATCAGAATTTCTCGACCTCGGCACATTATGGGTCATAATTCTTTGTTGTGGTGCTGGCCTGTGCATTGTAGGATGGTTAACAGCACCCTGGCCTCTACCCACTGGATACCAGTGGCACTCCTCTCCTTTTGCGACAACAAAGCATTTCTCCAGACATTTCCAAATGTCCCCTGGGGAGCAAAATCACCCCCAGCTGAGAACTGTTGGATCTGATGATATCTATGTTTGAGAAACCACATTAGGAGTTGTTCTTTTATTTTATTTTATTGAGCTCCCACTATGTGTTGTGCACTGTATTAGGTTTTACAGCCTAAATATTTTTTACAGATATTCTATTGAGAAAGTGCCATCTACTTCATGAAAAGCTGAATTAGAGTAGGACGGTATCTACACAGGCATTGAGGTAAAGTGTGAAAAGAAGAGCTAGAATTCCTGTTTGGATTCTTGCTAGCGTCATCTGTAAAACAGCAACGTTATACATTGTTGTGAGGACCTAATGCTCAGTGTATATAAAAGCACATAGATCATAGTAGACACTCAGTAATTAAACTCATTCCCCTTTTCTCTCCCCCAACCCTGAGAGAATCAGATCTGCACAAACCAGTTACTTTGCCAGCCTTGCTCTGCTGTTTCTGGGAATCTATCCTTATCCCACCATGTGCCCACAAACTCCTCCTTGTCAAGCCAACACTGATATGTCATCTCAAAAATAAATCTTCAACTGTTTGTTTCGAGGAGAGCCCCAGATCTCTTGTACCACCAGATTGTTGACTTGGTCCATCCTTAAAGGGACTGCCTCTCCCTAGCAAAGAAAAAGATTCTCCAATACCCAGAGATTTGCAGATGCCACTGTTTCATGCTGGCTTGAGCACAAAGCTGACAATAAGGAACTGAGGATGAGGGAACTCCCACTTTGTGGGTTATCAGCACTGCTCCTCCTGGGGCATGGACTGGGCTGTGGGTTTTATCATCTCTCCTGGTTCTAAGTGTCTCAAGGGCAAAGACCATACGTTGAACATCCATGGCAGGTCCTACACTATCTCCTCCAGGCAAAACATCTTGGTATTTTGTAGCCTGACCCAGCAAAAGCCATCATGGTACAGTAATAAAAAGTTAGGGCAGGGACTTCCCTGGTGGCGCAGTGGTTAAGAATCCGCCTGCCAATGCAGGGGACACGGGTTCGAGCCCTGGTTGGGGGAGATCCCACATGCTGCGGAGCAACTAAGCCCGCGAGCCACAACTACTGAAGCCCGCATGCCACAACTACTGAAGCCCGCGTGCCTAGAGCCTGTGGTCCGCAACAAGAGAAACCACCGCAATGAGAAGCCTGCGCACCACAACGAAGAGTAGCCCCTGCTGACCGCAACTAGAGAAAGCCCGCATGCAGCAATGAAGACCCAACACAGCCAAAAATAAAATTAATTAATTAATTAATTAATTAAAAAAAAATAGTTAGGGCAAGGGAGTTTGAATCTGCATTTTTCTCTCTGGTCAGACTCTGACCAGGGGCTACAGGGCTCATGAAGGCAGTGTAGTTCTCAGGAAAAAAAAAAAGAGAAAAAAAGGTTCAGGCTCAAATCCCAGCTTTGCCACTTACTCTCTGATTGACCTTGGGAAATTTATGTCACCTCCCTGAACTTCAGCTGTCATATCTGTGAGTCTGCAATCACAAGGGTTCCTCCTCATGAGGAATTAAATATTAGAACACATGGAAAGCACATGGCACAATTCTGGTAAAATACTAAGTGTTCAATAGAAATCAATTTTTATTAATAATATAAACGATCTGAAATAGTGGCTATTAACAACGATAAATATAGTAGATGTGAAACAGACAACAAAAAGATGGACGTCTGGGTGGATGAAAAGGTATGAAATTGACTCATTGTGTTACTGATAAGAAAATAGGCTCAGAAAAAGGAAGCGAGTGGCGAGGGGTACCCAGGACATCATTGCTGGTTAATGCAGAGCTGGGTCAGATGTTGCATCTCTAGATGCTGGTTCTACCATGCTGGGGCTGCCTTCCTGTGTTAGAGGGAAAAAAACAACACTTGTTAAAGATGGCAAGGCAGGCTTTACTTGGGACCACTGCAATGGGATTTTACAGTGGGGGTGAGAGATTGGGCTCAACTCCAAGTACAGCCTGGGCAAGTGAAGATTTATAGCTAAGGGGCAGGTTGGGGGTCAGTGGGTGGAAAATTACCAAGAAGAAACATCATGGGTGAGGGGGATTCTGGGTCAACTGACCCAACAGGATTCTTTGCTGAAGTCTCGGGTGTCAGATATCACCTGGGGGATGACAGAGGATAAGGAACCCAATCAGATATCAAAGATGGGGACTCTGGTGAAACTGACTTAGCAGCGTTCTTACAAAAACTGGATTTTACAAGAAAGCACACACATGGGCCTCGGAAAAGCTTCAGGAGCCTGCCTGAGGTTTGAATCTTTGTCACTATTCAAACATTTAAAGCCCATGTTTAGAAAACTGCATACAGATTGAGGAAAATGCACCTCTTGGTTTAAGAGCCACATGCTGTTTCCAGAGGGACAGTTTCTTCAGGGTAAAAGAGAAATGAGTATTTTGTCTACAGTGTTTCTAATGCCCTCGGGCTGCCTGAGAGAAAACAGGGCAGAGAGGAGGCCTTGCCCCCAAGACTCCAGCATAGCCAACCTCTATAGAAACCACCTTTGTCCCTACCACCCATCTTCCCAAAGTTCAGCCCTTACCCTGCAGCCCAGGCTCAAGGGACTGGTGAGTTGATCTTTCGCGTTAATGCTGATATTCAGTCTCGAGAGCCACTCTGATTAAACACCTGGGCACCAATATGTTCACCTTCTCAATGAGGCTGCGGGAGATTTCTCTGGGCTGGCTCTGACCTGTGATTCATACCTTGTCTTTCACCTCTTGCCAACAAACTCATACCTTTGCTTGAGAAGAAAAGACTGAAGTTTTCAGGCTCAGTGGTTGAGAGAGGAAGAGTTTTAATAGTCACAGTGTCTCGGGATACTTTATCCTTCAATCTTGCCTATCTTGGGCCTGCTTGGGATGGAGGGTATGTGTGGTCTGTTAGTGTGTTGGCAGGTGAAATCACGGATAATTACAATATGAATGGAAACTTGGTTCAAACAGAATACCGTATTTGCATCAAACTCTCCTGTGGTCTCAGTGATGGTTATGTTAGTTGAGAAGTTGAAGAAGTAGAGTCATAACTCTTACCAGAACTCCATCGCCTATTTTGCCTTTTTAAACTTAGTTTATCCACCTGCTGTCTTTCTTATTTGAAGGGCGCGCATTTTAATGCTTTTCTTTTACTCCCCTCCTCCTGTTTTGTTTAACCCCCTTCTAGCAAAGCACAGATAGAATGATGATTTAAAGGAGGGATCTGCAAATTATGGCCCCTGGGCCAAATCCTGCCCACTGCTTGTAAATAAATAGAGTTGTACTGGCACACTGCCACGCCCCTTTGTATGTGTATTGTCGTGGTTGCTTTCTGCAACGGAGTTGAGGAGTTGCAACGGAGACCATGTGGCTCATAAAGCCTTAAATATTTACTATCTGGCCCTTTATGGAAAAAAGCGTGCTGACTCCTGATTTAGAGTGTAATGTGGGAGTTAAGCATACCTCGGTTCAAATCAGGTCTTGGTTACTTGCTTGCTTTGACATTGGAAAAGCCACATAAACTCTCTGAAACCTAATCTGTACCGTGGGGATAAGAAATACCTACCTTGGAGGGTTGCTGTGAGAATTCAGTGAGAGAGTATTTGCGGCCCTGTGCCTGGTACAGAGGAAAAGTTCAATACATGTAGCTATTATGATGATCATTCATTCCTTTACCCACCAAATGTATTTCTACTGCTTTCCCTCTGCTAAGCCTGGGGGGCTGCAGCAGTGATCAAGACATAGACGATCCCCACTCTCATGGAGCTCACAGTCTAATGGGGGAAGACTGACAATAGGAAGAAAATAAATCAAGAGATTACTTTCAGACAGTGATAAGTGCTATAAATAAAATAGGACAGTATGAAGGAAAGTGCCAAAGCAGGGGACAGAAATTTGCTAACTGAGCTCAGACTGAAACATGAGAATGAGTCAGCCATGCAAATATCTAGAGAAGGAATGTTCCTGGCAGAGAGGACAATAAATACAGAAGCCCTGAGCCAGGGGTGAGCTTGGGATGGTCCAAGAACAAGGAGATGGCCTTGGGCACTGGGGCAGAGTGGAGGTTTTGGGGTAGGGGAGACGGTAGAAGACAAGGGAACAGAGGTCAGCACAGGTAAGAGCATGTCACCGCTCACAGATCCTGAGAAGATGTTTGGCTTTTAGAGGCAGGGATGCAATCTAAGATCATAATGGGGCAGAAATGTAACTGGGTCCTTGGCCTCATTCTATGACCTTTGTTGCAAATATATTATTCTTCCTCTTTGGTCTCTGGCATTCATCACTGTCGGAAATAGGAGATGAGTAGGGGCTCTAGTGAGCCCTAGTCAAAGTGCCAAGCCCATCACATGGCCCCAGCAGGACACCTCCACCTCACTTGGGCTTTCTCCTTACAGTACCCCTGGCTCACCAAAAAAAAAAAGTCTTCTGGCCAGTGCCATTACCTCTTTGAAATCATTCTTTATCGGGAGAGTTTAATGCTTCTCCAGGTGGAGCACTTAAGGGAAAAATCAGTTAATGTAATCTTAAAACCCCCTAATAAATTTCCCGCAACTTAAGACAACCAGATAATCATTTTGTCCCTAGGGTCACTCAAAATTCACAGCTCAATTCCCATAATTAGCATTTCTTTTGTATCTCAGTCATTGAACAGGGGGTGAAGAGCCCCAGTGATAATATTTTACCTGTCTGAGGTTTAAAAGAAAGCTTTGATACAATCAGATAAACTGCCTCCAGAGTTGTGAATAATTATAGCCATACGGTACGTTCCAGTTCCAAGCAGTGTGCATACTTCGCTCACTTAAAGGTAAAAGTGTACATTTAGTTTATCAACTTTGATCCATTTGGGGTGACTCCTCCTCCCCCTCGTGTTCTCCTCTTCATTCTCCTCCTCTTTCATCACCTTTATCCTCACCAGAACCCCTTATTTATCAACCCCCTTGGCTAATAGTAATTAATACTTCCTTTACAATGTGCAAGTATGTGTTTCTGTCTCATTTTGTTTCAGACATTCTCAAAAGAACAAGATCCAAAGGTGGCTGTCTTCCAAACCATGCTTTCAAACACTGATTCTTAATCTGGGGTCCATGAATGATCATGGGGGAGGGCGGTTATGAGCCCCCTGAAATGGAATGCAAACTTTTACATGTACATTTTTTTTTTAATCAGGAGAAAGTCTAGAGTTTCATTACACTCTCAAAGTGTTCCCTGATTCCAAAAAGTTAGGAACTACTGCTTTAAAGACTTTACTGACTCAATCTATAACATGGTTATCAAAGGAAAATTCTAGAAATTTTCTAACTGGAAAAGGAACATTTGTTGAGTTGGAGCTGGGCAAGCCTGTGATTCTCAAAGACCACATTTATCACTTATGACCTGTGAAAGCAAAGGGGATTGATGGTTGTTGGGTCAAATGCAGCCTTCCTTTTAGAGGACTACACATTCTCCTGGGGATTCTTATCATGACTGCAAACACTATATAGTTCCCACTATGCACCAGGCACTGTCCTAGAGCCTTATATATTTTAACTCTTAATCCTCACATTAACCCTATAAAGTATGTACTATTATTAGACTTATTTTGCAGATGAGGAAAATGGGGCACACACAGATTAAAACCATAGATTGAGTTTTATACTCAACATTCCAAGACCCTTCACAGTTCTGCATAATATAGTTTGTCCAGCTGTAATTAATGGCTCAGAATAATTATCATTTTGGATGTGTCTGAATGGCAGCCATGTTGTAAAATCGTGAAGCACATGCCTGATTAATAAAGGATTCCTATTTGTGCCACGTTTGGTTTTGTGAATAAGAACAGATTGCATGTCACATGCAGAGGAGAGTCAGCTGACTACTCTGCTTAATTTGAATTTGGCTAAGAGTCACCGTGGTTTATAAAGTGAGGTTATTGACCAAGTAGATAATTTTATTATTGTAACTATTATTTTTTTTAACATCTTTATTGGAGTATAATTGCTTTACAATGGTGTGTTACTTTCTGCTTTATAACAAAGTGAATCAGTTATACATATACATCTATGCCCATATCTCCTCCCTCTTGCATCTCCCTCCCACTCTCCCTATCCCACCCCTCTAGGTGGTCACAAAGCACCCAGCTGATCTCCCTGTGCTATGCGGCTGCTTCCCACTAGCTATCTATTTTATATTTGGTAGTGTATATATGTCCATGCCACTCTCTCACTTCGTCCCAGCTTACCCTTCCCCCTCCCCATGTCCTCGAGTCCATTCTCTACATCTGCGTCTTTATTTCTGTCCTGCCCCTAGGTTCTTCAGAACCATTTTTTTGTTTGTTGTTTTTTAGATTCCATATATATGTGTTAGCATACGTTATTCATTTTTCTCTTTCTGACCTACTTCACTCTGTATGACAGACTCTAGGTCCATCCACACAATTTGTTTTAAGAGTTTTCTTTTTGGTGGGGGTGGGTAGGAGGCTTTATTCTTTTGGCAGATCCTCTCAGTCATTATAGATATTGCTGCACTGTTAACCAAAAATATATGCTTCTCTGTAAAGCATTAAAAAAAAAAAAAATCCAAGGATGAGATGGCTGAGGTCTCAGCTCAAGTATCTCCAAATACATTGTTGTCCATTCCCTGACCTTTCCGTGTGTTACAGCTGATTCACTTTGTTAGAAAGCAGAAACTAACACACCATTGTAAAGCAATTATGCTCCAATAAAGATGTTAAAACAAACAAACAAACAAACAAAAAAACAAATTGTGACAGGCGATGTAAAGTGAATACTGTACAATAATGTGGAACGGAAGAGATTGTGGGGCAAGCGAAATGAACCACCACCAACCACAACAAAGACTGGTCTTCATCCAAAGATGGTGATGTTGTGTATATGGTGGGATTGGAAGGGAGTCCTCTTATGAGCTCCTTCCAGAAAACCAAACGATTAATTCCAACAAGTACCACTCCCAATTAGACCAACTGAAAGTGGCACTCGACGAAAAGCGTCCAGAATTAGTCAACAGAAAACGCATGATCTTCCATCAGGATAACGCAAGACCGCATGTTTCTTTGATGACCAGGCAAAAGCTGTTACAGCTTGCCTGGGAAGTTCTGATTCATCCGCCGTATTCACCAGACATTGCACCTTCGGATTTCCATTTATTTCAGTCTTTACCAAATTCTCTTAATGGAAAAAAATTCAATTCCCTGGAACACTGTAAAAGGTACCTGGAACAGTTCTTTGCTCAAAAAAGATAAAAAGTTTTGGGAAGATGGAATTATGAAGTTGCCTGAAAAGTGGCAGAAGGTAGTGGAACAAAAGGGTGAATATGTTGTTCAATAAAGTTCTTGGTGAAAATGAAAAATGTGTCTTTTATTTTTACTTAAAAACCGAAGGCACTTTTTGGACAACCCAATATCATCAACAGTTAATGAGCAGGTGGCCTAGAAATTTAGACAGACTATTCTCTAAGAAAGTCACTTATAAATAATCTATAGAAAAACCAACATTGTGGATATTAAGGTTTGTGTAATCCCACCCATAGCCTATAGTGGTTACTAGGAATTCTACAATTCATGTATGTGGGCTAAATTTACAGATAGAGGTGAAGTAGGAGCACTGGACCAGAACAGAAAGCCTCTGGAAAAAGTAACTGTAAAATAATTTGATAAAGGGGAAAATGTTTTGCCATCTCCTAAGCAGAATTGGATACGCAACAGGAACAGGTGAGGTGTAAGTCATCCTAACTGAGTGAAGGGTCAGACTTAATCCCCCTGCAAGACAGCAGAATAACAAAGTGGGGTTGGGAGAGAGGATTGCACCCTGTGACCCTCAATTATGGAAAGCCTGTTTTCTAATATCTTACCTTCATGTTGGAGGTCATCCTTGTAATAAATTTCAAATATTTTATGGAATAATATGATGAGGACCATCAGAAAATATTTGGTTAAAACCGCAGTCAGCTGCATCATGCTTATTCAGGTTTCACTTTATATCAGGCAATTTAGAGATTGGAAACTGGGTTGATAACACTCTTTACTTTGGAAAAATTTTCTTTTGGGAAATCTGTAAGTTAAAAGCCAGAGACAGTTTTAAGGAGTATGTTTAGAATACCCAGGAGAATAATTTTCCAAAAGAAAATCTTAGAGCTTCTATGTCCCCAAAAGTAATGAAAGTAAATTTATTTAAAAGTATTCTAAAAATGAGCCTCAGCTGAACTTCTATCGATCTTCCTTTCAATTAGACTTAATAAGTAAGTTTCTAGCTTACTTTGAACTCATTAGAAAAAGAATAAATGCAGAGTAGGCCCGTTTCTCCTTGTCCCCTTCATGAAAATTTTTTTCTTTTTTGACAAAGACTGATTCTGAGGGAAGAAAAATAAAAATAAGTCTGTCTCCAGCCATGTCTAGCTTTCCCTTTCAAGTATTTTCAAATTCCTTCCTTCAAGTGTATTGGGCACTAGTGTGCTTTGCCTTGTTCTTAATTGTGGCGTTCTTATCCATTGTGGACCACCTCCCACTGTGTTGCTGGTTACCACTGGAGACCTGGGCCCCTGTTCTCCCTTGTATTATATTCTTCCCTCTACTCTGGCTCAGGAAGTTGGGGTGGGAGAGGAATGGGAAGTCTGCTTCCTATCTCCCTGTCAAGCTTGGATACATGCCTTCCCCAAGACCTGTGAGTCCTGAGCCCCCAAAACTCTAGGTTCATATATCTCTCCTTGAATACTTCTGTTCCTAGAGCTACCCTTGTCCAGGACTCTTTTTTTTTTTTTTTAAATTAATTAGTTAATTAATTATTTTATTTTATTTTATTTTATTTTTGGCTGTGTTGGGTCTTCGTTTCTGTGTGAGGGCTTTCTCTAGTTGCGGCGAGCGGGGGCCACTCTTCATCGCAGTGCGCGGGCCTCTCACCATCGCGGCCTCTCTTGTTGCGGAGCACAGGCTCCAGACGCGCAGGCTCAGTAGTTGTGGCTCACGGGCCCAGCTGCTCCGCGGCATGTGGGATCTTCCCAGACCAGGGCTCGAACCCGTGTCCCCTGCATTGGCAGGCACACTCTCAACCACTGTGCCACCAGGGAAGCCCTGTCCAGGACTCTTGACAGTTGTCATAGCCATTCACACCCTCCTTTGTTAATTGTTAATTAATCATGTTGTATTTAGACATTTGACAAATAGATCTTAAGAATCTGTATTGTACAAGGTACTGTTAGGTGATAGGAATACAAAGGAAAGGAATGGGAGAAATCAAGATGGACATTCAAGAGGGAGAGGCAGATCTTAAATGGCTAATTCTACAATTAATTAATATTCAATTATAATTGTGATAAGTCCCCTGGGGAAGAAGCATATGATACGGGGCCTGCCTTAGTCTGAGGGTCAAAAAGTTTTTCATGAGGAGGTGAGATCTGAGCTACGTTATGAAGCATGAGTTGGAGAGAAAAAAGGGTTGTGCTCTCTCTGCTGGCAGAGAAAGCAGTTTGTGCAATGGAAGAGTAGAGCCCATTTTTCTTGGGGGTTGAAAGAAAGAAAGGGTGACTGAAGTTGGAGAAAAAGAGGGAAAGTGGGAGGAGATGAGGGTGGTGAGATTAACAAGGGTGGAATGTGCCAGGCACTGGCATTTCTAAAAACTATAAGGAATAATTGAAAAGATTTTAATTGGTTGGAGTGGGGATCAGGCAGAGAAATGGGGGTGTTTGACATCGTCAGTGTTGTACTTTCAAATGTTCATCCTGGCTGATATGTGGGGTGTTTGGGAGGGTGGTGGGTAGAAAGCAGACATGAGGAGTCCGGGTAGTAAGCTGTTGTGCCGCCCAGGGAAGATGGTGGTGGCCTGGAATAAGACAGTTCAAGTAGAGAGGAAGATAAAAAGGTGATGAGTTTAAAGCTATCTAGAAGGTAAAATTGCCAGAAGTTAGCATTCGATTGGATGTGGGAAGAAGTTAAGAATGACTCCTAGGTTCCTGGTCTGCTAAGGACAGAGTGTGGAATGAGAGTGAAGGAGGGCTTTGAACCAGCAAAAGATGCCAAGAAAGAACATTCAGGTAGGTAGAAAGAAATCCAGCAGGACATGGGGTTGTGAGAGCTGAGGAGAGGCTTACACCCAGAGCTTGAACTTGCTCCACAAGCCATCAGTACGCAATAATCTGACATCAGGTTATACAACAGTGGAAGAATGGTCCCGGGTAAGTCTGGGCATGAAGAATCTAGCCTACAATAGGATCCCTCTCCCAGAAGACAAGATGCTTTGTTTACCGTCAGCATCTCAGCTCCACAAACCATGTTGGATCATATGTTCCAAGAACCAACAGCAGTTTTCAGAGAAGTGGTCTTAAGCAATATTTAGGAAGAAAAGTTTTTCCTAAAAGACAATGTCTTCGGAGATGCAATTCTAGGCACAACAAGGACAAACTTTTGTGATGTCATATAGGGTAGTCTGGCCTGTTAGAGGCTCCTGAATCCCTTCATTCCAGATTGGGGCCTTTGCTTTATCCAGCCCAACCAGAAGGTTCACTGAGGTTGTTCTGATAGTCATTAGGGTTGTTCATAAATGTTTAGTTACCTTGTTTTGGGCACATGGTGGGATTACACCACCTCTTGCTTCACTCTCTTGCTTTATATGATGCTTTAGCTAATGAAATGGGAACAGAAGTGATGTGTGGATTAAGAGCCAGTGCATGGTTCACTATAATCTCTGGTCCCAGCCTCAGCAGTCAAGGAAGCAAGCGTCAAGATGGAGCCTCCCTTAATGACCTTATAAGCAGAGCCCCTGTAATAACCTGCAGTGTCCATGTAGCATGGGCAAATAAACTTTGTTGTCTCAAGACTCTGAGACATCTGTTACTGAATCATAACCTAGCCCATCCTGACTGATACAGAGACATTCTTCCCAGAACAAAGTAACCTTAATGGTTGATATGAGTTCCAAAGATTTTAGGACAAATTCTTCACTAGGATTCAAGCTCAGAGGAATAGGACCTCTCTTTTGTCTCCAGAGTCTATGCAAGAGGAGACTAACAACAATCATAGTAATAGCTACTATCTAGTAAATCTCACCATGTGGCAGGCAATATGCTAATTATCTGTATACATTATTCCATTTTACCTTAAAATAACCCAGTAAGTGAACATTAGCAAATCCACTTTTAAAATGAGAGAATTTTGGGGCTCAGAGAGGTTAAATAACTTTCTCAGGGTCACACAGCTGGTAGATGGCAGACCATGATTGGAACCCATGTTGTTGGGCTTCAAAGTCCTGTCACAACTCTCAGACATTCTGCTGGAAGGACTCAGGGTTAGTCCACTGATGTCCCAACTAGCAGCTCAGTTTTTAAGCCAACCATCTCTTAGTATCACTACCCTCAGCTCCTTCATGGAGTGGGGTTTAAGATAAAGATAAGCTTTTCAGACCTGGGATCTGGTGGCCCAGTCCTAACTCCCAGGCTGTCACCTATGCTGGCTGAGTAACGCTATCAGTTCCATGTTTCGGCTCTAGAATCAGGTGGATCTGAATTCAAATCAGGGTTCTTCCACATACCAAATTCACCTAACCTCTCCCTGTGCCTCAGTTTTCCCATATGGAAAATCAAGGTAATAATAGTTCCTAGCTCATGGGGCTGCTGGGAGGATGGGCACCTTATTTGCCTGTTTGCTCTCAGATTCAATCCCCATCCTTCTCTGCTCTACTCTATGTCTGGGGAGGGGCTGGGTGGGTGGGTGAGGTAACCCCCTGCAAATTCATTCCTTAGATTCCCCTGCAGTTTGCTTCTGCCAGTAGGAGGGCTGGCAGACGAGGCCAGAAAGAGGTAAAAGCCAGGGAGGGTATCCCCCTTTTTCTCAGGGGGCATCTCCAGTGGTGGCAGCTCTGTGATTTCGGCTCCCCCTAGGCAGCCCCTCTCTCCTTGGTCCCAGCTGTTGCCTAGTGGCTCTGTTAGCACCTTTTGTCACTCCAGCCCTAGGGAGGGTAGTGATCTTCCATTGTTGCTAATCTCTAGGCTGCCTCACTATCCCCTTTTGTCCTTTCAGTTCTTCTAAGACCTTTCTAAGTAGAATTCTGTATTACAGTCCACTAGCGGCTGTCTGGCACAGGCTATTTTTCACACAGCACCATGCTTGATACAAAGGATTGCTTGAGATAATGCCTATGAAGTACTAGAACAGTGCCTGGCACATAGTAAGTGCCCAATAAGTAGCTTACAAAATGTACTTACCTCTTGCCTAAGTTCTCTGAGGCCAGTTTGCAGCAGGTAGGCCCCTGCCTACATCATAACTCCTGAATCAATGCCCATTTCTCCTCCTTCTGGGCTGTCCAGGTCCACAGACCTGGGTTTGTTTTGATGCATTCTTTTCTAATCTTTATAAGGTAAAGGGCATGTGGATTCCGCCACGACATTTATGACACGTCACCATTTTATTTCTAACTTTTCAAACTTCTTACTACGGCTTGAAAAGCCCTGCTCTATCTGGCCCCTTCTGTCTTCCCAACCCCTCTCTCTGCCACATCCCCTTCACTCCCTCCCGCCCGCACTCGCCTTTGTTCACTTCTCTGCCAAGCTCTGATCTCCTTCAGGGCTTTGGCAGGTATAGTTCCCTCTTTTTGGAAAGATCTTTCCTGGTCTCCTTTCATATCCTTCTCACACCCCAGCCTCAAGGTAGCTGCTCCTCCCTTAGAGAGGCCCTTCCCACCACCTTATCTAATGTTGGTCACCTCTGTTACTCTCTGTGACAGATGCTGTTGGATCTTCATTGCAGTTTCCAAAACTTGTCATGATTTTATTTGTTTGCTTGTTTATTACTCTCCCTACTGTCTCCCTCCCAACATTCCGTAGGCCGTTAGACTATTAATTCCATGAGGGCAGCCTCAAGTGTGTATCCTCGGTGCCTGAAAAAGATGCTTGGCACAAAGCGGGCTCTCAGTCAATGTGTTATGAATGAAGTGATGTTGAATTAATCTGTCTCCAAACTGCTCGTGTCAAGGGTCCCTAGAAGTCCAATGGTGATCAGTGTTGGGACTCCCCTCCTCTCCGTTTCCCTGGCACATGTGCTGTGAGCCAGAGGCCCTGGCTCTGTTCAGGCTGGCCCTCTTCACCACTGTTCCCTGCCTACACCCTGCACGGTGCGTGGAGCTCTGTTTTCCCAATGTGCTCAGACACCGCGACCTTCACCGAGGCTCCCAAGACTCTCTCTTCTCTCCATAGTGCTTCCACCTTCACCCTCCTTCTGAAGATCTGCCACCTCTAGGGCCTACATTGGAGCCATCTCCAATCAGATCCATAAGCAGAGCCCTCCATCCTGAGCCCCTTCTCAGCACCTGGGCCTTCCTGGCCTCTACCCCCTCAGACAACCTCTCCCTGTCACACAATCCAGCTTGATTCCACAGAGAAAGCGAAGGCCCGTTCAGGTTTTGTCTCCTCTGGTGACCAACGACAGTCAATAGTTTCCCATTTTTTTGTCTTTCAGTAACAAAAAGGCTGCTGATGGCAATGACTTAGCCTCTTTCAACAGAACCTCAGGACTTAAACCACAGAGCCTGGCTACACTCCGGGGAGAAGGAAAAATAACTTTCCTTTTTAAGAATGAGCTAACAGTTGTGAACAAAAGAAATTGACTTGGAAGCTAATTTCTTAATTACCCAGCCCTAGCAGTTACCGATTCAGTGCCCTGCTTCCAACTCTCGAGCTGGTGCCCTGCCCTGAGGCCCTGCTTGTGGCTGAAAGCCTGGACCCCTACCTAGTTCCCACTGGCCTTGCCTCCTGGGGTGGGTGGATCAGCTTTGTGATGCAGCCCACACAGTAGAAGATGCCAAGCCAGCTCTCCCAGAAGCAAGACTGCCTCCTGCTTGGCTTATGTGAAGATTTTGGCTTAATCTCCTATGAAGCAGTTTTCAGTCAAATTGAAGTACCTGTTCTGTCACACATGTGGTAAAAGTGAGTCAGAGGGGATTCCATTCTCTTCTGGCCTAAGGTACATTCTAAATGGCAAGCTCCAAGGTCACGTCCATTGCCATCCCCCAGTGTGATATACTGGCAGGGACTATTTCTCAATGCTCTTTTTCTCCCATATGTTTGAGTTATTCTAGCAGCCGGAATAACTGTGCTTAAAAATTAAATATGAGTCAGGAATGCAATTTGTCTGTGAGTAACAGAAAAAAAGATTTCAGTGGCTTAAAATCCAGAGGTGTGTGATTGGTAATGTGGGGTTTGGACATTAAATTACAGAGCAAATGGGGCAAAAAAGTGAAAAAGAAGCAGTGCCAGCTGTATCTGTTCCCTTTTACTAGGAAAGAAACACTTCTCCAGAAATCCTCAAGTTTGATTTTCTCTTAGGTGTCATTGCCCAGAACTGGGTCATAAGACCATCTTGGGTGCAGGGACAGTTAGAATATTAGAGAACAAGATTATCATAATTAACTCAGATACTTTGATTCACTCTTTTCTCGGGGTTGGGCAAGAGATCACTCTGAATAAAATCAGGCTTCTAATAGCCAGGAACCTGCAAGGAATGAATGGATATTGGACAGACAGGTCTCATTGCCTGCCCCAAATCAACTGAGTTGTAGAAGCCACAGGCTACTGAACTTGATGTTGACTTTTGAATCCTTCGGGACACAATTATCAAAGAGTTGTGTAAGTCTCCTAGGCTATCTTATCCTATGCTGCCTGGCAGGCAGTAGGTGTTCTATACATATTTATTAAATAAATGAATGAAGAAAACAAATCTAGAGGAAAGTAGATGATGAGAACAGCATAGATTCAGTAAGAGTAAGTCAGGCCAGACTTTATATCCTTTAAAAGTTTTTGATGGAGTAATTGTTGCATTTGAGATCAGGGCATGTCACAGATATTTTATCATTGGATTTCGGCAAGTCAGTTGACACTGTTCCTCATAATATTCTTGCAGAGAAAAAAAAGCACATGTCACAATTTGACGGATGTAGCTGAAGCAAAACTTAGAAGTTTATAGCACTAATATATTTGTATTAGAAAAGAAGACAGGTCTCAACTCAAATCACTGATCTCAGGGTGGTATTTCAAGGTGTTGAGTCCCAGCCTTTATAAGGGGTGTTTTCACCATCATTCAGTTCAAAATACCTTCTAATTTTCATTCTTATTTATTTATTCTTTAAACGGTGGTGTGTTTTCTTGTCTGTTTGTTTTTGTTTTTTAGAAGCGTGTTAGTTTCCAAATATTTGGGGATTTTCCAGATACCTCTAAGTTAATGATTTCTAATTTCCATTGTGGTCAGAGTAAGTTTTATGTGATTTGAATCCTTATAAATCTATTGAGACTTGTTTTATGGCAAGTTTTACCAAGACACGTTCCGTATTCACTTGAAAAAATGATATTCTATCTATGGGTGTAGTGTTCTATAAATGTCAATTAGGCCAAGTTGGTCGATAGTATTGTACAAGCCTTGTATATCTTCACTGATTTTCTGCCTACTTGCTCAGTTATGGAAAGAGAGGTGCTGAAATTGCTGTTTATAATCATGGATTTTTCTATTTCTCCTTGAAAGTCTGTCAGTTTTTGATTCATATATTTGGAAGCTTTGTACTAGATGCATAAATATTTAGAATTGTTTTTTCCCCTTGATGGATTGACTCCTTTATCATTATGAAATGATCCTCTTTATTTCTGGTAATATTCTTTGTATTGAAATCTACTTTGTATGATATTAATATAACCACCCATATTTCTTCTGATTATCATTAGCATGGTACATTGTTTTTCAATTGTTTAACTTATTTTTCTTTATATTTAAAGTAATTTTTTTTTTCTTTTTATAGATGGCATACAGTTGGTTCTTGCTTTTTTCTCCAGTCTGACAATCTTTGCCTTTTAACTGGGGTGATTACTTATATGCATGAATTTAAATCTACCATCTTGCTATGCGTTTTTTCTTTATCAATCCATTTTTCTTTCCTTTCTCCTCATTTACTGCCTTCTTTTGGATTCGAATGACTTTTTTTTTTTTTTAATGATTCTGCTTTATTTTCTTCTTTGATGTATTAACTACAACTCTTTGTTTTACTTTTATGGCAGTTGTTTTAAGAGTTGGAGTATACATCTTTAACTTATCACAGTTTACCTTCAAGTATATTACACCACGTTACGCTTAGTATAAGAATATTACAACAACAGATACTTCCCCCTTTCTGGATGTTGTGCTGTCGTCATACATTTTATTTCTACATATATTATAACCCCTCCAAAATATTGTTTTTATTTTTGCATTAAGCTATTATCTTTTAAAAGAGTTTTAAAAGGGAAAAAATTATTTACCTACAGATTTATGATTTCTTGAGCTCTTAATTCCTTTATGTAGATTCAAATTTCCATCTGGTTGTATTTTCTTTCTACCTGAAGGAGTTTCTTTTAACATTTTTTGTAGTGTCTGCTAGCGGTGAATTCTTTCAGCTTTTGTGTGTCAGATATGTCTTTATTTTGTCTTGTGTTTGAAATACATGTTAGGGGAAAGAATCCTAAATTGACAGTTTTCTTTTTGAGTACTTTAAAGATGCTGCTTCACTATCTTCTCATTTGCATATTTCTGATGAGAAGTCTCCTGATATTCTTATCTTTGTTCCTCTGCACTGAAATGTGTCTTTTTTCCTCTGTTTTTAAGATTTTTCACTTTATCACTGGTTGTAAGCAATTTAATTGAGATTTTCTTTGGTATAGTTTTCTTCTTGTTTCTACTTAGAGTTTGTTGAGCTTCTTGGATTTGTTGAGTTTATAGTTTTAATCAAATATGGGAAGTTTTCAGCCATGATTTTTTCAAATATGTATTTCTTATATTTCTCCTTTTCTTCAGGGATGCCAATTGCATATATATTAAGCTCACTGATACTCTGTTCATTTTTATTTTCAGTCTTTACTTTTTTCTCTTTGTGTTTCATTTTGGATAGTTTCTATTGCAATATTTTCTGGTTCTTTAATCTTTTTTTTTTTTCCCAGTAACGTCTAACTTGCTGTTCGTCCTGTACAAGTGATGTGTGCATGTGTGTGTGTTAAAAATCTCAGACAATGGTTTTATAATATCTAGATGTTTGATTTGGGTCTTTTTAAAGTTTTTCACATCTCTACTTAACTCAATCTTTCCTCTACTTTCTTGGACTTACAGAATATAGTTGTAAGTATTTTTTCGTGTCCTTATTTACCAATTCTATCATCTCTGTCATTTCTGGGACTCCTTCAATTAATTAATTTTTCTCCTCATTGTGGTTCATTCTTTCCTGCTTCCTTTTGCATCCCTGATGATTTTTGATTGGAAGAGTAACATTGTGAATTTTACGTTGTTGGGTGCTAGATATTTTTGATATCCTTTAAGTATTCTTGTACTTTGTTTTGGGATATTTTGTTCTTGTCAAGTTTGATCCTTTGGGGGCTGCCTTTTAAGATTTGTTAGGTAGGACCGGAGAAGTTTTACTCTAGGGTTAATTTTACCCCACTACTGAGGCAAGACTTTTTGAGTTGCGAGTTATGGGATTTTCCGGTCTGGGGGCCAGGATCAGGCCTTATTCCTGGTCCCATATGTTCACTGGTTATGTTTTCACTCTGCCTTGTGGGAACAGGCACACCTCTCTGGTACTCTACTCCCAATTCCAGCTGTTTTGGCCTTCCTGGTCTCCCAGTTCTAGCTCCTCAACTCAGAAAGTCTGCCTAGCTCTTCCTGGATTACCCGTCTGCACTATAGCCTGGCAACTCTTTCTAGGCAGTAGGCTGAGGCAATCATAGTGCTTAACCTCATTCATTTCCTTTCCCTTATGGACCACTGTCCTGCACTGCTTCCTGTTTTATATATTTTGCTTTATTTTTTTATAGTTGTTGTCGTCTTAGCAGGAGAGTAAATTCAGTCCTTCAGTCCTTGTTGCTCCACCTTGGCTGACTAGATTGTATCTGGATTACTATAAATTATTGTGGTTCTGTTGATAAAAGACTGCCAAGGGTGTCACTTGCTTCCAAAACAGTTCTCATTTAGTAATCTGTGCACTGCAATCCACATCTCCTCCAAGTACTGTAAACTCTTGTGCAATGGGTGTTGCAGAAGAGTTGCCTACAAATGAAGTTTATATAAGAACCTAATTTTCCCCTCTGGCTTACATTTTAATTCCTGTGGTGCTCTACTTCATTTCTCATTTCTTTCTCTTTAACAGTGACTTCAAATCCTGTGACTTTCCTCTATTTTCTCCCCTCCTTTTCTTTTTTTCTTTCTTTTTTTTTTTTAATGTCAGGGGTCAGTAATCTGTACACAAATTTCATGATATTTTGGGATGAGAATTCATCTTATTCTAGTCATCATAGGCCTTAAATACTTAGGTGTGTGCTTGGAGCTAAGGTGTGTGAGGGGGGGTTGAATTAAGACAGGGTCCTTGACTTCAAGAAGCTCAAAATCTTTTTTTAAATGAATAACAATTCCTGCTGTTTTGAATTGTTTTGGGATGGATTTATAAACAGAAGTAGCAAGAGCAAGAGAAAGAACTCTTGTTTTACTTCTTGTTCCTTAGCTTCAACAAGTAGATACTGTGTTTACTGTTATATATTTACTATAACAAAGTATCATAGTTTTACCTAAGAAACAGGCACTGGGACTTCCCTGGCGGTCCAGTGGTTAAGACTTCGCCTTCCAATGCAGGGGGTGTGGGTTGGATCCCTGGTGGGGGAGCTAAGATCCCATGTGCCTTGTGGCCCAAAACCCAAAATGTAAAACAGAAGCGATACTGTAACAAATTTAGTAAAGACTTAAATGACAGTGTGTTTATGGAGGGCTGGAGACATTAGGGAAAGAGCTTGGAGTCCTAGTTCAACACAGAACTTGTCAAATTTAGCTGAGCGAGGTGTGAGCACAGTTAGGAGTATGAGGGCCCAGGGCTTCACAAGGGACAATGGGAGAGGCTGAAGCAGGGGCTCTTGATGGAGAACAGTGGGAAAAGCAGAGGCCTCTCTGTGGAAGCCTTAGATGCCACGCTCAGGCATTTGGACTGTGGGAGCTGTGGATGGTTTCTGATGGATGGACATGTGCAGAGATTGTTTGGAAGAGAGGGTTGGGGTTCGTGTGTGCAGAGGAGATGACTGGTGGCAGAGGTGTGAGAGCAGGGATTAGGCCTTAACGATCTTTGTACCGTCTGCTAGTTCATAGTTAATTTTTGTTGCTTAAGTGCACGTAAAAGGTTATCTTTTCCCTTCTAAACTGCTAATCTCTTGATAACCACTGGCCTTGTCAATGGCACGACAAATACTGTGAAAGAAACTCTTTGTGCCCCTTGTTAATTTGTTTCAAGGACCAAAGGCAGAGAAATTTGGACTCGGGCTCGTCCAAGCCTTATTTATTTTTCTTTTAATTCCTTATATTCTTCCTTTAGGGAAAAGGCACTCAGCCACTGTTTGGAAAACTACACAACAGGGTCATTCCCAATGCCTACCTCCCTCATGCCCAATAAATTCTGCAGAGTCTTACAAATCTCATAAAAAGACGGCCCACGTGCAGGCTCCCAGGAGAGCCGGGCGGAGATACAAACTTACAGAGGAACAGCGTTCACACAACGCAGACACATGCACCCACACTCACGTGACTCAGCGCCCAGGCAGAATCACCGCGCGTTTAGGCAGCACACGCCGTACCTGGCCACACAGACACACTTGCGGACACACCTCCTACTCTCGGACCTGTCCCCAGTGCACGAGGCCACGAGCTGCCCGGAGCCCCGGCCGCTGGCCCCTGGCCCTTAGCCTCAGCCCTGGCCCTCCCGGAACTGGCTGGCTCTCGGCTGCGCTCGTCAGCCCGGGAGCCGGTTGCGTCATCAGGGCGCGACGTTGCAGCAGCGCCGGCGGAGGCTTGAAGTGCGGGCAGCTGCAGAGGTGAAGCCGGCGGAGCCGAGGGTGCGAGCGGCCAGGGCGGGAGCGGGCTGCGGGAGGCTGCTCGCGCCGGGAGCGCCGGGACAGGTGCGTGGTCGCCGTCTCACCGGGCCCGGCGCTACTCCAGCAAGCTGCCGGGCGGTCCGCTCCCCCCAGCCCTCTCCCTCGAGCTCCCGGGTTCCCCCTGAGAGATGGGCCCGGCTCGTGCCGGCGTGGGGGGGGTCGGGCTTTTTCTCTCCCCGGGAGACCGGGCTGCGGCAGGCTTCCCCTGGGCGAGAGGGAAGTCCCTGTGGGCTCAGTCGCCCGCGCACCCGAAGGGCACGTGGAGTCACTGGCTTTGGCGTTGAGGCAGCAAGCGTGCTCTGGGAGCAGCTGGTGCTGGGGACAGTCCGTTGACAGATGACCACTGATTGAACTGAGCACTCACTGTGCGTCAGATACTGTGCCAGGCGTCTTAGGGGTATTATCCAGTCCTCCCAGCAACCCAGGAGGTAAGATTTATCATATCATGCCCATTTTCCAGATGGGGAAACCAAGGCATGGAAGTTAACCAACTCGTCCAAAGTCACACAGATGGTAAGCAGGGGGGATTCGAACTCGGATCTGTTTGGCTTCAGAGCTGGCCCTCCTGCCTCTGTCGCTTTTAAAACCCACAGTTGGCTCCCCTCAGCCCACAGCCTGGCGCCTCCAGGATTCTCTTTTTTTGGGGGCGGGGGTGTACTTTTCAACCTTGGACAAACGTGGGGAGGGAGGGGTGAAGCGTGGACTTCCTATTGGCACAAGACTGTTTCCCCCTCTCGTCCTGCCCTCATCACAGGGGCCAGAAGAGTCTTCATTTTCCCAGGCAGCAGCCGGCTCCGCCGGTTGTAGCTACATTCTGCACCTGAAACTGATAGCTGAGTTTTATTTTATAATACAGAAGAGCTTTCATGCCAGGTGCATTGCTTTACTATTCCCTCTCCTTGCCTATTATGGTAGATTGTTACTCATAAAATTGTTAAGAATGTGTATAGTCATGCTGAGTATAACAGTTACCACTGTAAACCCACATGGGGATTGTAAAGAAATCAGAATCTGCCCTCTAAGGAACACTGTTAACCTGGACATGACCTTTCAAGGTTTTAAAGGACGAATTTAAGGCCAGGTGAGAAATAGTCAAAAGCCAAAATTTGAGAATTATGTTAGAAAATTCTTATATTTTAAGTTAATATCTATTTTCTTTAGCAGTTCACTGTTAGTGAACATTTTTTCTTAGGGTAGGGAAAGGCTTATTGAAAAGATATGAAAACTTATAAATCAGATATTTTAGAACAGTGTACTTTTGTCTTAGAGCTTTGTACATGTATTAAAAGTGCAAACATCATTTCATTTAAGGCAGCACAAGAAAATTAAGAGCTTAATTCAGTTTAAGTGGGAAACTTGAGAGGTGCCCTCATTACCTTTACCCATTTTACATTGCATAGTGTGTATGACTAAAAATTCCCAGCACATAATTTTTCAAAATTATCTACTTGTGTGCATACATGTATCTTATATTTAATTTAATAAAATGCGTATCTTCATACTTCCAGGAACTATTCAATTACACAGATGAAATAATTATTTGTCACATACCTGAAATCAGCTGTTATTTACCCTCGTGAATTCATAGCTGTTTTGTTCATGAAGTCTAAAGATAAGAATGTTGTTTTTTTTTTTTTTAAATCAGGATGGCCTGGGTTCATATATACACATCAAAGTCCTTTCTTACACATTGACTAAACATGGGGAAGTCCTCCATAGTTCATTTGACATCCTCTCATGGGGCAAAATAATATAGAAATCAGAATTTTGAGTTCTAGTATTTGCTCTGTGGATCCCTCATTAACTTATATGGTATACATTTTTTATAGCGCATGATTTGGGAGTTAATGCTTTGTGACATGGATGAATCTGCACTGACCCTTGGCACAATAGATGTTTCTTATTTGCCAAATTCATCTGAATACAGTATTGGTCGATGTAAGCATGCAAGCGAGGAATGGGTAAGTTTAAGATACAGGTTAAAAGCGTTTAGCCTAAAGATGTTCATTTCAGTGTGTATGAAGGTGGAAACATTGGAAGCAACATAAATTCAAATAGAGGTTAATAGCTACAGAAACTACCTTCAGCTGTTAGAAGATTTGTTTATGAAGTCTATTTAAAAATTCTTATGGTATTATATTATTGGGAAGAGAAAATTGGGTAGGAAATTTAAGTACAGTGATTATGTTAAAAAGCAAAACAGGGGCTTCCCTGGTGGTGCAGTGGTTGAGAGTCTGCCTGCCAATGCAGGGGACACGGGTTCGAGCCCTGGTCTGGGAAGATCCCACATGCCGCGGAGCAACTGAGCCCGTGTGCCACAACTGCTGAGCTTGCGCGTCTGGAGCCTGTGCTCCGCAGCGAGAGGCTGCGATAGTGAGAGGCCCGCGCACCGCGATGAAGAGTAGCCCCCGCTTGCCGCAACTAGAGAAAGCCCTCGCACAGAAACGAAGACCCAACACAGCCAAAAAAATAAACAAATAAATAAATAAAGTGAAATTCTTTAAAAAAAAAGCAAAACAGTTTTGCATAGGAAGAAAAACCTATTAGTTGTTTTGGGTGGTGTAATTATAAAGAGATTTTTTTTCTTTTCGTATCTGTTTTCCATAATTATATTTCACAAGTGTGAATTTTGTAATGGAAATAAACTTTATTTCAAAAATTGAAAATAGGAGATTTTAGTATGAATCTCAATCCAAAGGGCATGCTTTTTTTTTTTTGTATTGTTTTCCCTATGTCAATATAACATGGCATGTTTTAAATGTTTCTTGAACACTATCTGCTTTAGATAAAAAATGATGTTGGAGTTTTGGGTGGTTTTTTTGGTTTATTTTTGAGAATGTGATATCAGTGGGATTTGAGCAACTTATGAACTCAAAGTTAAGAGAAAATTATTTAAAACAAGAGCAGAGTTTGACCCTAATTGGATAGTATGGCTATAATTTCAATTCCAGACTTTAAACTCTCTTGTTAGGATAAAGGAATATTATATAAGTTTACCTTGTTTTTCATTTAAAGTAAAATATTTTAAGCTATATTGTAACAACTTGTTTACTCTCTAAGTAAGGCCTTTGTAGTTCTTTTGTGGGAGTGTGTGATTCAAGAGGGAGTGAGGTGAATTGTTAGCATAGGGCTACAGGAGTCTGACTTTATTCCTTCTGCTACTGTCAGAAGGCTATCTGACCTTTTATAACTTAGTTTTTAAACCTTTGAATGCTGCGTTGAGTGTCGCCAGCTATTGCTATTCTTAGGTGCTCAATTTTTGCTTATGTTCCAAATGTTGGTCATAGAGGGAGCACCTTGAATGAAAAATCACTCTGAGAAACACATGCCACCAAAAAGAAAATATGTCAGAAGTTTCTCTTCTATCTGAAATAGCTTAGAGATCAAGTGGACAAGTATAATTTTCTTGTCATTCACACACTATTTTTCCTTAATATTTATTAGGGAGAGTGTGTTTTCAGACCGACTGTCTTCAGATCTGCAACCTTGAAGTGGAAAGAAAGCCTAATGAGCCGGAAAAGGCCCTTTGTAGGAAGATGTTGTTATTCCTGTACTCCCCAGAGCTGGGTAAGAATGCTACCTTTAATACCTTTGTTGACCTTTAATAAACAGAGTGAAATATGTGACATAGATTTCCCACTTTGTGTGAATTTTATTATTGTGTAGTCTTAATGGACTTAATGCATTTTTAGAACTTAGACCCATCTTTATAAACCAAATATTCCAAGTAAAGATGTTGTCTCAGTTTTTCTTTCCATTCATTTATTCAGTGAATATTGGTCTAATAGTTGATGCCAGGCTATATTTTGTTTTGTGTTTTCATTTTAATATGACTTTAGAGGGAGAGTAGATCTTACTTTAAGACAACCCTTCCAAAGAGTTGGTGGGAACCTTCATGTAACTTCAAGATGTTGAAATTTAGCACTGAAAGTTAAAATCCTAGCAAGATGAACGAGAGAGAGAGAGAGAGAGAGAGAGAGTGAGAGAGCGCGCACACACGAGCGTGAGCAGGACAGAATAAGAAATTAAAGCTGCGGCTTTGCCCTTTTGCTCAGTGTCTGTTCCTGCGGTGGAGGGGGGGGAGGGGGTTTCGGTTGACTCTGTGGTAGTGAAGGATGGTCACTAGAATGTTACGATGAAGATTTAAGAAAGAGTGTGCATGGGCTCGTTGTTCGTATTTGATGAAAAAACACAAGCCATGCAAAATCTTCCACATTAGAGTGTAGTGTTTGAGAAGAGTCGATTGGATGAGAAGTATGCTTCTGAGGGCATTTTGCCAGAGGGATGAGTTAGCACAGGAATGTAGACTCTAATGTGGCTGTGTTCTAAGGCAGTAGAGTTACCTTTTAAAACGTATACCTGGATGGTAAGCTCTGTCTGGGATGGGCCAGTTATCAGGACATTTAAGTGCCATTTATTAACCCTGCAGTTTATAGAAGTTGCTTATAACCTGTGTGAATAGCTAACGGTGCTGTGAGAATTTTCCACTCAGGGTTGGCTTGGCAGAAAGTCTTGTATAAGGAATTTACTAATCTGAGAGAGATTTGTGTGATACCCAAGCAGTTTATGTTAAATATTCAGGTCTGCTCAAGAATATCTTTTTTTTTTTTTTTTTTTTTAATTTATGGCTGTGTTGGGTCTTCGTTTCTGTGCGAGGGCTTTCTGTAGTTGTGGCAAGCGGGGGCCACTCTTCATCGCGGTGCGCGGGCCTCTCACTATCGCGGCCTCTCTTGTTGTGGAGCACAGGCTCCAGACGCACAGGCTCAGTAGTTGTGGCTCACGGGCATAGTTGCTCCGCGGCATGTGGGATTGTCCCAGACCAGGGCTCGAACCCGTGTACCCTGCATTGGCAGGCAGATTCCCAACCACTGCGCCACCAGGGAAGCCCTCAAGAATATCTTGATAGAATTATTGTTCCTCTTAAATCACAAGTGCCTTGTTGCAAGAATATGGTGGAGGTGAAGGATCATGAACATTTCTAGTCTAGGAGTAAGGCCAGTTCAGATTAATAGGCCAGTAGAAATAAAGATTTAAATAGATCATGTGGCTTTTCTTTTTAGATCTGGCATCTCATCTAATTCTAATTTTGAATGCTTAAAAGATCAAAACAATACCTTAACTCTAATGTGTTCTTCAGTCAGAAGAGAGTGTAAGAAATTATTTGGTGGTGGTGATGGTCTGGGGTGGGGATAGGTGAGTAGTATAACAGATAATTGATTTTTGCCTAAATATAGTACCTGATAGAGCTAAACTTGATCTTATATTCTTCCATGGCATGTTTTTCTAAAATAATTTTTGTTTGACAGTATTTTTGTAGTAATTTTTTGACATTTGCTACTTTTTCTATGAAATCCTGTTTTCCTTTTCTCTAAGGAGATATCACTTAAGTATTTTGATGTCTTTTGTTGAGGGTACATTGTGCTTTCTCAACATTTATTTGTGGAAAGTTTACCTTTTTGCCCACATTGTTAAAGTTATGGCCTTTCTCTTTTTAGCAGAGCTATTTCTGGATTATCTTTCAAGATTACCTGTAAAGAGGGTGACCTTTAGCCATATGTTTTCTCATTAAGTGGACAGTCATTTTAGGGGAATAGAAAGACCACACTCTTTGAAGCAAGATCTGGGATTGAATCCTAAACTTCTGCAAGCCTCAGTTTTCCTATCTATAAAATGGGGATAATAATTCTTATGTGTCAGGATTATTGGGAGATTTAGTAATCTCACAATAACTACATGGTACTTAGCATAGTATTTTTGTATTTTGAAAACACTGAAATCTCCAGTATTCCTGTCAGTGACTTAAGCCATCTCTGGCTTTAACTCTTTTTGGCTGGGGGTGGGGAGTAGGGCAGGAAAGTGAGAGGCAGTATTTCCTTTGCAAGGTGCTGAGGATTAGTTTTGAGTTTGTGACCTTCTTTGAAGGCTAAAAAGTAGTTTTCAGTAAAACATTTTTCTTCATCTCAGATTTTTGAAGCAATGTCTTACTTTATGCTTGAATTATAAAGTCCTCAAGGACTAGTAATGTGAGTCCTTCACCAGCAATCCAGTCGTATATTTATGTCTATGTTTATTTTGTTTTATGTAGGATAAATTTTTCAACCCCAGTATCCCGTCTTTGGGTTTGCGGAATGTTATTTATATCAATGAAACTCACACAAGGTAAAAAGACATTTCTTATACTTCTAATGCATGTCAAGAGAAAAATTCCACAATAACCAGTTAACACACTTTAAGATGAATCTCTTTATTTTATTTATTTTTTTTAGAGTTAATAAGATATTAACTTCTGACACAAAAGGCTTTATCTAAAAATTGGAACCTGAGAAGACCTATTGCTATTTCCTGCTGTAATTATATAATATTTTCATGAGCGTGTAGATATCACTTCTGGCTTTCTTTAACTTATTCAGATATTGATGTTGCAGCTGAAATGTGCCAAAATGTGACAGAGATTTGTGTGAGGAGAGGTGTAGGTTTGAATGTCTTATGATCTATTATTATTTTATACCTCAAAGAAAGTGTAACTTTTTGAAATCTGCCTAATCTACAGAGTTTTGGAAGATATTTTTCTCTGTTGAGCAAATGTTCTTTGATTTATTATTAGCTTAAGACTTTTCTTAGAATTCTTACTTCCAAATTCCAGGCATATTGGGATGGGCTATTAGGCATCAGAGTGGGAAAAAAGAGGTTTTGTTCTAAGTGCATTTAGGCTACGGGATAAGGAAGGAGGGGGAATGTCTGCGAGACAAGAGAGAAACGGCAGCTAAAAATGCTACCAGTCCTTATAATTCTAAGAGTAAATACCTGGAGTAGGTAAGTAGTAGGCTCAGGTGATGAGAAATACATGAAATTCCATTAAAAAACTGATCCAAGAAGTTAAATACTTAAATTTTAAGTCTTTCTGATTTTACTACTCATATTTTGATGATAATATTATAAGTGAGCATGATAATACTTGGGTATATATTAAGTTTTTTTAAAAAAATAGAACTAAAGTCAAGGGATGTGTTTTTTCCAATTTCCATGCTACCCTTTCTTCTCTCTCTCTCTTGCTCTCAAGTTTAAAGGAAAGAGGAGAAATTTTTTTTTCCTTTGGTTGACATGGTTAAGATCCTAAGCAAAAGGATCCCATTGAGTCTTTTCTTTACGTAAGTAGATATTTTACATACAAAACCGAGGAGTTCATTTGTGGTCCTCAGTTGGAGGCAGTTAAGAAAAAAAAGCATATGAGATACACATACACACACACACACTTTTTAGCATATGTTGTATTGACCAGGCAGTGTGGAACTATTCAGTGTAATAAGCTACCTGTGCAAGTGAGTTGGCTATTTAGCTCTTCTGTGTGTTGCATGAAGCATAGCCTAAACATTTTTACACACACACACACACACACACACACACACACACTGCTTTCAGTCCATTGTGAAGGGATTTCATCAAGAGTTTGGACTTTGTACATTCCAGTAATAATTTTGAAAATGTTCACTGATAGAAGAGTTTAGAATTAAACACTTAACATGTTGGGCTAAGTTTTCAGAGAAATGAGACAAAGGAAAGGAGGAAGAAAAAGAATGTCAGGAAGGAGAGATGAAGGAACATGTGATTCATAAACAGTTCTCCCTCAAATTACTTTTCCTCAGTTGAAGGCTTTTTGGATCTTTCCAGAATTAATTTATAATTGAAATCTTCTACCGTCTATGTGCATATCATTATGGAGGAAATGATAATGAGGCATTATATAATCATTACAAATGGTTTCAAATCATCACATAATGAAAGTTTGTAGCATTCTTATTCTAGATCCCTGTCCTTAACCCCCATCCAGATAACACATAGTCACTGTCACTGATGGGAGTATGTCCTTTTCCTTAGGTATGCTGAATGTGTTTTTAAAAAAAGCCAAAACAAAAAAAAAAGCCACCCAAACAGTAGGAACTTCTGGCTTCATAAGCCCAGAGTACAAATATTCAGACCACTGTCTAGTTTCCTTGACTTCTCTCAACTGATCAGCTTTGTCAATTCAATTTGACAGTCAGTGATCACCTTAGAAGAATTACTGTAATGACAACAAAAGAATTAGCCCTTCATGGTAGGAAAAGACTCCCAAATTATTTTTTATGGCCCGTAGCTATAGATATAAGCTATATAGCCTATATATAAAGCATTCAACATATTTGGTTTTTCAAATCGTATTAAAGTAAGATGCTTTTATTTTTTTTTTTATTTTATTTTTTTTTAATTTTATTTATTTATTTATTTGTTTGTTTATGGCTGTGTTGGGTCTTCGTTTGTGTGCCAGGGCTTTCTCCAGTTGTGGCAAGCGGGGGCCACTCTTCATCGCGGTGCGCGGGCCTCTCACTATCGCGACCTCTCTTATTGCGGAGCACAGGCTCCAGACGCGCAGGCTCAGTAGTTGTGGCTCACGGGCCCAGTTGCTCCGCGGCATGTGGGATCTTCCCAGACCAGGGCTCGAACCCGTGTTCCCTGCATTGGCAGGCAGATTCTCAACCACTGCGCCACCAGGGAAGCCCAAGATGCTTTTATTTTTGTTTTTATATTTGGATTATTAGTTTGCGGAGTAACACTATTCAAGCATTAATACATAAATTCCAAGTTTACGTTTTAGCTGAGAGTACATGAAGGAAGTTAGAAATAAAACTGTCTGCATAGCATCCTGAACTACTTACTAAGGACAATTTGCTACAGGAGAACCCTAAATCTCTGGAATAAATGAAATGAGGATTTGTTTTTACAGGAGGGGAACCTGTATAGTTTAAGCAGCTTGTTTTAGGTATTCCTAGAGTACTTCTCTGCTAAATCATTTTCACGTTGCAGGCATCGAGGATGGCTGGCAAGACGTCTTTCTTACGTGCTTTTCGTTCAAGAGCGAGATGTCCATAAAGGCATGTTTGCCACCAACGTGACTGAAAACGTACTGAACAGCAGTAGGTAAGGGTGGGACGCTGCTGTAAAGGGGAAATGTAGGGATGGGCGGTGGGCGTGGGGAAGTAATTTCCTTTATCAACCTTTAGTTTCTCTGGGACTCTGTCTCAAGAGGTGTTTGTGTTTCCAAACGTTCAATGTTCAAGCTCCAGAAGGAAGCAAGGAAAGGCAAGAGAACAGATGGTTTTGGTGCCATGTGGGAGTAGCAGTCTTGTTTTATGCATTAATAATTGAATGGGCTTCCAATAAATGAAAGGCGAGTTGGAGTTCAGATATGTGCATATTTCCAGAGTTCTCTGTTAAGTGTTCTGTAATATGAATGTTTGGGACAATGCATTTCCTATTTTAGAGCCAGAAGAGAAGCCAGTTTGATATTTCTGTCAAATAATTGTTAAGTACCCGGGCACACATTCTTGTATTAGAAAGTCATTATTAGAAATTTTAAGAGAGTGAGATAACTGTTCCTTGCCCTCAGAGGATCTTGCTTAAAAATGGGAGAGACTGACTTGAACTCAAAAGGATTGGGGAAATCATTGTGAAGCTCAGCCATTAGACTATGGGAGTTTGGGTGAAGGTTGGTTTCTATTCCACCTCATTGTTGTGGCCCATGTTAGACACCTACCTGGATTTGGGAAGCTGGAGACCAGAGTGGATTGAAAGATGCTTAGAAATGCAAGCCCAGTGGTATGGTTGTTAAGGGCTGAACAGTAGTGGCACATAGTAGGTACTTTTATATTTATTGAAAAAATGAGTGAATAGTTGATAATGGAGATATAATAATTACATGAATTACTTGTGAAAACATTCCTGGCTGTATTGAAATAAATGCTATTCATGGAATAGACTTAGGGATGGTGCATAAGTGTCGTGTGGAATTGATCTTTTTGTAGTAATGAATGCTGGGGCTCTGGAGTTTTGCTGTACACTGGTCTAAAATCAGCAACAGTGGGAGAAAAAAACAATTATTTGAAACTCCCTTGGATGATTATATATTCTGTTTTCTAGGTAAAGCCCCTCAAGTATGTTTCATTCCATCCAGATATTTTGAGTAATAACTAGGATGTTAGAAGTGATGTAAGGAGGTTTAAACCTCATTCATTCTTCCCTAAGTCATGTGGAAGATTTACAAGACTGGGTTAAATCTTCCCTTTTAGCTTACTGCTTACTGGTCTGTGCTGTTTAAATCTAGAGCTGTGCCTTTTTAAAATTACTGGTTTGATTTGGAAAATACTTGTAAATATTTATGTCCACCTTTGATCCCTCCTAGAGAGTTTTACAAATAGTTCCACTAATAAGCCACAATGTGAATAATATGTTTGGTCTCCAAAAGAAAAATCACACATTACTTTGGCAGTGGGTTTGGGATACCTCTGAATTATATGCCTAAAGGGATAATCTTCCTTTTCTTCCTTTCTGCCAGAGTGTAACTTTGTGTCCCTCACAGCATAACAGGAACATTCAAATTCACATAGTTGCTACCCAGTGAATTTGAATTAAATTTTCAAATCTGCCTTCCAGCTTCCTCAGGAATTCATTGATTTAGGAATATAATATCCTTAATGTTTAATAGACAGCCAAGGAAAGCACTTCTAACTTGAGCTTATTTCTTGTGTTATCACATAAAAGAGAAAGTATATTTTGTTTTGTGATTTATATTTGTAGTTTAGAAAATAATACACAATGTAGCATAGAGCCAGTTACATTGTCTGTCTTTCCATTTTGAAATCAGAGTACAGGAGGCAATTGCAGAAGTGGCTGCTGAATTAAACCCTGATGGTTCTGCTCAGCAGCAATCAAAAGCTGTCAATAAAGTGAAAAAGAAAGCCAGAAGGATCCTTCAAGAAATGGTTGCCACTGTCTCACCGGCACTGATCAGGTATAAGAGGCAAAGCAGAAAACTTTCAGCAAGAGTCATCCTGTTTTGAGCAGACAGGACTGAACCGTTGGACTTTCCTAGCACAGTGCTCTTGGTCCAAAAGAGGTTTTAGCGTATTCTGATGTTAAAAACCAACTCCTCTTTTTATTCTTATTTAACTGTCATGAGAAGTAGCACTTGGGAGGCTTCAAGGTGCCTTCATCTCTGTCAGCTGTTAGCAGCCATTGTATTACCGCTGACATCTTCTAGACTAGTTGTGAGCTGGGTTTCACACGCCCATGTCTTTTTGTTTCCTTTCAGTTTTATTGAGATATAACTGACATACAGCCCTGTATAAATTGAAGGTGTGCAGCGTAATGAATTGACTTCCATACGTCATGAAATGATGACCACAATGAGTTTACTGAACATCCATCATCTCATATAGATACAAAGTCAAAGATATAGAATGAAATTTTTTTTCCTTGTGGTGAGAACTCTTAGGATTTACTCTTAACAATTTTCATATATAACATACAGCAGTGTTCATTATATTTATCGTGTTGTACGTTACATCCCTAGTACTTATTTATCTTATAACTGGAAGTCTGTATCTTTTGACTACCTTCATCCAATTCCTCCTTCCCCCACCACCCCTGGTAACCACAAATCTGATCTCTTTTTCTGAGTTTGTTTGTTTTGGAAGTATAATTGATCTACAACACTATGTTAGTTCCCGTTATGTGACATAGTGATTCAATATTTCTGTACATTTCAAAATGATCACTACTATAAGTTTAGTTATGATCTAACATACAAAGATATTACATAGTTATTAACTGTATTCCCCACACTACATTTCATACTTGTGACTCATTTATTTTACAACTGAAGTTTGTACCTCTTAATCTCCCTCACCTATTTCTTACATCCCCACCTGCCTCTCCTCTAGCAACCACCTGTTTTTTTTCTGTATCTATAACTCTGTTTTATTATGTTGTTTTGATTTTTAGATTCCACACATAAGTGAAATCATACAGTATTTGTCTTTCTCTGTCTGACTTTTTTCACTTAGCATAATGTCCTCTAGGTCCACCCATGTTGTCACAAATGGCAAAATTTCATTCCTTTTTTATAGCTGAGTAATATTCCATTGTGTGTTTTTGGGTGTATGTGTGTACATACCACATCTTCTTTATCCATTCATCTATTGATGAGCACTTAGGTTGCTTCCATATCTTAGCTATTATAAATAATGCTGCAGTGAACATAGGGGTGCATATATAACTTCTAATTAGTGTTTTCATTTTCTTCAGATAAATACCCAGGAGTGGAATTGTTGCATTATATGGTAGTTGTATTTTTAATTTTTTGAGGAATCTCCATATTGTTTTCCATAGTGGCTACCCCAATGTACATTCCCACCAACAATGTACAAGGGTTCCCTTTCCTCTACATTCTCCCCAACACTTGTTATTTGTTGTCTTTTTGATAATAGCCATTCTGACAGGGGTGAGGTCATATCTCATTGTGGTTTTTTTTTGAATTTTATTTTATTTATTTTTTATACAGCAGGTTCTTATAGTTATCCATTTTATACATATTAGTATATACGTGTCAATCCCAATCTCCCAATTCATCTCCCCCCCCAACTTTCCCCTCTTGGTGTCCATACGTTTTTTTCTCTACATCTGTGTCTCAATTTCTGCCCTGCAGACCAGTTCATCTGTACTGTTTTTCTAGGTTCCACATATATGCGTTAATATATGATATTTGTTTTTCTCTTTCTGACTTACTTCACTCTGTATGACAGTCTCTAGATCCATCCATGTCTCTACAAATGACCCAATTTCATTCATTTTTATGGCTGAGTAATATTCCATTGTATATATGTACCACATCTTATTTATCCATTCGTCTGTCGATGGGCATTTAGGTTACTTCCATTTCCTGGCTATTGTAAATAGTGCTGCAGTTAACATTGGGATGCATGTGTCTTTTTGAATTATGGTTTTCTCTGGGTATATGCCCAGTAGTGGGATTGCTGTGTTACATGGCATACTGTTCTCCATAGTGTTATATGGCATATTGTTCTCCATAGTGGCTGTATCAATTTACATTCTCACCAACAGTGCAAGAGGGTTCCCTTTTCTCCACACCCTCTCCAGCATTTGTTGTTTGTAGATTTTCTAATGATGCCCATTCTAACTGGTGTGAGGTGATACCTCATTGTAGTTTTGATTTGCATTTCTCTAATAATTAGTGATGTTGACCAGCTTTTCATGTGCTTCTTGGCCATCTGTATGCTCTCTTTGGAGAAATGTCTATTTTGGTCTTCTGCCCATTTTTGGATTGGGGTTTTTTTTTTTTAATATTGAGCTGCATGAGCTGTTTATATATTTTGAAGATTAATCCTTTGTCCGTTGATTCGTTTGCAAGTATTTTCTCCCGTTTTGAGGGTTGTCTTTTCATCTTGTTTGTAGTTTCCTTTGCTGTGCAAAAACTTTTAAGTTTCATTAGGTCCCATTTGTTTATTTTTGTTTTTATTTCCATTTCTCTAGGAGGTGGGTCAAAAAGGATCTGGCTGTGATTTATGTCGAAGGGTGTTCTTCCTATGTTTTCCTCTAAGAGTTTTATAGTGTCCAGTCTTACATTTAGGTCTCTAATCTATTTTGAGTTTATTTTTGTGTATGGTGTTAAGGAGTATTCTAATTTCATTCTTTTCCATGTAGCTATCCAGTTTTCCCAGCACCACTTATTGAAGAGACTGTCTTTTCTCCATTGTATATCCTATATCCTCCTTTGTCATAGATTAGTTGACCATAGGTGCGTGGGTTTATCTCTGGGCTTTCTGTCCTGTTCCATTGGTCAATATTTCTGTTTTTGTGCCAGTACCATACTGTCTTGATTACTGTAGCTTTGTAGTATAGTCTGAAGTCCAGGAGCCTGATTCCTCCAGCTCTGTTTTTTTTCCCTCAAGACTGCTTTGGCTATTCGGGGTCCTTTGTGTCTCCATACAAATCTTAAGATTTTTTGTTCTGGTTCTGTAAAAAATGCCATTGGTAATTTGGTAGGGATTGCACTGAATCTGTAGATTGCTTTGGATACTATAGTCATTTTCACAATATTGATTCTTCCAATCCAAGAACATGGTATATCTCTCCATCTGTTTGTATCATCTTTAATTTCTTTCAGCAGTGTCTTATAGTTTTCTGTATACAGGTCTTTTGTCTCCCTAGGTAGGTTTATTCCTAGGTATTTTATTCTTTTTGTTGCAGTGGTAAATGGGAGTGTTTCCTTAATTTCTCTTCCAGGTTTTTCATCATTAGTGTATAGGAATGCAAGAGATTTCTGTGCATTAATTTTGTATCCTGCAACTTTACCCAATTCATTGATTAGCTCTAGTAGTTTTCTGGTGGCATCTTTAGGATTCTCTATGTATAGTATGTCGTCTGCAAACAGTGACAGTTTTACTTCTTCTTTTCCTATTTGGATTCCTTTTATTTCTTTTTCTTCTTTGATTGCCGTGGCTAGGACTTCCAAAACTATGTTGAATAATAGTGGTGAGAGTGGACATCCTTGTCTTATTCCTGATCTTAGAGGAAATGCTTTCAGCTTTTCACCATTGAGAATGATGTTTGCTGTGGACTTGTCGTCTACGGCCTTTATTATGTGGAGGTAGGTTCCCCCTATGCCCACTTTCTGAGAGTTTTTATCATAAATGGGTGTTGAATTTTGTCAAAAGTTTTTTCTGCATCTATTGAGATGATCATATGGTTTTTCTTCTTCAATTTGTTAATATGGTGTATCACATTGATTGATTTGCATATATTGAAGAATCCTTGCATCCCTGGGATAAATCCCACTTAATCATGGTGTATGATCCTTTTAATGTGTTGTTGGATTCTATTTGCTAGTATTTTGTTGAGGATTTTTGCATCTATATTCATCAGTGATATTGGTCTGTAATTTTCTTTTTTTGTAGTATCTTTGTCTGGTTTTGGTATCAGGGTGATGGTGGCCTCATAGAATGAGTTTGGGAGTGTTCCTTCCTCTGCAATTTTTTGGAAGAGTTTGAGAAGGATGGGTGTTGGCTTTTCCCTAAATGTTTGATAGAATTAACCTGTGAAGCCATCTGGTCCTGGACTTTTGTTTGTTGGAAGATTTTTAATCACAGTTTCAGTTTCATTACTTGTGATTGGTCTGTTCACATTTTCTATTTCTTCCTGGTTCAGTCTTGGAAGGTTATACCTTTCTAAGAATTTGTCCATTTCTTCCAGGTTGTCCATTTTATTGGCATAGAGTTGCTTGTAGTAGTCTCTTAGGATACTTTGTATTTCTGCGGTGTCTGTTGTAACTTCTCCTTTTTCATTTCTGATTTTATTGATTTGAGTCCTCTCCCTCTTTTTCTTGATGAGTCTGGCTAATGGCTTATCAATTTTGTTTATCTTCTCAAAGAACCAGCTTTTAGTTTTATTGATCTTTGCTATTGTTTTCTTTGTTTCTATTTCATTTATTTCTGCTCTGATCTTTATGATTTCTTTCCTTCTGCTAACTTTGGGTTTCGTTTGTTCTTCTTTCTCTAGTTCCTTTAGGTGTAAGGTTAGGTTGTTTATTTGAGATGTTTGTTGTTTCTTGAGGTAGGATTGTACTGCTATAAACTTGCCTCTTAGAATTGCTTTTGCTGCATCCCATAAGTTTCGGATCATCATGTTTTCATTGTCATTTGTCTCTAGGTATTTTTTTATTTCCTTAGTGATCTCTTGGTTATTTAGTAACATATTGTTTAGCCTCCATGTGTTGGTGTTTTTTACGTTTTTTTCCCTGTAATTGATTTCTAATCTCATAATGTTGTGGTCAGAAAAGATGCTTGATATGACTTCAGTTTTCTTAAGTTTACTGAGGCTTGATTTGTGACCCAAGATGTGATCTAAACTGGAAGATGTTCCATGTGCACTTGAGAAGAAAGTGTAATCTGCTGTTTTTGAATGGAATGTCCTATAAATATCAATTAAATCTACTTGGTCTATTGTGGCATTTAAAGCTTGTGTTTCCTTCTTAATTTTCTGTTTGGATGATCTGTCCATTGGTGTAAGTGAGGTGTTAAAGTCCCCCACTATTATTGTGTTACTGTCGATTTCCTCTTTTACAGCTGTTAGCAGTTGCCTTATGTATTGAGGTGCTCCTATGTTGGGTGCATATATATTTATAATTGTTATATCTTCTTCTTGGATTGATCCCTTGATCATTATGTAGTGTCCTTCCTTGTCTCTTGTAACATTCTTTATTTTAAAGTCTATTTTATCTGATATGAGTATTGCTACTCCAGCTTTCTTTTGATTTCCATTTTCATGGAATATCTTTTTCCATCCCCTCACTTTCAGTCTCTATGTGTCCCTAGGTCTGAAGTGGGTCTCCTGTAGACAGCATATATATAGGTCTTGTTTTTCTATCCATTCAGTGAGCCTGTGTCTTTTGGTTGAAGTGTTTAATCCGTTTATGTTTAAGGTAATCATCTATATGTATGTTCCTATTACCATTTTCTTAATTGTTTTGAGTTTGTTTTTGTAGGTCCTTTTTTTCTCTTGTGTTTCCCACTTAGAGAAGTTCCTTTAGCATTTGTTGTAGAGCTCGTTTGGTGGTGCTGAATTCTCTTAGCTTTTGCTTGTCTGTAAAGCTTTTGATTTCTCCATCGAATCTGAATGAGATCCTTGCTGGGTAGATCTTGGTTGTAGGTTCTTCCCTTTCATCACTTTAAATATGTCATGCCACTCCCTTCCGGCTTGTAGAGTTTCTGCTGAGAAATTAGCTGTTAACCTTATGGGAGTTGCCTTGTACGTTATTTGTCATTTTTCCCTTGCTGCTTTCAATAATTTTTCTTTGTCTTTAATTTTTGCCAATTTGATTACTACGTGTCTCAGCGTGTTTCTCCTTGGGTTTATCCTGTATGGGACTCTCTGTGCTTCCTGGACTTGGGTGGCTATTTCCTTTCCCATGTTAGGGAAGTTTTCGACTATAATCTCTTCAAATATTTTCTCTGGTCCTTTCACTCTCTCTTCTCTTTCTGGGACCCCTATAATGCGAATGTTGTTGCATTTAATGTTGTCTCAGAGGTCTCTTAGGCTCTCTTCATTTCTTTTCATTCTTTTTTCTTTATTCTGTTCTGCAGCAGTGAATTCCACCATTCTGTCTTCCAGGTCACTTATCTGTTCTTCTGCCTCAGTTATTCTGCTATTGATTTCTTCTAGTGTATTTTTCATTTCAGTTATTGTATTGTTCAGCTCTGTTTGTTTGTACTTTAATTCTTCAAGGTCTTTGTTAAACATTTCTTGCGTCTTCTCGATCTTTGCCTCTATTCTTTTTCCGAGGTCCTGGATCATCTTCACTATCATTATTCTGAATTCTTTTTCTGGAAGGTTGCCTATCTCCACTTCACTTAATTGTTTTTTTGGGGTTTTATCTTGTTGCTTCATCTGGTACATAGCCCTCTTCCTTTTCATCTTGTCTATCTTTCTGTGAATGTGGTTTTTGTTCCACTGGTTGCAGGACTGTAGTTCTTCTTGCTTCTGCTGTCTACCCTCTGGTGGATGAGGCTATCTAAGAGACTTGTGCAAGTTTCCTGATGGCAGGGACTGGTGGTGGGTAGAGTTGGCTGTTGCTCTGGTGGGCAGAGCTCAGTAAAACTTTAATCCGCTTGTCTGCTGATGGGCGGGGCTGGGTTCCCTCCCTTTTGGTTGTTTGACCTGAGGTGACCCAACACTGGAGCCTACCCAGGCTCTTTGGTGGGGCTAATGGCGGACTCTGGGAAGGCTCACATCAAGGAGTACTTCCCAGAACTAATGCTGCCAGTGTCCTTGTCCTCATGGTGAGACACAGCCACCCCCCGCCTCTGCTGGAGACCCTCCAGCACTAGCAGATAGGTCTGGTTCAGTCCCCTATGGGGTCACTGCTCCTTTCCCTGGATCCCGATGCACACACTACTTTGTGTGTGCCCTCCAAGAGTGGAGTCTCTGTTTCCCCCAGTCCTGTCGAAGTCCTGCAGTCAAATGCCGCTAGCCTCCACGTCTGATTCTCTAGGAATTCCTCCTCCCGTTCCTGGACTCCCAGGTTGGGAAGCCTGATGTGGGGCTCAGAACCTCCACTCCAGTGGGTGGACTTTTGTGGTATAAGTGTTCTCCAGTTTGTGAGTCACCCACCCAGCAGTTATGGGATTTGATTTTATTGTGATTGTGCCCCTCCTACTGCCTCACTGTGGCTTCTCCTTTGTCTTTGGATGTGGGGTATCTTTTTTGGTGAGTTCCAGTGTCCTCCTGTCAATGATTGTTCAGCAGTTAGTTGTGATTCTGGTGCTCTCACAAGAGGGAGTGAGAGCATGTCCTTCTACTCTGTCATCTTGAACCAGTCCCATCATTGTGGTTTTGATTTGTGTTCCCCCAATGATTTGTGATGTGGAGCATCTTTTCATGTGCCTGTTGACCATCTGTATGTCTTCTTTGGAAAAAATGTCGATTCAGATCCTCTGCCCATTTTTTAATTGGATTGTTTGTTTTTTCATGTTGAGTTGTTTGAGTTTTTTGTATATTTAGGGTATAAGACCCTTATCAGATATATCCTTTTCAAACATCTTCTCCCATTCAGTAGGTGGCCTTTTTGTTTTGTTGATAGTTTCTTCACTCTGAAAAAGCTTTTTAATTTGATTTAGTCCCATTTGTTTATTTTTGCTTTTGTTTCCCTTACCTGAGGGGACATATCCAAAAAAATATTACTAAGACTGATGTCAAAGTGTATATTGCCCATGTTTTCTTCTAGAAGTTTTATGATTTCAGGTCTTAGATTTAAATCTTTAATCCATTTTGAATTTATTTACATGCATGGTGTGAGAGAGTAGTCCAGTTTGAGTTTTTTGCATGTAGCTGTCCAGTTTTCCCAGCACCATTTATTACAGAGACTCTTTTCCCCATTGTATATACTTGCCTCCATGGTCATAGATTAATTGCCCATATAAGTGTGGGTTCCTTTCTGGGTTCTCTGTTCCGTTCCACTGATCTATGTGTCTGTTTTTGTGCCAGTACGTGCTATCTTGATTACTGTAGCTTTGTAAGATAGTTTGAAATCAGGGAGTGTGATACCTCCACCATTGTTCTTCTTAAGATTGTTTTGGCTATTTGGGGTCTTGTGTTTCCATACAAATTTTAGAATTATTTATTCTAGTTCTGTGAAAAATGCCATTGGTATTTTATAGGGATTACGTTGAATCTGTAGATTACCTTGGGTATATGGTCATTTTAACAATATTAATTCTTCCAGTCCATGAACACAGTATATCCTTCCATCTGCTTGTGTCATCTTCAATTTCTTTCATGAATGTCTTACATTTTTCCAAGTACAGGTATTTTACTTGCTTAGATTCATTCCTAGGTATTTTATTCATTTTGATGCATTTATAAATGAGATTCTTTTCTTAATTTCCCTTCCGATAGTTCATTGTTAGTGTATAGAAATGCATCTGATTTCTGTATATTAATTTTGTATCTTGCAACTTTACCAAATTCATTGATGAGTTCTAGTAGTTTTTGATGGCCTCTTTAGGATTTTCTAAGTATAGTATCATATCATGTACATACAATGACAGTTTCACTTTTTCCTTTCCACTTTGGATTTCTTTTATTTCTTTTTGTTGTCTGTTTGCTGTGGTTAGGACTTTCAATTCTGTGTTTAATAAAAGTGGCAAGAAAGGGTATCCTTGACATGTTCCTGATCTTAGAGGAAATGCTTTTAGCTTTTCACCATTGAGTCTAATGTTAGCTGTGGGTTTGTCATTTATCGCCTTTCTTGTTTAGGTATGTTCCCTCTATATTCACTTTGTTGAGAGTTTTTTATCATAAATGGATGTTGGATTTTGTCAAGACCTTTTCCTGCATCTTTTGAGAGGATCATATGATTTTTATTCTTCAGTTTGTTAATGTGGTGTATCACATTGATTGATTTGCAGATATTGAACCATCTTTGCATCCGGGGATAAATTCCACTTGATCATGGTGCGTGATACTTTTAATGTACTGTATTGTTGAATTTGGTTTGCTAATATTTTGTTGAGGTTTTTTGCATCTATGTTCAACAGTGATACTGGCCTGTGATTTTCTTTTTTTGTGATGTCTTTGGTTTTGCTATCAGGGTGATGCTGGCCTCATAGGATGAGCAGAATGCAGAAGTGTTCCCTCCTCTGCAATTTTTTGGAATGGTTTGAGAAGATACGTGTTAACTCTTCTCCAAATATTTGGTAGCGTTCACCTGTGAAGCCATCTGGTTCTGGACTTTTGTTTGCTAGGAGTTTCTTTTTTTTATTACTGACTCAGTTTCATTACTGGTAATTGGTCTGTTCATATTTTCTATTTCTTCCTGGTTCAGTCTTGGGAGAGTGTACATTTCTAGGAATTTGTCCATTTCTTGTAGGTTATCCATTTTATTTGCATATAATTGTTTGTAGTAATCTTGTATGAACCTTTGTATTTCTGTAGTATTGGTTGTAACTTCTCCTTTTTCATTTCTGATTTTATTTATTTGGGCCCTCTCTCTTTTTTTCTTTATGAATCTGCACATGCCCATGTCTTGGAGTGATTTGTATGCAGGAGAGGGATCACTCTACTCACCTAAATATTTGCTTGATCATTAGCTCCTGAAGTATAAAGTGTGCAATTAGAGTGAAGTGTAAGATCTTAGTACATAATAAGTGGATGCTTCTATAAGTAGTATATGTGTAAAGTCAGTTATTTAAGTTCACAATTCAGATGTACATATACACACACATACATGCACATGTGCTCATAACATGAAGTCAATTACAATCACTCTCACTTGTAGGTTCAAAACTTTAGGTAGACAAATGTCAAATATATATGTTTATATATATAAATATATGTATATACATTAAAAGATTTTTTTAACTTCCTTTCAGACTGACCGGATGGGTGCTGCTAAAACTGTTCAACAGCTTCTTTTGGAATATTCAAATTCACAAGGGTCAACTTGAGATGGTTAAAGCTGCAACTGAGGCAAGAATTATGTGAATCTGTCATTCTATATTCTCCACATTTGCAGAGTGATTTTTGAGTTCTTTTTGAAATGTTTTCTTGTATACTGTTGTGCATTCCTACACATTTGCAAGATTTTCCCCAGTGTGAGATAACTACAGTAGTTATGTATTTGTGGGGGATAAGTGGGGTAAAGGAGCACCTTCCAGCAATATGCAGGATTCCTTCTGTAAGTTATCTTGCAATAACTCTGAAAATCAGGGAGAACAATCCTTATTTTATAAATAAGGAAATAAAGGCACATATAGATTAAGAAATTGTCCCAAGTCACAGCCAGTAAGTCTCTTGCCCAGGATTTCAAACCAAACCAAGCTTGTGTCCAAAAACTATGTTCTTTTTATATGATTAGGGCTTCCTCTCAGAAGATACATAGTCAACTTGAACTCTTGATTGTTCTCCTCCTTCCCTGATTCTTTTCTGTTGTTGTAGTTGTTTTTAGCTAGATGATATTAAATTGAAAGAAGTTCTTATTACGGAAAAATGTTTTTATAGAATGAGTCTCTAAGTAGCTAGTGTTTGAATGACTTTAACCAAATGTGAAGTTGCAAACTGTAATTGAACTTTCCATCTGAATTTTAAATTTGGTGTTTTTCCTTTTGCTAGATGAATTTGCCGCTTATATTTCTACCAGTTCATAGATCACATATTGACTATCTCCTGCTCACTTTCATTCTCTTCTGCCATAACATCAAAGCGCCATACATTGCTTCAGGCAATAATCTCAACATCCCCATCTTCAGGTAAGATCAGCTTATTTTGAAAGTTAAGGTATGAAGATTATATTTTGAATTTTTCTTTTTTTATTATACCTTTTGATACATTTATTGTAATGACATTAGCTTTTTTATTTTTGTTATAAAAGTAATGCATGCTTATTGCAGAAAATTTGGGAAGTACAAAAAAGCATTAAGACCATCATCATTTGAACTTATTTGCAAAGCAGAAATAGAGACACAGAGGTAGAGAACAAACGGGGGAAGGGGTGGGTGGGATGGATTGGGAGATTGGGATTGACATATATACACTACTATGTATAAAATAGATAACTAATGAGAACTGACTGTATAGCACAGGGAACTCTACCCAGTGCTCTGCGGTGACCTACATGGGAAGGAAATACAAAGGGGATATATTTATACATGTGGCTGATTCACCCTGCTGTACAGCAGAAACTAACACAACATTGTAAAGCAACCATACTCCAATAAAAATAAAATACAACAAAAAAAGACTATCATCATTATTTCTGTGTTTTATATGGGATATTTGGTGAACTGTGAATAGCTAAACTTATCAGCAGTGTTTATCAAACATATAAAAGGCAATTAGAAAGAGAAGATAGCAAATTACTGTATCTGACTTGGCAGTGAGCAGGTGGGGGCAGGGTGGTGGTAAGCAGGTGGTAATGGTATAAAGGTAAGAAAGAACCATACCTGTTACTTTGACCTCATAATTTAGTAGGGCTAGAAACATAATAATTACAGTATAACATAAAAGGTATGTTTTAGAGGTTTTCAGGGGAATGCAGTGCATTCCATTCAGAGGGAATAGTATGTGAAAAGGCAGAGTGATTTAAAAGCATGATATGGTCATGAAACAGCAGACAATTCTTAGACTCTAGGGTTAGAATGTAGGGTGCGTTAGGAGGGATCAGAGGCTGGAGGTGGTGACTGCATAGGTAGTGAGAGTTAGGTCAAAACAATTTCTAAGTCAAGAGTTTAGAGTGTATCCCATACTTGAGAAGTGATACGTTCAGATTCGCATTTTGAAAAGTCATTCTGGATTAGAGGGAGTTAGATCAATTCTGACTCTATTGCAATAGTTCAGACAACAGATAATGAAGGCTTAAATAAAAGTATAATAGTGCTCTTGGAGGAGAGGTCACAGATTTGAAAAGTATTTAGTTTCATACTTCAAAGTACAAAGCATCTCAAAGGTCAGCTCTGTGAGTAGTAGAGAGCACGAGAGGATGAATGTGGAGGGACCGGAAGGGAAGCAGGTTGTGCAGGTGGCGCTTCACAAGGGGGCAGTCACTGCTTTGCATGCCATGAAATCTGATCCTCAGCCTCACGGTCCAAAGAGCTCCTTCCTAATCCCTTGGCTCAGAGTTCTGTAGCTAATGTGATGCATGTGAATGACTGAGAGAAGCCATTCATTCATGCAGTAAGCCAGTACTTACCCAAATATGCTCTAGACAAGGGAGAACAAGATACATAGTCCTTACTTTCAAATAGCTCATAAAATAATGGGGAATGTAGGCAAACACCTAGCTCTCATCCAGTGTGATATGACCCTACAGGGCAGACACACTTTTCCAAGTATCAGAATGTCTGTGTTTTCTCTCATGGGTACCTCTTCCCAGTGTCGAGAAACCTGGAAAGTTGAATTAGGAAGTCATCAGAAAGGTGCTTAGGCGTGAAGAGGACTGTTCCAGCTGGGCTCTTAGAGAAGCCTTGCCCCATAATAGTTTGCCTCTTCTGTAATCAGAACAACTCATGTACTCATTCCCTCCAGGTTGGATTGGTTCTCAAGGTGGATCTCTGGGGAAGTACTTAATAAACATTGATAATTCCTCATAATCCAACTTCCCTTTTCACGACCTCTATGCCAGTCATTGCTCAGCTTATCATTCCTTCAGACATGACAGACTCTAGGTAACCTGGCCTGTTTATTTGCAGTGTTCTTTTGTTACATGCCAGTCTGTACATTCACAAACCACTTTTCAAAGGGACTTATTTTTGTGGATGGTTCATCTCATTTATTAAGAATTTATTCTGCAGAGTTTTACTTTCAAAGAGTGACATTAAGTTCTGGATATATCTTACTGTGGCCTCCTTATGCTGACTGTAGAAGATTCCAAAACTACATATTAATATTTATATTAATATCACTGTTTGAACAGAATAGGAGGAGGCTCTGAGTTGGAAAGGTTGACTTAAGTTTTGGGAAGTTTCAACCTCATATCAAAATAATTCATCAGTGCTGTAGACAGAGATGTGGGGTTGTGCGAATTGTTTTATTGTATGGATGTGTAAATGAAGCAAATTTTGGTTTCATGTTTTGGGAGGATGGTTATGCTTGGTTCCAGTTTGATAAAGTTACCCTTGTCTTACTGGGATACTCTCTAAGAAATACTTATTTGAGAAGGTTTCCCCAAAGGAGCTTTTGTAACATCACATTCATCTTGTAGTAAATGTGCCATAGGAAAATTTTGGGATATCTAAAGGTCAGTGTCTTGAGACCCTGGACAGGGTTTTAAAATTTAGCAGTATTTTATAATCCTCTTAAAGTCTGTACCAGCACCTTTGCGGGGTAGTATATCATGTAAACTCCTTTTGGCTTAGAACAGATGTAACAGAGCTTCATTATACACAGTGATATTCTGAAGGCTAATGAATAATGTAAATGACTGAAACACGTCAATATATGGAAAATGGAAAAATGTCCACATTTTCACAATCAGCAACTCAAACAACACATGAGGTTTAATTTATATCCAAATGACATGTTTTGAATAACTTGGAATTTGAGTACTCTTTTTAAATTTTTCTTTTTAAAAAATTAATGTGTTCTTAAATTTATAGTACCCTGATCCATAAGCTTGGGGGATTTTTCATACGACGGAGGCTAGATGAGACGCCGGATGGACGGAAAGATATTCTCTATAGAGCTTTGCTCCACGGGGTACGTGTGATCTCTAATTATTCTTAAAGTCGTTATGGTAGCTATCACAGTAGAAGAAAATGAGACTTGATTGAGATTTTTTTTAAAAACGTCTGAGTAATTATTTCAGTGATTATTGCTTGGATATGGGTTTGATGATTACTTTTTGTTATCACCAAAATATAACATTGGAGAAGCTCTTTTGATATTATCTGCGTGAGCAAAATATTTTGTCAAAAGTTATAGTTTTTTTTTTTTTTTTTAGGTTTAACTTTGCTGAGCTTATTCTAAGTTGGGTGATCTTGAGTTCATGAGTTCATGTTTTACTTTCTCCTTATATTCCAGCATATAGTTGAACTACTTCGACAGCAGCAGTTCTTGGAGATTTTTCTGGAAGGCACACGCTCTAGGAGTGGAAAAATCTCCTGTGCTCGGGCTGGACTTTTGTCAGTTGTAGTAGATACTCTGTCTACCAATACCATCCCAGACATCTTGATAATACCTGTTGGGATCTCCTACGACCGTATTATTGAGGGTCATTACAATGGTGAACAACTGGTAAGAGGACCACCTGCACAAAAGTCATGTTTGCTTTTCCAGTCTTTTGCTTTTAGATAAGTGCTTTTAGAATTAAGAAAAGTTTTGTTACTCTCTAATTTTATAACACTGTAGGAAACATGGTAGGGTGGGCTTTCATCCCCTATGGCAGCCTGATTGGTAGTGCTGATGTGGTAATTTCCTGCATTTGGAGGAAGTGGCATGATTAGATTAATCATGCCTTGGTCATGGGGTCGGGAAGTGGAAGAATACTTGGTACTGAGTTGCCACCTCTGCCCTGGGGAGGGTATACGTGGCTTGGTCTCCCCAGGGCTTGTTGCTTATGTGTAGAGTTTAAGTTAAACCTAAAGAACTGGTGGGATCATGTTGGCAAAGCAACTACAAACTAATTTTGAGCCTGCAGTAGTTTTTTTAGTAAACTTTTTTACTGAAGTAAATAGTTACAGAAGAATGCACCCATCATACGCATGTAGCTTGAATTAGCACAAAATGAATACACCTACATAACCAGGACCCAGGTCAAGGACCCTAGAAACCTCCCTTATCCCTCTCTCATTGTTTTCCCCTCAAGGGTAACCACCTATCTTGACTTCTTACCGAATAGATTAGTTTGCCCATTTTTGAACATTATATAAATGGAATAATGTAGTGTGTGGACTTTTTATCTCTGGTTTCCTTTGCTCAGGCAACACCTGTTTATTGTTACAGGTAGTTACAATTTGTTCATTGTCATAGCTGTACAGTATTGCAGTGTATGAATATACAATTTGTCTAGTCTACTGTTGGAAAAAATGTTTGGTTTCCTGGTTTCAGCTGTGATCATTCTTGTACATTTCTCTTGATGACCATATGTATGCATTTTGTTGGGTATATGCCTGGGAGTGGAATCATTGGGTCATAAGGTATATGTATGTTCAGCTTCGTAGATGCTGCCAAACAGTTCTCCAAAATGGTTTTACCAACTTACTGTTCCTCCCAGCAGTGTGCAAGTTCCAGAGGAATTTAGTTTTGTTCTTATGTAGTGTGGAAGTCTTGGTCATGGTACTTGTTTCAAGCTTACTGCCCAAAGCATATCAGAAGCTCAAGGACTCCTAATAATTGGAGGCTTTAGAAATAAAGTGATAGACCTGGATTATTATTATTATCTCTTGTGAGACCCCTCCTTGTGTTGCCTGTGTCAATTCTGAACATATGCTCCACTCACCCTGACTGCGTCTCATGACATCATATCTGAGTCCTGTGTCCCTTATACAGCTGACATTGTGCCTTATGCATGTTAAATATTCAGGAAACACTTACTGAATGAATAATTGGCTCAAAGGCCACTCTGGGGCTGAATTTGGCATTTGGTTGCCTAATGTTACATATTTGGACCATCGTGATCATCAGACCACAATAAGGTGGCCTCTCTGACATCTTATTTTTATCTGAGAACTGCAAAACAGTTTTTCAGGCTGTTACATCATTTTTGTCCTTCAGTAGTTTGCAGTTCTACTTTTGTGAATGATGTAAACAATGTACTAAATGAAGTTGTGTTAAATGTTTCCTTTTTCATTGGCCAAATTACCTCCCCAGTGACGTGATTACATCTTTTAGCATCTTTGAGTGCTAAACATTTTCTGACAGGTCTCAGTCAATGAATACTTATTTTCCTTCATTCGTTATTATCTTTTTCCAGACAAACCATCGGTTTCCATAAAAAAATTAATAAACTTTATTCTTTGGATAATGATGTTTGTATATTTGTTAGCTTCATTTCTTACCACGCTATTCTTTCAAAATTGCAAATTAGGGAAAACCTAAGAAGAATGAGAGCCTCTGGAGCGTAGCAAGAGGCGTTATCAGAATGTTACGAAAAAACTATGGATGTGTCAGAGTGGATTTTGCACAACCATTTTCCTTAAAGGTGAGTGTCTGTTGAAATGAAGCTGTGTCAGCCTTGGTGTAGCTCAGTGTCACAAGATCTGGGCTCTAGTCCGGCCTCTGATGCCTCCTCTCCATGTGAGTTGGGGCCTCACTTTCTTCTCTTATAGAATGGAGACTCTGACAAGGATAGTGTTTCCTAAATTATTCCACTGAAATGTGCCTGTTGACAAAGGAGCCTAAAAGTCTATGTTTGGGAGATATCAATCTCAAAATGTATTGCTATTTTTATGAGAATTTTGCGTGTTGCTTTATCTATATTGGTATTTTATATTATGTTTTAAAATTGCCCTTAAGAGAAGTTTTTCAAAACGTATCTCACAGCTGGGTAACATTGATAGTCTAGGATGATGCTGTATTCTACTGAGTGGAGTCTAATACCTACATATTCAGAGGAATAGTGCCATCGTCATGGAGAAGCCTGGGGCTGGTGGGTCCCTGAGGTCCTGCAGTTTTAAATTCTTCAGATTTTCAAATTGGTAAAGGAGAAGGGAAGGATGGGGAGTTGGGAACCTAAAGATAAGGTGCAGAGATGTCCTGCTTCTCCTCCTGTTCCACTCTTTGGTTTTACTTTGAAAGAGTCAAACTGCTATGCTAGATGCATGCTTTCTGGCCTTTAGTGCTTTTGACTTTTAGGGACCTCGTCATTTCTTATCACTTTTTGTTGTTGTTGTTAATATTGCACAGCTTCTCTTGTTTATGATTTGCTTTTGAATTGAGGTTCTTTTGAGTATAACATGACCTTCAGGTTGTCAGATTTCCTTTAGAAGGTATGGTTGATGACTTATCACTATTAGTAATATTGGGAATTCCAAATAATTTCATGAAGATATGAGAAAAGTTAAATTTTCCTCTTAATTTTTAAATGGTTTTGCTTAAGCATCATCCTGTTTTTTGGAGTTTCTGTTCTTAGATTTCATGCTTAACAACATTCTATGAGTTATTCTGCACTTCTGAAGACAGCTTAGGATATAGAAAGTATTTCTCATGTTATGTAATGTGGCTCATTTTATTAACATCTCCCTTTTTACTTTTTGAAGGTGAAATTATATTTTATATATATGTTTATGGAAGTGAGACAGTGGGAGTAAATGATTATATTTTATTTTATTTTTCCAGGAATATTTAGAAAGCCAAAGTCAGAAACCTGTTTCTTCTCCACTTTCTCTGGAGCAAGCGTTGTTACCAGCTATACTTCCTTCAAGGTAAGGTTCCTGGAAATTTTTTATACTGACCCATCAAATATCTGTTATTTCTTCTATTGCATGGAAGAATTTGTTAACTTTATTAAGGACATCCATGTTCTTGTTTTTACTTCCTCACTTGAGTAACTTTTCTCTTGGTCTGATAAAGGATCTTGAAATTATGTGTTTCCACATTAGTTTGAAGGTTTTTGATTACTTGCATCATAAAATCTTTTTGATTTTGTGAATCATGTAAGAGTTCTTATCTGATTTATATTTTTGAATGTTTGAAGTGTTCTTTTTGGTAGTAACTTAGGCTATGCATAGTGCATGTTCATGCAACGTATGAAAGAGTTTTCCTATGGGAATTTTCCAGAATTCAAATCGAATTGTCACTTAGAGAAATAGACTATTAAGCCCTTCCTTTAATATATGTTCAAGTATTGAATTTTTGAAAATGTTTTAAAATGAGGCATCTTGCTTTGTGCATTCTTTCTGCCGGTGAGTTCTGGAAGTGATGTACCAACAGACTATTTAGTCATAATTAAATAACACGTTTTGGTCAGGAGAGTGTGTTAAACATAATAAGGTATATTATGGAGTAAAACAACCCATAGAAATTATCTGTGGCTTAAATTTAGAATATGTAGAAATTTAAAGTGTCTAATACATTGTATCTTAAGCCCACGTAGTATGCTTTGTGAAAGAGTGGGGTTATAGAAGTCTTAATTAAAAAAACAAAAACAAAAACTTTTTAGACCCAGTGATGCTGCTGCTGAAGGTACGGACACGTCCATTAACGAGTCCAGAGACGCAACAGGTGAATCCTTCCGAAGAAGACTGATTGCAGATCTGGCTGAGCACATTCTCTTCAGTAAGTAGACTTCCAGTCTTTAATTCCATAATTCAGATTCGGTGTGATGCAGTACGAACCATACAGGTTTTGGAATCTGCCGAAGTTAGGTTCCACTTCTGGTTCTAGTACTAATACACGGGGTGATAGGTAAGGTATTAGAAAGAAAGTGGTGCTGAGAGGATTTGAGGTAACCCAGTGAAACATCTCACACCGTGCCTGGTAATTAGCAGGTACTCATGTGGTAGTTCTTAGGCATTTAAAAAAATTGCCAAAATGATTTGTGGCTTCTTTTGCTTATGAATTAGTCTCTTTGAACTAACTTGTGGTACAACATCTAGGTTTACAGTTGCATGTCCCTTTCCCCTGTGACCCCATGATCATTTTTATTTGGCAAATATTTTGCGGCTATTATGTGTAAAGTTTTGTTTTAGCTGTGGGGAATACAAATTGAATAATGGTTCTGTACTTAAAGACGTATGCTCTTCTCAGTGGGATAGTTGTACACAAATAATGCAAATGGGCGTGACTCAGAGTGGAGTGAGTTACCTGCAGAATTAGCTGTCCTTAAGTTCCGAATTGCAGCATGGTGTCATGTTGTAGAGGCTGCTTTAAGGTCGCAGAGCAGCAGCAGCGCGGGGCCCTTGGGGCGCCACCCAGGCGCGATCTCCTCGCCATTCCCTGTGCCTCCCCGCCATGAGGTCAGACTCTCAGCATTTCCTGCCGACACCAGTGTGGAGGCTTCCTCACCTCGTCCCCCTCCTTTCACTCTAGCTGCCTCTACTCCTGCTTTACTCTGGGCCAGCATAGTCTTTCTGGAGCACATTTGATTGTGTCTCTCCCTTGCTTAAATTCTGGATGCTAAAAATAACTCATCCTTAAATGTTGAAGAGTTGTAAAATGAAGATAAAACTCACTACCCAAATAACCAGATGTGTTGCTGCCTAGTCTATAAAAATATTTTTTTACCGTTCTGTATTGTGCTATTTTCCATTTATAACACAAATACTTAACTAAAAAAAAAACTTTTAAATATTCTTTTTAAAGGCCAAATATATATGGTACTCGGTACTTTTTTGTTTCTTAAACACTGGAGACAACATCAATTGTGAATGAATTATTCATGAATTCATTATCATCTCAGAAAACCCACAGGTGGTGTCTTATTTTAGATTATTCCATAGATGTTCTCATATTTGATTCGTATGATTAATAATTTTCTACAAATTTAGAATATTGAGTTATGGACTCTAGCCATTCTCAAATGTATTTCTGTCCCCTTCCTTCCTACCTCTGACCTGCCTCTGGGCCAGGTCGAAAAGAGGAAATTAAAACGTATTGCGCACCCATTACTATGCGTCCTGTGCCAGGCCAGTCATTTCGTGCTCACACAGTTCAGTGAACCAGGTGGATGCTCATTGTACCAAAGGGAAGCTGAGGCTTGGGAATTTAAGACATTTCCCCCAAGTCGTGAAATTAGTGTAGAAGTTAGGATTTGAGCCCAGATTTCTGACTTTAAATACCTGTCCCCTTCCCTTCCCACCCCCCCCCACTTTGTTGTAATGTGGTGGTGAATACCTGCAAGAAGAGTGAAGTAGAGTTGCAGGTATAGTAGACTGAGGCCAGGAACAAGTCAAGAAACACTAAAGTAGGATATCCTGTAGAGCTCTTAGAATAGGCTCATACTTTGGGTCTTGGTATTTCCATAAAGATGTCTCTTGGACACTGAGTAACTAACTTCCATTGGTTTGGACTGAGGGCAGACCTGTCTTAGACTGAATTCTATTATGTGATGAATAATGATCTCTAATGAGGTTCCATTGGCCCAGAACATGGTATAATGTTGTAACTTTCCTTTGGTAAATCGGTTATAGGAAATGTGGCAGAGGACTTTTATAATTTTAAATACTCCTGATTAAGATTTAGGTACTTTAAAAAAGTTTTAGCTATATTAAAAAAAAAGTGCAACTAAAGATCTGTGTTTGCCTTCCAGCCGCTAGCAAGTCCTGTGCCATTATGTCAACACACATCGTGGCCTGCCTGCTCCTCTACAGACACAGGCAGGTATGTCTGCAGTGTCACCTGGAGTTCAATAGAAAGCATGAAAATGCTTTGTCAGCTGTTCAGATACTTGTCCACTGATAGATTTGGCCCCCTTCCAGCTAGTCCTGTGAGATAAACAATAAAATAAGCTAAGGACTCTGCCCACAGGTCCTACACCTGTGGAGGTGTAAATGGAGGAAGAAATCTACATAAAAAAACCTCAGAGACTGTTTTATATGACAGTAAGACATTCTTTGAGTAATACAGTTAACATAAATAAGGCATATCTCATCAACATGCGGAAAGTATTCTGATAGCTAATGGTTTCCAAGATATTTGATTTGTATTTTGGACCTGCGCTCTGCCTTCCCACAATACACTTGTCTAAGCCCTGTGATGGGAAAGACTGTGTCTGTCTGTCTGTCTGTCTGCCTCTCTCACAGTCATGTTCTCAACACCATAGTGCCAGTATATAGACACCAAATAAATATTTGTCAGATAAATATTTAGAATGAGGGAAATTCTTGCTAAAAAATAAGTACTTCTCACTTTCAGATGGTGGCTTCTCCCTTTTGTGATCTTACGTGCTTGTATCATGTGTTGTGGCTAGAGTAGTCTCTGGATGTGGAGTATCTTGACATTCCTGGGGGACAGCTCTTTAACCAGTCTTCTGACTTTCTTTACGTGGTGTTTTGGCTCTTTTTCCATATGTGCTAACAGCGAGCTGCAGGAAAGACAAGGCAAGAAAAAACATTCTTGGAACGGTCTCTTCATCTTTTGGGAAGGAGGTTTTTCTGTTCTCATGAGACCACTTATCTCTGTTTCTCTAGGGAATTGATCTCTCCACATTGGTGGAGGACTTCTTTGTGATGAAGGAGGAAGTCCTGGCTCGCGATTTTGACCTGGGTTTCTCAGGAAGTTCAGAAGATGTAGTCATGCATGCCATACAGCTGCTGGGAAATTGCATCACAATCACGCACACCAGCAGGAACGATGAATTTTTTATTACTCCCAGCACAACTGTCCCATCAGTCTTTGAACTCAACTTCTACAGCAATGGGCTGCTCCACGTCTTTATCATGGAGGCCATCATAGGTATGTCGGGCCCTGAAATATTTTCGTGGCAAGTAAAATGGCCAAAAGCACATGGCGGTGTCTACTTCAGTTTGGATGATAGCCCCTTGTTTGCGGGAATGTGTTGCTATAGTTTTAGTTTTCAAATAAAAATGTCATCTGCTATGTCCCTGTTTATAGCTTATTCTTACATTTACTGTTCAACAAGTAGTAACTGGATTACTGTATGCATAGTATTACACGTTTTACTAGGGAGGAGAGGTAAGATGTCTTGCTGTTCATGAGCTGAAAATCTAAGTGAGATGAGACATACACAACAGTGAAGTGAGTGGAGGCAACAGAGGAGACGGAGAGCAGACGGGATGGAAGCTTCTGAGGAAGGTTTGATAGGGTTGGGATCACATGGAATCAGAAGAAGTAAATTCTGAAGGGATTTACTTAAATTTCTCTAGTGAATGCAGATAATTATTTTTGATGTATTAATAATCTATTGAGGTAATCCAATAATCTGAGCCAGTTGAAGTTTTTCTTGGAGATCTAAGGCTGCCAGCTTCATTGATGCTTTTACTTTCTCAGCCTGCAGCCTTTATGCAGTTCTGAAGAAGAGGGGCCCGGGGGCGCCTGCGTCTCCCAGCTTGATCAGCCAGGAGCAGCTGGTGCGCAAGGCCGCCAGCCTGTGCTATCTGCTCTCCAACGAAGGCACCATCTCTCTCGTAAGTGAAGACTCTTTAGTGTTGGCTCTTCTGTTTTTCTTGAGCATCTTTGTGAAATCATAAAATGCTTTCCTTTTAGAGAGTTTTTGGCCCATTATTGAAGCTTTTATCCTGCTCCTGGGTCTCAGTGACCCCCAAACCATTATGTCGTTGCTATCTTGGTTTGCTATTGGGGTCACTGCTCCAGCGAACCCTTCGCGTGCTGTGAGGTGTGATAGGACAGATGGCTCAGCGTTCTCTATCACTCAGATCCAGAGTTATTGAGCTCTTATTGTGCTTAAGCCCCTGGGTCAGGGGTTTGTAAATAATTACCATGCCCACTCATGGATGATAGAACCGTAGAAGATAAGAGTCAGAAACAGCCTTAAAACTCATCTGCTCAACCCCTTCTCCTTTACAAATGGGGAAAGTAAGGCCCAGCGGAACTAATGAGCATTTATATTATATTTAAATACTTCTAGACATTTATAATGAGGCATGCATATTAAGCAGCAGAGAGATTTTTTTCCTCAAAATCATCAACAAACAGAATTTATATTTTATTTTGAAGTCTGTTCTTTTCCACTTACATGAATGTGTCCTGGGACATTTATGAGCACAGGTATTGTGAGTGCAGCTCTCCTCCACAGCGTTCTTTATACGTGTTACGTTTGTGGTCCTGTTGGGGAGTCTGTTCTGCATGAATCTTGGGGGCAGGGTGGGAGGGGACAGGGTAGATAAGGCTCTCAAGTTTGACCTTGTCTTTCACTTGGGTCTTTTTTGAGTTATTTGAATACATACTGTGTTTCCTCATCCACCACCTCTGTGTACAACATTTACTGTAAGATAGCTTTTGCAGAGAAATTGTCTTATTAAGGAAGAAACAGGTGTAGGGTCCTGACAAGCAGCCCTTCTAAGGCCTTGCTGCGCTCGGGGCGACACAGCTCAGGAGCCCCCTCTGCAGGGCTGCTGCACTGGGTACTCTGCCAGTTAGGTTACAAGGTCTCTTCTTTCGTCCACGACATGCACTCATCAAGAGGGCGGGCGTCGGAACTCTCAGGGCTTGCCCAGTGGAGGGAGGCAGGTGATGCCATGGAAGTATCCAGCAGCTACCTTGTATGCTGTTTTCTGTCTTTAAAAAAATCAGTGGAGGACAGTGACATTTACATTGAAATGCCTTTTCTTTTTAGCCCTGCCAGACGTTTTACCAAATTTGCCATGAAACAGTAGGCAGGTTTATCCAGTATGGCATTCTTATAGTGGCGGAGGTAAGAGGACATGCTTGCCTTTGTTTGCCTTTATTTAGTTTCTTGCTCTTCATTATCTTTCCTACCAGCCACCTGAACCAATAATTCCGCTTGATATATAGTCGGGTCCAGATGAGATGAAGAGAAAAATAAGAATGGGGAGAATAAATGTCTTTTGGGACTGCTTAATATTTTGGTTCCTTTTGTGTAATGGGTGTTGTGTAAGACGTATCTTGACTTGATTCCCTGACATCCAGAAGTCTGCCTTCCAAGATCAGCTCTTCTGCATATCTGTGTGCTCGTAGCTTGCACATGTGCATTTTTCTTTTTTGAGATTTTGTTTTAATTTTGGCACCTTTAGTATAGAGGGTATGGCCTGGGAAAATAGGTACCAATTTAGGAGAGGGAAGGGTATTTTATTTGATCTGTCTGGTATCTTTCGCCCTCACTCTTTCTTTTTTCCCTCCCCTGCTGTCTTCCGAGTGATTTTGAGTTTGGAGAGGGCAGTGGATTGATGTTGTGAATGGCTAAACAGAGCAGAGTAGGGGAGGGAATGAGAGAGGACTGCTTTGTCTGGGGTCCAGCTGGGCAGGTGTTTGCGTGCCTGTGCTTGTTTATTTACTCTCGGTCATCTCCCTGGCATAGCCAGATGATCAGGAAGATACCAGTCCTGGTCTTGCAGAGCAGCAGTGGGACAAGAAGCTTCCTGAACCTTTGTCTTGGCGAAGTGATGAAGAAGATGAAGACAGCGATTTTGGTGAGGAGCAGCGAGATTGCTACCTGAAGGTACTTGGGCGAAGAATTCTGGTGGACATGACAGTGATGAGTTGAGGCTTATGTCGCCACAAGTTATGAGGTTCTTATAAACTGGGACTCTGGTGACTAATTCACATTCAGCGCGCTCACAAACTAGCTGGGGTGCTTTCTGCTCAGTTAGGATACCGAAACTGTTTGAACTGAATTAATACCTTAAATTGTTCAGTTTGGGTATAGATAAATGGAAAAAGAGACAAGAGTCTGAAAATTCAGGAAGATGAACATCATAGATGATACCTTTCATGAGCCGCTCATCAGAATGCACAGGTGCAAACCTGTTGACCCACACCTGCACTCACTCCTAAAGAGGCAGTGGTTTTGTTCAGTCATCACTGAAGCAAGGCAGTACCGTACCAGGTATGGGAGAGAATTAATACTCAGCTGCCACCGGCCCGGTTGCTCTCTGTGAGTCACGCTCAGTCTTGCCGTCTCGCCCCAAATTGCCTACATCAAGCTCTTTGCCTTCAATTAAGACAAATCCTATCACAGGAGAAAATTTGATTTTTAAAAGATTGTCCCTGCTTTAGAAAAAGCAATTTTGTCTGATTTGTAATTTTAGAAATTAGTAATAATGACCCTTCTTTTCTGAATACCCTAAGTGGATTACTCTCTTTGCAGCAGGATAATACCCCTAGTTTACACACACACACAGAGGAGAGTCCAAATGACTTTTGGAGGTTTTCCATGTTGGGTATTATTAGTTTCGAGATGGGGCAGTGATCTTGCTTCCACACTCCAGAGAGGCTTGTCTGAACGTGCGTGTTTCGGGGGAGGGGTGCAATGAGAGCGCCCACTGCCCAAAGCACCCCACCATCACCACCACCATTCCCCGCTGTGCCGGACTGTGGGCCCGAAGCCATGTGGGGATGGCAGGCAGCGAGGGCTGGGAGGGACTGAGATGATCTCGGGGGTCTCGGCATGTGGCCTTTTTGCGCACTTGAGTGACCGTCGAGCCAGGCTTCAAAGTCTGGAGGGTCCAGCCTCGGGACCAGCTATTTTCAGTGATGACAGTATGGCATAATTGTGTCATTCAAGTATGACAATTTCTCCTAGGCAGCTGTTCAATGAACGCAAACCTCAAGTACTGTGAGTGTCAGTGATTACAACAAAGAACGCATTTCAAAACCAGCAGTCATTTCCGGGGGCGATTCTGTGCACACGGAGTAGTAGGCTGCTTCCGTGTGGAGACGGTGAGAGGCCGGCCTCTCGAGCCGCTGGTGCTCCGAGGGGGTTCCTTCGTCCCCCAGTGACTGGGTCTCCCGCCCTTGCCCTCCCAGGTGAGCCAGTCCAAGGAGCACCAGCAGTTCATCACCTTCCTGCAGAGGCTCCTTGGGCCTTTGCTGGAGGCCTACAGCTCTGCTGCCATCTTCATTCACAACTTCAGTGGTCCTGTTCCAGAGCCTGAATATCTGCAGAAGCTGCACAAATACCTAATAACCAGGACAGAAAGAAGTGTTGCAGTGTATGGTATGTGTGACCCTATTTTGGCTTCTTTTAAAAGCTACACATTTTTTGATTATAAGAATCTGCTCATTGTAGATAATTGGAAAAAAGAATGCAAAATTATCCTGACCTCTAACTCCATAGATTACTACTACTACCTGTTTGGCTGTGTTATATAAATTGAATGATACAGATAGATATTCTTATGTCTGGCTTTTTTCATTTAACTTTCTAAGTGAGATTCATACATGTCGTTGCATGTAGTTGTTTGTCTATTCTTGTTGCTTTGTAGTATTCCACTGTATAAGTATTTACCACATTTATTTATTCACATCCATCATTGATGGATATTTGGGTGTTGCAGTTCAGAGCTACTCTGAATAGTGCTGCTGTGGACATGTTTGAATGTGTCTTTGGGTGAACACAGGGACTCATTTATGCTGGGCTGTATAGGAGAATTGCCTAGTCACAGGGTGTGGTGGGTTCAGCTGTAGTGGGTACTGCCAAGCGGTTCTTAAGTGCTGAACCAGTTTGTACTCCTAGTAGCAGTGAGTGTTTCATGTGCCCCCCATACTGGCCGGCACTTGGTACGGTCTGCTACAGAAGAGGTGTGACTGGGGTGGGAGTAGCATTTTATACAGTTATGGTTTAGGACTGAAACTACTTTGAATCAATAATTTTTGGAGCCATGAGGGATCTAAAGGTAATCTATCTAGAGATATCTAGTTATAGTTATCTAGAGATATCTAGATCTCTCTATAGATAGATAAGATAGATAGATAGATAGATGTGTAGGTATATCCGTAGATATATCTCTAGATTGCTATCTAGAGCTAGAATCACCTCACTTTATAGATGAGGACATTATTCCAGATCACATAGCTCGTTAAAGGGCAACCTGGGTTTAGAATTCTTTTTTTCCAGCCTCTAGATTTGTGCTCTTTCTGGTCCCACTGGTGTAGTAGTCATGTGTGCATCACTGTGTAGTTTAAAAGAATTTCTACACACTGTCTTGTTTGAGTCTTACAAAAATCCTTCAAGAGGGATGTTTTGGGTATTTCTCTTTCCCTTCCTCTTCTCTCTGTTCTTCCCTCCCTCTTTCTCTCCTTATCCCTCTCTCCTTCTCTTTTTTCCTTAAAAGATGACAAAGTAGGTCTAAAGAAATGGCAAATCCTTTGAGGCCTCACAGGTTGCCAGTAGCGAAAGGGAGCTTGACCCAGTCCTTGGACTTGCTCTGACCCTCTCCCTAGCCTCCCGCGCTCTTACTGTGGATATTGGGGGTTTACGTTGTTGCTGGGCCTAAACGTTTGACAGGGGCTTTTTCTTTCTCCACAGCTGAGAGTGCCACCTATTGTCTTGTGAAGAATGCTGTGAAAATGTTTAAGGATATTGGGGTGAGTGTCCCCTGCTTATGGTATAAAAGAGTGTGTTCACGTCTATTTAGATCTATTTCTATTTAGATCTAGTCTATGTGAGGCACCTTTGTGTTGGGCTGAACCCTGGGAGAAGCAGTTTCTGCTGGATTAATCATGCAGGCATTTCTGGGAATTGGGAGGAGGGGCACGTTGAAGGTGAGGCCCATCAGCACAGATTTATTTGAATGTTTCAGAATTTTCCTGGTTTTCATCTTCATTCCAAACGAAGGTGTCAGTGTGTTTCAAGATTCTACTACAGTTTTGGTGGGGATGTTAATTATGCCATATGATTTTCAGTTATTTTCTTTTTTTTTTTTCTTGGCTGCGCCTTGCGGCATGCGGGACCTTAGCTCCCCAACCAGGGATTCGAACCCATGCCCCCTGCATTGGGAGTGTGGAGTCTTAACCACTGGACCGCCAGGGAAGTCCCTTCAGTTATTTTCTTGTGCTTTTACCGATATTTCTAGAAGCATCCTCAAGTATCCCTTATCTTCACATATCATTTGGGACATGAGTTCCATGAAGGTACTAGTGGTCTTTGTAAGGGAATATTTATGACTTTATTCCAACATGAATTTAAAAATACAGTACACTGGTTGAACTCCACCCCAAAAACCCCACACCTGCCCCCATAACCTCCCCACCCCACACTCGCACACGCCTACATGGACGTTTACTTAAAGCCCGCATATGGCTCTACGTGCCTTACTGCATTTTCTGGTCTAGGACACAGAACAGGGTTGGTGACAGAAATTCCCCCCCCCCCACCCTTTTTGGTTTGTCTTTAATTTAATCTAAACTTTCTCTCTAGGTTTTCAAAGAGACCAAACAAAAGAGAGTGTCTGTTTTAGAACTCAGCAGCACTTTTCTACCTCAGTGCAACCGGCAAAAACTCCTAGAATATATACTGAGTTTTGTGGTGCTGTAGGTAACTCCTGGCACATCTGGCCAGTGACGAGTGTGGGATGAGTCCCTTGTAGGCTCCTGCCTGTGGCTCGAGAGTGGAAGGTGCCATCGTGTGGTCGGGCCTGACCTGTCCTGATGTGACCTCCTGGAAGACAAGTGCCTTCTCCCCTCCGTGATCTGTGATCATCGGACTCTGAGATGACACAGCCGCCTACAGATCACACTTTGGGGGCCCTCAGCCTCCGTTCACAGTTCATAATCAATAGATTACAAAATGAAATCACAAACGATTATTTTGGAGTTTATTAAAGATTTACATTTTAAGTATAACTGTTAAGGACTAATTACTGTGATGGACACAAAAATGCAGTTGATTCTAGAACTGAATCATGTATAGTATACTTAATGCTGTCAGGTAATTTGTTGGTATATTTTCTGATTAATGGTTAATGCTTCCTTTAAAAATAATTGCGTCATCCATTCCCTGGATTTTTTTGTTTGTTTTTGTTTTTATCTTTGTCAATCGTAGCTAAATTTTAACTGGGAACACTTTTCATCTTAAAGTGCTTTACAAATGAATGGGCTAATATACATCACACCCAGGTATCACTGTGCTGTCTGTTGCAGTCAGATACAGAAAGTGTTTTAAGAGCTAAGTGAAGACACAATATTAGTTTAGGTCAGGAATAGAGATAATGGGACCAAACAGCTAACACCAGGAAATAAATTTGGCTGGCGAAATTCAAGATAAACCTGGCCAGAAAACTGACTTTGAAAACGTTTGTTCATATGAAAAAGTGCCATTGAGTTTTAAATGACCAGCAAGTATTTAGGAACAACTCCTATTTTATGTCTGCATCCCTTCCCACCCCTCAGGTAGTACCTGCCTCTCTCAGGTACAGCTGTTTCTTAGAGAGAGCAACTGTACTAACTTATTAGCTTGGCCTGATAGCCTGTGTTAAAGTGCCCTGGCTTCAGGCTACTGACCCAGTCCTCTCATGCCATGCAGACAGGTCATGCACTGCACGTCTTCTGGGTGGCTGGTACCCACTCACGTTGGGCAGAGTACAACCTGGACAGTATATGTGATAGCCCTACGGACTGGCAAATGGTCGGAGGCATTTATAGATTTTTTAGCTTTGAGGAAGAAAAAAACCACGGTTCTTTAAAAATGTGTGTGGGTTATTTTCCTAAACCCCGATGCCACATAGTGGCAAATAATTATGAAAAATTGTTCATAACATGTAGGTGCCTTTTTGTGAGCAGGGATCATAATTGTTAGCTAATTGTGGTAATTATAGTGATTTCATAAAAATCATGTGATATTAAACGTTTTCTAACAGCTTACTGTTCCTTCTCTTCTCTCCATGGTATTATGGAATAGGAATTTTTCGTGATGAATATTGCAGGTAATCTTTGAATTTAATCGAAAAGTACTGAGAATTAAGTTTGGATTTTAAACACTAATAATATCTCATGAATATTCTGTGTGTGTTGCAAGAGGGAAAGGTACTAATTGGTATTTCACATTGTATGAAACTTTTGAAACTCAGAGCAATAATGTCATGCTTTTGTGATTTTCTTCCACTCTTTTCGAATTCCGCGTTTAAAATATATGTTTTTTTTATAGACGTTCACGTACCATTAAGCAGTTGTCAGTGTTGCAGCGTCTCTGGTGTGGAGCGGGGTCTTCCCCGTGTAGCATTCCATTTTCCTAAGTAGGATGGAGCTCTGTGTTTGGGGGAACAGCCAGGGAGGCTTATTTATCCCCTTGTGTGTTCCTTGTCTAGGCAAGCAAATATTTCACTTGTCTCTTTTACTCATCCGCTAAATTATAGACCAAGGATTACTCAGACCCTTTAAGTCAAGGTTGGGACTGACCTCCCAGTGGATTCTGCTGCCCCGCCTGTGACTTCTGCTAAGAGCTACTGCCGCACCAGCCTAAGCAGGGAACAGTGGCTTCTCTGACTTTATTTTTCCCTTTCAGTTGGTTTGTTTTCTAGAAATCTACTCAGATGCTTTGGGGAATGCAATATATGATTTGCTAGCTCTCTCGCCACGTAACTCACTGTGAGAATAAATATGCATGCTTTCTGTAATTAACTGGTGCTTTGAAAACCTTTTTTAAGGAAGACAAATCTCAACCAAAGTTCTGTTCATCCAGACAAGCTCACCCTCGAGTTAACTTTAGCACAGCTCATTCTTGAGTGCCTCGTTACTAACGAACATCCATCAGCCCAGTAAGGCTTCCAGACAGCACTGTTTTGCTAGAAGATTTATTCTTGTTTTCCAAAAGCGAGTGTCTTTCACTCGTAAGATGACACAAACTAGGTGCTTGTAAATAATTTACTACAGTTTACTCTATTGCATTTCTAGAAAACTGAAATGCATGTCCTCCAGGGGAAGACAAGCTGTGACTCAAGTTAAAAAGCAAACAAAAAGACCCAATAATAAGCAATGTGAAATTGCACTCTTTCAAAATGAGAAAATCCTAAGAAATTCAAAAGAGGGGAAGGAACTTTTACTCTTAAAATTTAAAGAAGAACCAAGGGAAAGAACTAGCATGAAGTGTGTAGAACTAGTAAGTTAGTACTGTGAGTCTTCTTTCTCAGATCTATTAAGTCTCACAAAGCCACAAGAGTGAGTGGAGAAAACATCAGGGATTGCAATGAATGTAAGATTGTGGGATTTCCAATCCGAAGGGGAAAAGCATTTCCCAAAGTTCTCCGTGTATGTGAGCGCTCTGTGAGATCTTTATAGGTGTTTTGTACATAGAAGAAGTGTTGCTGGTAAAATAAATTTGCACACGGACCCTCTTTCCTAGAAACTCACAGTGCACTTGAGTGCAGTAAGGGCTCAGGGCCTGCCAGTACCAAGCCCGTTTAACCCAGCATTTCCCAGTCTGTGTGATCCCAGGGCCTTTTTCCCCTTTGGGACACCTATGGACCTCTCCTTAGGGTCACAGAAAACATTTTGGGAAACACTATGTTAGGTAGTTCTGTAAGGGGTCAAAACAGTAACTGCCCTGCGGCACAGAGGCAGAATTTGCATATGCATTTTGTATAATCAAATGTTACATTTCATGGATGTGTATTTCCTCCCCTGGAGACAATAAGCACAGAAAACTATAGTATAGGTGGTCAGAGCTCTTTTCTTTGAGGAAAGACCAGCCCTTAATGTATCTGGGTTTTTCACTGAAAGTAGCAAAGTTAACACTAGGATTAATTGGGATAAAAAAATTAAGATTTTAATTCAAACCTAGAAGAAAATATTGCACAATCGAATGCAGCTTTTTATCCACAAATAGTTCTAGTGTTTAGAAACGATAGGACTTACCACTGAGGTTTATAAGACTTAATTTGGATGTAAATCTGTTTTTTAAAACACATTTTAGGAACTTGAGACTTAGCATCTGGCATTTCAGTTTAATACAAACTAATGATTGAATTTGAAAGACTTTTGACTTTATTTCTAAACATCTAAAGTTCTGAAAAGCCTTGATGGAAGGTGTTAAACTATTTGCCCGTTGTACAGAGAAGTGTCAGATTGTTATAAAAAGATTTATTATAAAGTACCATGTGACGCTGTGAGTGAAACTTATTTGGAAACATTGATTTTTATGCTTGTCAGTATATTGTAAGAAGCACAGAAGTGTAGTTTTGTTGTAATAAACCAAAAAGTGAATATATTCTTGATGTCTTGCATTTGTAGTTAAAAGTTCCCTACATAATTCATTGTACGAACGGTTCTTGTTTGACTTCACATAGGCCTTTATTAAAATGCTTATAAGAAACAATCTTACATAAATTTGTGAACCTACAGTGCGTGATTTTATTATTGACCCAGAGCTCTTCAAATTTGATCAAGCATTTGGGGATGTAGATATCTACAGCTTGGCTACTGCCCTTCTCAGTAAATATTCACATCACAGAGAGATTCTTTGGGTTTCTGTAAATATTCCTTTAAAAGTGGTGCTTCTGATATATTTTAATATGTTTAAGTTTATAAAAGCATGAACTGAAGTCTTAGGTTTTTCCCACTAGTTCATGATAGTTGCTCAGAATAGTTTACTTTTTTTGACAAGTAAGACAAGTATTTTACTAGAGCACAGTTTTCTCTGGATGCTTTGAAACTGCTCAAATGCAGCCTTCTCTCCAAAGTGTGCGCCCTGGAAAGGGTGTTAAACAGGTGCCTGGTGATGCCATCCGTGCCCTTTGGGTGCATGACAGTGCGTGACAGGGCTGTGAACCTGATCAACACCCAGGATCAACCCACCTGTTCTGCACCAGCTTCTTGATCTGAACTTTGTACTTTAGCTCCTTTGATTTCCTCTGGGATGTTGTTGCCATGACTATGCCCTCACCCTTTGGTGTATTCGTTCTCTCCTTTGCGTTAGCGACTTTCTTGCTCCTGCCAAACATTGCCTTCCCTTCATCAAGGCAAAATTCTAACTTTTACAACCACTCGTTTTTAAGTGGATATTAATGTTGAAGTCTAGTCTCTTAATGTTTAGTCCTATATTCACTAATTGTAGTCCTAGTTATGCCCCTTTTAAACACCTTACAGGCTGTCTGGTACACACCTAACTAGCAAAATTCTAATGTACAAATAGAAAGGCATTTTCTTAATTGTCCACAGCATCTGTGATGTCCACGCAGCGGCCACTGCTTAGCCGTCTCTGGATGCCAGCATAGCTCCTGCGTTGTGTGACTTGTACCACAAAGCTTGGCATCTGGACGCTTCTCAGCCCTCAATCTAGGAAAAGGAAGCCTCGTCCAAGTTGTGTTCTGTGTGTGGATTTTATATAGCCTTTCAAATCTGTTGTTGTTATTTTTAAGAAAAGGAATATAGCAGAGAGAGCATGGGGTTTGGGGAGCAAAAAACTTAAGATTGAGTCTGGCTTTCTTGTGCACGTGCTGGAAGACTTTGAGCTGGTCGCCTCACCCCAGTGAACGTACATGGGTGTCCTCTGTGTTGTGTGGGGACAACAGTGGATTTTTTTTTTTTTTAAATTTACCACTGTTATCTTTTTTTTTTTTTTTTTAATTAATTAATTTATTTTTGGCTGTGTTGGGTCTCCGTTTCTGTGCGAGGGCTTTCTCTAGTTGCGGCAAGTGGGGGCCACTCTTCATCGCAGTGCGCAGGCCTCTCACTATCGTGGCCTCTCTTGTTGCGGAGCACAGGCTCCAGACGCGCAGGCTCAGTAATTGTGGCTCACGGGCCTAGTTGCTCCGCGGCATGTGGGATCTTCCCAGACCAGGGCTCGAACCCGTGTCCCCTGCATTAGCAGGCAGACTCTCAACCACTGCGCCACCAGGGAAGCCCACAACAGTGGATTTTTGAAGATGAAATAAGGTGGAATGAATGCAGAAGTGTTTTGTAAGCTTAAGAGTGTTGCAAATGTGTGGTATTTGGTTTTCTCGATTTCCTACTTAGGAAAGAAAATGTAGCTCTGAAAGGGAAATTAGGAGTCACCTGGTATCTGGCACCCAAGTTTTACAGAAGAAGACATCACTGGTGCTTGCACAGTAAGTGATGATAGAATCTAGAACAGAAGCAGCATCGTTCGACCCTCAATTCCACCCCACTTCAATCCCACCCACTTCAATCCCACTTCAATGACCACCAGCCAAATGAAAGGTGGACAAGAAAGCCAAATGATCAAGTCCCATCCAGTGAAGTAGGGACCATCTTTGTGTTTGGTGTTGAACGTGGCAAATTATAGGTACATAAGGTTGTGAAACTGGAAGTTTATTGGCTCCAGGAAAACAATGCGCTTGACATGCTGGTACCTGGGACCTCTTTGTGGGTACAGAGTTGGGCACTGCGTTAAGAACTTTCTATGCATCACCTCAGTCCTCTGGGGGTAGGTACAATACTATTAGCCCCATCTTACCACTGATGAAACTGAGGGGTGAAGCAGTTTGCTGAAGGCTTCTGCCAAGGCAGAGTGCAAATTTGCTCTCCATCATAGTGACATACTTTTCTCTGGGTTTGCAGATTCTGCCCTTGTCCTGGAACAGCCGACAGGCACAGAGGAATAAGGCAGAAAGCAGTATGTCTCATCAGGACAGGGGGAAAAGGACGTAAGGATTCTTTCCCTTCACTCCACCTAATTTCCTCTTGAAAAATCCACTGTTAAGGGTGTCCTTGTACAATTCAGAGGGCAACCACGTCACTATGGTGATGTATCCAGCTCAAAGGATTTCTCAGAAGCCCTCCTACACTGTGCCCTTTGCACAGAGTTAAGCAGGAGGAGAGCTTTTGAGGTTGAAGATGGCTAGAACTTGTCGCCACTTACTGTGGATTTGTCATGATGCAGAGCCAGAATTCAGCAACGATTAGCATATGTGTTGGAGGGGATCACGGATAGGAAGTGACCATTGGTTGACTGGAGAGTTAGACCCCGGCAGCAGGAGGCTCCTTACCCCCTCCTCTGTCCTTGGAATGTATGTGCTGCTTACTATTCCCATGCTGGCAGCCATTTCAAGGATGCAGCCTTGAGAGAGTAAGGTGTTGCCGAGACCAGCTCGACTGAATACGTGACTGAACCCAGTTAAGGCCTCTATATAGACTTTTAAGATTCTAGCTGATGGGGGCAGAGATCTACTGTCTTGTACCGCCCAAGACAATCCTCATAGGTAAGTTCCCTTGCTTATTAAACCTGCCACCTACCAATCTGGAACAGTCTGCCTCTTCCTCTGTTCTCTCCTTGCCCTCTGTGTACAGGGGCCAGTTTGCAAACCAACAATGTAATAGTATTTTTATGAACGTGTGTGCCGGGCACCACGCTGATCATGTAGTAGGGGTCCTAAAGACCCTAAGAGGAAACTGAATGGAAACTATTTCTCACGGTCATCTTGCTGGCAGGCTGTGGGGCTGGTTTCCAAACTCGATCTTCAACACTGCATTTTACAAGGGCTCATTGGAGGCACTCAGCCTCCCCAGTGGGTCCCTGTCTGGAAGAGAGAACAAATAACACTGGAACAGAATCTGGAGGTGGCGTTTACTTGGGAGGGGTTTTGCGCACAAGGCAGGCTTTGGCTGGGCTTGTTCTGAAGTCTTCCACTGTGTTCACTGAGTTGCAAAAGTCTCTGCTTCTTGTGCAGAAAGAAAAGGGGGCAGTTCCACCCTGGCCTCCCACACTGCAGGCCGCAGCCCTGGCCCCTCCACTTGGGGTCAGGAGATAGCCCTTTCCTCCAAGACACTGCATAAATCACTTTTAAATCTGCAATCCTGAGACAGTAATGGTATTAACAGGGCCACAGTTTTATAACGCTTTAAGGCTCTAAACTGCAAGTCATTTCTTTTTTTTTTTCTTTACATAAAGTTTGTTTCCATCTCTGGATTGGGAATTTTTACAAAATCTCTTTTGTTGAAGTCTTGCAGCCTCATTAACTTTTCCCCATAGACGTTCCCTCCCAATAGTCGACTGAAATAACAACGCACAACACGAGAGCTGTGAGTTTCAGTTTTATGTGGGGACTTACTGAGGATCATAGCCCGGGAGACAGCCTCTCAGATAGCTCTGAGGAACTTCTCCAAAGAGGTGGGGAGAGAGGTCAGCATGAGAGTGATTTTGGAGAAGGGGTAGGTGTCATCAGGCACACATCTCCGCAGAAGGTTGTTGCTAGTCACGAGAAACAGGTATCTCAGTTAATGATTTTAGTGCTTGTACAAGTATGAGAAGATGCAAGAAATTGGGTTCATAAAATTTTCTCCCGAAAATATCTAACTCTCTGAAGGCCTGTTCTGCCAGTTTTCCCAGAGCACAGAGTGCCTCATTCCTGATCTTTGCCCCAATCTCCTTTCAGGGTATGTTAGAGGTCAGCAACGGCAGTAGCTAATGACTTAATCCTTGTAGAGCCAGACGGCGAATGACATTCTTTTCGTTGGCACAATGCAGGCATAAAGCAGGCAAATTAATTTGGAAAGTATGTCTAAATTGGGTGATAGAACACAGACATTGTCTTTGATCAGGATGAAACTTAATTTCACTGGCAACAACGTGCATTTAGGTCATTCTTGATGAAAATTCATTGTGCTTCCCTAAGCTACTGAACCAAGAGGTAGGTTTACATGGTGTATCCATGGTTCCTGTTTTAAGTCAATTTAATTAACAGTAGAGTCTTGTCAGTGCCCAGAAAATAACTTTACATAAATAAAGGTGAAATGCAGAGGTTGAAAGTAATTGTCAGAAAGGACATTTGAGTCTCAGGACACTGTGAGGGGCCAGAAAGTTGCAGACACTGAGTATGGGAGTCACTGCAGCAAAGCCCACCACACAAGCACACAAAGACAGACAATGCTAAGAATCAGATGAATTCCCAAAAAGCTGTTAGGAAATCAATTTTAAAAATTGCAAAATAATTTTAAAGGATTACATGCTTTGCTATTTAAAGTAACCCCGCTGGCAAGGTCTTTATAAGAAGTTCATCAAGTCTGCAAATTAGAGTTAGTAACTGATTATATGACTTTGGGCAAACACTTGATTTCTCCCATTTGTAAATTAGGGCAAAGAATAATGTCCCCACATCTAGCACGTCTATCACGGGAGTGCTGGGAAAACCACCTGAGCCAGTGGGCAATGCCGTGAAAGTGTAATTTATTCTCTAAACGTAAGGACTGGCTTCTGTTCTGGTGCTGGGTTTTCCTGAGGCAGAGTTCTTGCAGTGGATTCTTTTTTTTTTTTTTTTTTTTAAAAGAGGGAGTATTTTAAATATATATATATATATTTATTTATTTTTAGCTGTGTTGGGTCTTCGTTTCTGTGCGAGGGATTTCTCTAGTTGCGGCAAGCGGGGGCCACTCTTCATCGCGGTGCGCGGGCCTCTCACCATCGCGGCCTCTCTTGTTGCGGAGCACAAGCTCCAGACGCGCAGGCTCAGTAGTTGTGGTTCACGGGCCCAGTTGCTCCACGGCATGTGGGACCTTCCCAGACCAGGGCTCGAACCTGTGTCCCCTGCATTGGCAGGCAGATTCTCAACCACTGTGCCACCAGGGAAGCCCCTTGCAGTGGATTCTGTAGGACCCTACCTATATGCCTGTGGCCACCTCCGGGTCACCTGTGGACACTCCTGCACCTTTGTCTGCCTGGATCTCCCTGCTGAGGGCGGTCCCTGACTCGGGACCGTGTGGAGCCACCAGAGCCTGCTGGAAGCTGCTGGTGAGTCAATACCCCAGCAGTCATGGTCATCCAGCAGGGGTTGGGGTGTGGAGCTAGAAGATAAACAGCCCCTCATTGGAACAATTCAGAGCCTCCTCAGTGGGGTTAAGCTCCAGCTGGCCATAGCAGTGACCCACTCATTATTCCCTTTTCTTGGGGTGTAATCATCCTTCTCCCCATTCCACGTCTCCCTTTGCCTGTCTGTTACTGGTGCTTCCTGACATCAGCTCACACGTCAAGGACGGGCAGCCGAATCCTGTCTCAGGAGCTCTTTTCAGGGGAACCCAAACTGAGGCAGTCCTCGCGACTTTTCATTGACTAGGTGCTGAGCACAGTGGTGTCAAGAGCTAGTGTTTCCAAAGACTAAGTTGGACTCACCCATGCGCTGTCAACGCAGGATAAGTAGAGCCAGAGAGAACGTGGCATTTCTAATTCCTGGTTTGACATCCATGTTTGAAGATGGTGATGAGGAGTGGATCTGTAAACACTGTCCTGCCTCCTTTGCTGGTTGCCAGTGAGAAGGATCAACACGGTGGTTAGAGAGATTAGAATTCAGGGTAAAGATTCAGGGAGTGTAATCAACATTGACAGAGTCTAGAGGTAGGCAGGGGAGAGGAGACCAAGCGTAAAGCATGTGCTCACCTGGGGGCAGTGCACTGTCTCCTAGGGGACCCAGGACCTTACCCAAGAAAGGTTAGCTAATAATATTGTAGTTGGTCGAGGCAAAGACAGAACTTGCTGTGGGAGATCTGGGTGGTGACAGGGGGCACATGGCAGAGTCAGTCTTTAATTGGGCCTGGAAAGAAGGGCAAGAACCAGATAGTGGGAACACGAGTCCTTTCAAAACCTCACCTGATAATTAAATTTGAGTAAACTTAATATTAAAGTTCATGTGCGAAACCTGTGTACATAGCCTTAATTCACCCTGCAGACTTGCCTAGTTTGGTAATTTCGAAATGTCAAACAAATGGAGTCAAAGTTCAAGATATCAGATTTCTCTAAAATTGTAGCAAAATTCTAGCTTGTGTTAAAACTATTAGAAGATCTGGCAGCACTGGGTCTGTACTCCACATGGAACAACGGGTTAATAATGAATAGAGGTCATTTACATGGGGCTTGCTTGTTATATTTCCGCCTGCCGGATTGTCTGCTGCACGGAGGTCAGGGGTCATTGAATCATTGGGCTTGTGCAGTTTATTTTTCCAAAGCAAAGAGCAGAGTCTCTAAATGCGCGTCTTTATTTAAAATGAAAAAAAGAAAGCCCTTTGAGTGTGCAGAGAATCAAGTAACACGTATCGAGCATAAGCGAATTGCCAGTCGCTGCGCTAACAGCTTTACAGGCCCGACTAGCTTCTCCCCATTTTACACGCCGGGAAGTGGAGGCGCGAAAGTCTTGGGAAGCGCTGCAGGCATCTTAAGGGAATCATGGCCAACCCGCCGCTCAAACCCTTGTTCTTTCTATGGCACCCGGGAGTTTCCTTGACCTTGAGCTTCTTCCTGTTTGGATTTCATGATCTGGGTGTGGTAATCCCCGCTGTGACCACATTTGGGGGTGGGATAGGATAGGGATGAGGGTGGTGGGAGGGAAAAGGAGGGTGATAAACTGAGATGTGGAGCTTTATGATTTCCCCATAATTTAAAGCCCGCCTCCCAGGACTCACACGTTTGCCTCGGGAGTTAAACGTGCCCAATCCAGGACAAAGAGGCTGCAGCTGTTTCAGGAGGGGAATAGAGGGCGTTGAACGTGATGCGCGGGCCAATCCCAGGTGTGGGGCTTCTCGGGGGTGAAAAGAAGGCCATGACCGCGAAGTCACGGGCGAGTCCGTTTTCACGGCTTTCTTGGGGGTACAGAGCTCCGACCCGCCAACCAACTAGAGTTCTGAACAGGTAGGGTCCCCGCGCAGGAGTCTGGGGGCTTCCGGGTTATCTCTGTGATGTGACTGCGGCCGAAGCGTTTATAACTTTGGGATTCTGTGCCCAGAATCTGGCTAGGGCTCCCTGGGTTCGGATCCCAGTTCCGCGCTCACCAGCCCCGCGACCTGGCGCCTGTTTTCTTGATTAACCGTCTCCACTTAACTGGGTTTACGAGGAAGTAATGAATATTCACGAAGCATTTAATACCAAGCCTGGCACACACGTAGTAAAATGCTTTATAAACGTTAACCCTGTTAAAGGTCTCCCCTTTTCTGATGACTCAGAAAATTTTCCCTGGGACCCCCTGCTTTCTCTACCTCCACCTGCCCTCTCGCTCCCTCAGCCAGCGATTCGCAGAATATTCTGGCAGACGCTGTGCAAGCCACCGCGTGGTCCTGACCCTAGTGCTCTGTGCTTCCCCAGCCTCCTCAGCCTTCCTGAGGTCGGGAAGTTTCAGAGGCGACTTTGCTTGAATCTGGGATGCAGGGATGCAGGGTGTGGCCGCGCCCCGCATTCCAGCTCCGTCCACGAGGTGGCGCTGGAACTTCATCTTGGGCTCCTAACCCGGGGCTGAAAGAAGGACGCCGCCGTCCAGACCCTGGGTCTGGAGTGTGTGCTTCCTGTGGGGTGGGCTTTAGGTGCTCCTTAGCAATGGGGCTTCTCACCGATTGCCACAAATGAGACTCCGGGATGGATCCTCCAAGTGGAGGAAAGGGAAAGGAAGAGACAGGAACGGGGACGGATGGGGTATAAGGGGCAGCAGTGGGCGTGGTTCCTGCAGCCCCAGCTCTTCCGTCTATGGCCTTGTCTCTGCCAGTTGCTCTGTGCTAGTCCGGGCTCTGGTCACTTTGTCACTCTCTCCAGCCCCCTGCCCAACTCTGCCTTGCGGTTCATCTTCCATGCGCCTTTCTGCTCCTCTTTTAATACCCCCAGAGCTCTCCAAGACCACCTCTCCTTTCTTTACCCTCACTCTTCACTACAGTCAAACCCAACCCGCCCTTACCCTCCTCCACGCCTTTGCTTCTGAGTTTCTCTGTCACCACCTCTTCGTGTTCACATCTTATTTTTCCCCCTTGGGTCACCTGGAAGTGATTGTTCCTTCTTCTGAACCCTGGTTGCATCTCTCCTATGGCACTGGACCCTTTCATTCATTCATTCCAGTACTCATGGAGCACCTACTGTATGCAGCAAGGTGCTGGGGATGCAGTGGTGAACAATACTGACATCTCCGCCCTCATGGAGCTCACATTCTCCTTGGAGAGACAGGTCTAAAAGGAGTAAACAGCGGTGTAAATAAAATGCAGAATGTAATGAGTGCAGTGAATGAAACAATTGGGGTGCTGTGGGAGAGTGTAATTGTGGGGTGTGGGCTCCGGGAGTCTCCTCTGAGCAAGGTGACAATTAAGCTGAGAGCCTTAAGGCTGAGAAAGAGCCGGTTTTGCAAAGGGGGCTTAGGGGTGGGTCGTTCCCGCAGAGGGGACAGCACGAGCAGAGGCCTACTGGACCACAGAGAAGCTGGGAGAGGCTGGGCAGCCCCTGAGCCACGAGGCTACCAGAGCACGAGGCAGGGAAGCCACTGAAGGGGAACATCAAGGTTCAAGCCCTTTAAAGAGTATCGTTGCTGCTCTGTGTACATGACCTGGGGAAAGGGGAGGAAATGAAACCACAGGTGCAGCGAGAGAGGATGGTGTCTGGGACTGGTGGATTTGGGGACGTTCTGGAGATTGATGGGCAGGTGTGCCCTGTCACAAAGGCATGGGGCCTAGGGTCAAGTTGAATACCAGCTCCAGTGGCCAGGGCTGGGGTGGGGTGGGGTCACTGCCTCCCGAGCACCGTGAGGGAGGGGCTCCGAGCACGTGCAGTCTGGGCTGCAGAGTGACGTGCTTGAGCAGCCAGCTCTAGGGAGGTGCAGGGGGCCACGCGGCAGGGACAGTGGATCTGACGTTTGATTAATGGACTCAAAACTCCCTGAGAGCAGGAACTGCGCTTGATTAATTGTTGTGACCATGAGAAGCATCTCCTGGGTGGCCTCCCTTTGGTAGAACAAGCATAAAGATTTGATACTGTTGGAGACGCTGGTGTCAAGGGGACTGAAGCAGGGCCCCCTTTGCTGCCTGCCACCCACTGTCTTGGGAGCACTGAGGATGCCTGGGGTGGCTACAGAGTGACGGGGCCAGGGCGGGCTTTTCTCCTTGGCTCTGTGCGTGGGACTGCAAGCCCTCTCGGCCCTCGCTGCTATTGCTTAAGCAGTGAGCTCCAATCCCTCCTCCTCCCCCTTCAGGGTCCACCTGCATACTTCTCCTCTGAAAAGTGGGGTGCTGATGGTTTCAGGAGTCCTGTAGTCTGGCTTGCCTTGCCGAAGGGGAGAGTGGGTGCCTCCCATGTTTCCCAGAAATGCCTCCTGGATGCCTGAATCATATCGGAACTTCACTCCTAACAAAGACTTTGCCGGCACTAAACTGACTTCACAGTCAGTCCTACAGTGTAAAGTTTGCACCGTAGTAAAATTGAGATCCACATAGCAAGCTGGGAAGGGCCGTAGGGAGAAGGCGCACTGTGTCTGGGACCAGTGGGAAGATGGGGGGACGCTGAGGAGGGGCAAGGGGAGTAATGCTGAGGCTGGAAGGCTGTGTCCTGTACATCACAGTTTTGCCCTGGGCTGGCACCTCTCTGGGAACCTTCACTTTCCTCCCGGGGCCAGGGAAGAAGGTCCAGGTGGAGCTCTCCAGCCACTAGAGGGCGCCAGCACCCTGCAGTTGCTGGTGCAGCTTCCAAGGCCACTGATTGTGGGAGAGGTTTCGGGGGTCTCAGGGCCCTCAGAGATGCCACCGTGCCTGGAACTGCCACCTTGTATCCCCTGTGCCCTCTGTTCCTATCTGCTGCTCAGATGTGGCTGCTGTTTGCTTGGGCATCTCACAGACCAGGTCTGGCCACACCATTGCCAACATGAGCTCTGGGGAGTGGGGACCCCTGGCCGGTGCCTGGGGGCTTTGGGCTGCTGTGACGAACCTCTGAGGGGCTCCCCGAGCTGGCCCCAGTGTGCGCAGTTGGGGCTGCCTGCCCAAGAGCCTGGGAGTGCCTGCGGCCTCCTCCCTGTGGGGTGACTGTCCTGGGAAAGAGAATCTGTCTTTGGAGTATTTGTCCCTTTTCCTCTGCCCTTCAGGGCCTAGCTAGATCCTGCACTCGGTAGGAACTCATCACATCCACTGGCCCCGGGTGCCTACTGGGTGTTGGCTTCTGGCGAGCAGCTGCCTAGGGTGGCGGCAGCCCCTTGGGAGACAGTGAGTGGGTGAGAAGGTGCTGGTCCTGCAGGATGGGGCTCAGAAGCAGCTGAAAGGCTGGGGGTACCCAGTGAGGGGGGAGGAGGGAGGGAAAACAGCAGGAAGAAGAGGAGGGGAGGGGGAGGAGGAGGAGGAGGCGGGAGAGGGCAGTGATCTGCTCTTGGAAGCCCGGGTGAGCGTTCTGACCTCCGGGGGGGTCTCCATCCAGAGAAAGTTTGGCCCAGTGGCCACCCCAGCCTGCTGCTGTTTGAGAATCTGGAAACCAACTCATGAAGCTGGCTCTGCTCTTGGCTTCCAGAGCCTTCTAACCTCCAGGCTGCTCTGGGCCAGGGAACCAAGGGGGGATGTTTTCCTTATTTTGCTCTGGCCTTCAACCATGGGGCCGAGCTCTCTGGAGGAGCCGGGGAGACGGACTGTCCTGGGCCACTGGGGCCTGTGTGCCCCACGGGATCCACAGAGGCCCCGAGGGCTCCAGGTGCAGGTGTCCCGTCTGCAGAGGTGTCGGTTGGTGTGGTTCTCGTCGCCGGCATCGCTGGGCGTCGCAGGCCATGGGGCTGCAGCGAGTTCTTGCGTGGGTTTCCTGCCTTAATAACGTGGGTTATAGGCACGCTGGCCAGGCTGCAGTTTCTTCTCCCAGTGGATGCAGCTTCGGCTCTGCAGCCGGAAGACCCTGCTTATTTGCTGGTCTCCAGCAGCCCTTTCTCCGGTCTGAAAATAATCCCTCATTGGGTCAGTAGTGTAATGGGCTTGTGTGGAATGTTAATTTTAAAAATCATTGGCAGATGATTTCCATCATAATGAGAGTCTTAGTGAAAGCAGTTGTCCGGAGGCCGAGGACTCCTGCAGAGCCCTTGTGGAACACGAGGGGATCCGATGAAAGGGAGGACCGGCGGGTTGGAGATGGTGATGCTTCTGAAGGCGAGGGTGATAGGGGGTCGCGTTATGAATGCAGGTTCCGGGAGGAAACAAGAGGCAGTGGGCAGTGGCCAGATTTACATCCATTCTGTAAGGCAGTGTGACTGTAAGTATGACTTTATAGATGAGGAAAGGCTCAGAGAGGTTGAGATTCTTGCCCAGGGCCATACAGCAAAGCAGAGACAGAGCAAGCCTCGGAAGGCAGATTTCTGCATCCTGAAAAGTTCACACACGCACACGAGTGGAGAGAGTAGTGAACAAGCCCCATGCTCCCATCACTTACTTTCAACAACTGCCAACCCCAGAGCCGGTTCCATTTCATCTGTATCCTTTCTGCTCTCCCACCTCTGGATTATTTCAAAGCAGATCCCTGACATCGTATCATTTCATCCATAAGTATTTCGGCAGGCAGCTCTAAAGGCTAATGATTCTGTTTTAAGACCGTAATCACAATGTCATTATCACACCTGATATCAGGTGTGTCATTAGCACTCTAGTCAGCGTTCAGTTGCCTCAGTTTTTTTTTTAACAGGTGGTCAGGATCCAAGTAAGAGCCACACATGGCAAGCAAAGTCTTTTCAGTTTCTTTTGAGCTGCAGTTTTTCTCTCCCTCTCTTTTTTCCCCTGCAACGTACTTGTTTAAGCAATCTGGTCATTTATTCTGTGGTTCCCCACACCTGGCTCTGGCCGTTGGCATCTTTGAGGTCCTGTACAGCCTGTTCCTCTGTCCCCCATATTTCCTGTAATCTGGAACTTGGATCTGGAGGCCTGATCTGATTTAGGTTCAATTTTTGTAGCAACAGCCTTCTCAAAGCACAAGATCGAAAGGCAGGCTGCTGAGCAGTGTGTGTGTGTGTGTGTGTGTGTGTGTGTGTGTGTGTGTGTGTGTGTGTGTGTGTGTGTGTGTGTGTGTGTGTGTGTGTGTGTGTGTGTGTGTGTGTGTGCGCGCGCGCGCGTGTGTGCATGTGCATGTGCTGGTACCCGTGGGCTGTTCTCTCCTCCCTTCCGCCGCCTCCTAGAAGTCACGGCTCTCCCATGGCCACAGGCTCCTCTCAAGGCTACAAAACTGCTTCAAGGCTACTTGTCAAGGAACAAATACAAAGTGTTCCCTTTCTCAAAGCCGGTCGCCTGGGATGCTGCCTCAGAGAAGTCGTCTTCAGTGGAGACAGAATTTATTTTGATGTCTGTGTACCAGTTTCCTCCTGCCGCCTCCTTCCGTTGCCCATATTTTGATCCAGGGTCTTTCCTGTCAGGGACCCTAGAAGGTCTGAGAACCCAGCATCCTCCTGCCACTCCCTCCCGTTGTTCAGCCCCAGCTCTCTGCCAAAGCTGAGAAGTTAGACGTGAACCTCTGCTTCTACCCCGGAGGTCCTGTGGGCTGATGGGGCAGACTGACATGGAAACTGCAGCGACAACCGTCACCCAAACGCCCAGCCAGAGGTCCATGTCCATGGGGATGCCCTGGAAACCGAGGAGGAGAACTGGGGAGGGTCAGGAAGCACAGGTCTGCTCTCTGCCTCTCCTACGGGGTGAAAACCACCATCCAGGCGGAAGACTGAGCCCGGAGGTGTCAGCTGCAAAGTGGAGAAAGAGGCCCTGTGCTCAACTTCTAAGATGCCTGTCCTGGCAACTGAAATGCTTGCTCTGGGAGCCATCCATCAACGCAAGGGTATTTCCTAAGCACTTCTTCTCTGCTGGGGGAAAAAAGGGTCATCTCATACCCTCAACATGCCTATGGTCCGATGGCCAGCTGATGACAAGTGTACAAAGAACAGGGAGGCATTCTTGACCCCTCTTGTTTGTCCCTCACATCCAATCCATGGCCAACTGTGTCAGCTCAACCTTTAAAACAGATTTTATTTTATTTTTTATTTTTTGTCCGTGCCGCACAGCTTGTGGTATCTTAGTTTCCCAACCAGGGATTGAACCCAGGCCCTCGGCAGTGGAAGTGTGGAGTCCTAACCACTGGACCAGGGAAGTCCCCTAAACAGATTTTTTTTTTCATATTATTTTAATTAATTTATTTTAAAAATTTTTTTAAATTTTTGGCTGTGTTGGGTCTTCGTTTCTGTGCAAGGGCTTTCTCTAGTTGTGGCAAGCAGGGACCACTCTTCATCGCGGTGCGCGGGCCTCTCACTATCGCGGCCTCTCTTGTTGCGGAGCACAGGCTCCAGACGCGCAGGCTCAGTATTTGTGGCTCACGGGCCTGGTTGCTCCGTGGCATGTGGGATCTTCCCAGACCAGGGCTCGAACCCGTGTCCCCTGCATTGGCAGGCAGATTCTCAACCACTGCGCCACCAGGGAAGCCCCCCTAAACAGATTTTAAATTGGTCCCCTTCTCTCCATCATCTCCCCACTGCTTCTCGTCAACTCCTACCTTCTCTCTTACTCACTTTAATCCATTCTCACACTGCAGCCAGAGTCATATTTTTGTAACATAAATCCCATCATAATCCTCCTGTACCTAAAATGCTGTAGAGGGTTGAATAGTGTTCCCCCCAAATTCATGTCTATCTGGAACCTCAGAATGTGACCTTACTTAGAAATAAGTTATTTGCAGATGTAATTAAAATGAGGTTACACTAGATTAAGGTGGGCCTTAAACCCAGTGACTGGTGTCCTTATGAGAAGAGGACATCGCAAGACACAGAGAGAAGAAAGGCACGTGAAGGCAGAGGCGGACTGCAGTGACGCATGCAAACCAAGGAAGGCCAAGGATCACCAGCACGCAGGAGAGGCTGGGAGGAAGCACGGAAGGATTCTTCCCTAGAGCCTTCAGGGGGTGCACGGCCCCTGCCAACACCTTGATTTCAGATTTTACCTTCTGGAGCTGTGAGAGAATAAATTTTTGTCGTTTTAAGCCATGCAGTTTGTTATGGCTGCCCTAGGAAACCAAACCCTTAATAAATGGAATTCAAAATTATACCTAGAATAAAATCCAAAATCATGGGCATGTCTCACCAGACCTGGCAAGGCCTGGGCCCCTCTGTCCTGCCACCCAGGGCCTGTGCTCTTCTCACACCTCATGTTTCCCTGTCTCCCTGATATTCTGTTTTTAACTTCCGTCATAGCACTTTTTACAAGTTGTAATTTTGAATAGACTGCGATGCTGTTTCCTTACCGGACTGTGGGCTCCTGGTGGGCACGTGTGTCTGTCTTGTTGGTCCTGGATCCCCAGCTCTTTATACTGTGTGTCTGGCACATCATAGGTGCTTCATAAATATTTGCTGAATAAATGAGCCCAACATGTACAAGTGAAAACATTTCATGGGATGAGACTCTACAGAGGATCAAATAGGGTCAGTGGGACATGGAGAGGAGGAGGGGCCTGTGAGTTTGAGGGAGATCAGAAATGGCCCAAATGATCCAATGCACAGTGCCCAGGGAAGACACTGATGGAAGAGGGCCCGTGTCAGCTCTCTGTCTCATCGTGAACTCGGGGAGGCTCATCCCTACGTGCCAGCCCCCTCTGCCAAATGGACAGAAGCTGGCTCTGCTTGCTGGTGAGGCATGCCCCGAGTCTGAGCAGGAACGGCCTTTCAGCTCTCTGGGCTGTGATTTACGGGCCCCAGACAGAGGGCAGGTGATCATGATTTACATGCGCCTCAGACCATTTGGGCCAAGTGACTGTGGGCAATTACATCACCCGACAGAGGAGCTTTACGACACAGGCGAGACACCGGGGCCCCGGGGAGCCTCTGCTCCATCTCCAGGTTTACAGATGGGTCCACCGAGGCCCTGAGAGGGCGCATGACTAGCCCGGCATCAGACACAGGTGTCCTCTCTGGGGCAGCGCAGGACGGGAACCCAGGGCTCCCTAGGTTGATGCTTCCTCCCCATGGCCTTTCCTCTTAAAAAAAACCCAGCAAAAACCAAGCAGAGAAACCCTCCCTAGGCTCTCGGGAGGGCTGGCCTTTAAATCACTTGAACTGGCCCAGCTTTTACTTAAAGATAATAAAGGTAACAGTTCTGTTTTATTTAAAAGTTAAACTTTTAAAAACTTCTTAGGTTTTCCACCAACGTAGCCAATGCTGATCGGTCACTCCTGTCCTTCTGCAGCCTCTGCTTCTGCCTTCACTGCCGTTTTGATTCTTTGATGTCTCGGAACCTGATATGGATGGGGGGTGGAGGGGGCAGAGAGGCACAGGCCAGAGGGGGCCTGTGGTCTCGTTTCCTTGTCCTGGCAGCAGCCCACCCCATCCAAGTGGAGCCTAAAAACCCGGCTTTGTGCTGGGCACACAGTTGGTGCTTAATTAAGATTGACTGAGGCGAGGAACAGCCTTGAGTACTGGTAGTTGAGATGATGGTTTTGGTGACTTACCCATCCGCTGCATCATCATGGTCTCCCTCATTTATAGAAATGCAGCATCTCAGAGATAAGAGGACCACGCAGTGCATCCCCGCCTCCACCACATCCGTCCAGGTCAGAGACCTGGCAGTCATCGTTGAGTCTTTCCTTTCCTCCCTTCCACGTGCAATCCACCCACTGGAGCTGTGGCTTTATCTCTGCACTGCATCTCCAATGGCCCTCTGCTCTCCATCACCAAGGCCCCACCATCATCTTGCTCCGAGAGAAACCTTTTCACTGGTGCTTCCTGCTACCCGTGTCTCCCATACCTTCCATGCTTCACAGAGCAGCTTTAAAAGGGGCGATGCTTTTAGGAGGAAAGTCACTCAAATTATGTCCGTTCTTTGCTTAAAACTGTCCATGGCGTTTTTTGCACTTGGAATAAAATTCCCACTCCTTTCACAGCCCACAGATAGGGTCCCTGGCGACGCCTACAGCCTTGCAACTCCTCACCAGCCTCGACCCGCTCTTTTGCTGCCAGGCCTCCCCTACTCTCACCCTGCCCCTGCCCTGGGCTCCCCTGCCCGAGGCGCTCCCCTCAATTCCTGTGGCTGCTTTTCCTCAAGACCCTGCAGGTCTACCCTCTACCCCCCACGCACAGTACTCAGGGGTCACCAAACTCCGTGGGTCAAATCTAACCGCAGCCTGGTTTTGTAAATAATGCTTATTGGATCATGGCCCTCGCCGTTCCTTCACCTGTTGACTTTGGCTGCAATGGGGTTACAGTGGCAGAGCCAAGTTGTTGCGACACAGACCATATGGCCCACAAAGCATAAAATATTTACCATCTGGTCCCTTCTAGAAAAAGTTTGCCGACTCCTGTTGTAGCTCAGCCTTTTACTTGCTTTCTTGATATCATTTTTCACATACAAGAATCAATGTATGGGCTTCCCTGGGGGCACAGTGGATAAGAATCCGCCTGCCAATGCAGGGGACACAGGTTCAATCCCTGGTCTGGGAAGATCCCACATGCCGCGGAGCAACTAAGCCCATGCGCCACAACTACTGAGCCTGCGCTCTAGAGCCCGTGAGCCACAACTACTGAAGCCCGTGAGCCACAACTACTGAAGCCTATGCGCCTAGAGCCCGTGCACCGCAATGAAGAGTAGCCCCCGCTCTCCGCCACTAGAGAAAGCCCGCGCACAGTGACAAAGACCCAATGCAGCCAAAAATAAATAAACAAAATAAAATTTTTAAAAATTTTTAAAAAAATTTAAAAAGAACTATTAAAAAAAGAATCAATGTATATATTTTCATGTTTACTTTTATTTTTGATCTGTCTTCCCATAAAAATGTAAATTCCCAGAGCATAGAGGCCTTATAGGACATATTCACACCTGTATGTCTGAGCATGCGGTTGGGCATATAGGAAGAATTCAATTATTTGTTCACCAAAATAAAAAAAAAAAAATGATGACATGGCCCAGTAGTTTCCTAGGACTAATCAAGTAATTAGTTACTGGTCAGATCAGTGTTTTTGGATTATCTTTAGCCTACTTACCCCAAACCCATGGACATAACCCCTGGAGGACAGATGAGTGCCGACTGTGTGTTTACATCACTTCTTGCTCACGGCAGTTGCACCTAGGCACAAGCTCTTCCATTTCTCTTCCAAACCTGTTGTCCTCCTGGATAATTTGGGGGAATAAATTGGCTACAACTTATTAAAAATGGATAAAACTTTTCCCTTGCCAGGAGTAGACAGGATGGAGGAGAGACAGGCTAGTTTCTGGAAGAAGGAACCCTGAGCATCGTGTTCTAGCCTTGATGCCGTGAACTTGTTACAAATGGCCTCCATATTTTGGACAGAGGTAGATTGTAAACGACAACTAACTAACTGTGAGAGCCTGTTCTCTCTGGGCCTTAGTGTGTTCATCTGGAAAATGATTTCCCAAGAGTACAGAATTACTGCTGAACAATTTCCTGGGGCTCTTGTTAAAGTCAGATTCTCCATGTGAGACCAGGTGATTCTGACTCACAGCTGGACCCACTGGATTAAAGGTGTCTGAATTCTCATATCTTTTCGATGCTAATTTCTGGTTCAAGTTCCTCCACACGCATGTGTTCTGTGTCTTTGGGCAACAGGCCTGATGTCTCTATCTAAACCTATGACAGGATCACATTTTGAAAATATTAACTGTTATTTCCTTTTCCTTCTTGGCCCTTCCATTCATCGGTGCGTCTTCTCTTTCCCCATATCCCTCCCTGTGACAGCAGAAAGGGGAAGGAAAAGGAACCCTCTTCCTGGCTTTCAAGTTTCAATAGCCTAGACCCTTTGAGGACCAGAAAGGACTCATATCAGAGGAAAAATACTTTGGAGGAAATAAGGCATATGAAAGGAAGACCCTCTCCGTTTCTATCTCTGACCAGAAGGAGACTCTCAGGGCTGCAGGCAGAGAGGCGACTTGGAGGGGATGCAGGGACGGTGTAGACATGGAGAGACCCCACGAGGGGCTTGGCTGAGCCCTGGAGAAGCAACCATACAGATGTGTTTGTGGGAGCCGAGGGCAGAGGAGACTCCGGCCTGAGCCCGCAGGACCTCAGAGAAGAAATGGTTTCCTGAGGGGTTTTGATAAGCAATGTCCTGATAGCTTCAGAGTTTCCTCAACCTAAAATGAAAAAGGAGCAGTGGATGATCCTAGGGGGTCATGAGGCCAAGAGCAGCTTCAGGGGTAGGGGTGGAGATGACCCCGCAGTGTCCTGCAGGGGCAGGTGACGGCAACATCCAGGTGGCCTTTCTTCTCCCTCCCCCACCAAACCTCAGCGTTGCATAGGCCTTCCTGAACCTTCTGTGCAATCTCAGGGAATGAGGAGGGCGGGTCTGAATTAGCTGAAGGTATTCCACCAGCTTGATCAAACCAAAAGGAGTATTTTCACCTAGCTGGTGCAAATTTGCGCTTGAAAACGAGCACCAAATGGGACAAAATGAGGTATGGTGTTTTGAAGTGCTGAGAAAGTTGGTTTGGAAGAAAAACGCAGAGAGGGAGAAGGGGAGGGCAGGGAAGAGAGGGAGGGGGAGGGAGAGAGAGATTGAAAAATCAATCCCCAAGCTGACAGCAGCCCAGATGGTGGGCACCAGATGGGAAAACGATGATCTACAGATCAGGTCCTGTTAACGAGGCTGATGGCAACCATAAGAAACCACCTGCAGCTGGCTTGGCGGAAAATCTGGCACCCGAGCACGCGGCTTCGAGTAATCCATCTCGGGAACCACTGAGCCATGAACTTGTTAAATGGTAGCCGCTGGAGACCTGCTCAGCTCACGCTCTGCAAACGGCGGCGGAATCTCTGTTGCTGGAAGGCCAGATGGCACAAGAGGCGGCGGTGGTCCCAGGGTCCCAATGCAGTGAACGCACGCTGCGGCAGATGCCGGGGTTAACAGCTCCCGGGTCAGCCGATCTCACGTTGCTGGAGCTCCCGGAGCATTTGAGAGGCGCATCTGTTCGCTCTGTGGGTGCCCTTTTCTTCCTTCCTCTTCTTTTCCTCTGACCGGCCTCTGCGCTTCGGCTCTGATGGAGACTGGTGCTTCCGCTTACCTCCACCTGCGAGGACCAGGCTGGTCCTGATTAGGAACTGAGAGTGTTGCGATGAGGAGAGATGGACGGTGGAGCACAGTGGGTGCCAGAGCTCTGGATCCGTCCCGGCTCGCCCCTACCTGCGGGACCGCGAGCCAGTGACTAAACCACTTTAAGCCGCAGTTTCCTCCTCTGTCAAAAGGGGTTACCTACCTCATGGAATGGATAGAAGGATTAAATGGGGTAATAGAAACAGAGTGCTTAGTTCAGTACCTGGCACCTAGTCCCTAGCACCTACTCAGCAAGTGTAACTGCAAGACTACAACCGGGCTTCCCTGGTGGCGCAGCGGTTGAGAATCTGCCTGCCAACGCAGGGGACACGGGTTCGAGCCCTGGTCTGGGAAGATCCCACATGCCGCGGAGCAACTAGGCCCGTGAGCCGCAACTACTGAGCCTGCGCGTCTGGAGCCTGTGCTCCGCAACAAGAGAGGTCGCGATAGTGAGAGGCCTGCGCACCATGATGAAGAGTGGCCCCCACTTGCCGCAACTAGAGAAAGCCCTTGCACAGAAACGAAGACCCAACACAGCCATAAATAAATAAATAAATAAATTAAAAAAAAAAAAAAGACTACAACCAACCACACCCACGCATAACCCCGGACATAGTGACGGTCCCTGGAGCATCGGCACAACACAAAGTCCCCACAGCACAGGAGCCCAACACTTGGCGTTCCTGGTGGGACCATAACTCTTCCAGACCTCCGCGATCTTGTCTTGTATGCCTCCTTTTCCCGCTTCTGGAATGTGCTCTCTTTTCCTTCTCCGCAGGGCAGGCCTTGTGAGAGTCCCAGCTGCACGTGATGGTGGAAGCTGACTCTTCCCAGGCAGAATTGTGTTAGAGATTTCCATTTCCTGAAACCCTGCCCATCGGATGCAGCCTGTTTCCAATTACTGTACCTACCAGTAATTAGATGAGAACAAACTGAAAAATGGCTTTCATGGGAGCCACTGGCACTGGATTGGCTTCGAAGCTTTTAACCTCATTATTAATAATAAATGTTTTGGTGATGAACTTTTGACCATGCGCTCATCAAACATCCTTCCTCATAAGTACGTTTCACTGGAGAGGCAGTGTGTGTGGCGGAAAGGGGCTGCCTAGGAAATTGGAAGAGTGGAGTCCAGATCCTTGGTTATGCTTGAAAACTCAGTTCCTCTCTCTGTGCCTCAGTTTACTCGTTTATAAAATGCGAGGGTTAGACCCTGTGACCTCTAGAATCATTAGCTCAAAGTGTCAGTGACCAATCAGAGCCCTTTGATTTTTAGAATTACTTCTCCAGGAATGAAACTCTAGTGAGGGATGTTGCTCAGGGAAACTTTACGAGGGAGAGGTTGAAAAGTGACTCCCTGTGTTGATGTGATTTTTGTAAGAATATTTTTTGTGGTTTTTTTTTTGTTGTTGTTGTTTAATCCAAGACTACTCTAGATTGGATGGAATCATGTCTTTCTAAGTAGTTCTTGACTTTGGATTTTCATTAGAGTTGTCTGGGGAGTTTTCAAAATTTCTATGCCCAGGTCACACCTGGGAACAATCCCAGTGGAATCTCTGGGCGTGAGTTTCGGCATCGATAACTTTGTACAGATTGCCGGTGTGATTCCAACATGTGGGTGAGGTTGAGAATCACTGGGCTACGACAGTACTTTCCAAACTTTCATGAATCACTGGTGATTTTGCTGAAATGCAGATTCGGATTCAGTAGGCTGCAGTGGGACCTGAGAGGCTACATGTCTCACAAGCTCCCAGGTGAAGCTGCTGGTTCTGGGACCACACGTTGTGTAGCAAGACCTGGAAGCCTCAGCCGTCTGGCTCTGCCGTCGGAAGCTACACATCCACGAGAAACTCAGGCTTCAGACATCCATCCAGGAAACCTCTCTGCCTGCTCTCATCAGTAGAATGAGACTGGAAAGTGTGGATGCCCTCGTCAGGCTAAAAATTAGACCCCTCTTCAAATGGATAGTCTTTAAGTATTTGTTCATCGTATTTTTTTTTTAGTAGGGTTGTCATTGGTGTTGGCAAGGATTTTTAAAAACTGTGACTTGAACGTTCTGTCTGCCTCAAGGAGAGTGAGCATTTGCAACTTTTAGAGGTGGACGGCATCCGAAGCTCCTTCTTCTGCTTTGTGACTCTCCCACTGTGCATCTCAGTAGGCAGCCCTACTGCCATTCACGTGGGCTGACTCAGCCAGATGGTATCCCGCCCCAGGGCAGCCTGGGAGGGGCCTTGGTCTTAGCTTGGGAAATTGGATGCTTCTGCTTAAGACTTTGACTCGAGCAAGGAAGTGCCTCAGAGGTGCAAGAACAGTTAGAGGTGATTGAGGCAGCAGTGAGTATATCCAGATCCAGGGGCGGTGGTGACGACCATGGTGACCCATGTCCAGCACTGGTGGCAGTTGTTCTTAGCCAGTTCCTGCCTATGGTTTGACCAAGGCTGGGATTCTGACCATCCAGTCTTGCTTGGTTCCAGGCATCCCACTGATTTTGTGAGCTACTCAGTACCCCTCCAGTAAATGTATTTTCGGCCTGAATAGGCTTCATTTCTATCGATGAAATCAAGATTCCCAGTTGGTACATAGGGTTGTTGCTAGATTAAATGGGATAATCCATGTAGAGAGCTTAGAGTTCCACCCAACGCATAGGAAACAACCAATCAACGTTAGTTATGTTGATGAAGAAGAGGAAGGTATGGGGGAGGAGGAGGAGGAGGAGAGAATAAGAAGGATGCTGAGAGGGTCAACATTGAAGGGACTTGCTTCCGAGAGAGATCAAGAAGACCTGTCTAAGCACATGCCATAAAAGTTCAGACCTGAAAAATGAAAGGGAGCCAACCATGTGAAGAGCATTTGAAGGAGGCCACAGCCTGTGCACAAGCCCTGAGGAGGTAATGAGACTCAGATATTCCGGAAATTGTTGGAAGGTCAATGAGGTGGGGGTGTGGTGACTGAGGGGACCACGCATGAGTTGCAGCATGGAGTAGTGGGTTTTCTGAGTCATAGTAAGGAATTAGTATTGAACATTTAATCCTCAGAGCGTGGCCAAAGCGTTGCCAACCTCTGTCCCTCCTCCCAGCCATGGATTCCCTCTGGTTGATATCTAAACCTGGCCTGCCCTGGCACTTGCCAAGTTTGAGGTGGAGCCTCAGGAGAGGGGATGGGCAGCCCCTCTGCAAAATTAGGACACGTGTGAAGTTGGTCTTGGGGGTGGAGTGCCCACCTCCTTGCATGGGTTGCCCTTCGCGCAGGCTTGAACGTTCACTGCATTCATCCCCCTGGCTGTGGAAGTCTTTCTTCGGAAGACAACTCTCTTAGTCAGTAGGGGATGGGCTATGCCGTGGTAACCAATGCTGTCCAAATCTCAGTGACTTAACGCAGCAGACGTGTGTCTAGCAGCTCTCCAGGGCAGCTGTCCTTCGTGCAGTAACTCAGCGATTCTGACTGCTTTGATCTTGCGGCGCAGAGGTGCTTCACCTCTTCGTGAAGCTTCTGGGTCACTGGGGCAAGAGATGAGAGAGACGGAGGGTCAAACACCAGATCTGCAATGTTGGTCACAGCTCATTATCCAGGACTGGTTATATAGCCTCACTTAAATGCAGGAGGGCTGGGAAACATAGGCGAGTGCATGGAATGTTTGAGGAACATGATTATTTCTGCCACAGCCTCTAATCTAATCTAGTTGAGTTTCTTACCTAAGAGAAACCGGCATTAAAGGCCAGCACTTTCTGTTTGTTGCTACATCTTGATTAAACCCCACAACCATATAAGATTAAAACTGATATTGTCTCCATTATAATATGAAGAAACACAGGCTTGGAGGGTGTATTACTGAGGACCCATGGTTACAAATGTTAAGAATCCAGTTTTAATTGGTGTAAGGCAAATAGAGAGGAATTTATTATCTAGGGTCTTCGTGATGTCATCAGGACTCCATTTCACGGTCTTGGTTCTACTTTCTGCTGTGTCGGTGGGCTTACTTGGTCTGACAGCCTCAGAAACTTCAGGTTTATGACTTCTCAGTTTCAAATATAGTAAAAAGAGAGATTTCCTTCTCAGAGGTCCCAACTCCAAATCCCAGGATTGAATCACCTTCGTCTAACTTGGGTCATAGGTCCTACTGATTCGATCCATGTGGCTGAGAGGCTGGAATATGCTGACTGACCTCTTGGGCTACATGCCCACCTCTAGAGCTAGGGATGGGGTAGTTAGATACCTTCTACCTGAAGGAAAATGATGGTTCTATTACCTGGAGAAGAAGAAAGAGACAATGCATAGGCAAACCGAGAAATGAAGAAAGTAAGCATCTGCTTCAGTACATTTCAATAATGTGCATAAATTTTACAGCTCTTAAGTGACAGTGAGAGGTTTTGAACTAGATTCTACTTGACCCCAGAGCCCATGTTCTCCCAGTTGTGCTCTGAGCACTGGGTGAACACTTCTGCCATGTGCCCTCCTGGCACCCAGTCAACCTGGTGAAGCCAGGGTTCCTTCAGAGACAGGGACATTCCTCTGCCAACAGCCCATTCCACTGCGGCAGGGTGCCCCTGTGGAGTGAAGCAGGCCTCCTTCCTCTGACGGGGAACCAAATATTCCCTTCCATGAGGATGATCACAGTGTAGTCCTGGCTCCAGCCGTGGCATGCCAGGATGGCACCCCCCCTTTGAAGGAATCTGTGGCAGAGAATGTGGGGAGCAGACGTCAAGGACGCGGGAATCCTTGAGGCCCTGAGATTTATAGCAGGTCAGTATCTCCTTACTGTGCCAGGGGTAGGAGGCTCTGGGACTCGCCCAGAGTCCAGACTGGGGGCAGGAAGGCTGCTCCAGGCCCGGAGGGGTGGACACAAACGAAGGTGGTCCCTTTAACACACACACTGACCCCACTAATGTCGTAGCCGACTTTGCTTCGTGTGGCTTTGTCCGTGTTCATGGGGGCTGCATCTGCCCTCTTCCCAGATTACAATCCCTTGAGGGCAGGGACTTTGATTTCTATTTCCAGTAAGCCATGTGGATCGCTTATTAGAGATGCCATTTCTGAAAGCTCTTTGAGCAGATAGGCTTGGAGGAGGGAAAAAGTAGGTTTGCTGCCCATGTGCTGTCTTTACTAAGACTGCGTGTGTGTGTGTGTGTGTATGTGTATCTTATGTATATATGTGTATATGAGTGTGTGTATGTGTGTCTGTGTATATGTGTGCTTGTGTGTCTATGTATATGTATTTGTGACTCTCAGTGTGTGCATATGTATGTGTGTCTCTGTATGTTATGTATGTGTGTCTCTGTATGTTGTGTATGTGTGTGTAGGTGTGTATACATATGTGCCTCTCTGTGTGCATGTATATGTGTGCCTGTGTGTGTCTGTGTGTGTATATATATGTCTTTGTTGTGTGCATATGTGTGTGTATGTGTATGTATGTGTAGAACATAAAGTTTTTCCCTGGATGGTGGTCTTGCTGAATAAAAAACATGTGAAAGATGTTTGTCTTTTTATGTGATAATCCAAGGCTGATAATACTCTTGCTTTTCCTTGCTAAAAGGAAGGATAGAAAAATATGGCCAGTGATATTTTCCTGGTTGTTCATAGCTGATGGCCTTGTCAGCTGGAGGCACCTCAGGCCCCCAGACTATGCAGGAGCCACAGCTACTTTGAGATGACAGAGGAAGGGGTCAAGGGCTCACCGTTTACACTGGCTGGGAGCTCGGAGCCTAAAATCTCTTCTCTTGCTGCCTCCGCTTCCATTACTGAAAAACTCACATTATTCTTACCTTTCCAACTACCAGTCCCGTCGCTTTCCACCTCCAGCCATGCAGCTTTTCCTCCTCCACTTCCTTTTTATGTGATTTTGATTAAGATGGAAAAAAAAAATAGGAAAACAACCAAACAGTGACCCACTCTGGAATTTGAGCAAGTATGGATTTTTTTTCCCTTAATGATGTCAGTTTTCTTCTTTGAAAAAGAAGGGGTTAGACTGGTGATCTCACTGGTCCCTTCCGACTTTCAAGTCAGTTACAGCCCCTCCCCTGACTCACCACCCCCAGCACATTCTGGAACCCGGTAGAGAGATGTGTCGGTACCTAAAGCAGCTTCCGGTGTTAATTCTCTGCAATCTTCCTAAATCAGTCAGGGAAGCAGCGAGAGAGAAGCAGGATTATGGGTCTGGGGGTGTCCACGGAGACTGGCATGATGTGTGGAAGGAGTCTCATGAAACCGTGGTCCTCCTGCCCCAGAGGGTCTAACGAGTAGGTCTGAGGTTCAGCTTCAAAATCTGCATTTCTAACCCATACTCCAAGCTAATTCTGGTGCAGGTAACCCGAGAACCAAACTTCAAGAGATGTAGCCATCGACCAGAGTTACGTATCCTTGGTATCACTGACATTTGGGCTGATGATCCTCAGTTGTGGGGAGCTATCCTGTAGGGTGGTCAAGCAGCATCCTTGGCCTCTACCCACTAGATGCCAGTGGAAACCTCCACCTCCCAATTGGTGCAATCAAAAATGTCTCCAGGCACTGTCAATTGAGCCCCAGTGGTAAAATTGACCCCAGTTGAGAACCAGTGCCATAGACGGTGCTTCTCCTTGAGACCTATAGGCGCACATTTGGAGATAATTGGACACTGAGAGCATTTGGACATCATGAGCACCAGGACCCACCAGGCTTCTTCATCAATTGGAAAGTCAGCATCCCACTAACGAATGTCCCTCTAGCATTTGCTCTAGGCTGAGCGCTGTGCTGAGTGCTTTGTGTCCGTTATCATTTTTGATCTTCCCAGCAACCTTATGGTGCTACTTCTATTATTATGTCTATTAAACAAGAAAAGTGTGTTAAATCTTATGTACAAATGGTTGGCCTGGGATTTAAACTCGGGCAATCTGACTCCAGAGGCCACCTTGTAAACCACTGTGCTGTGTATATATGCATGTCTCTCTACATTTCCTGAAAAATAGACTTCAGTCTTGCCCAAACACCAGGAAGATGTGATTTTAGGTGAAATCACATTATAATAAAAATTAAGGGATGCCTTTTGAACTAAGTCTCCCTGACCGGGGACCAGGATACATCAGCCTGGGGAGCAGCATAGGGATAAAACCCCATCCAGGGCACGTGACCAGCCACTTCCTTTTGTCCATGTTCCTCCCTGCTTGAAAAGTTTTGGAGTGTCAGGGAACAAAGAGAAGCAGTGGGGGAGGGGAGGTGACATGCAAGAGGACATTGAGTGGGGTTTGGCACATCTGCATACATCTGTCTTCTCCACTGGGAGGTTTTAGTTAAAGTTCTTTGTGAATGTTTACAAATACCACCAGAAAAACCCAGTGGGATAATAGGGACTTTGGTTGGGTGGTGCTGTGAGGATTCCCACGGTGCCTGGCTTTATTCCCTACAGATTAGCAAGTAGGGAGAAAGTGACAGCATCATTTAGAACGGTTATTGCATCTGCTAATGAGCATATTGCTATAATAGTTAAAATCCTTCATTTCTATGTGGCCTGGAAATAAGAAAAGCAAGGAGCAGTGGACCGGGAGATGAGCATGGTCCCAGAGCCCTGGTGAGCTGGGAATGCCTTTGACCTGTGCCAAACTGTGACCAGTGTGTCAAGTTTATTGTCCTGGAGCTGAAGATGCATTTGAGTGGATGGTGTAGGAGCAGCAGGATGGTGAGTGGAGCAGATCTTGCTGGGGGTGGGTCAGATTAAAGATGGTTACAGGACAGAGGAGGAGGCATCACGAAGGGCAAGCCGGTGGCAAAGAAAGTTGGCCTGTGTACTGGCACATGAAAGGGATTTGCCTTGTCCGTACATAGGGAGAGTGTGGTCCAGGCACAAGCAGGTGTGACGAAACAGCAGCCCTGGTGCTGAAGGGGGTCCACATGGATAGGATAATGATTGCTGAAAACAAAAAAATTCTGAGTCCTGTGTCCATTGAGATCTTTGTTTGCAAGTGACTGAAACCCAATTTAAACTGATATAAGTGAAGAAAAAAAAAGAAGAAGCAGAAAACAAACAAAACTGTATATGTGCAGAGGGGGAGGGTCATTAATTCACTTAATGGAAAATTCCAGAGGTAATTCACTTCAGGCACAAGTGTATCGAGAAGCTCAAATGATGTCAGTAGTGCTTTGTGTCTCTTTGTCTTTTGACATCATTCGCTTCTGTTGGCCACTCCCATAAGCAGATTTTCCTGCACGCTGGTCCCCAAGTGTACCTCGCTTCAAGTCCAGTAGAAAGAGAAGTCTTCTCTTTGCCACTGGTTCCAGCTACGGTCCCTGACTGTAGTCTCATTGGCCAGTACTGGGCTCTGTGCTTTCCCCGAACTGGGGGTTTAGGTCAGGCCCACCTAAACCACATGGCCAGAGGGGGAGAAAGCTCATGGGCTTCTTTCTGATGGATTCAGATGGGCAACTTGATCTTTTCTGCTCCATGTTGAACAGTGATCTACAGCCACAAGCTTGCTGATCATATGGGCTTCACACAAACAATTCCTGTCCCTAAATTTCCCTTTCTGTTATAAGCTTGGGCTAGCAATTTGATGTAGGATTAAGTAAATCAAATTGCATTAGGATGCTAACTGTTGACTATTGATTTAAAAAAAAAAGTAAAATCCAGAGTTGGGTTTACTGATAAACACCACATGAAATCATAGAGCTGAACATAAAACATCTTTCTTTTCCTCCTCCCTCCCTCCCTTCCTCCCTCCTTCTCTCTGTCTTTCCTCTAATTTTTAACGTGTGAGCTTCTTAAAGGCAGGCCAGGTCTTTGTGTCTCTCCTAAGTCTTCCAACGCCCAACCCAGTGGCTCCGACAATTTCTTGTAACGCAAGCTGATTCACACAGCCCTCAGGAACAGAAAAGCCTTGCCATCCTGTGGTGAGACCACCAGGCAGAAGAGGGGAGGGGAGGTGGGCGCATGAACATTTAGTTTATTTAATGGTGGCCTTGACCACAGCTGTGGTGACAATTGGTTTCCGGTCCAAGAAGTTTCTGATTGAAAGGCTCAGTACAGCCTCCGCACTTTGGGTTTTACAACCCAGGACTATCTTCTTATGATCCTATCTTTGGTCCAAAGCCCCTTTAGGATCAAAACAAGTTCTTAAAAAGGATCTGTGCCAGCCCCACCTCCCAGACTCCAAGCCAGATCTTTCCCCGAGGCCAGTCAGCAAGACCACGTGCGGCTGCACCCTAAATTCTCACTTCTTTTGTTGGGTTCTGACTTTTGCCTCATTCACCGAGGACGTGACTGGGGCACATGGGGTGCTGCTCAGTGTAGCCTCAGCTGGAGCCGCCCTGCTTGGTGGAGGCTGATGGGACGTTTGGTTCCCTTCTCTTTGGAGGCCCAAGGACATGAACACTTTCTACCCACAACTTATCTTCACTGCATATTCCTTCGTCTCCCCTGAAATCACTGATGGCACTCTCGGATTCTACTGATATTATCGGGGTCTTATAGATCCCATGGCTTTATATGGTCCTTACATTCTCAGAAGACATCTTTTCATTTTAATGTTGTGGGGGAGGAGGTCTAAATCCTATTCCAGAACTTTAGGCTTCAAAAAGCCATGGACATCATTAGTCATTAAGAGAATGCAAATCAAACCCACAAATTCCCACTTCATCTGCACTAGGATGACCATAATCAAAAAGATGGATGTTAATAAGTGTTGGCAAGGAGGTGGAGAAAGTAGATCCCTCAAATACTTCTGGTGGGAATTTAAAATGGTGCAGTGATCTGGAAAATAGTCTTGCTGTTCCTCAAAATGTTAAATATAGAATCACCATGTGGCCAAGGAATTCCACTCCTAGTTGTACATTAAAGAGAAATGAAGACATATCCATGCAAATACTTGTACATGAATGTTCATAGCAACTTTATTTATAGTAACCAAAAAGTGGAAACAATCCAAATGTCCATCAACTATGAATGGATAAACAAAATGTGGTTTATCCATGCAATGGAATATTATTTAGCAATAAAAGGAACGAAGTATTGATATATACTACAACAGGGATGAACCATAAAAACATCAAGCTAGGGCTTCCCTGGTGGTGCAGTGGTTAAGAATCCGCCTGCCAGTGCAGGGGACACGGGTTCAAGCCCTGGTCCGGGAAGATCCCACATGCCGTGGAGCAACTAAGCCCATGCACCACACTACTGAGCCTGTGCTCTAGAGCCCACGAGCCACAACTACTGAGTCTGTGAGCCACCCGCTGAAGCCTGCGCGCCTAGAGCCCGTGCTCCGCAACAAGAGAAGCCACCGCAATGAGAAGTCCGCGCAACACAACGAAGAGTAGCCCCCGCTCGCTGCAACTAGAGAAAGCCCGCGTACAGCAATGAAGACCCAAAACAGCCAAAAAAAAAAAAAAAAATCATGTTAAGTGAAAGAAGCTAGTCACAAAAGACCACATATCACATAATTTCATTTCTATAAAATGTCCAGAATAGGCAAATACATAGGAAAAAAGTAGATTAGTGGTTTCCAGCAGCTGGGGGGAATGGGGAATGACTGCTTTATGTATGGTGTTTCTTTTGGGGGTGATGAAAAGGTTCTGAAATTAGATAGTGGTTATGGTTGTACCACTCAGTGACTATACCAAAGACCATTGAATTGCACACTTTAAATGGGTGAATTTTATGGTGTGCGAACTGGATCTCAGTAAAATGGATCTCTATCTATCTATATATATATACATGTATCTATCTGTATATAGAGAGATGACTGTAGACATTAGCTGAAGAAAAAATTCAGTGTTGAAGTTACTTCATAAATAGTAATGGTACAATGTCCTTTTGTTCTCCCCCCAAGCTAATCACTTCTGATCATGTGTTAGGTCTGTAATTCTTTATACTAATTTATAATGGTTCTTGTTATTGAGCAGAAAGATTTAAAATCCTCAGTTTTAAGAACAAATATGTAACCTAGCTGCAGGGCAGGAATAAAGAGGTAGACATAGAGAATGGACTTGAGGACATGGGGTGGGAGGGCGAAGCTGGGGCGAAGTGAGAGTAGCATCGACATATATATACTACCGAATGTAAAATAGTTGGCTGGTGGGAAGCAGCAGCATAGCACAGGGAGATCGGCTCGGTGCTTTGCGATGACCTAGAAGGGTGGGATAGGGAGGATGGGAGGGAGGCTCAAGAGGGAGGCGATATGGGGACGTGTGTATGCATATGACTGATTCGCTTTGTTGTGCAACAGAAACTAACGCAGTATTGTGAAGCAATTATACTCCAATAAAGATCTATTAAAAAAATAGATAACTAATAAGGACCTACTGTATAGCACAGGGAACTCTACTCAGTACTCTGTAATGGCCTATATGGGAAAAGAACCTAAAAAAGAGTGGATATATGTAATGTATAACTGATTCACTTTGCTGTACAACAGAAACTAACACAACATTGTAAAGCAACTATACTCCAATAAAAATTTTTTTTTAATAAAAAAAAGAACAAATATGTACATCTTAACTTTGATGGCATCAGTCCATGAGGCTATGTCTGCTGTGGGAAATGGACAGTGCCTTTTGATTATGAAGTATTGGGGAAGCATCTCACAGCTCAGAATGAAAGAGGATAAATAAAACTCTTAAAGGAAGTATCATTTCTCTCTCAAGGATCAACAATGTTATCATTTATAAGAGAAATTCAAAGTGTTTTATTATTCTCAGGTCTTGCCTAGTGTGATGACTTATGGGGACTCCTCTCTCCCCAGGCTCTACTGTCTTGTTTTTAGTGTCAGGGTCAGACCTAGGGGGGCACTTTGGAGGCTGGTGCAGGGGCACCAGAGGAAGCTTCTTTTCAACAGAGTCAGAGTCAATGTCCTTAGCTGACCAAGAGGACAACATTGGAGCCACAGTTGGCTGTAAGCAACTTGATGTTAGGGACTGGGTCTCAGCCAACTGGGTATCCTTAGGACCCAGCATTGCCTCTGGCACATGGTAGGCATTTAATATTAGTTTCTTGAACGGTAAATGTTAACTAAGAGGACACAGTGGGTGACACAAGCAGTCACAGACCCTGGCAGAAATAGTAAGGAAGATGTTAATCAAATAATCACATAAAGATGCAATTATAAACTGTAAAGTGCTTTAAGGGAGAAATATGCGGGGGCATGTGGAATTATTGATGACTGAATGGCCGCTTGAAACCCCCATAAACTTCACCTCTGGAACGCTTTTGGTCCCTGTGAGGGGATGTGTTTAGACAGAGCAGAAATTAGTTCACCTCACCTGTCACCAGGGCTCAGATGGTCGGGACTAATGTAGTGAAAGGAAGACTGCTTGTCCCAGCCTGCCTCCCTGTTGAAGGCGGGAAGGGAAAATGGATAGGGCCTCCTTGGGAACCATCTTTATTATGTGGAACATTGGTGTCCTGTATCACCAAGTAGGGCCCGAATGCAGCCAAGAAGCAGGAGAGCAACTGCCCTCATGTGGTGAAAGTGGAGAATGCTTCCCTCCAGCCCCACCGCTGCCTCTGAGGTTTCAGTGTTCTGTACGCATATGCCATGGACCATGGTCTGTACTGGCCCATTAGGGAACCCATGGTGTCCTTTTCCATTGCTTATTACCTTTATTGTTTTGAGGTGTGCTTGTTGTAATGCATTCTGACTCCATATCCATCAGCCTACTGGATATGTCTCTGCTTAGAAGCTCCATAGAAACCTGGTATTTGAAATATCCCCAGATGAGCTCATTACCTTGTGCTCCTCCACCTCCCCAGCTGTGTCCTTTTCTACAGTCTCTGGCCTGGTAAATGGCATCACTCAGTTCCCTGGGCTGGAAATCTGAGTGGCTTCCAAACTACCTCCCTCTCCCTATCTTCCCAGGGCTAATCAATCACATTCCTATTCACCACACTCTATATAGTTCATTGAGTTTATCCTCTCTTTTCTATCCCCAGTGCTGCTATGTGAGTGATTTTACCCCACAACTAATGCGATGGCTTCTTACCAGCTCTTTTTGCCTTCCATCTGGTCTCCCTCTAACCCATCTTCCACTGTGTTCCCAGATCATTCTAAAATGCTAGTATGACCACATTAATGTTCCTGCTTAAAAGCCTTTGGTGGCCCCCAGTGCTTGTGGATCAAGTCCACACTCCTTAGCGTGGATTTAAGGTTCTCCACTGCCTGGACCCGTGGATGTCTCCAGTGTATTGCTTGCCACCTCTCCAAACCTTGCCCTGAAACTTCCCTGAGGGCTAAGATGTTTGCACCTCTGTCTTGCTCACGCTGCCCACTCCTGTTCTGCCTACCTGTGTTATACCCTCATCTTTTAGACTTGGCTCAAGAGTCACCTCCTCTATGAAGCCTTTCATGATTTCTTCTTTCAGACCCCATCCAAGATGAGACTCACCACTTCCAATTTGCAAGATTATATTGCAGAGAAATCAAGAGCAGAGGGTTTGGGGGCAGAAAATCCCAGTCCACACTTTGGTGCCATCATTTATTCTCTGTGTGACCCAGAGAAGCTTACTGAACCTCTCTAGGTCTCAGTTTCTCCCTCTTAAAATGTGGAGATTATAGTACCCTGCTCAGTTCTGGGTTAAATGAAATAATCCATGTAAAGTTCCTGGCACATGGGAAGCCCTCAGTAAATGTTTCCTACGATCTGAAGCCCCCAGATATTCTGAGCAAGTTACCACCCTAGGAAGGTAATGCCTTCACGTGTCCTTATTTACGTCTGTGAACCCATAGCTTGACCAGATCTTATGAAGACAGGTTGATTTTGTTTCCTTAGTTCCTAGAATGGTGCTGGGGAAAGAATAGACTTTGAACAGTAGACTTTTAGTCACTGTTTAAGGAGTAAGTGGAAACACAGTTGTAAAGGAAGGTGGGAATAATTTCATAGCTTCCTGTTGTGTCTCAGTGTGTCTTAGGAAATCAATTAGCTACAGTTCATCGATGGTATGTCTGACAGTGGACCTTCCACGTGGAGTTCTGGGCCTCGGGACAAAGAGGAAGATGAAAGCACAGCAAGTCCTGTGTGCTCCCTAATTCTCCATTCCTCAGCCTGACATGTCAGACGTAACCTTGTTTTTTTCTGACATACGGGGACATCTCTCAAATAATGAAACTGTATATTTACAAAGAACCAAACCTTTAAAAAATTAAGTTGCTTGGTCAAGAAATACATACAGAGTATATGGGCTTGTTCTTTTATTAAAAGTTTATCATTTGATTTGCTGTTTGTCAGTAATTGTTCTTGTCCATAGCAAAATCTTTCCTAAATGTGAGGGACATTGGCCTCTTTGGTTGGAAATGGGGCTCCTTCCAGGAACATTACCAGTTATCTGCTTCATTTAGCTGTAAATGAAATGTAAACAGAACGACTCCACCGTAGCTGATGGAGCTATAAATTTAATCAAAAAAGACAAAATACTTGTCTGGAAATTATAGTGTGTGCCTTCTGTAAATGTCATCTGCATCTTTAAGTTGAGAGGAATATATATTAAAAGGTAAAGCAAACAGTGCAAATGCACATCTTACAGAAATCCATAATTAAACAGAGTTTTCCCGATTAATGCTTTAAGTCACAATTTGTCTTATAAATCCAAAACTCCTTGTGTATCACTCACCATTAATCAATTGATTGACTGGTGAAAAAACAAAATAAGCAATTCTTATGAAATATTTATGTTTTTTTCTTTCCTGGAGAAAATTCTATTTAGTTTGTGATATCATAATCTGTGATCCTGATAGCGATTTGACCCTTTCTAACTCTCAAGTGTGTGTTGTTGGAATAGAAAAGATGGGTTGTGATAGGTAGTGAAATTTATATCACTAGAGGAGTTTGGCTTATAAATGGGTACAGATCACTGGATTACTAAAGAGTTTAAAGGGTCCCTACTGTTTTATTTTACAAATAATTGGAATAAAAAGTAAGAACCAGCCTCTCTTTTGATCAAAATATTCCAAATTTCTTAGTATCTCGGTTGCCCGGGTACTCTCTTTTGCTCTATTTCCCTTAATCTTAGATATCTGTTGTTGTAGAATCATAGAATGTTAGCTCAGTATAGTACTTCGAGAGCATCCCCAGTTGGAAGCTTCTGGAAAGATTTTCAGTCCATTTTGGTCTTCTGTGTTCAAAGCTGAAGGTACTTGGGCCTGACTTTGGTCCAAGAAGCCAAATGCGTTCTTTTCTTCTTTTCCTTTGCGCCTTCCCCCACCGTCCTTATATAAGCTGCACCAAAGGAATTATTGGTCACCTTTCACTCATTTTGCCAGTTGCCGTGACCAGGAGTCAGGGTCATGAACTCCACTGAGACATACGGTAGTTCCCAGGTGTCTCTAATAATCAGTGCTCTGTGTGTGTGATCAACCGAAGCAAATGAATTATCTGCTGGTATAAAGCTGACATCATGGAACTAGTTTTGTTTAATTGAGTTAGTTGTACTCTTTGGTCTAATAAGTTGTGTTGAAAAACTTCCCATGTCTCTGCCTGCGTTTATTAGCTTAAAACTTGGGTCATTTTTACTGTTGGTGCTTAGGATAGGTTTTACTGTGATTTGCAATGGTCTCTGTCACGTCCACTGTGGTTTAGTCCCTACTTTGTACTGTAGTGGGGTAAGTCAGTGGAGACCATGCCCCTTGCTGGAGCATACTACATGAAAGTATCTCGTGTAACTTCATAAATTATTTGTAATTCCGGGCAGTGTTGAAACTTCAAACTTTAGAAACGAATTCCATCCCTACTCCCCTTGAAATTACTTAAAAACCTAACATCTCTCTGCATGATTGCAGAGTCGGCTGTTTGGTTCACCTTTTCTTTTCCCTCTTCTACCGTTGCTTGGCTGCATCATGTAAAGCTGCTTTCTGCCTCAGCATTTGCATCTTCTGAATACAGCAGATCCTTGGCATTTGCAGATTTCCCAACTCATGGGATTAACTATATTCTAGAGGCCCTGATGTTGTTTGTAGTTTTGTAAAGACAGGGATTAGAATTGTATCTACCGTAGGCTGGTAAGCTAGAGCGAGGCCCTCTGCTAATAAAGCCACCTTCCTGACCCTAAAACTTTGCATAGAATTGCTTCTCCATCCACGGAAGGTACTAGCTGCCTCTAGGTAACTTCATCTTTATTCATCCTCAGGCATATATTAAAGGACTAAATGATGGATTACAGAGAAATATATGAATGTGGGGTTTGTGATAGCTTAGAACACTGTTTCTCAACCTTTTAAAAAATGACCGATGCCTGGGAAACGCCCCTAGAAATTCTGACTCATTTGGTCTGGGGTGGGGCCTGAAGATGTGTATTTTTAAAGGGCTCCCCAGGGTTTTTCTCATGTGTAAACAGGGTTAGGAACTGATGGACAAGGAGATACCTCAATCCTTCATAACCCCCAGCTCCAGTTTAAAAGACCTGAATGACTGCCCATCGCTGTTAAGAGAAAGACCCACACTTTGAACGTTCCCTAAGCCAAAGCTTCTCATGATCTCGATTCTACATCCCCTCTCCAGCCTCTTCTGATACCACCCTCATTTTCTCTGTCCTCCTTTCAGCCCCTTGTATGTACCACACTCCTTCCCCCAATGACCTTCGGATGCACTCTTTCCTTTACCTCGAATGCGCTTTTCATTTCTCTTGCTCCATTGAACTCCTAGACATCCCACACATCTTAGCCCAAAGACCATTTTCTCAGGGAGGCTTCTCCTGACATCCCCCATCCCCCGACACACACACACACACACACACCCCTAGGTGAAATCCCACCATCACTCACTCTCACACTTCCTTATAGCACTTATAGTTGCAATTTCACGCTGTTTTCAGTGATTTTTTTTGCCTAGTGCCCATCTCTCCAACAATGCTGTCAGCTCCATGAGGACAGGAGCCATGTCTTCTTTGCTCTAAACCCCTCTTCCCAGCATGATGCTTGCTTAGAGTTGGAATTTCAGACAGACATTGAGTGAATGAACAAAAGGTTTGTGGCAACTATAACTGTCACATTGACTACTCCATCATCAGAATAAAGAAGGATTTTCATTCAGTTAGAACTAAAAGAAGTTTAGCAATTGCTGATTAAATACAGTGCAGAACATTGTTCTAAGCCAGAGGTTCTCACCCTGGGCATAACTGACATTTCGGGTTGGATAATTCTTTTGGGGGAAGGGGTGCTGTGATATGCATCAGAGGAGGTTGAACAGCGTCCCTGACCTCTACCCACTGGATAGCAGTAGAACCCCTGCCCCGAGTTATACCAAACCAAACCAAACCAAACCAAAATGTCTCCAGACACCGCCAAATATCCCCTGGGGTCAAAAATCAACTTCGGCTTTTCTAGGTGACCTAGGGAGAGAGACCAGGGTCAGAAGTTATAATGACGACCTATAGTGATGAGACTCCATCACAATGATCTGTCACTCTTTGAACCACTGGAAAGGAGGAACTTGGTCGTTGCCTAACTCATCATGGACTAATTCCTGGATAAAAAAAAAGATTTGAGAATGTTGAGTTCTGTGAGGAGGGCTTTCTTCTGTGTGCCCCTGGAAATTTAGGGTTTAAGATAAAAAAAATTAAGGGTGGTGGCAATTGATAATGGTGTGGTTTTGTGGGCCACCAGGGTCCTCAGAATAAAGTCTGGGGGCAGTGGTAGGTGCATGAGGTGCCTCCCAGAGCCCTTCCAAATCAGAGTCTCTGTTTTGTGTCTTCTTGGCAATGTCTGGTTCCCCAAAGGTTTTCTACTTAACTTGTGTCTAAACCTGGCCGATCATCAAAATGCTAAGGAGAGCCTTCTAAAAGTAGACATGCCCAGCCCTCTCCTCTGGGGCCTCTGATGAGTCAGGACAGGAATCTGAACTTGTGAGGGGCTCTCTCAGTCAGTGATGGTGATGACCCTCTGCAGCTGGGGACACTCACCTGAGCCACAGGTGAGTGCAGAGCCCTCAGCCAGTCCTTGGGCACCTAACCCAGGTAACCTTGGGGAGTAGTCAGGTGTTGAAGGGTCAGGGTGTAGGTGGGTGGGGCTACCTAAAGGCTGTGGGACGGGCCAGCAGTCCGTAAAAAGGCGAGGTGGTTCTGTGGAACTGGAAGCACATGCTGGCCTCAAGTAGAGAAGGGATGAAGAGAATGTTCAGATCAGGGACGATGCCTGTAGCGCCAGAAAGTTCAAGTCCTTTGTTACCGAAATCCAGCTGAGTTCTTTTGGTTGCCAAGTGAGGTTCTCATTTTGAGTCTCTCTTTCTCGAGGAAATAAATCTCCCAGTATTTTCTTAACATTTTTATTTGGGAGAAAGAGAAGGAAGATGTGAGAAAGATGATCTTGACGTTTTGCTCCAGGCAAAATTTCCATCTACCTTGAAAATGTGAAAAAGTCTAGGAACCACTCACCAAATAACATCTCCTCCATCTGGACCTCCTGGGGCCATGAGGGTGAGTGCAGGGGTGTGTGCAGTGCTCTGGGTGTGTCCAGCTTTGCCCAGGAACTTCAATGTGGTCAAAGACAAGGGAGGGCAGAGTAGGGACGAGAGCTCATGTTCTCAGTGAGCTACCAGCTTCAGGCAGTAAGATTTCCTCGCATATTCCAAGTAGCGCTTATAGACTGTGTAACAAGTTCAGTTTGTAAGAATCTGTTTAAAAGATGTCAACACACACGTCCAAAAAAAAAAAAAAAATTCTTGCAGGGAAAGAGTTAGTCATGTTTCCTATTGCAGACAATTTGGAGGGATGGAGTTTGGATTACAGGACATGAGTGCAATACAAATGTAATTGTTTGGAGGTAATTTGAAGAAAAATGAAGTGTGCTTGTACTGGGAGTTCAAGGATATCAAACAGTCTTTACATGATGGAGTTTTGGGTAAAAGCTCTCTTGGAAATTACAGTCTGAGTTCTGAGCTGTCTGTCTAGGGATTGGGTTCCTCATTTGGGGTGAACTCTCTGCTCTCACCAAGAGGAAAGCAGCTATTCTGAAAATCCTTCACCGTTCAATGATTTCTCTTGCAGTTCTATGTAAATGGACTCTTTATTTCTTGGCACTTAGTTTTACCACAGCACATAATCCTGTGGATGTTGTTTATGTATTGTTGGTTCTTGAGGTTTTTAGCAATGGCAATGCTTAGTTGGGTAGAATTGAGATTGGCTTTAAAAAGATTTCTATATTTCCCCCTTCTGTTAATTCCAGTTTTTGGAATGGCTGACTAAGGTGCAAATTACTGCTTATAGAGGTGGCATTGAACATATGTTTGCATAATATCTAGGAAGTTTAACTTGGAAGGAGCATACTTGGGGAACTCAAAGCAGAACTGTAGAATCTGGATATCTGGGAGTGTGGGCACTTACTGGGTTGTGTAGTGGGTAGAGTTCAGGGCCTGAATCCACCCTGCCCGGATTCCCATCTAGTTCTGTTACTTTTAGCTGTGGAAGATTAATAGCTTCCCCAAATCCATGCCCTTCGCAATGTGTCTTTGCTCCTCCCATTAAGGGACAGAGTCTATTTCCCTATTCCGTAAATCTGGGCTAGCCCTGTGACCTGCTCCAGTGGACAGAATGCAGGGAAAATGATACTGTGTCAATTCCAAGGCTACACCTTAGTTTAAGAGTCCTTACATACTTGTACTTTCACTCAGAACACTATTTCTGCCCTGCGCACTTGGGAACACTGTTTCTGCCCTGTGCACTTGCCAGAGCTAGCCTGCTAGAGCACGACAGACCATGTGGAGGATAACAGAGGCACCTCAGCCAACAGCCAGAAACAGAGATGCCTAGCAGCATGTAGAAACACCAACTTGCAGGCGACGGCAAAAGCAGAAGGATCATAGCCAAGAGGGAAAAAAATGCAAAATTGAGCCAAGCTTGAATTTTCAGGAAGTTTTGGGAATTTTTGTAATTCTGCAATAGCTAACTGACACATTAGTGAAGTCACCATGGGACATGTTGCTTAGTTTTTTGGTTCCTGTTCCCTTGACTGAAGAATGGGTATAGAACTGTTATCTCAGAGCAATGCTTGAAGCTCTCAGCCCAGTGCCTTGTGCAGAATAAGTGGTAACAGGTGTCAGTCATTATTCACACAGAGGATTTACGGTCAGGCTCAGTCTGAGCTTGTTTTGGAATAGCTGTAGAGAGCTTCAGCCTCTGTGTCCCTCTGGGAGGGAGAGGAAATATGAATAGGTAGGTGGAGGTTTTTCAGGGCTTTTTCTACTGGTTCTAGGAAAATGGGAAGAGGGAGAGAGGCAGTTCTTATCTTTGGAGGGAAGTCTGTGCCAGTTCCTGGGGCCCGCGGGGTAGGGAAGGGGATGTTCTGAGGCCAGGCTGTTTGCTCTCTGCAGCCCAGGCTCTGCTTTCACTGAATCCACAGAATCTGAGCTTTGAGCATCAAGTAAAGCAATCATTTATTTTATGGAATTGGATGCTTCAAAATAAAGGAACACCAGATTGGTGTTTCTTCCTATGTTAGTTTGTGGCAATATTGGTGAATCTCACTCTCTCAGGTTTCAGTAGACACAGACATAGAAAAAGATCCGTCCAGACACGACCAGAATATTCCCCAGGCCCGGGAAGTGCGAGGGGTTGAATGGTGAAGGCACAGAGAAGCAAGGTGGGTGTCAGGCAGTGAAGGGCACCTGGGCACCCAAGGACACAGAAATCTAGTGGAGAGCTGCCTCTGACCCCTCTTCCCAGGCCCCTGCTACCAGTCACGACTAATGTCCTTCTAAGATGGAGCTCGGTTTTTCCTGTGCGAGAAAATATACCTCCAGAGATGAGCCCAGGTTACCTGCTTTATTATTTTCCAGTTATGGAGGAACCTGTCTGCACAGTAGGCTCTGTGTTTGGTGCTTTACAGGGACGACAAATATCGGAAGGACGTAGTTTCTATCCTCAGGAAGCTTAAATTCCTCAGGTGGTCTGTCTCTCTATGTCAGAATCACCTGAGAGCTTAAGAGAGCGATGTCTGGGTTCCACCACAGTCTGATAAACCAGAATCTCTGGGGCGGGGCAGGGAACTGGGGCACTGGTATGTTTCAAGTGTTCCCCAGCTTTTCCTAATGTGAAGCAGGGGTTGAGACTTGCTGACTTGAATGGCAGTCACTTTTCACATCTCAAAGAATAAAAAGAGCAGAGTGGTTGCAGGGTTGGTTCATTTATGGCTCAATGATTTCAAGAACTCATGTTATGTTCACATTTCTTCTCTGCCGTTTTTACCCTGTTGGCTTTTTTTTTTTTTTTTTTTTTTTTAAAATTTATTTATTTATTTATGGCTGTGTTGGTGTGTTGGGTCTTCGTTTCTGTGCGAGGGCTTTCTCCAGTTGCGGCAAGTGGGGGCCACTCTTCATCGCGATGCGCGGGCCTCTCACTATCGCGGCCTCTCTTGTTGCAGAGCACAGGCTCCAGACGCGCAGGCTCAGTAATTGTGGCTCACGGGCCTAGTTGCTCCGCGGCATGTGGGATCTTCCCAGACCAGGGCTCGAACCCATGTTCCCTGCATTAGCAGGCAGATTCTCAACCACTGCGCCACCAGGGAAGCCCACCCTGTTGGCTTTTGCCTCAGCTTCATGGTTGCAAGATGGCTGCAGTGGTGCCAAGCATCACTTCCTGATGAGTTGCATCTTGAAACGTAACAGGGATGACTTCTCCACACAGATTTCCTTCTAAGAGTGAATAAAGCCTTTCCCAGAATTCCCCCAGGAGATTTCCCTTTTAACCCCTTGCCCAGAATAGGATCACATGTCCAAGCCTTAACCAACCTCTGGCAAGGCAAGGAAAACCATTGTTATCTGCTGAGATCAATTCGTGGCTCACTCTCCTTGGGCTGGAGAGGCAGTCCCTTACACTGAGCCTGTGGCCAAGCAGGGAGTGAACCACAAACAGTATTGGGACTTTGTCAGGAGGGAATGAGGGGGTAGGAATGGCTGGTGGATAGTATCTGGCAAGAGAGGGTAGGCTGTGCTGTGGTGACAAGTAAACCCCAGCATCCCTGTGGTTTAGCACAACCAAAGTTTCCTTCACAAGCACAGAGTCTGACTCAGGTGAGACAGAGTTCTCTAACTGGTGAGCTGGTACACTGCTCCCATGTTCCTTCATCTTGTGAGGCCCCCATCTCACCACGTGGCCTCCGAGATTTCTGCAACAGGGGAGGGAGTGATAGCAGAGGCATTGATTTTAACTTCCAACCGGAAAGTGACACACTTCACTTCTGCTCATTGTCTGTTGACTGGATCTAGTCAGTGGGTCCTGACCTAACTCTAAGGGTGTCTGGGAAGTGTTGGGGAACACGTGGAGAATTTCATGAGAACTAGCGGTCTTTTCCATAGCAGGCAACTAAATCAGAAATAGAGGTGTAATTCAGAGGAAGAAGAGGGTGCTGGGTCCAAACATGCTTGTTGGTGGTGTGACCAGCTTTTGCTTCCAATCTCTTTGGACTCCCATTTTCTCTGCTGCTGGGATGGAATACCAGTTGCCACTTGCACTGGTGCGTTAGGGAGATTTTTGTTTATATCTTTTTAAAAAAATGTTTATTGGAGTATAGTTGATTTACAATGTTGTGTTAGTTTCTGCTGTACAGCAAAGTGAATCAGTTATACATATACATGTATCCACTCTTTTTTAGATTCTTTTCCCATATAGGTCACCGCAGAGCATTGAGTAGAGTTCCCTGTGCCATACAGTAGGTCCTTATTAGTTATCTATTTCATATATAGTAGTGTGTATATGTCAATCCCAGTCTCCCAGTTTATCTGTCCTCCCCTTCTCTTGGCCTCTCCCTTAGGCAGATTTTCCTGCATGATGGTCTTCAAGTGTGACTTGCTTCAAGTCCAGTAGAAAGAGAAGTCTTCTCTGGTGGCCATAAGCTTGTTTTAACTTTAAAAAAACATTTGTAAAGAGCCTCTGAGCACCTCGGGGGCAGGAAATATGTAAATGTTTGGTGTCATTACCACGCTGTTTGATGGTACCAGAAGCTCCAGTCATTACTCAGCTGTGTGTCTGCATCCTGATGTGGCAAAAAGTGATATTATTTACATTTAGAGAGAAAAATGATGCCCTACAGCCTTGCTCAGCTTCCTCTTGCCTTGGTTCAGTAGCCCTAAAGACTCCTTTCTTAACGCAATGAGTCATTTTCTCCTAAGTCCTTGAATTACTTTCAGAGAGCTGTTATACTGACTCATCTGCTTTTCCAAGAGAAGGTGGGTCATGTTTGTTCACAAATGCAAGAGTGTTTGTACAATTGTGGGGCTCTGAATCGAATGTTGGAGGTCCAAAGCTTTTGATATAAACATCTTATCCTTTAGAGAGACTATAAACTTTCCCAGAGCAAAAAAGGTCTGACTTATCCTTTCCATAGTACCTAGCATGGTCCTGGGGTTACAACAGGAGCTCTGTAAATCCAATTTGATAGGGAATAGATGGCCTGTTTTATCTCTAGGGCTGGAATGTGCTCGATTCTTAGAAGATTTTTGGGTGATGTACAAAAAAGGTCAATTTTACTTTGTCAGTGTGGGTTATCTATTTCATGGTCTCTTCTAGGCAAAGTATTTATCTCAGAATGGAATCTTTCCCCTAGGCTGACACTACAAAATAGCAGTTTACAGATGCCTAGAAAATACTAAGTACTTTAAAACAGTGTTGCATCATTTAGCTGCAGGTCATGAATCTGGTGATAATCAACCATCAAAATGCAGCTAAGACACAGGAAGTAAGCAACAGAAGCCCTTTGGAGCAGATGGAAGGCATAAGAAAACTCTTGTGTTAAATTTCCTCATATCAGAATTCCTAGATTTTACTTACAGTTCAGCGACCCCTGTTGAACCCAGAGTTCTGAAAAAAATGATCCTCTGGTCTCATTGAATGTTATAGCAACAGTCAGTACAGTTAAAGAAATTATGCTTTCCATGCAATGGAATGAAGTCATTTAGAATGATAATATAGCTCTGTCTTGATTGACACAGAAGTATGCTCACTGTCATTGAGAAACAAGGCCGTTTACAGTTTATGTAGAGTTGCCCCTTGCTTAAAGAGACAGCGGGTGTGTGCTGGGCACTTACGGCAGCAGTGGATTGGATAGAACTGGCCCCTGCCCTCATGGAGCTTACAGTCTGGTGGGAGAAAGGGAAGAACCAGCAGTAACTGCATTATGACAGGGTGAACAGTCCTGTGATTGGTGCTTTGAGAGTACAAGGCAGACCAACCACCCCAGCCCTGTGGAGTCAGGGAGGGCTTCCTGGAGGAAATTATATGCAATAATTATTATATTATATTGTGTTGCAGTGTGCTTTGCTGTATTTTATTGCATGGTATCACATAATCAATGACATAATTAATAATTAATTATTGTCAGTAATAATGTCTAATCTAGGACCAGGGAAGGAGGTTGAAGGCAGGGGTTTGGAGGGATGAGAAAACTCTTTCGGACAAGGGGTATCCATGTAGGAAGGCTTGAGAGAGGCCTTGATTGGAGGAACTGAATAAAACTCAGCTTGGCTTGCAGTTTTAAAAAAAATAGCACTGGTACTTTTGGGTGTTGAAATTTCGAGTTTTATTTACTTTCTTCTTTAGGAATATCTATTTTGTGAATATACATATAATGAACATATTTTATTGTCCAATGGGAAAAGTTCTATAAATTTATCTTTGCTTAAAAAAAAAAGACATGTTTGCTGTCTAGAATATTTACTTAGGTGGCTTAGAGCTTTTGTTCTGAAAATGGCATGTAAATCTTACCAAAGTTCCATGAATTGAGCATAATAAGGAAATTGTGAAATTATCCAAGGCTTTATTTAGATTGCCAGGGGAAGTTGATTCTCTGTATTGTGTGTTATTTTGGATCGGCCATAGGAATGCTCCATTTTACTATCAAGAAGGACCCTGCAAAGGACCGACTGCGTAGATTCACTCTGCCTTTTCCCTTTCATGAAAATACAAGATCTGAATTGTTCTTCAGAGAACTTTTTTTATCCCCTTGGTGGAAGCAGATGGGTTTTAGAAATTCATGGGAGGCCTCTGGATCCCAAACCCTTAAGGAAGAAATGTTGCTAAATATTCTTTTAATTTCTTCCTAACAGTGGGGACAACTCCAGGCCCTCAGTCAGTATAGACTGGCCGGGCTGCTCATATCCTGCCCAAATAATGACAAGGGTGGGGAGTGGGGCGAGCTGAGGAATTGGATGGAGAGTGCCCTTGTGTGTCCTGTAGCCTCAGTAGGCATCTCTGGACTCATCCCAAAGAACCAGGCAAGAAGGAGAATGTTATCTGGGGACTATTGTCTCTACATCTCATGTGTGAGCACAACTCACTTGAATCAATTTTTCCTGCCTTCTTGCTCTGTGATATATTCTAGGAGTCACTGAAAATGAGCAAATGCAATATGGTGCGATTGAATGCTAAAACTGGGGAATAATAAGGTGCGATGAGAATATCCAAGAGGGAAACCAAGTCCAGACCAGTGGTGGTCATGGAAGGTGCTTGGGGGGGCAGATGCTTAGGATGAGGCATGAAAATAAGGAAGAGTTAGTCAGGGAAAGGGGGATACAGAAAGGCTGGTGGTGATTAGGTAGGATCTAGCATGTTCTACAAGACGGGGTGTGCTAAGCAGAAGATGAGTGAGATACACAGGGGCCAGCTCCTGAAGCACCCTTTATACTATGGTCATGAATTGAGATTTTTCCCAAGGCCAGTGGGGGACTGGAAAAGTCACAATCAGACTTGCATTTTAGAATGTCCATTCTTATTGCAGGAGGACAAGAAACTGGAGGAGACAGAGAGGCTGGTAACAGATTGGGAGAGTGAGGAGGTGGCCCAGCCTTGGAGATGCAGGCTCAAGTCATTCTAAGAAAAGAAAGAGTCAACCTTAATTTACTTGCTCTTTTCTCTTAAGGAATTGCAGTTAAACAGACCAGATTTAAGAGTGAGTGGTTCAGAAAAATGTAGACAGGACTTTTTAAATTTTTGTTTGTTATATTTGTTTGTTTTATTTTTTAGATTCCACGTACAAGTGAAATCATACAGTAATTGTTTTTCTTTGTCTGAATGATTTCACTAAGCATAAGACCCTGCAGGTCCATCCATGTTGTGGCAAATGGCAAAATTTCATTCTTTTTCATGGCTGAGTAATATTCCATTGTATATATATACCCCATCTTTTTATCCATTCATCTGCTCATGGACACTTAGCTTGTTTCCATATCTTGGCTATTGTAAATAGTGTTGCTATGAACATTGGAATGCATATATCTCTTCGAATTAGTGTTTTTGTTTTCTTCAGGTAAATACCCAGGAGTAGAATTGCTGGATCGTATGGTAGTTCTCTTTTTAATTTTTTAAGGAACCCATACTGTTTTCCATAGTGGCTGCACCAGTTTACATTCCTGCCAGAAGTGTACGAGGGTTCCTCAAAGTGCTTTTTTTAGACACCACAGGTTACCTGGTGATGGTTGAGCAGCTCTATGGCTGCGGCTGGTAGTGGATGCAAGAGAATTGTGACATTTATGTACACAAAACTGGCACACAACAGCTGCTGAGTTCCCATTACCCCTGCTCCTATAAGGCAGTGGTTCCTCTGGGGCTGTGGAGTGACTGCAGTGGCCTCTGGAATCCATTTATGCCTCAAGCATTGTCTCTAGGCTGAGTAAACAAACGTTTACTATGCAGATGTGAATCTTCAAATTCACGTGATAAACACAATATGAATTCATTTGTAAGTGGGATGAATTCAGAGTAGTTTTCTTTGTGGATTTTCACCATCCAACAAAGCTACAAGGCAAATTACTATTAGGTGGGGCTCTGAGAATTATTTTGTCATTAAAAATGTCCTCATACTTAAAGGTTGAGAACCACTCAACCTTTTGGAGGGAAGCATGAAATGTAGCCTCAGACCCCACCTATCACCGGGCCCTGATTGATTACTGGGTACAGGTTTGGATACAACCCAAACAGGTGTTTTTAAGTGGACTTCCATGAAGAACAGGGGGTGGATTTAACTGAAGTCCTCATGTCTTCTTCCTTTGATTCCTCCTGCTTCTCCGTTTCTTATTTAACACTGGCATCTCTTCTCCTTGCAAACTGCAGTCCTTACAGATCGCATATGTGACCTCACCTAAATAGGACTTCAGCTCGGGCTGCAGACACCTGGATGCAGTTTCACAGCATGCCCGTGAAATCTCCTGATTTGATTTGATGGTGATATTAACAACCATAACTAACACAAAAACACTGTGAATAACAAGAAGCTTGACATTTATGGAGCCTTTGAAAATGAGCCTTGCCAAGCCTGGCCGGTCCATTCTGCAGGGGCTGAACAAGCAGAGTAAGCGCAGGTGTCCATGTGCAGGGAAGCAAGACAGGTGGGGAGGAGGAAGCGGATACAGCCCTGTCTTGGAGCAAAACTGCAGGACTCCGCATACCCCGAGGCATGCCTCTCCATAGTGACCGTTAGAGTCACCCTGGGGAGTTTTAAAATACAGGTGTCCAGGTCCCAGCTAGGCTGGACCCAATCAGAATCTTTGGAGTGGGGAGTGAGCATCTGAATTTTTTAAAACTCCTAGTGTAGTCTCCTTAATGGACGTGAATGTCCCCAGAGGGCTTGTTCAAACACCGGAGGAGGGGCCCAGAGTATCTGATTCAGTAGGTCTGGGTGGTGCCTGAGAATATGCATTTCTAGAAAGTTCTCGGGCGATGCTGTTGCTGCTGCTGTTCCGGAGACCACACTTTGAGATCCACTGCTCTACGCTCTCAGGATACCGGTGCCAGGTGCATCTGCGCCTCTAACCTTATTCTGTGAGGGCCTCAAGTCTTTCCTTCCACCGTGTCTGGAAGAACTTTGAAGACAAATCAGATTAGTTGTATGTTTTCCTGGGAGAGCCTTAGCTCCAGAAACAGTTTTAGAAAGTCACAAATGGTTTGGTCTACAGTCCTTCATTGCTTAGTTAGGGGCCATGACAAGACTGTCATAATTCTTTTCCTATGTGAACTCCACTGCATAAGTGTATCTTACAGTGCTTGTGTGGGCAAGTACAAACGTAGCTACAACATTGGGCGGGTGGTCACTTGACTGTGGGCGTTTCTAAACTTTCAGCCCTCACCTGTGTGCCGGCTGGGTTTAAGGGATGGGGTTATGGGACTGTTGACTTAGTGTCAGAACTGCCATGGTGCATATTGCTTAATATAGCTGGATGAGTCAGGCTGGGACCAGGCAAGACCACGCCCCTGAGTGGGGACAGGCACTCGAGGCAGTATCTAGAAGAAATGTCAGTAAATAAGGGGTGGCTGGGATTTCCCTGGTGGTCTAGTGGTTAAGAATCCGCCTTCCAATGCAGGGGACGCGGGTTCGATCCCCGGTCTGGGAACTAAGATCCCACGTGCCGCGGGGCAACTGAGCCCACGCGCCCTAGAGCCCACGAGTCCCAACTAGAGAGAAGCCCACGCATCCCAACGAAGATCCCGAGCGCTGCAACAGATGATCCCGCGTGCTGCAACTAAGACCCGATGCAGCCAAATAAATAAATAAATATTAAAAAAAAAGAAGTGGCTTCTCTGATAGTTAGCACCAGGCGGGCCATGCTGGAGTGTTGGGGTGGAGCAGGGCAGTGGGGAATTCAGGGGCAGGTGATGCTTGGAGACCGAGGCAGATGGTACCAGTAAGGGTATTAGTCCTCTGTGATTGGGCTGAGACGCCTATCAGGGTCTGAGAGAGGACAGATGAGAATAAGGTTGAGCTTCAGTCCTCTGGGGATGGAGGTCCGAGTCCGGAATTGAAGCATGGAGAAAGAGGCAAGGTTCTATGAATGAGGCACTGAGTTTTAGGAACAAGACAGAGACCAGTTACTCAAATTGGGTTCAAAGTTAGGGCCAGAACACCCAGGAAGTGGGTAAATGTGATGCCGGAGTCGCCCAAGTGCCTCCTGCCTGAAAACAGGCTTGTGCCAAGAGAACAGGCAAGGTGGAGCCTTAAGACAGGGGCTAGCTGGCCTCTGCTCTGGAGAGAGGTATTTTATACAGGTTTGATCTCAGCAAGGTCTGATACATTGGGGTAAACCTGCCCACAGTGTGAACCTTATATGCATTTCTCTTACCTAAACATCAGTGGAGCTGCGTTAAAATGGTTGCGTGAAACATCATGCCACTGCCTGAATATTCTTCAGTGGCTCATGCTAGAACCTGCTTGCCCAGGTGGCCAGTATATACTTCCAATCTCGTGTCCTATCATGAGGGAGATGTGCCCTGTGCAGAGGGAGTGGATTATAGTAACTTCCTGAGGATCTTCACATAGAGATGGGCTTAGTAGGTTAGAGTAGCTATTCCATTTTGTTTACATAAAAGATTTCCCCAAGTTTCTTCCTCTAGAAACAGACTTTGCCCTTCTGGCTAGAGGATGATCCCGTGAGAGAGGCATGGCTAATTGTAATCAACAATGACACCTCTAAGGGGTGGGCAGATAATCATTGCAGGATCAACCAGAGTTCTTCTCTGTGGTTGATATATGAACACAGAGAAGAAGTTTCTCTCCCCTTCTGCTGGGTTTGCTAAGTTGAATTTGCTGGCAGCCATGTTCCCAACGTATAGAAATGGCGACACGTAAGGCAATGCAGAAATGAACATGGATAAGAAAAAGATACACACACCCAGTACGTACCGAATAGTGATGAACATCTGGCTCTGGTTCGTGCATCTTGTTCTTCAATTTTTTGAACGGTTTTCCCGATGGTGAAGGCTAATAAATTCACCCTTCTATTTGATTAAGTTTGATTAATAACAGATCCCTAATTAATACAGTGTGTGGATGGGGAATCTCAGAGGGTAGAGAAGGAGCCCAGAGGACTAAACGTGAAGATTAGTAAAAGCTGCCAGTGAGGTCTCCTGGAAGGGTGGACCAGTGAGAAGGCACCCCCTGGAGGATGATGAATTGGAAACCTAGAGAACAGAATCCTGGCCCTGCTCTGTCTCCGGCTGGTTATATGAACTTCAATTTCTTTATCTTTAAAATGAGTGAGTCGAGGAGCTAGATTTTTATCAAGGTCCTTTCCAGGTCTAGCTAGTAAACTGCTTACCCTCCTTTTCTTTAAGGGATGGAGAGTGGTGCTTGCTCCCCTTTACATTATGAGCTGAAATCTGGGCTCCAGCCCTTCCTTTCCTTGCCTCTGCCTCTCACATCTGCCTTCTCCAGTTCCTCTTTACTCTGCTGCTGACACTGCATCGAAACAGCCCAGCTGCTGTCACATCGAAACCCTGCCGTGAGGCTCCATCAGCTTCAGAGAGTAGCTCCTGTGTCCTATCCTTACGTCAAAGGCTCTCCAGTTCTAGACTCAGCAGCCCTCTTTCCAGTCTCATGGAATTACAAAGCTGCAGAGACTCTAGAAATCAGTTAGTCTAACTCCTTTACTCTGATGGAAAACTGAGACTCAGGTTGTGACTTCCACAAGCGCAGGATCCGGCTCCACCATCATCCCATCCTCGGCATGTGCCCCAAGCTGCCAGCTTCGGAGAGCTCACCTTGCCCTAGTGGGTCACGGCCACTCATCTCTGGGCCTTTGCTCCCACCATCCCCTTGCCCAGCACACCCTCTTTTCACATTCAAGCTCTTGGAAATACTGTGGCTTCCCAAGGCTCATCTTCAGAACCACCTTCTATGTCCCAGGCTCCCTCAGCCAGGAAGAACTGCCCTCTCCTTGGTACTCTCCTAGTGCTCTGTGCCACTCCAGGAATCTTTACTTCTTGTTTCTTTGGGTTTTAGGTTTGTTTCTTTTTCTTTAACACAGGGAGCTTGCTTGAGAAAAGAGGTCTTGTGTCCGCCATGTCTGAAACCTTCTGTGTGTCCAGCACAGGACACCCACTCAAGAAAGAATGGCGGGGTAGAATCTGTAAGATTTGGTGAGGGTGTTCACGAGAGGGTCCCTATCAAAGTGCCCCGATCCTGATACCGAATGCATCTCCCCTGGGAGTCCTCTCTGAAGCACCGGGTGGTTGGAATGAACTCTCGTAAGGATGCTAATATTTTTGGCTCATTTAGCCTTGTCCAGGGCAATAACACGTTTGAAACCCATCAAACCTTGGAAAGTACAGTGTGTTGAAATGAGGTGATTTAATTAGCCTTTACAGGCTAACGAAATACATTCTGGTGACACATAGTTTTATCTTTTGGGGAGGCGGCTGGGGGAGGGTATGGAGTGGGGTGAGGGATGATTCGTGCCAGCAGCCTTAGATGCTTATAAGGTCATATTATACATATCAGAACAGGGAACAGGGACAACACCGCACATATTTTCACTGGGTCTTTTCCTCCACCCGAACCAGGACTGTGCTCTAAGCAGTTATATTTACCTTGAAATTAGGCCATAAGATAAGAGACTGCGGAAACCAGAGGCTCGATTTCCCTGAAATGCAGTGGGGCTGCACTCTTTGTGTTTGGGGCTTGCGGCGGGTGGGCGCAGCAGGCACATGCCTTGGCCACCAGGGCCATGCTGAGGGCTCCCTGACAGACCGCCTACACTCCCAGTATGTCTAGACTTCTGCACTTCGAGGCTGGCCTTTTGAGCATGTCCTGTCACTGCAAAAGGGAACATGAGTGAGACAGACAGTTTCCCGTCTACTGCATGCATCTTCATTACTAAGATGAAAGCTGGGTGCCCCGGTGTGAGAGCACACGTTCACGTCCCTCCCATCCATCACCCTTGCCTCCTGCCACAAAGCCTACCCTACATCCTAATCCAGCTACCTGCTCCCCGGGGAATCGGTTTGCAGGGTGGGGGACAATCTCTGCTTTTGCTTTCCATGTTGGGGCTCCCGAGGGTTGTCGTGTTGGAAGGTGAAGTGGAGACGGCCGAGAGAGACAAGCAGCGAGGTGAAGTGAGATGAATTACTTTGTCTGGAGGTCCGAGCCCTGCGGTGGGGAGAGGAATGGAGAGCCAGGCGACAGCCAGGCCAGAGGCCAGAGGCTATCAGTTTGGAAGCCGGGGCAGGTTATTTCTCACTTTGTAAAGCCAATGGCCAGGCTGAGAGCTTTAAGATGTGATTGTTCCTGTTTTCCATCATTAAACAATGTACCACAGAGAAATTTCCATTTAAAATAAAATTAGCCAGGGCATAAACCTATTTTGGTCCTGCCAATGCTCCCTGCTTAGTGATGGTCAAAGAAATTCCACAAGGTCCCTTTGAGGTTGGAAGGTTGGATGAGATGGAAAAAGAAGTTTTTTATTTCTTTTTTTCAAACAAGTAGTTTGACTTTCTTAATTATTCTAGGTCTGCTTCACTAAGGCACCTCCTCACCTGCTTTATTTCCTTTTATGGCACAAACCTACTCCAAGTCACTGCTCAGACGGGAACCCAGAAAACTGAAAGTTGTAAATAATTATGTGGGAGCCCAGTCTGCCTCCAAGAATATGGGGTGTGTGTAATCTTGGCATTGGGCATGAATGGGGCAGCAGGAGCAGTTTCTTTCCATAACAGATGAGGTGAAAGGGTTTAGTTAGAGCAAGAGGGATTCACGTAAGACATTTGTAATTCAAACTTACAAATCATCTCATTTTACAAAATAGGTGTCCTAAAAATCCAATTAGAAACTCAAGGAACTGCAGATTAGCTAATCCAATCTTTTCCGTAAGATTTATAACAAAAAGAGGCAGTCTTGTGTCACACTTGTCTCCACCTCTGACCCTCATTCCAGAGGCAATGACCATTGGTACTTTACCGGTTACATTCCTCCACAAAAACTTTCATATTTCTAAGTACCAGGCATATATACTGTTATTTTTTATTTTTCAATGTCAGGTATTAGCCATTGATTTCCTTGTATTGAAGATAATGATATACTTTCTTATCATGACATCTTCTCTCTACTCTGCCTCTCAGTGGTTAAAATTTTTTGTTAATTCGACATCCAGTGTTTATTGTGAATATATGTAGTCCCAACTGAGAAGACATACACACACATACATGTGTACAGACTCCGTCATTCTGGAATCTCCCTCCTTCACCATTTTAGTGGTTCCCTTTGCCTGTTTTCCATACCGGAGCCCCCATTTCCCAGCTCCTCTATCTCCCATTTGTTATTTATTTTTATTTTTTGTCTGGGTGAGGATTGTTCTCCTGTAGCTTCCTGAGAAAGGGTGCATGGTAAATATACCTTTGAAAACATGGGTGACTGAAGATGTTATTCTGTCTTCACATGTGATCAGTAGTGTGACTTGGTACAGAATTCTGGGTAGTAAATCATTTCCTTCAGGATTTTGAAGACTTTTCCTTTTACCTTGTTATCCCCTTCATTGTCACCATTGAGGAATGTGATTCCATTCTGACTCTCAGTCCTGTGACCGACCTGCTTTTTGCCTTTGTAAGTGTGTAGTATCCACACTCTGTCCACAATGTTGTGAACCGTCATGATGATGGTCTTGGTGTGATTCATTTTTTCTTTCTTTGAACTGTACTTGGTGGGCCTTTTAAATCTGGAACTCAAACCTCTGGTTCTGAAACATTTCTTTAATTAATTTTTTGGTAATTTCCTCTCTTCCTGTCTTCCTGCTTTCTCTTTCTGGAATTCCTGTTAGTTGGTTTTCCTGGATCTATGCTAATTGTCTTATCTTTTCTCCTCCCCTCTTATTTCCCACCTTTTTTGGACTTACTTTGTGGGAGATTTCCTTAACCTCATTTTCCAGACCTTCATTGAATTTTTCACTTCTGCTATCATATTTTTAAATGTTCAATATATTTTTCATATCTGCATGTTCCTTTTTAAAAGATAACATCATGTTCTTCTTTCATGGTTGCAATATCTTTTCCTATCACTCTGAGAATATTAACTACAGCTTCCGTAGTTAAGTAGTTAAGTAGAGCATACTCTATTTCCTCGGAGTTTCTTTTTCTGTTTATTATTTTGATTCCTACCTTTCCTACTAGACACTTTTCTCAAATGTTTGAGGATCCTTGGCTCTCTGCTCAGCTTTTTTGGTCCTTAATTGGAGCAGATAAGAATGTTTGGCAGCTAGGTACAGTGGTGGGCTCCACCTTGGGTGACTGGGGAGCTCTGTTTCAATGGGGAACGTCCAACTGTTTCAATATCCATAGGTCATTTCTCTTGGGCTTTTGACTTTTCCCAGAGGAAAATTTTTCCGATTTTCTGTCTGGAGGGTATAAACCTGCCTGAGCCTGTGTAGAGTAAATTGGGAAAGAGGGACCCGAGACTGTCACTGTGTTCTTTTTATTTGTGAGCTCTCTTCCTGGCTTTTTTTTTGAATTTTATTAATTTTTTTATACAGCAGGTTCTTATTAGTTATCCATTTTATACATATTAGTGTATACATGTCAATCCCAATCTCCCAGTTCATCACACCACCACCACCCCCTGCCACTTTCCCCCCTTGGTGTCCATATGTTTGTTCTCTGCACCTGTGTCTCAATTTCTGCCCTGCAAACCAGTTCATCTGTACCGTTTTTCTAGGTTCCACATATGTGCGTTAACATACGATATTTGTTTTTCTCTTTCTGACTTACTTCACTCTGTATGACAGTCTCAAGATCCATCCACGTCTCTACAAATGACCCAATTTCATTCCTTTTTATGGCTGAGTAATATTCCATTGTATATATGTACCACAACTTCTTTATCCATTCATCTGTCGATGGACATTTAGGTTGCTTCCGTGTCCTGGCTAGTGTAAATAGTGCTGCAATGAACGTTGTGGTACATGACTCTTTTTGAATTACGGTTTTCTCAGGGTATATGCCCAGTAGTGGGATTGCTGGGTCATATAGTAGTTCTATGTTTAGTTTTTTAAGGAACCTCCATACTGTTCTCCATAGTGGCTGTATCAATTTACATTCCCACCAACAGTACAAGAGGGTTCCCTTTTCTCCACACCCTCTCCAGCGTTTGTTGTTTGTAGATTTTCTGATGATGCCCATTCTAACTGGAGTGAGGTGATACCTCCTTGTAGTTTTGATTTGCATTTCTCTAATAATTAGTGATGTTGAGCAGCTTTTCACGTGCTTCATGGCCATCTGTATGTCTTCTTTGGAGAAATGTCTATTTAGGTCTTCTGCCCATTTTTGGATTGGGCTGTTTATTTTTTTTAATATTGAGCTGCATGAGCTGTTTATATATTTGGAGATTAATCCTTTGTCCATTGATTCGCTTGCAAATGTTTTCTCCCATTCTGAGGGTTGTCTTTTCGTCTTGTTTGTAGTTTCCTTTGCTGTGCAAAAAATTTTAGGTTTCATTAGGTCCCATTTGTTTATTTTTGTTTTTATTTCCATTACTCTAGAAGGTGGATCAAAAAAGATCTTGCTGTGATTTATGTCAAAGAGCATTCTTCCTATGTTTTCCTCTAAGAGTTTTATAGTGCCTGGTCTTACATTTAGGTCTCTAATCCATTTTGAGTTTATTTTTGTGTATGGTGTTAGGGAGTGTTCTGATTTCATTGTTTTACATGTAGCTGTCCAGTTCTCCCAGCACCACTTATTGAAAAGACTGTCTTTTCTCCACTGTATAGCCTTGCCTCCTTTGTCATACATTAGTTAACCATAGGTGTGGGGGTTTACCTCTGGGCTTTCTATCCTGTTCCACTGATCTATATTTCTGTTTTTTGTGTCAGTACCATACTGTCTTGATTACTGTAGCTTTGTAGTATAGTCCGAAGTCCAAGAGCCTGATTCCTCCAGCTCTGTTTTTTTCCCTCAAGACCGCTTTGGCTATTCAGGGTCTTTTGTGTCTCCATACAAATTTTAAGATTTTTTTGTTCTAGTTCTGTAAAAAATGCCATTGGTAATTTGATAGGGATTGCATTGAATCTGTAGATTGCTTTGGGCAGTATAGTCAGTTTACAATATTTATTCTTCCAATCCAAGAACATGGTATATCTCTCTATCTGTTGGTATCATCTTTAGTTTCTTTCATCAGTGTCTTACAGTTTTCTGCATACAGGTCTTTTGTCCCACTAGGTAGGTTTATTCCTAGGTATTTTATTCTTTTTGTTGCAATAGTAAATGGGAGTGTTTCCTTGATTTGTCTTTCAGATTTTTCATCATTAGTGTATAGGAATGCAAGAGATTTCTGTGCATTAATTTTGTATCCTGCAACTTTACCAAATTCATTGATTAGCTCTAGCAGTTTTCTGGTGGCATCTTTAGGATCCTCTATGTATAGTATCATGTCATCTGCAAACAGTGACAGTTTTACTTCTTCTTTTCCAATTTGTATTCCTTTTATTTCTTTCTCTTCTTTGATTGCCATGGCTAGGACTTCCAAAAATATGTCGAATAATAGTGGTGAGAATGGACATCCTTGTCTTGTTCCTGATCTTAGAGGAAATGCCTTCAGTTTTTCCCCATTGCGAATGATGTTGGCTGTGGGTTTGTCATATATGGCCTTTATTATGTTGAGGTAGGTTCCCTCTATGCCCACTTTCTGGAGAGTTTTTATCGTAAATGGGTGTTGAATTTTGTCAAAAGCTTTTTCTGCATCTATTGAGATGATCATATGGTTTTTATTCTTCAATTTGTTACTATGGTGTATCACATTGATTGATTTGCATATATTGAAGGATCCTTGCATCCCTGGGATAAATCCCACTTGATCATGGTGTATGATCCTTTCAATGTGTTGTTGGATTCTGTTTGCTAGTATTTTGTTGAGGATTTTTGCATCTATATTCATCAGTGATGTTGGTCTGTAATTTTCTTTTTTTGTAGTATCTTTGTCTGGTTTTGGTATCAGAGTGATTGTGGTCTCGTAGAATGAGTTTGGGAGTCTTCCTTCCTCTGCAACTTTTTGGAAGAGTTTGAGAAGGATGGGTGTGGGCTCTTCTCTAAATGTTTGATAGAATTCACCCGTGAAGCCATCTGGTCCTGGACTTTTGTTTGTTGGAAGATTTTAATTACAGTTTCAATTTCATTACTTGTGATTGGTCTGTTCATATTTTCTATTTCTTCCTGGTTCAGTCTTGGAAGGTTATACCTTTCTAAGAATTTGTCCATTTCTTCCAGGTTGTCCATTTTATTGGCATAGTGTTTCTTGTAGTAGTCTCTTAGGATGCTTTGTATTTCTGCACTGTCTGTTGTAATTTCTCCTTTTTCATTTCCAATTTTATTGATTTGAGACCTCTCCCTCTCTTCCTTGATGAGTCTGGCTAATGGTTTCTCAATTTTGTTTATCTTCTCAAAGAACCAGCTTTTAGTTTTATTGATCTTTGCTATTGTTTTCTTTGTTTCTATTTCATTTATTTCTGCTCTGATCTTTATGATTTCTTTCCTTCTGCTAACTTTGGGTTTTGTTTGTTCTTCTTTCTCTAGTTCTTTTAGGTGTAAGGTTAGGTTGTTTGTTTGAGATGTTTGTTGTTTCTTGAAGTAGGATTGTATTGCTATAAACTTCCCTCTTAGAACTGCTTTTGCTGCATCCCATAGGTTTTGGATCATTGTGTTTGCATTGTCATTTGTCTCTAAGTATTTTTTGATTTCCTCTCTGATTTCTTCAGTGATCTCTTGGTTATTTAGTAATGTATTGTTTAGCCTCCATGTGTTTCTGTTTTTTACGTTTTTTTCCCTGGAATTGATTTCTAATCTCATAGCGTTGTGGTCAGAAAAGATGCTTGATATGATTTCAGTTTTCTTAAATTTACTGAGCCTTGATTTGTGACCCAGGATGTGATCTATCCTGGAGAATGTTCCATGCTCACTTGAGAAGAAAGTGTAATCTGCTGTTTTTGGATGGAATGTCCTATAAATATCAGTTAAATCTATCTGGTCTATTGTGTCATTTAAAGCTTGTGTTTCCTTCTTAATTTTCTGTTTGGATGATCTGTCCATTGGTGTAAGTGAGGTGTTAAAGTCCCCCACTATTATTGTGTTACTGTCGATTTCCTCTTTTACAGCTGTTAGCAGTTGCCTTATGTATTGAGGTGCTCCTATGTTGGGTGCATATATATTTATAATTGTTATATCTTCTTCTTGGATTGATCCCTTGATCATTCTGTAGTGTCCTTCCTTGTCTCTTGTAACATTCTTTGTTTTAAAGTCTATTTTATCTGATATGAGTACTGCTACTCCAGCTTTCTTTTGATTTCCATTTGCATGGAACATCTTTTTCCATCCCCTCACTTTCAGTCTGTATGTGTCCCTAGGTCTGAAGTGGGTCTCTTGTAGACAACATATATATGGGTCTTCTTTTTGTATCCATTCAGCAAGCCTGTGTCTTTTGGTTGGAGCATTTAATCCATTCACATTTAAGGTAATTATCAATATGTATGTTCCTATTACCATTTTCTTAATTGTTTGGAGTTTGTTTTTGTAAGTCCTTTTCTTCTCTTGTGTTTCCCACTTAGAGAAATTCCTTTAGCATTTGTTGTAAAGCTGATTTGGTGGTGCTGAATTCTCTTAGCTTTTGCTTGTCTGTAAAGCTTTTGATTTCTCCATTGAATCTGAGTGAGATCCTTGCTGGGTAGAGTAATCTTGGTTGCAGATTCTTCCCTTTCATCACTTTAAATATGTCATGCCACTCCCTTCTGGCTTGTAGAGTTTCTGCTGAGAAATCAGCTGTTAACCTTATGGGAGTTCCCTTGTATGTTATTTGTCGTTTTTCCCTTGCTGCTTTCAGTAATTTTTCTTTGTCTTTAATTTTTGCCAATTTGATTACTATGTGTCTCGGGTGTCTCTCCTTCGGTTTATCCTGTATGGGACTCTCTGTGTTTCCTGGACTTGGGTGGCTATTTCCTTTCCCATGTTAGGGAAGTTTTTGACTATAATCCCTTCCAATATTTTCTCGCATCCTTTCTCTCTCTCTTCTCCTTCTGGAACCCCTATAATGCGAATGTTGTTGCGTTTAATGTTGTCCCAGAGGTCTCTTAGGCTGTCTTCATTTCTTTTCATTCTTTTTTCTTTATTCTCTTCCGCAGTAGTGAATTCCACCATTCTGTCTTCCAGGTCACTTCTCTGTTCTTCTGCCTCAGTTATTCTGCTATTGATTCCTTCTAGTGTATTTTTCATTTCAGTTATTGTATTGTTCATCTCTGTTTATTTTTTCTTTAATTCTTCTAGGTCTTTGTTAAACATTTCTTGCATCTTCTCGATCTTTGCCTCCATTCTTTTTCTGAGGTCGTGGATCATCTTCACTATCAGTATTTTGAATTCTTTTTCTGGAAGGTCGCCTATCTCCACTTCATTTAATTGTTTTTCTGGGGTTTTATCTTGTTCCTTCATCTGGTACATAGCCCTCTGCCTTTTCATCTTGTCTATCTTTCTGTGAATGTGGTTTTTGTTCCACTGGCTGCAGGATTGTAGTTCTTCTTGCTTCTGTTGTCTGCCCTCTGGTGGATTCTGTCAGTATGTTTTTTGTGGACTTTTGCACAGGACCTCTGCTTTCAGCATTGTACTCTCAGCCACAGAGGTGCCTGGAGGCCCTGAGTTCAGAGTCCCTTTGGTTCTAACCATTGAACTCTGCAGTTTTCTGCTGGAGTAGAATAGGGGTATGTGCTTGCCAGCATGGTCTAGAGTGGGATGGAGATTTGTGACTCTAATTATTCCTTAGACCTTCAGCCTATCCAGCTCCATCCATATCTTTGTGTTCAGAGGCACTTTGTGCCTCCAATAGCTGAAGCTTCCTGATATTCTACAGAATAAACAGGCTTAATTTTTGGTCTCTCCCACTTCTAGCTTAGCTTTCAGGGTTTTTGTTTGTTTGGTTTTTGTTGCCCATAAGTTTATTAACATAATTCCTTTTTCCTTTTATTAATTTTGTTGCTATCATCTTCTCTACCTTCTTTGTCTTATTGGATTATTGAAAAAATTCATTTACTGAAATGATAGAGAATTTTTCTTTAAGAAAGCAAAGGAAAATATGGTGTTTGATCTGTCATGTTTAACAGAAGGCTCCCCTCTTCATTTTATAACTGAGAAAGCAGCCCCTGAGAGAGTAAAACATTTGCCTAAGGTCATTTACACATTTAGAGGAAGAGTTCTCATTGCAAATCTTTCAACTTAATCCAAGTCTATTTAAATTTATCTCCTATGTTCCTGAGAAATTTTTCCTAAGTCATACTGAAACTATGCGATTCCTGTTTTAAAGGCATTAATGGAAGTATCACCAGCAGTGTCACCAACAAAACATTTCTTGATTTCATTTATTTAAAAAGCTTTTATCGAGCACCTATGATGGGCCAATAAAATGACACATAGTCTAATATATGGACTCAAACAACAGTGAACACAGAAGAGATTGTGTTTTCCTTTGTAAAGGTTACTGTCTAGTAAGGAAGATAGATGCCTATCAAATAATCACAGTCAGTGGAATTTCACCTGCTGGCTCTGTGACCACGGTCATGTTACTAAACCTCTCTAAGCTCAAGTTCATCATCTGTGAAATGGTTTTACTAAGACGTGAGGATTAAATGAAATGATTCATGGAAGGGGCTTAACACAAGGACTGAGCCACTGTAAGTTCTTGATTAAGTTTAGCTATATTATTTTCATTATTCATAGCTACGAAAGAAAAGTGAATAGCATTAGGAGAGATTATAAGGGGTGCATGTGTGTGCACATGTTTGGGCATGTGTGTGTGTGCACACTTGTGGTAAGACTGTTCTAGTCTGGGAATCACCTACTATGTGTAGGACTCTACTAGTTGCTGAAGGCAGTTAGTCAAATGTGTAAAAGAAACTTTGATATACAATCTTCCCACAAAGAACAATTGTCGTTTGATTTATTGGTTGTGTAAATTGTGATTTATCATGGAACATGTTTATTTCTATTTGCATTTGGAAGTTGAGCCAGTACCTCTGATGACCACAAGAAATTACAGAATGTCCAAAGAGAAGTAGACCCACAAAATGAAATTTTATGGGTTAGAGCAATTAGAAAAAAATATTGAGACTGCAGAAAGAGGAAAATGGAGGGGTTGCATGGAGATGTTGTGTGCAGTGTTTTCCATTAGTCAGACTTGCAGGTAAAATATTATAAGCAGTTTTAGGGCAGGGGGAGAGAGGGTGTATCTGTTCAGTGGAAGAAAAGGAGTGATCTGATCTGATCTGAGTCCAACATAGTGAAAAAAAAGGAGGTTCTGGACTAAGATCATGTGGGAGAAGGCCAACCAAGGATGTAAATAAAGAAAAGGTCATAGAGGATCAGTCAGGATCTTGGGGGATTAAAGACTTTCTGTTCACCAAGAGTGGGGTCAAAGGCATCATAGAAAGGGATAGGAGGGACAGAGGAGGGGTAAAGAAGCACTTCTGAGTTTTGTCTGCAGGTCATGGAGCAATGAAGAATTTTGAATTTTTAGAAATGTTTCTGGTTTGTTAGGGAAAAAATTATGAGTATGTAAACATGGGAATATCTTTTCAATACAAAATGTAAACAAATAACCTTAGGCGTTAGCTGTCCTATCTTTGCATTCCCCTGGAAGGAGAAATAGATAAGGCGATAAACCATCAGAAGGAACTTACTAGAAGAGGACCAAGATGCGAGGCATCACCAATTCCCTGCCCTCCCTCCCCCATCCTCCTCCTTGGTGTGACCAGAAAGTGGCCGAATGATTATTTTACTTATGTTTTAACTGTGACAATCACGGCCACTCTGCTTAAACCTCTTTCTGGGCCATATTTTTCCTTTTGCATAAACTTTGTCAAGGCTTCCATCGGTTAAAGTGTAGATTTCTTGGCAAATATAAGTGGTAAAACTTTAAAAGGAAAGCATGGGAATACTTTGCACACAATTCAGGATAGTGGTTGCTTCTGGGGAGGGAGGGGAGAAAGGAGGGAGGGAGAGAGAGGAGGGAGGGAGAGAGAGGAATGTGCTTTGGACCGGGAGCAGAGATACCTGAGCTCCCTCCCTGGCAAACCTTTACTCCTGGAGAATCTGTTTCCTACTTATTGTAGGAAATTCTCATTGGTGATGCTCCAGTGCCTGGGATGTGTCTGGGGCAAGGCTGTGAAGTCTCAGGTCCCAGTTTCCTCATCTTCCAGGAACAAGGGTGACCCATATACCATGACCATGAGCTTTGAGTCACAGACATTGGGGCTCAAATCCCAGCGGTGCTGATGTGGTTGTCATTTTGGACAATTAACCTCTGAGATCCTGATTTAACTCATTTGTACAATAGGCACAATAATACCCAGCCTGGAAGTGTGTTCTGAGATTTAGAGATAGGTGGTGCTCATTTGTGACTATGAGTAAGAATCATCATTAGTTCTGATATCTAACCTTGCTTGAGAAGGACTCACCATCATGAAATAGCCAATTCCTGATAGGAATCAACATGATTTAGCTTACAGAGTTGCCCTTGCGAGAAGCAGCTCAATTATAAATCACCATCTGCAATTTGGGGGATGTACTCATGTGAACTTTATTTGGTATATTTCCCTTTCCACAGCAACTTAATACTTATAGCTTATATTTCTTGATGAGCAGTCCTTTGACTGCATCTCAGTTACAGCTGTGAAATTTAGAGTGAATTCCATGTATAGGTGTAGCCTGTGTTCTAAAGCAAACTGTTCTAAACATGTCCTCCAAACTTGTGGGTTATTAGTCCAGCTGTTTTTCAGTTAATGCTATAACATATATAGATAGAAATCTAATTTTATTTCTCTGGTTGAGATAGATTATAACAGTAACATCTGTATCCATCTGTGTCATCCTCAGGACCTGGAGAGTCCCTTAATGTCAGGGAATCCTATTTTATATATTTGTTTTAGGTTCCCAGTGCCCAGGTGGAGATGTCCTGACTTGAATGATTTAGTAATTTATTCAGCAAGGCATATTTAGGGATATTGAATGTGAGGTATGTGTGGGATGCTGAGATCTGGCCCTGAATAAGACAGACGTGAGCTTACAATCTCGAGAGAGATAGGCATTAAACAAACAATTGCACAAACAATTACTTTCTGTTGATACACAGTGAAGGAAAAGGACAGAGTTGCCATGAAAACATAATGTGGAGACCTGACAATGGCAGGGTATTTCTGGCCCAGGGTATCTGGAGGTTGGAAGTGTTGCCAGGTGAGCCTGACCACAGTGTGCCCTCCTGCTCTGATCTGGATTTACAGGGGCTCTTGTTACCTGCCGGGTCTAGAGACACTGAAGACCAGAGTTTCGGCTAATGTCCACACCCTTGATGAAGCTGCTCCCCACTTATGTAACGTGTTTTAAGTGGCTACTCTGTGCCTTGGGCTTTCACACATGTTGCCTCATTTAGTCGTCCCAACAACCCCGTGTGTTTGGTGTGAGCCATACTTATACCTGAAGGTTCAGAAAAATTATAGGATGTCTAGTTTCCCGCAATAATTGGCTGAGTCTGGGAAATATCTTGTCCTTTGATTCCAAGCAGTCTTATGTCTATAGTGGTTTTATTTAAAAACATTTTAATAATAAAACCTATTTCTCAAGCAAAGGACAGTCTATGAAGCTGTCAGAAGAGAGCTGCCCTGGTTGAATTGGGTGTGGAGGATCTGGTGACAACCTGCTAGTCTCCCCTTGTTCCCCCAGGCTGTCTCTAAATTGCCTTGGAAGGACATAAGCCTTGTGTGAGGCTTGGTTTTAAAACCATTACTCTAAACCATATTGCACTTCTCAGCTCACAAACCCCTGCAGCTTAGTTACTATTGGACGAGCACAATTAAATGCCAGCAGTTATCAGAGCCCTGTGATTGTAAGGGAGACCCCTCTAACCCTAGTTAATAAGGAATTCTTACTAAATATTCATGAGCGTTAATATTAGCCAAGATTTTCTAATCTCGGTCTCATTTGGATTTTCACCTGTGATGTTTCATGTAAACAAGGAGCTGGAAATGGTGAGGGAGGAGGGTTTGCTTCCAGCAGGTGCACAGTATTTGTTGATTTGATTTCCTAGGTTAGCCCTGGAGGAGAAAATATTTGAATGCCCACAATGCAGACCGTGCTTCTCCCTCTGGGGCTGGCAAAGGTGTAGGCTACCTGGGCCCTGGCCTTGAAGCCTTCACAGTCCAATTGCAGACAGAACATGTGTGCTGAAACAATTAGACAGCCTGATAAGTTGGCACGACATCAAGTGCTAGATCATGTATTGCAGCTTCTGGGGCTATGAGAGGTCAGGGAAGAAAGGGATTAATGAGAGCCACTCTGGCTCCACTCTGGAGCCAAGTGGGCCTCTTGCTGGGTCTTGATAAATTGGTAGGAAATAGGAGTTAGAGAGAAAGGAAAGGGCGTTCAAGGCAGGGGCAGCTACAGAAGTAAAGGCATGAAGGCAGGAATCTACAGGGCTGTGCAGAGAACGAGGGAAGGGATTTGAGTGATTGGAGAACCTGCTGGGAGTAGGGTAACGGGAAATGGCATTGGGGGATCAGCTGGGGAATTATACAAGAGATACACCCCTTAATGCAGGACACAGTGACAGGAACTCAAAAGAACAAAGGGAATCAGAGCTCTAGTTACTTGGCCCCAGCTCCTGTGAGTATTCATAGTGGATGGGGAAGGACCAGGGTGTATGAAGCCAGACAGAGGAGCTTGGTCCAGAGTTGCTTGGTCTTCTGGACAATAGGGAGTCATTATAGGCTTTTGTGAGAGGGAGTCATAGTTTGGAAAGTTTGCTCTTCCAGCATGTTTTTGAAAGAGCAAAGTGATGCTGCCCTGCTTTTGCACACATTCCAAACTTAGTCTTCCAATGCTGCGGGCTCCCAGTGCTGAGCCAACTAGGGGTTGGTTTTTTAAAATTCTTAATAACGACTTCTAGTTAGTTTCAGTTCTAAATAAACTGTAAATATTAGTCAATCCAAATGTTCTGATGAAAAATGATTTGGTGAACAGATACTGAAGGGCTAACAATGAAACGCGAAGAGCCTCTCTTAGCTAAACTATTAGAAAATGTGATGTACTTCTAACAATATCCCTGCAGTGACATTTTTGCAAACTCAGAAAGTACGTTTGATAGATCAGAATGCTAAGTCAGGCAAGTATCAAGACTGACCTCTGTAACAATGATGTCATTTGTATATTGATTTCTGTGAATCAAGAACTGAAGTATTGCCTCCTTCTACAAATTTATTTTATGACCTGCGTGCTGGGTCTCCACAATTCAGAGGGAAGACAAGGCCAGGTGCCTCAGGTCAGAGTGCAGTGAGGGACTGGAAATTAGACAGTGATGTGGTACCTCAGAGTCACTGTGCTGAAATCAGGATGATGATCTATAGCATTTATCAAATGCCCAGCATTCAATGAATGAAAACATTTTACATTATTTATTAAATCTTCAAAACACTCCATTCATGTACATATTTTTGTTTCCTCTAGTTTCTAGACGAAGCAGCCAGGGCTTGGAAATTAAGCAACTCACTAGTACACAGCTAGGAAATGGTGAGAGTAGGAAATATGAACCTACATCTGCCTGACGAGAGTCTGTTCTTTTAACCACCTCTTTATCATGGATCTCCATGATGATGATGATGATGGAGATTATAATTTCTGTGGCAGACAGTTTTAGTTGCCTGCCCAGTAATTAATTGGGCAGACTCCCTTGGGTCTACCTAAGGGTGGCCCTGTGATAAAATTCTGGCCAAGGAGCTGAAGCTTCTTGCTGATTTCTCAGTATAGGCTCAGATCCCTCCAGCAACTCCCTTACTCCTATTCCTGTCTTGAATGTGGATGCAATGACTTGAGGTGTAACAGCCATCTCACAACCATGTGGGCAAAAACCAGATTCTAAGGTAGTAGAGCAGGAATAGAGACATGACTGGAGTCTTTGATGACTCTCTTGAACAGTGGCCTGCATATTTCCTAACTATTTATTATGTGATAAAAACAAATCTTTCACAATTTAATCCACTTCTATTACTTGTGGCTTAATGCATTCCTGACCAATAAAATCATGCCTTTATAGCTCTTGACATATGTCAGGGTTTTTTGATACTTACTGACATTTCGGGGCTGAATAATTCTTCGTGGTTGCGACTGTTTGGTGCATTGTAGGATGTTTAACAGCATCCCTGGCCTCTCCAGCCACCAGTTGTGACAACCAAAAATGTCACCAGACATTGTCAAATGCCCCCCAGACGGCAAAATAGCCCCAGTTGAGAACCATTGCCATACATCATCTTATTTGATCTTCTCCATGGTTTTGGAGGTAGGTAGAAATGTTTAATTGATTTAAAAGATGAAGAAACTAGATTCTAAGACATTCACTGATCTGCCAGGAGTTACACATTAGTAAGTGGACTTGGAACCCAGGACTTTTGGTTCTGGATCAGTGTATTTTCCATTACAGTGCTTGAGTTACTTGTTTTGGTTAAGGCCACTGATCTAATTAGTTGAATGGACCTCTGCTTTAGATGCTGTCGGATTGTTGTAAAGAAGTACCGCAGCTGGATAAGGTAGAGTGTTCTGTGAACAGAAGACAATAAATATAATCCCCCCCCTTCCCTGCCCCTGCCCTCGCTCCTTTGAACAGACATGTGTTTACTCAGTGTTTCAGAAGGTAATTCACAGGGCAGGGCTTCCTAAGTGTGCTGACGTCATTGTCCTGGCTGAAGCTGGATTGCCTTTTCTTATTTTCCAAAAAGTACAGGCATAAGCCAGCAGATTCCAAAATTTTCTGGGCTTTTTCTATGCCCCAGGGATACCTTGTCCTCAGTCAACTGTTAGGAAGTTTTTTAAAAAGTTGAAAAGATTCCATTTGATTTGATTCTTTTTGCCCTCTCCTTCATTTACTATGACAGCAATCTGAAACACACACCAGCCACGTATGTACTCAGGCCTCTCTTTGAGTCAAATGCCTCATCTAGCTTCTCTAATGTTTCCGGATTTCTCCACTAGGATTGCCCACTGGGGTGTGATCTAAGTAGTCTCATCCTGAGTTCCAGTTCTGGGCCTGTAAGCAAAAGAACACAGGCTTTCTTAGCTGATTAATAACTGCCAAGAGAACTGTTCTTCAGTCAAAACATGGAGCAGGGAGTGCTTCTTGAAGGAAGAAGTATCTTCAAGGGAACAGTGCTTTATTGACCCACTTCAGCCTTGACCTTTGGCTCCTCCTCATTTTTTTTTAATGCTTTCAGACTAAAAGTCGATTTATTTTTAAGTACATCTCTGTCTGGTGTCTTCAGAGAATCCCTGCAAAGTCTGCTAGACTTGCTAATAGCTACCAAGGCTGAATCATGTTCTCTCACTTACTACCATCCTCTGTCAACATTGTCTGAGTTGATTTGGGGGGAGTTATTGGGTAGTTTATGAATAAACTGTGAAACATTTTTCTTGAAAAGTTGTTTGCCATGCCTCTTGACACTAAAGTAGACAGATGGGCACTCGAGAGGAGAACATTGTAAGAAGGGGAAAAATTTGTTGGTGGCTTTGCCTAATTTTTCTTACTTATTTTTTAATTGATTTTTATTTTCCTATATTGTATGCTCTCTTAAATTCTTTTTCTTTTTTGAATAGGGCATCATAAAATGAATAGTAAATGTATGAAGCCAGTTTTGTGAAACATGAACCCATCAGATCAATAGGGAATTAACAAAATGATTGAAAGATACAGTTACAGATCTAGTTTAAACTGTTAGCAGATGGGTTAAATAGAGAAGATTAAAAAATGCAAAATGATGCATCGATATGAATATGCTTTGTAATTGGAAAACCCTCCATTCCATGGCATTTCAGTGTTTATATAGCAATGAAATCCATTCATTTATTGATTGAACAGATATTTATTTCATGCCTACTACACACTAGGCATGGTATTAGACATGGGTATTTCAGATTAAACTGAAAAATGAACTTCTATGAAGGAATTCAGTCTGATAGGAGAGTCAGATAAAAAATAACAAATTATCTAGCAATGTAATATAAAAGTGTGTAGAGTGCAGTAGGAAAAGTAATGAAAAAGTGATATGGAAATGGCAACTTCAACATTTGTATGGTGCTTTCCATCTTATAATATCTTTATTGTGAGGAACTCTGATTTTCTCTTATGATTCTGCTGGAGGAGATTTCTGCTTCCCTCCAAATGCCAGGAAAATGCTGGAGGGGACATTTTCTCCACTCCCTACTCACTTTCCTGAAGGGAGAATGAATGTCAGGTTGATTGTAGAGAACATGATTTCCGTTGGATCACATTTTCCTTCAGAGCATATAGTCTCTGCATTGAAAAGGGAATAAAGATCTATCTCGAATTCTCTCGGGTTCTGATTTTGCTGGGGTCTGGGGTTTAGACGCGGGCTGATCTGGCCTTTGACATGTACTCAGAGTTTATTTGCAGAGTTGACTTTACCACAGGCAGATACCTAGCCTAGATTTGGGGGAGGGATATTCGTAAGAACTTCCCATCTTGGCCTTGGATCCAAGCAATATTTTACAATGCTTCTTTACTACGGGACCCTAGTTATCAGAGGATGGTTAACAGTGCTGGTCCACTGACCTCCATTTGGCTTTGGATATTTATCCCTACCCGTTAGAACTCAGAAGGCAGGAGAGATGCATTATTAGCACCACTTTAATGCAATAATCTCACTTGATAATTATGACAACCTTTTGAGAAGGTTGTAGTGGGGATTCTTTTTCTCATTTTGCATGTGAATAAGTAGGCAGAGATTGAGGTTATATGGAATAATAGAATCCCAGCATCACAGATATGGGTTCAGTCTTGATGCTGTTACCCGTGAGTGGGCCGACCTGGGAATAAGTTCCTGAACGTGATGAGCCGCAGTTTCCTCCTCCGTAAAACAGAAAGAACATCATCACCTTTGCAGGTTGTAAAAAGTAGACAATGTATATACGGAACACTAAGCACAATGCCTGATGCATAGCAGGTACTCAATGAATATTTGACCTGAGTTGGAGTTGTGTTATGAAGCCAAAGCAGAGAGTTGGGGGATCCAGGAAAGCTGAGAGCAAGAACTAACTGAATGAGCCAATGGGAGGTCATCTGGAAAAATTCCAAAATGGAGAGCAGATATCTAGAGCAGCCTTACAGGGGTACCAGCATTACCTAATGTAGGAATATTGATTTCATTTATAGATGCTAAAATAAGATGAGTCTTATAAGTTTTAGACTATGTTAAACTCATAGAGCAGCAGGTTCTTTCTCAGGGGAGATTTTTTTTTTTTTTTTTTTGTGGAGGGTAGGGGGAGCCATTACTTGGGTGGTGAGCCTTGGGGTACAGATACAATGTGCTCCAGGAGGGGAGGGACCAGCCTGTTTTTCTCTCCATGGGATCTCCAGTGCCTAGAACAGAGCTGTGCGTATCTCATTGCTCAACAAGTATTTGGTGAACCAGTTAATAAATGAACTTAGAGATAAGAGAGTTCTGTGAACTTGAATCGATGGAGAAGATTTCTTATAAAAGGTGACACTTGAGAAAGGCCTGGAAGAATGAGGAGACTTTGTAGGGAAAGGGGAAGTGGACGCTTTGAAGTGGTTAACAACTTTAGAAAATATTTTTACTGTAAACTGAAGGGCTAGGAGAGAGCTGCTCATTCACGTGGGTGATCTTATGCACTGTTAGGAATTACAACATGATGTATTCAGCTATAGTATTTGTGTCTCTTAGGAAGATGGTGGAGATAAATGGATTGGCTCTGCAATTTGTTGATTGGCCATAGAAAGTCATGTTTTGCATTTTGGATTTTCTAGGTTGCTGGTGGCAATAATATTTCTCCAAAGCATGATATTTAGAATAACTTCACCCCTCCTGGGGAAGGATGGTGGGTGCAAGTGGGCATAAAAGGGCAAAATAAATGACAAGCTGTGATGCATACAACCCCCTCTATAAATGCATCCGAGTCATAACCCAGCAGTCATGACACTCTCCATTAATTTAATGAAATTAATTTTGTTCATACACCACTTTATTTTTTAACATCTTTATTGGAGTATAATTGCTTTACAATGGTGTGTTTCTGCTTTATAACAAAGTGAATCAGCTATACATATACATATATCCCCATATCTCCTCCCTCTTGCGTCTCCCTCCCACCCTCCCTATCCCACCCCTCTGTGTGGTCACAAAGCACCGAGCTGATCTCCCTGTGCTATGTGGCTGCTTCCCACTAGCTATCTATTTTACATTTGGTAGTGTGTATATGTCCATGCCACTCTCTCACTTCGTCCCAGCTTACCCTTCCCCTTCCCCGTGTCCTCAAGTCCATTCTCTACGTCTGCATCTTTATTCCTGTCCTGCCCCTAGGTTCTTCAGAACCAGTTTTTTTTTTTTAGATTCCATATATATGTGTTAGCATACGATATTTGTTTTTCTCTTTCTCACTTACTTCACTCTGTATGACAGACTCTAGGTCCATCCACCTCACTACAAATAACTCAATTTTGGTTCTTTTTATGGCTGAGTAATATTCCATTGTATATATGTGCCACATCTTCTTTATCCATTCATCTGTCGATGGACACTTAGGTTGCTTCCATGTCCTGGCTATTGTAAATAGAGCTGCAATGAACATTGTGGTACATGACTCTTTTTGAATTATGGTTTTCTCAGGGTATATGCCCAGTAGTGGGATTGCTGGGTCGTATGGTAGTTCTATTTTATTTATTTATTTATTTATTTATTTATTTATTTATTTATTTATTTATGGCTGTGTTGGGTCTTCGTTTCTGTGCGAGGGCTTTCTCTAGTTGTGGCAAGCGGGGGCCACTCTTCATCGCGGTGCGCGGGCCTCTCATTATCGCGGCCTCTCTTGTTGCGGAGCACAGGCTCCAGACGCGCAGGCTCAGTAATTGTGGCTCACGGGCCTAGTTGCTCCGCGGCATGTGGGATCTTCCCAGACCAGGGCTCGAACCCGTGCCCCCTGCACCGGCAGGCAGATTCTCAACCACTGCGCCACCAGGGAAGCCCGGTAGTTCTATTTTTAGTTTTTTAAGGAACCTCCATACTGTTCTCCATAGTGGCTGTATCAATTTACATTCCCACCAACAGTGCAAGAGTGTTCCCTTTTCTCCACACCCTCTCCAGCATTTATTGCTTGTAGATTTTTTGGTGATGGCCATTCTGACTGGTCATACACCACTTTCAGTGCTACCAAATACAGTGAGAGACAAAACGAGATCATGAGATAATGTTTTATGGAACCAAGCAGCAGCAAGTTTCCTATCATTAGCAAGACAGAAGAATATATTAAAAACGGCATGGATAGAAAAAAACTCCGAAATAACAACCAGAGAAGAAAGAGCAGAAGCAGGATATGGTTTTCAAAGCTTCTTATCCTTTACTGTAAAAATAGCTCCATTTATTGGCAGGATTCAGAGTGAGCCTTGGGCAAGTGAGCTAGGGGCTGAGCACTTGCCCTTTCTAGAGCAGTTAGTCCAAAGAAAATGTATTCATAACTTCTAGTTGCTCCTTCAGGAGATAGCCTGGTAAAGTGGAAAGATTATGTTATTTGGAGTCAGTCAAATCTGAGTTTAAATCCAATTCTACCATTCAGTGGCTGCCTGCTTTGGCCTCAGTTTTGTCATCCATAAAATGGGAGTGGCAACCAGTCTCACAGGATTACCATGGGAATTCGATTGGTAAATTGCTTTAGCATATACTGGTCAGCATGTAGCAGGTGCTCAACAAGTACTACTTTCATCTCTGCTTTTGTTAGTAATAATGATACCAGGTCAGGCTATCACATGATTTGGATCTTCCTCGCTGCAGTGTGTGTGTGTGTGCGTGTGTGTGTGTCTGTTGCGGGGGGAGTAGTAGGAGTGGGGAGGGTTCATGAAATGATATAGGTTGCCTACCCAGCACCTGTTATTCCCATGTTTTGTTGGCAGAGCTCCAGTTTTGTTCCATCCTCCCCTAAGGGATGTGGACAAATTTGGATTGGTCTAAGCCAATAATAATGTTTCCATTCTCTTGACAATTATTGGTTTAAGGTTGGGCATTGGGACCCAATTATGGTCAATGAGACATAAGGGGAATTTCTCTGGGAGACTCCTGGGGAAATTTATTTGCTTTTCAAAAGAGATGTGTACAGAAGAACTGGTCTTTTTTCTTCTACTGAATATTATCACATCTACTCAAGATTTGTGGAACTGCAGCCACCATCTTGGACCAAGAGTGAAATTAGTCCTAAGTCTGTCTCCAGCAGAACCTGCTATAGAAAGAGGCAAGAAATCTGGGTGTTGCATGGTGGTGTTGTGTGCTAAGTCAGCCAACTCTGTGCTGGCTGACCACTAGACGTTTATTGTGGAGTTAATACATCCCTCTATTGTTTTAGCAAGGCTCATTTGGGTTTTCTGTTATTTGTAGCTGAAGGCATCCTAACTGATACAAGTGACTGTCAGGTGGGGATCTAGACTTTGAACTTCAGTTTAATTTCTTTTTAAGTATAGAGGAAGATCCTTATATTCTTCTCACTGGTGACATTTGAAGTGGAATAAAGAAATAAGTTTCCATGTCAACCTGTCCTAAGCCACTACTTGGGGAAATATTTTGAAGCCAGCACCTGTCCTTTTCGTACACAGAGAGACAGATGACTGGGTCCAGTGGAATCGTGACCTGTTCAGTCTAGAGAAGGAGGGAAGCTAAAAAAAATAATTTGTGTAGCACTCATTCTATATGCTATAAGTCATTCTATATTCTATACACTTCACATATATTTCAATCCCCACAATGAGAGTTTAAAAGAACATAGGTTGTGTTATCATCATTTAAAGATGGGGAAATTGAGGATCAGAAAGGTTGAACAGTTTGCCAAGATCTGTCCACTGTTAAGTGATAGAGCCAGTATCAAAATGCTAGAAGCCAGGTGCTATTTCCTAGATGAAGAGATGGAAGCCCAAAGAAGTTACTTATATAAGCAAGTCAATTGCCAAGACTGGTTAGTCTAGATTCTAGGTGTCTTGAATTTCTTAAATTATTGCCCCTCACCAAGATTCCCTGATGCCAACAGTGAGTAGATTAGAAGAGTTTTGCCTACTGAGTTCAGTAATTCATTTAATAAGTATCGCACATCTACTAAATACCCAGCGCTGTGCTAGGTATGAGGTATACAGTGGTGGACAAAAGAGGTTGGTCCCTGCTGCTCACTTCCTTAGTTGGGGCTGCTCCTCTGCATGTGTCATAGGTGGGGCTGAGACAGTTGGTGAGTGGCCCGAGGAGGCAGGGGGTGCAGAGAGGACTTGGCAGGAAAACCGGGGCTCTGGGGCATGGGACCTGTGAAAAACTCACCAGCAGGTAAGAGTGATGTCTTGGGACCTCAGAACATGCTTCCTCTGTTGAGAGTCAACACTGTGTTTCAAGGCAGAGAGGGGAAGGGCAAGGACTGAGGGATCTAAAAACTCTGGCTTCCAGGAGTAGTCTGCTGAGTGGGTCTGCTTTATCCTGACCCCTCCAGAAAGCCTTTAGACGTGGCCCTGGTGTTACTATAGTCTCGCATCTCAGTTGGTAGAATCCATCTGGAAGGTGCGACTGCTTTTCTTCTTTCATTGTGAATGTGCTTTGGAGATGCTCAGCAAGCCTGAACATCTCCGAGGTGAGCCTATGGGAAGACTGAGAGAGAAGCAGTGGTGTGCTCGTGAACATTTAACAACTGGGCTGGCTCTCTGGGGAGAAAAAGTTCTGATTTGTTACATTTGCTGCTTTCTTTGTAAATACTCCCACCATGGATGATTTCAAGCTACCAATTTGATGTCAATCAATTCCCCAAATTTTTAAAAATTTAACGGTGGGATCTTGGGAGCCATGGTTGGCTGCAGCAAACCCTGGCTCTAGCACAGCCCTGGAAAGAGGCATCGTGGCCACCCATGAAGTTGTCAGCTCCCAAACATACCTGGAAGGGAGAGTATGAGAGCTACAGGGGATATCCAGGTGATGGACTCAGTATTAGCACGTATGCTCCTCTGTTACCTTGCCTTTAATTTCTCTACCTTTGGCATCTAGGCCAGTTTATGGCCATTTCCACTTTTCCTGTGACCCCCTTTGCAGATCTTTTTTTTACTCTTTTACCTCTGATTTAAAAATAAATATATTTTCAAAAGAGCTAGAGCAAATATCTTGCTTTCTGTTTAAGCAGGAGTTATTTTTTTCAGCCTTGTTATTGACTTTTTTTTTCCTGTTATGCCCACAATGCATTAAGTTAGAAAGAAGAGGCTGGCTTTATTTTTCCTGCAAGGAAAAATGAACAACCTATGGGCTTTTCCTAAGAGCGCAAGCCCATGCCTTCTGAAATGCATTCAGAAGTGAAATGTAGGGCCCCAGGATCATGGGGCTGCCTGATGAGGGTCTCCTATTTCCAACAGACTCTAATTTTCAGGGCTGCTCCTTTCCTCAATGTGATTTAGAATTGTATTTGTTCAGCCTGTAAAGTAGAGCTGAGAATATTAAGGACCCGAGATATGAATCCTATTAATGAAACAGCATTTAGAAATGAGAGCATTGCCATCTTTGCTATTACATCGTCTGTAGATTAGTCATAATGTTCTGAGGACCCTGTCTGATCAGAAGCTTATTTAAAATAGCAAATTTCCTGTGACTAAAGAGTACAATTATTGGTTGGTATCTTCAGAGGACAGTTACAGGGCAGATTTAAAAAATGAACATTTTTTACAAGCAATTAAATTGGCGGGAGACATACTCTGAAGATAGAATAACGCAAAGAAAAAAATAATGAACTGAAATAGAATGGGATTGGAAAATTAAAAAGCAAGTTAATTTGTCATTGTTGGGTAGAAAAGCCTCCAGTGGTGAGGTGATTACCTGGGCTGCACTTCAGAGGTTTTAAGGCCATGCGCTGGAGATCGGTGTCTCTTCTTTTTGTCTTGTCTTGAACAGACAGGAAACATTTATTGGAAATCAGAACAGTGAAGGGGTTAGAAGTTGCCGCCTCACTTCACTGAAAGAGGAAATCTTTGCTAATAACCACACTTGCCTAAAAGATGTTGGCAAAGAACATCTTAGGAAGAAAGCAAGGACAAGCCGGTTTTTAGAATGAGTAGGAAGAGGGATGGAGAGAGGACAGGTGAGAGAAAAGAGGACAGGTAGGGAAATAGTCATCTCCAGAACAAAGCAATGGGGGTAGCAGAGGGACCCCAGGTCAGGAGTCAGACATACCTGGATGGGAATCTTCTCCCTGCCACTGTGTGACTGTTGGCAGGTTTCCTAACCTCTCTGAGCTTCAATTTCCCCATCTGAACGATGGGACATGTAAACCAGGGTTGTGAGAATGAAAAGAGGAAGTGGTAGAGAACATTGTACACATTCAATACATGTTTTTCCCTTCTCAGGAGCTTGACTAATCTCTGAGCTGAAATACAGTTATGATTATATGATTTCTGGGGAACAGCCGATTTTTATTGTATTTCCTGACAGTCTGATGGGATTCTACAGGTTAAGCTTGATGGCATTTGGGTGGACAAGAGGCTTCCCAGCCCTACCAGATCCCTGGTGCGGGTGTGGGGAGACCCACAGGCACCAGAGCTCCTGCCTGGGGACAGCAGGTGGGCTGCAGGGAGTGAGGTTCAGGTTCATGATGAATTCTTGCCTGCTGACTGTCCTCAGTGTCACTAGTGCCAATCTGCAAACAGGGGGAAGGGGGAAGAGAAGGGCATTTTGTGTTACTTTTAAAAATAGAGTTATTATTCTATTATTTTCTCTACAAATGTGATTCTGACTCATTTCAGAGGAAAACAAAAACAAAAAGACAGCAAACACAAAGAAGCCAAAAGAAGAAACTATAAAACATCCATGATTTTTCAACCCACGTTAAGATGGTGTGGTGCTTCTCAAACTTTTCATTTTTACTGAATGAATTTGTTCCCTTGGGAATGAGTTCCACTTCTTATTATAAACTTGCATTTGTTTTTTTTGAAGCATCATGCTTTAACTTAAATTACTTAATGTCCCCCTCTCCCAGGTCCTTGAGTATAGCTGACTGTTTGGGTTGACTCGGTGACCTCTTCTACCAGTAGATACACCTAAGCATGCCCTAGTTTGGGGTATTTTTTTCCAGGTCATTTTTTCATGTTCTGTGCTTATATACACTACAGTGCTGGCAGCTGTTTGCTCTAGATGTTAAAATCATGGGTACTTAAAGTTTTTAATATTTTGCTTCTCTATTTTTGCTTATATTTTAGGTAATGAACGTATATTGCTTTTAAAACATGCAGTTTGCTTTTATATACAGCTTTCAGAAAATATATTAAAACCAGCTTGCAATTGGGTACTGTCTATACTAGAAATGTAGTAAGGGCAGATATATGTATGTATGTGTGTATATGTGTGTGTGTATATATATATGTATACATACACACATATATATACACACACACATACATACATACACACATACATACATACATACATACACACATATATGTAGCTACATGGAGATTATATAGCTATATATGTAGTTGTATAAATGTATGCTTAAAAATTCCTAGTTATAAAATATGTATGTGCATGATTTTTATGGCAATAGATCATGAACATATTTTCATCTCATTTTATTTGTTGCATAGTAATCAATAGTATAGCTATAACATAACTATACAATATATAATAGCAATGTATATAGAAATATATATACATAGTCATGCAATAGTACAACTATAACACAACTTAACCAAGCCTATATTGTTGAATATTTGGAGTTTTCCCAAATTTTGGTAGTGTTACAAATGATGCTCTATTGAATATCTTTGTATACATCCTTAATTATTTGCAGTGTTGCATTTTAAAAGTCAGGTGATAAGTTTACACTAATGGCAAAATGTGTTGGAAGTTTCGATATTATGAACAGTGGTTATGTTCCCAGGCTAGCCTAGAACAGTTAGTTTAACAAGCAATGTATCTAAACTAGATTTTTGGTGCTATTATACCTGTGTCTCTCCTTACCCCCAAATATGCTCAAGTCCTAAATTCTGTTACCTGTGATTGTGATCTTATTTGGAAAACGGTCTGTGCTGATGCAGTCAAGATAAAATGAGGTCATACTGCATTAAGGTGGGCCCTAGATCCACTGGTGTCTTTACAAGAGAACCAAGAAGGTGATTGAACTCAGAGACAGAGGGAAGAAGGTCATGTGAAGACAGCGGCAGTTAGGTTTTCACGAGCCAAGGAATGCTGGGAGCCATCAGAAAGTGGAAGAGGCAAAGAAGGTTCTCACCTAGAGGCTTTGGAGGGAGTGTGGCCATGCTGACGTGTCAGTTTCAGGATTCCTGTCTCCAGAACAGTGAGAAGTGAGAAAATAAAAAAAATTTTTTTTTCACCTAGTTTGTGGTATTTTGTTATAGCAACCCTAGGAAACTAATACATATACCTGATCACATTTTGGCACAGATTTCTGCACAGAATGAATCTTATAAAGGGAGGTTAGATCCCAGGTCTAGCTCACAGAAGTACTTAACATGTAATGTAGCACTATCCCACTTAACATGGGCTTCCCATAAGAAAGCCCAAAGTGCACAATGGCAGGAGGAACGCCACCTTCCCAGGCCCCGCAGACAGACAGGGAAGGTGGAGCTTTGGGTGGGAGGTGGAGGGGTGGGCGGTGGTCCAAGATGGGGGAATCATATAATAAATAACTGAGTTAACATTTGATGAAGACTTATCATACTGGTGAACCAGACATGTTCCCAGGCGTGCATGGATTTACTGTTTAGTGGGAGGACATATAAGTGAACTGTCTAGAGTCCTGCTGGGACTGGTGAGGTGGGCTGTGGGGTCTGGCAGCAGACAGAAGATGCCAGGGTTGGGGAGCTTTGCTGGGATCAGCCCCGCAGGCAATACCAACCCCATGGAGGTCCCTTGAAAGGAAGTGGGGATATGAGGAGGGGTAGGCAGAGGAGGGTATGGGTGGCAGTGTCTTTTAAATGGAGATGATTTAGAAAGTTAAGTGGTTGTAGTTTTAAAGGATTGTGTACACATGAGAGAGCAATTCTCTTAAGAAGAAAGTTAGTATATCTCTTTTGGATTCAGCTAATATTCTAGCTACTTCTGTATCATTTTTAGTGCTTGTTCCACCTTATTTCTTACTCATTCCAGGCCAAGAAAGCCAATCTGTGACTTAAATTTGATTACCATAGATTTGTAGGCTTGGTAGGATGGTGTCCTTGAGTCCGTTTAATTGGCCTAATCCATTCAAGCAGAGTAATTGAGCACCAGCAAAAATGAATGCCAAGCTAATGGCCATGGCATGCTTTCTGATAGGAAGATTGATTTAATGCGGGGAATCGATGTTTTAGAGTCATCAGTTAATTTCCTTTTATGTCCCGCATGTTAATTACCAGAGGAAACAATTTCATACCTAACTGAAAAGGATGAAACAAGATGTTGATTCTCATGTCAAATTACTTGGAACGAGAAAATCTGTGAAAGCCACAGATGAGCACTGCCCATGTGTGGTTTGACAGCAGTGACTTGAATACTTCCATTTAACAGTAAGGCAGATATATATCTGCCTAATGTCTCAGAGAGTAGGATATTGATGTTCCAAGGCCAAGGGTAGACCATGTGATAGAGACATTTCCAAGGCAACAATGAGAATGGTTATAAACCTTTTCTAGTAATTGTTCACAGCTGCTCTATTATATGGTTTACCTGAAATGTTAGGTTTCTCAGACTTGATGACCTCCCTGCTTATTTTTATTACAAAGTTACTTAATTATGTGTAAACATAAAACTCTGTATAAACCCTTTTATAGCTCCAAGGTAGCTTTAAAACCCCATCACATTAAATGATTGCATTTTATTTTATTTGAATTTTATTGAGTTTGCAGTTTTATTTGTATTTTATGTGTGGAGCCATGTTGTTTAGCTGAAACTAAATCATCACTCTCACATGAAATTGGTGCTTTTGCGTTCTCCCTGCCATTGCTACAGTGTTCCTTTGAACTCTTCACATTTTGTCACAAGCATTTTATTATCCATTTGTCAGTCTTTTTTTTTCAATTTTGAATAGTATTTTATGATGGCTACATGCATACTATTTCTTTTTTTTCTTTTTTTTAATTTAAGTATAGTTGATTTACAATATTGTGTTGGTTTGAGGTATATTGCACAGTGATTCAGAGTAATATATGTATATATATATATTCTTTTTCAGATTCTTTTCCTTTATAGGTATTATAAAATATTGAGTATAGTTCCCTGTGCTATACAGTAGGTCCTATTGGTTATCTGTTTTATATATAGTAGTGTGTATGTTTTAATCCCATCCTCCTAATTTCTCTCTCCCACCCACTTTGGTAACCGTTAAGTTTGTTTTCTATGTTTCATACTATTTCTTGTATTTTGTGTTGCTTGCATATTAATAAGTGATGTTCAAACTCTAAATTAAAACCTACAAATTTCCATGAGGATCTATGAGAAACGTCTCATCCATTTGGGATATTTCAGGTTCTTGAAGAAAGACGCAGTTGTGTTTGAAGTCAAGCCTACTAGAGGCTCTTAACCAGTCACAGTTGCCAGTGACCTTAGCTAGATACGGCTTGGCTTAGAGAACTGCCCTTTTGCTAGCGCGGCAGATGGCAGGGGCTGAGCATGAGAGAGCCAAGGTTGGAAAGGACGGAGTGTAGTGGGCGAGAAAGGAAGGATGTCTCATCATGCAATCTGAGTGCCCCTCCCCTCCGAGGGGTAGGTCATGCCATTACTATAACTAACTGTCCAGTGTGATGTAGCTATAAGGGACAGAAAGGTTTCTAGGTCAAGGTAAATCTGAGACAGCCTGGGTTTAAGTCCTAGTTCCACAGTTCAGAGCTGATTGACCTTGGACTCAGTTTTGAAAATACAGGCTAGACTGCTGGGACCAGAGGTCCCAAATTCAGTGACTTAAACAAGGTAGACATTGAAATTGTTTTTCACCTAACAGTCTGGGTGAGGGGTCCAGGACTGCTGTGGTGGCCTGACAACATTGGAGAACAAGCTCCTTCCATCTTGTTCCTTTGTCAACCCTGCCTTCATCTGCATGGTCACAGATGACAGCCGCTATGTTTACATTTCAACCACAGGCAGAGGGAGAGGGGAGGAAAAGGGCATGTGTCCTTTATTTTATTACCTAGAAGTCACACCCATCACTTCTGCTCACACATAACCATCTAGAATCTATTCATATGGTTGTGAGTACTGCAATGGAGGCCATGTATCCAGCCAAACAAATATTCCCAGAGAAGAAGAAACAAAAGGTGTTTGGCCGTGTGTGTTGGGTGGAGGATGGGAAGGCAACTAACAGTCTATGCCTCAGCTCCCTAAATCCCAGTTCCCCATCTTTTTTCATTGGCGTATAGTTGACTTACAATATTATATTAGTTTTAGGTGTACAACACAGTGTTTCAGTATTTTTACACATAATGCACCATGCACAGTTATTATAATATTTTTGGCTATATTCCCTGTGTTGTACATTACATCCCTGTGACTTATTTATTTTATGGCCGGTAGTGTGTACCTCTTGATCCCCTTTACCTATTTTGCTCATCTCCCCACTGCCCTCCTCTCTGGCAACTACTAGTTTTTCCTCTGTATCTGTGAGTCTGTGTTGTTATATTTGTCTCTATGTTTGTTTTTTAGATTTCACATATAGGTGAAAACATGCAGTATTTGTCTTTCTTGTCTGACTTGTGTCACTTAGCATGATATCCTCCAGATCCATCCATGTTGCTGCAAGTGACAAGATTTCATTCTTTTTTTATGGCTGATTTATATTCCATTGTGTGTGTGTGTGTGTGTGTGTGTGCATGTGTGTCTATATATATACACACACATATGCACACACATATATATATACTCCGCATCTCCTTTATCCATTTGTCTCTTAATGGACACTTCAATTCTGAATGATAACCATCCCAGGTAGAGTATCCTTGGTTGTAGGTTTCTTCCTTTCAGCACTTTAAATATATCATGACATGCTATACTGCCAAAGTTTCTGCTGAAAAATCAGCTGATAGCCTTCCCTTGTGTTGACTCTGTTTTTCTCTTGCTGCTTTTAAAATTCTCTCTTTATCTTTAACTTTTGCCATTTTAATTATGATAGGTCTTGGTGTGGATCTCTTTGGGTTCATCTTGTCTGGTACTCTCTGTACTTCCTGGAACTGGATATGTTTCCTTTCCCAGGTTAAGGAATTTTTCAGCTATTATGTCACCAAATACCTTTTCTGCCCTTTTCTCTCTCTTCTCCTTCTAGGGCTCCTGTAATGCAAATGTTAGTATGCCTGATGTTGTCCCAGAGATTCCTTAAACTATCCTCATTTTTTAAGAATTCCTTTTTCTGTTTGTTGCTCTGATTGGGTGATTTGCACTATTTTGTCTTCCAGGTCGCTTATGCATTCTTCTATATCATCTAATCTGCTGTTGATTTTTTCTAGTGTATTTTTCATTTCAGTTATTATTTCTTCAGCTGTGATTGGTTCTTTTTTATATTTTCTAATTCTTTGTTGAAATTCTCACTGTGTTTCTCTCTTCTTCTCCTGAGTTTCACGAGCATTTTTATGACCATTTCTTTAAACTCTTTATCAGGTAAATTAATTATCTTCATTTCATTAAGGTTCCCCCCCCCCCTAGTGTTTTATCTTGTTGTTTCATTTGGAAAATATTCCTCTATAGTCTCATTTTGTTTGGCTTTCTGTGTTTATCTCTATGAGTTAGGGGATAGAGTTACCTCTCTTGGTCTTGAAGGTGTGTCCCTGTGTAGGAGTGTCCCTATGCAGACTTCATGAGCCTGATGGCTTTGGCAGGAGGGCTGGAGCCACTGTGAGCATGGTCTGGGGCTTCTCTTGGGGCGTGCTTGGGCCTGCCACCTCGGCAGGGTGGTTGGAGCTGGGGTGTGGTATGGGCTGGGGCGCATGCTGGAGCAGCCTTCGCAGGCTGGCTAGAGTGCCAGGCACTTTTCAATCTGCTGCCTCTGCGCTGGAATCCAGAGTGGGTAAGTGTGTGTGTGCACCTTTTAAGAGCAGAGTCTTGGTTTCCTACAGCCCCCTGGCTCTCCTGGTCATAGTCCTGCTGGTTTTCAAAATCCCTTAAGGGAATCCATCTTCCTGGTACCAGTCCCCATGGCTGGGGTGCCCGATGTGTGGCTCAAACCCCTTGCTCTTTAGGGAGGAGCTCTGAGTTTGTGATGTGTCCTTCCTCTTTTGGTCACCCACTGGAGGTGTGGGTCTGGGCTAGATCACTTTACTTCCCCTCCTACCTATCTCGATGTGGTTTCTTCTTTATATCCTTAGTAGAAGGACTCTTCTGTTAGTCTTTCCAGGTCATTCTCAGAGAGAGTTGTTGTATACGTAGTTGTGGTTTTGGTGTGTTTGTTTGGAGGAGGTGAACTCAAGGTCTTCCTAATCCGTCATCTTCCTAGTTTCCCCATCTTTCAAATAGGAGTAATGCTAGTCTACTAACAAGGTGGTGGTTGTGAGTATTAAACTGGAGTTTCCATGGAGAGTTTTGGGTATAGCACCTGACTTACAGCAATGTAAGATGAGCTGTTGGCCACAGGCTTGGCCAGTATCACCCATGGCAGCAATTTCCCATCACATCAAATAAAGGGCTATACATGTTCCAATTATGATGATGGCAACAGTGGTGATTGGCAAGGATGCTACTCTGAAGCCGTGCTGTACAGAATGCTTTCTGGTCAACCCTAAGTTGCCATAAGCAGCTCTGCAAAGTGGTGAGAGCATGGCTTCCAGAGCTAGACTGCCTGGGTTAGAAGGCTGGCCCTGCCCCTTAGAGATGTGCCATTTTGGGCAAGCTACTTCACTGCTCTATACTTCAGTTGCCTCATCTCTAAAATGAAGACGACAACAGCATCTGCTTCATAGGGTTTGTTATAATTAAATGGATTATTATTTGTGAAGTGCTTATAACAGCATGGAGCACATAGAAATCGCTATATAAGTTAGTGTATATGAAATAAGTGAAACTACTGCAGATATGCTGTTTAGTCTGAATATTATGAACTTTCCCCTTTACTAGGTCCATCAAAAAGGAGGCTTATTCCTTACTTGCTTCCTAGAATGGAAACTCCATTAAGGGAGGGAATTGGTCTGTCTCTGCTGGATGCCCAGGGCCTGGAAAAAATATTTGGCCCTTTGTTGGAACTTAATGGACAACTGGATTCTGGAGTCCCGGTGTTATTTACATGTGTCAACAGTGACCTGACATCTTAGTTTCTTATAGTGTCCTCTGGTACTAAGGAGATAATTTGCCAACAAAAGGAACAAGTCATGATCTTCAGGGAAAGTCCTAGATGCCAAACCTCTGGGTATGCAGCAGTGGAAAGAATACTGATGCTGGGGTGCAAAGCCCTCATTCAAGACTTGGTTCTGTCTCTAATTACCTGTAGGACTTTGTGGGGTGGCAGGGGAGTAGTATCAAAGCGTTAGTTTCTTCATCTGTAAAATGTGAATAATATTTACCTTATTGGGCATTTTGAGAAATACATGTGTCAGTACATTAAAAATATAGGGTATATCTTATGTGCCTGGCATGGGGGGAAGTATGATCCACAACATACAGTAACTTGCCCCATATGTTTTCTCCCTTGAAAGCAGAGAAAGGTCTTGAGCTGGGCATCTTACATTGGGCCATGTCATACTCTGTAACTTGTTTCCAATAAGAGGAAGACTGCTTTTTGTGATGTGAACTCATTTTGATCTTTAGGTCCAGCATTTGCTTCCAATTGAAATGTTTTTGTCCAACACAGGAAGATTTGTACACTTTTTTGAGAAGCCTGGCAGGCCCTTTCTGAAGTGATTGTAAATGTGATTTGTTGCATATATCAAAGGGTGAGGTAACTGTGTCCTTCTTGTACGGCAGGAGATTTGATTTTTTTTTTTAACATCTTTATTGGAGTATAATTGCTTTACAGTGGTGTGTTAGTTTCTGCTTTATAACAAAGTGAATCAGCTATACATATACATATATACCCATATCTCCTCCCTCTTGCATCTCCCTCCCACCTTCCCTATCCCACCCCTCTAGGTGGTCACAAAGCACCAAGCGGATCTCCCTGTGCTATGTGGCTGCTTCCCACTAGCTATCTATTTTACATTTGGTAGCGTATATATCTCAATGCCACTCTCTCACTTCGTCCCAGCTTACCCTTCCCCCTCCCCATGTCCTCAAGTCCATTCTCTACGTCTGCATCTTTATTCCTGTCCTGACCCTAGGTTCTTCAGAACCAATTTTCTTTTTCTTTTTAGATTCCATATATATGTGTTAGCATACGGTATTTGTTTTTCTCTTTCTGACTTACTTCACTCTGTATGACAGACTCTAGGTCCATCCACCTCACTACAAATAACTCAATTTTGTTTCCTTTTATGGATGAGTAATATTCCATTGTATAAATGTGCCACATCTTCCTTATCCATTCATCTGTCGATGGACATTTAGGTTGCTTCCATGTCCTGGCTATTGTAAACAGAGCGACAATGAAAATTGTGGTACATGACACTTTTTGAATTATGGTTTTCTCAGGGTATATGCCCAGTAGTGGGATTGCTGGGTTGTATAGTAGTTCTATTTTTAGTTTTTTAAGGAACCTTCATACTGTACTCCATAGTGGCTGTATCAATTTAAATTCCCACCAACAGTACAAGAGGGTTCCCTTTTCTCCACACCCTCTACAGCATTTATTGTTTGTAGATTCTTTGATGATGGCCATTCTGACTGGTGTGAGGTGATACCCCATTGTAGTTTTGATTTGCATTTCTCTAATGATTAGTGATGTTGAGCATCCTTTCATGTGTTTGTTGGCAATCTGTATATCTTCTTTGGAGAAATGTCTATTTAGGTCTTCTGCCCATTTTGCACTGGGTTGTTTGTTTTCTTGATATTGAACTGCATGAGCTGCTTGTAAATTTTGGAGATTAATCCTTTGTCAGTTGCTTCATTTGCAAATATTTTCTCCCATTCTGAGGGTTGTCTTTTCATCTTGTTTATGGTTTCCTTTGCTGGAAAAAAGCTTTTAAGTTACATTAGGTCCCATTTGTTTATTTTTATTTTTATTTCCATTTCTCTAGGAGGTGGGTCAAAAAGGATCTTGCTGTGATTTATGTCATAGAGTGTTCTGCCTATGTTTTCCTCTAAGAGTTTTATGGTGTCAGGCCTTACATTTAGGTCTTTAATCCATTTTGAGTTTATTTTTGTGTATGGTGTTAGGGAATGTTCTAATTTCATTCTTTTACACGTAGCTGTCCAGTTTTCCCAGCACCACTTATTGAAGAGGCTGTCTTTTCACCATTGTATATTCTTGCCTCCTTTATCAAAGATAAGGTGACCATGTGTGCATGGGTTTATCTCTGGGTTTGTATCCTGTTCCATTGATCTATATTTTCTGTTTTAGTGCCAGGACCATACTGTCTTCATTACTGTAGCTTTGTAGTATAGTCTGAAGTCAGGGAGCCTGATTCCTCCAGCTCCGTTTTTCTTTGTCAAGATTGCTTTGGCTATTTGGGGTCTTCTGTGTTTCCATACAAACTGTGCAATTTTTTGTTCTAGTTCCGTGACAAATGCCATTGGTAGTTTGATAGGGATTGCATTGAATCTGTAGATTGCTTTGGGTAGTATAGTCATTTTCACAATGTTGATTCTTCCAATCCAAGAACATGGTATATCTCTCCATCTGTTTGTATCGTCTTTAATTTCTTTCATCAGTGTCTTATACTTTTCTGCATACAGGTCGTTTGTCTCCTTAGGTAGATTTATTCCTAGGTATTTTATTCTTTTTGTTGCATTGGTAAATGGGAGTGTTTCCTTAATTTCTCTTTCAGATTTTTCATCATTAGTGTATAGGAATGCAAGAGATTTCTGTGCATTAATTTTGTATCCTGCAACTTTACCAGATTCATTGATTAGCTGTAGTAGTTTTCTGGTAGCATCTTTAGGATTCTCTATGTATAGTATCATGTCATCTGCAAACAGTGACAATTTTACTTCTTCTTTTCCTGTTTGGATTCCGTTTATTTCTTTTTCTTCTCTGACTACTGTGGCTAAAACTTCCAAAACTATGTTGAATAACAGTGGGGAGAGTGGGCAACCTTGTCTTGTTCCTGATCTTAGTGGAAATGGGTTCAGTTTTTCACCATTGAGACCAATGGTAGCTGTGGGTTTATCATATATGGCCTTTATTATGTTGAGGTAAGTTCCCTCTATGCCTACTTTCTGGAGGGTTTTTATCATAAATGGGTGTTGAATTTTGTCAAAAGCTTTTTCTGCATCTATTGAGATGATCATATGGTTTTTCTCTTTCAGTTTGTTAATATGGTGTATCATATTGATTGATTTGCATATATCGAAGAATCCTTGCATTCCTGGGATAAACCCCACTTGATCATGGTGTATGATCGTTTTAATGTGCTGTTGGATTCTGTTTGCTAGTATTTTGTTGAGGATTCTTGCATCTATGTTCATCAGAGATATTGGCCTGTAGTTTTCTTTCTTTGTGACATCTTTGTCTGGTTTTGGTATCAAGGTGATGGTGACCTCATAGAATGAGTTTGGGAGTGTCCCTCCCTCTGCTATATTTTGGAAGAGTTTGAAAAGGATAGGTGCTAGCTCTTCTCTAAATGTTTGATAGAATTCACCTGTGAAGCCATCTGGTCCTGGGCTTTTGTTTTTTGGGAGATTTTAAATCACAGTCTCAATTTCAGTGCTTTTGACTGGTCTGTTTATATTTTCTATTTCTTCCTGTTTCAGTCTCGGAAGTTTGTGCTTTTCTAAGAATTTGTCCATTTCTTCCAGGTTGTCCATTTTATTGGCATATAGTTGCTTGTAGTAATCTCTCATGATCCTTTGTATTTCTGCAGTGTCAGTGGTTACTTCTCCTTTTTCATTTGTAATTCTGTTGATTTGAGCCTTCTGCCTTTTTTTCTTGATGAGTCTGGCTAATGGTTTATCAATTTTGTTTATCTTCTCAGAGAACCAGGTTTTAGTTTTACTGATCTTTGCTATTGTTTTCTTTGTTTCTGTTTCTTTTATTTCTGCTCTGATCTTTATGATTTCTTTCCTTATACTAACTTTGGGTTTTGCTTGTTCTTCTTTCTCTAGTTCTTTTGGGTGTAAGGTTAGATTGTTTATTTGAGATGTTTGCTGTTTCTTGAGGTAGGGTTGTATTGCTATAAACTTCCCTCTTAGAACTGCTTTTGCTGCATCCCATAGGTTTTAGGTCGTCATGTTTTCATTGTCATTTGTTTCTGTGTATTTTTTGATTTCCTCTTTGATTTCTTCAGTGATCTCTTGGCTGTTTAGTAATGTATTGTTCAGCCTCCATGTGTTTGTATTTTTTAAAGATTTTTTCCTGTAATTGATATCTAGTGTCATAGTGTTGTGGTCAGAAAAGATACTTGATATGATATCAATTTTCTTAAATTTACGAAGGTTTGATTTGTGACTCTCCTGGAGAATGTTCCATGAGCACTTGGGAAGAAAGTGTATTCTGTTGTTTTTGGATGGAATGTCCTATAAATATCAATTAAGTCCATCTTGTTTAATGTATCATTTAAAGCTTGTGTTTCCTTATTTATTTTCATTTTGGATGATTTGTCCACTGGTGAAAGTGGGGTGTTAAAGTCCCCTGCTATGATTGTGTTAGTGTCGATTTCATCTTTTATGGATGTTAGCATTTGCCTTATGTATTGAGGTGCTCCTATGTTGGGTGCATATATATTTACAATTGTTATATCTTCTTCTTGGATTGATCCCTTGATCATTATGTAGTGTCCTTCTTTGTCCCTTGTAATGGTCTACTTTAAAGCCTATTTTGTCTGATATGAGAATTGCTACTCCAGCTTTCTTTTGATTTCCATTTACATAGAATACCTTTTTCCATCCCCTCACTTTCAGTCTGTATGTGTCCCTAGGTCTGAAGTGGGTCTCTTGTAGACAGCATATATACGGATCTTGTTTTTGTATCCATTCAGCCAGTCTATGTCTTTTGGTTGGAGCATTTAATCCATTTATATTTAAGGTAGTTATCAATATGTATGTTCCTATTACCATTTTCTTAATTGGTTTGGGTTTGCTATTGGAGGTCTTTTCCTTCCCTTGTGTCTCCTGCCTAGAGAAGTTCCTTTAACATTTGTTGTAAAGCTGATTTTGTGGTGCTGAATTCTCTTAGCTTTTGTTTGTCTGTAAAGGTTTTAATTTCTCCATCAAATCCGAATGAGATCCTTGCTGGGTAGACTAATCTTGGTTGTAGGTTTTTCCCTTTCATCACTTTAAGTATGTCCTGCCACTCCCTTGTGGCTTGCAGAGTTTCTGCTGAATGATCAGCTGTTAACCTTATGGGGATTCCCTTGTATATTATTTGTTGTTTTTCCCTTGCTGCTTTTAATATTTTTTCTTTGTATTTAATTTTTGGTAGTTTTATTAATATGTGTCTTGCCATGTTTCTCCTTGGATTTATCCTGTATGGGACTCTCTGCACTTCCTGGACTTGACTATTTCCTTTCCCATATTAGGGAAGTTTTCAACTATAATCTCTTCAAATATTTTCTCAGTCCCTTTCTTTTTCTTTTCTTCTTCTGGAACCCCTATAATTCAAATGTTGGTGCATTTAATGTTGTCCCAGAGGTCTCTGAGATTGTCCTCAATTCTTTTTTCTTTATTCTGCTCTGTGGTAGTTATTTCCACCATTTTATCTTCCAGGTCACTTATCCGTTCCTCTGCCTCAATTATTCTTCTATTGATTCCTTCTAGAGAATTTTAAATTTCTTTTATTGTGTTGTTCATCATTGTTTGTTTGCTTTTTAGTTCTTCTAGGCCCTTGTTAAACGTTTCTTGTATTTTCTCCATTCTATTTCCAAGATTTTGGATCATCTTGACTATCATTACTCTAAATTCTTTTTCAGATAGACTGCCTATTTCCTCTTCATTTGTTTGGTCTGGTCTGTTTTTTCCTTGCTCCTTCATCTGCTGTGTGTTTCTCTGTATTCTCATTTTGCTTAACTTACTGTGTTTGGGGTCTCCTTTTCTCAGGCTGCAGTTTCATACTTCCCGTTGTTTTTGGTGTCTGCCCCCAGTGGCTAAGGTTGGTTCAGTGGGTTGTGTAGGCTTCCTGGTGGAGGGGACTTTTGCCTGTGTTCTGGTGGATTAGGCTGGATCTTGTCTTCCTGGTGGGCAGGACTGCATCCGGTGGTGTGTTTTGGGGTGTTTGTGACCTTATTATGATTTTTAGGCAGCCTCTCTGCTAATGAGTGGGGCTGTGTTCCTGTCTTGCTAGTTGTTTGGCATAGGGTGTCCAGCACTGTAGCTTGCTGGTCGTTGAGTGGAGCTGGGTCTTAGCGTTGAGATGGAGATCTCTGGGAGAGGTTTTGCCATTTGGTATTACATGGAGCCGGGAGGTCTCTGGTGGACCAATGTCCTGAACTTGGCTCTCCCACCTCAGCGGCACAGACCTCACTCCCGGGCAGACCCTGTCAGCCACATGGCTCAGAAGAAAAGGGAGAAAGAAGGAAGGAAGGAAGGAAGGAAGGAAGGAAGGAAGGAAGGAAGGAAAGAAAGAAAGAAAGAAAGAAAGAAAGAAAGAAAGAAAGAAAGAAAGAAAGAAAGAAAGAAAGGAAGAAAGGAAGAAAGAAGGAAAGAAGGAAAGAAGGAAGGAAGGAAGGAAGAGAAAGAAAGAAAAGAAAGAAAGAAAAAGAAAGCAAGAAAGAAAGAAGGAAAGGAGGAGAGAGAGAGAGGGAGGGAAGAAGGAATAAAGGAAATGAAATTATTAAAATAAAACATATAAATAATTATTAACAATAAAAATATTAAAAAGTAATAAAAAAAGAAAAAAGAAAGAAAGAAGAGCACAACCAAACCAAAAAACAAATCCACCAATGATAACAAACACTAAAAACTATACTAAAAAAAAAAAAGGACAGACAGAACCCTAGGACAAAGAGTAAAAGCAAAGCTATACAGACAAAATCACACAAAGAGGCATACACATACACACTCACAAAAAGAGAAAAAGGGAAAAAAAAATATATCTATATATATAAAAAAAAGGAAGAGAGCAACCAAATCAATAAACAAATCTACCAAAGATAATGAACTCTAAATACTAAACTAAGATAAACATAAAACCAGAAACAAATTAGATGCAGAAAGCAAACCCCAAGTCTACAGTTGCTCCCAAAGTCCACTGCCTCAATTTTGGGATGATTTGTTGTCTATTCAGGTATTCCAGATATGCAGGCTACATCAAGTTGATTGTGGAGATTTAATCTACTGCTCTGAGGCTACTGGGAGAGATTTCCCTTCCTCTTCTTTGTTCCTGTATCTCCTGGGGTTCAGCTTTGGATTTGGCCCTACCTCTGTGTGTGGGTCGCCTGAGGGCATCTTTTGGGAAGTCTGAGGTCTTCTGCCAGCATTCAGTAGGTGTTCTGTAGGAGTTGTTCCACACGTAGATATATTTCTGATGTATTTGTGAGGAGGAAGGTGATCTCCACGTCTTACTCCTCCGCCATCTTGAAGGTCTCTCAGGCAGATTTGATTTTAAACTCTGGAGGCAAATAAAGAAACAGTGGGAAACATATGAAAAATCTGAGCAAACATGGAAATGAAAAAAGGGGGATGGCAAAAGATGGAACACAGGGTAAACAAGCAGGCTGGATTTTGCAACCTTACTTTCTACTAACGAGCTCAGATGGGACCCTCACAGGGTACTGTTTTGGTGAGATCTGCTTCACCTTTGGGACACAAAGCCAGAAGCTTTCCTTGATAACACACAGAATAAAGAAATCTTGTTCATTACAAAGAGCAGAGGGAACAACAGAGACTTGGATGTTTTTTAAATGAATTCAGCAGAAATTATTCCAGGTGGGGTTTTTGAACAAGGAGGAACAAAGAATGGCAAAACTCTGTTTCTGCAGGCGTGGAGTCTTAGGTACAGAGAACTGTTTTGTAAGGCATAATTTGAGACTAATGACCTGACAAAATGCTCCTGGGTCAGGGTCACTTCCAAGATAGGGGCCTTGTCCCTGATTCTGCTCCTCCCCAGATAAGGCTCTTTGGGCTCACCATTTGTCTGTAGTTGTTCCCTCTTTGCCAAGGGTCTACAAACCAATCTGAGCATTTAATCCATGCTAAGCAGGGGTGACTCTTTCATGCAAGTGACCTCTGGCCTTACCATCCAAATATAAGAGTGGCCCTCTGGAACTCTTACAGTGGAATTTCTTATGATGTCAGTTCCAACTCAGTTGGAAAGGTATTTTTGTATTTGGGAAGGTTGGGGTGGGAAGGGGGATACTTTGGGGAAAGCACATTCTTGAACCACCTCTAAAACTGCACTAGGTGGGCAGCTGATGACTGCATTAGCAGCAGGATGAGTGCTATGCTGAAGGAACCATTGACCATCATGGTGGAAATGAAGACATTGCACAGAAAAATCAACTAAGAAGAAAAATAAAGCTCCCTAAATTCGGGAGACAGGGAATGGGACATTCCACTGTTAGCTGAAACAGTGGAATCTGTTCAGACACTTCTGTTGAGATGTTGTGTCTTTCCAGGATTATGTAAAAAATAGATATTCATTTGTTCATTTCTTCATTCAAAAGGCATTTACTGAGTACCTTCCAGGTGGGAAGAACTATGCTAGGGCCTGGGATTTCAAAGATGTATCTTATTAATAGTTCCTGCTACTGGGAACTCTAGCTAGAGGGGAGACAGACATGCCAATGAACATTTGCCATAAAATAATGGGGGTATATGTACAAGAGAGAAGGAGTAAATTTTCTTGGGAAAATGGGAGAGGATTCTGCAAAAAGCCTCCCAGAGGAGGCAGCTTCTACTTTCTGTCTGGGATGAGCATGATTGTGTCATTGTAACAAATTGATAGGAATACACACACACACACACACACACACACACACACACACACACACACAACTTAATTCTACCTGTAAATACCAGAAGGTTGCAGGAGATAGCCGTCTCAGTTCTAGAATTCTCTTAGTATCTTATGTGCCTGGGGCAGATACTAGGCACTTAGAAATGCTTCTAACAGTGATGAAAATGAGTCACTTAGATAGGAGGATTGATTTATTCTAAGAAAACAATGAAGACACTCTTCTTTCCTGTGGAAAGTTTGGAAGATGGGAAAGATGAGATGAAAAGGATTCAAGACAGTGAAAACAGAGAAAATATTTAATAAGCTTATAAAGGAAAGGAGCGAGGAGGAGCCTTTGTGGGTGGCAGGCTGTGTACGGTGGGAACATCTGACAGATGACGATGTGGTGAAGGGATTCGACTCACAGATGCTTGGCTCAAGTGGCCATTTTTGTGGGAATTGGTAGAGAGAGTGGAATGGAGATGCTAAGTTCTGGCAAAGGAGCAGGGATGGAGGGACTATGAGGAAACGAGGCTGGGAATTCACAGAAAGAAGATGGTGGTGCCTTTTGGACTCTCACGATGAGGAAGTAGAGTTCAAGACAAGTTCAGCTTGCTCGTTGAGGGACAAGGAGCTGCAGCTGATATCTGGGTTACATAAATAATTCAAGTATTAGCTGTCTAGGAATCCAAGTCCTGAGGACTTATGGGGTCATCTGTCTTTTAATACTTAAAAACAAAGTAAAAAAAAGGCTTGCACTCTCTCTCTTTGGAAGCCCCATTCCAATCTTAATATTCAGTGGAAGCCCCATTCCAATTTTAATATTCTCACGAATACATTTTCTTTATTACCTCTCTCTCCAATTTATTGTTGTCACCGAATAATTCTTGATCTTGACCTAGGTTCACCTCCTCTGGCTTTTCTTTCCATTTTCCTCCATATCTACCTGAATGTGCCACAAACCCTTTTAAAAATTTTCCCTAAAGCATCCCCAGCTCAAGACAGCTGATGTAATAGACTTTTACCAAGGAGGAATCACAACACAGCCCAGACAGATAACTTGAATCATTTATTAGACTTTTCTGGTCTGTAAATCTCCCCTGGCCTTTCCCACAACCAGGGATGCCTCAGTGCCTGTCCCTTTTTCTTAGGCTCTAGTCTCCCTCCATTTTACTGGCCCTTTTTCCTTTTTTTGAGGACTAATTCATGTCTGTTAATTTCTGCCTGGACACTATCTCCTTTCTTCTGGAATGTAAAATGAATTTTACTTTAGTCCGCTGACCTACCTACTTTTTATCTCCTCCATCTTCCCTATCGTGGCTAGAACCCATTTTTTTCACAACCAGAATAGCTTTTCAAGATGTTTTTCTAAATAGCATTTTGCCACCAACTTTTAAAATAACATGTAAGGGATACAAACAATGAGGATATAATATACATCACAGGGAAATATAGGCATTATCTTGTAATAACTTTAAATAGAGTATAATCTATAAAAATATTGAATCACTATGCTGTACACCTGAAACTAATATATTGTAAATCAACTATACTTCAATAAAAAAGAATAAAACAAAATAACATGTCCCCACTTCATTAAAGTGTTCTAATTTCTTAATTTAAGGAGGAAGAAGGGAAAGGATGAATATTTATTGAGGACTCGTTAAAATCAGACCCCAGACTAATACTTTTTGTGTATCATTTTATTTAATGCTCACAAAAGCCTGTGGGAGTGGGGTCATCACCCCAGTTTACAGATGAGGACAGTGAAAGTCAGGAATGTAAGGATGCTCCAGGTCACATAGGCTGGTGAACGGCAGACCTTGAGTTCAAGCCAGAGTCTTTGGACTCCAGAACGCTTGCTCTTTCTTCCTTTCTTTTCTAAATTAATTAATTAATTTTTATTTAGTTACCCTGGCAGAGATTTTTTTTTTTTCAACCAATGTAACCATTGCCCTTTCTAAAACCCCAATGTTTTTTGTTTTGTTTTGTTTTTAAATTTATATATTTATTTATTGATTTTTGGGTGTGTTGGATCTTTGTTTCTGTGCGAGGGCTTTCTCTAGTTGTGGCAAGTGAGGGCCACTCTTCATCGGGGTGCGCGGGCTTTCACTATCGCGGCCTCTCTTGTTGCGGAGCACAGGCTCCAGACGCGCAGGCTCAGTAGTGGTGGCTCACGGGCCCATTTGCTCCGCGGCATGTGGGATCTTCCCAAACCAGGGCTCGAACCCGTGTCCCCTGCATTGGCAGGCAGATTCTCAACCACTGCGCCACCAGGGAAGCTCTGGCAGAGATTTTTTAAACAATTTTTATTGGAGTATAGTTGATTTACAAAGCTGTGTTAAGAAACTAAATATAGAACTACCATATGATCCAGCAATCTGCTCCTGGGCATATATCTGGAGAAAACCATAGTTCGAAAAGATACATGTATCCCAATGTTCATTGGAGCACTATTCACAATAGCCAAGGCCTGGAAGCAACCTAAATGTCCATTGACAGAGGAATGGATAAAGTAGTTGTGGTACATATATATATATAATGGAATATTACTCAGCCATAAAAAAGAATGAAATAATGCCATTTGCAGCAACATGGATGGACCTAGAGATTGTCATACTGAATGAAGTAAGTCAGACAGAGAAAGACAAATATCATATGATATCACTTATATGTGGAATCTAAAAAAAATGGTACAAATGAACCTATTTATAAAACACAAATAGAGTCACAGATGTAGAAAACAAACTTATGGTTACCAGAGGAGAAAGGGGAAAGGAGGGATTAATTGGGAGACTGGGATTGACATATACATGCTATTATATCTAAAGTAGATAATCAACAAGGACCTACTGTATAGCAGGGAACTCTACTCAATACTCTGTAATGACCCATATGGGAAAAAAATCTAAAAAAGAGTGGATATATGTATATATATATGTATAACTGATTCACTTTACTGCACACCGGAAGCTAACAGAACCTGTGCTCTTTCCGTCATCACCTTGCCTTTGAAGACAAGATGATCATGGAAACCTCATCTGTAGACACTTTCCTTCTTTGATGGTCTACTTTATCCCTCAGGCCAGGCTTTGCACTTACTGCAGGGGCAGCTCTGCTTCTCCCTTTCCCCCTCCCCTCCTCTTGTCCTCCAAGGGTACTTGGTTCTGGGTTCTGTCAATTCCAACCCCAGCCTGGCTCCTGATTCTTTTTCCTGCTCTAATTCAGTTCCTAAGTCCTGTCCAGAGCATTCCTGGAGTAGAATCCACACCTCCTTAGCCTCAGTGTCTCCCTCCCTCTACCTATACTTCTGGCCCATAGACTTGCCCCAGCATGCTTTGATGGGCATGCAGTTAAGAGCCTGAACTAGGAGTCAGAGAGATGCAGGTCCAAACTGCAGCCTGGCCTCTAATCAGTTGTGTGATTTCAGGTAACTTAAACGACTTTTTCTCTTTCTCTTTCTTTCTTTCCTTCCTTCCTTCTTTCTTTCTTTCTTTCTCTCTCTCCCTCTCTTTCCTTCCTTCCTTCCTTCCTTCTTTCTTCCTTCCTTCCTTCCTCCCTCCCTCCTTTCTTTTATTTTCTTTCCTTTCTTCTTTCTTTTTTCTTTCTTTCTTCCTTCCTTCTTTCTTTCTTTCTTCTTTCTTCTTTCTTTCCTTCCTTCCTTTCTTCCTTCTTCCTTCCTTCCTTCCTTCCTTTCTTTCTTTCTTTCTTTCTTTCTTTCTTTCTTTCTTTCTTTCTTTCTTTCTTTCTTTCTTTCTTCTCTCTCTCTCTCTCTCTCTCTCTCTCTCTCTCTCTCTCTCTCTCTCTCTCTCTCTCTCTTTTTCTTTCTTTCTTTCTCTCTCTCTTTCTTTCTTTCTTCTTTAAAATGGGGACAATGAGAACACCCAACTCAGAGGGTGGCTGTAAGGGTTCAATGATAAAATATAGCTAAAGAGACCAGCACAGGGACTGTAAATAGGAAAAACCTGTAAATGGTAGCAATTGGTATGGTTATTGACATAGATATCTTGCTACCCCTCTCCTCCTCAAGTCCTTCATGGGCACCCATGACTTGCTAGCCCAGACTCCTTGGCCTGACATTCAAGTCCTCCACTGTCTATAATCTAGTTTGAGTCTACCTTTTTTGACTCATATGTTATGCTGCAAAAATGGTGGACCATACACCATCCCCTTAGTGCAGCCCCTGGTGTTTAACCTGGAATAGCCAACCTCTGTCTACCAAGAGAGAGTCTAGCCATGTTTCCAGGCCTAGCTCAATCATTTCCTCTGAAAACCCTTTTCTGACCCACTGCCCCCTGCCATGGGAAGTGAGCTGACCCTAGCCTCTATTCTTTCAGCTCTTTGTGCATTTTAATAATATACATCTCTTGCTACTGTTGGGGAGGGAGAAATTTCTGCCTCTACCCTTCTTGAGTTCTTGTGGCTGGACTAATAATAAAATTGGCACAAGACAGAGTAACAAGAGAAAAAGAAACAAATTTTAATTTGTGTACCTGGAAGTCTCATAAAAATGGGTGCTAAGGAGAGGCCAAAGCAGGCAGCTTTTGTACTTTTTAGGCAAAGAAACAATAAATTTGTGAGGAATTGACAGGACAAAGAAACTTAGGTTTTGGGTGCTCATTTAGTGAAGAATCTAAAGAGAGTTTGGGTTTGGGGTAGTAAATTAAAGAAGTAACAGGCTCATTTATATAGGCTTCTCTGCCCAAATTCCCTATCTCTAGTGATAAAGGTGTCCTTCTGCCAGATGCAGGGAGCGCACCTCCCGAAGGAGAGACTTGTTTCCTGCTTTCAGGAAGACAGAGAGGAGGGTCAGAGTGTCCCTCTTGCATCAGCTGTTTCTTAAGTAACTTTAATTCCAAATAATCCATATGCCATTTAGGCATAATTTACAGTGGCCTGTCCTGGGCCCCAGTACTACCTCTAGGCATGTTTATTTACTCTTAAAAATAAGCTCTTTGGGGCTTCCCTGGTGGCGCAGTGGTTGAGAGTCTGCCTGCTAATGCAGGGGACACGGGTTCGAGCCCTGGTCTGGGAAGATCCCACATGCCGCGGAGCAGCTGGGCCCGTGAGCCACAACTACTGAGCCTGCGTGTCTGGAGCCTGTGCTCTGCAACAAGAGAGGCCGCGATAGTGAGAGGCCCGCGCACCGCGATGAAGAGTGGCCCCCACTTGCCGCAATTAGAGAAAGCCCTCGCGCAGAAACGAAGACCCAACACAGCCAAAAATAAATAAATAAATAAATTAATTAATTAATTAAAAAAAAAAAAAGCTCTTTGAAGATAGTTATTTTTATGTCCTTAGTGTCATGGGCAAAATCTAGAATGAATTCAAGAAATGGTCTGGGACACAGGAGGTGAACAGCATCCACTGTGTGTAGCATAGTTTGAGCCTTCACTTAATTCTGCCTGACACTGGGCATGTTTCCTGCCTCTTCCCCTTTCAGTCTTTTCCCACAGCTTCCCTCACCCCAAAGATGGACATATGCTCTTCCACTCTAAGACATAGGTGCATAATGGAAGGGCTCCCATTACCTGCTTGGAAGGTTACCTTTTTTCCTAATGGTCTCTAAGATAGAATACATAGACCCAAAGAATTCACTAAGGTGTGGGCAAAAATGATAACACTTATATTTACTTATCTTGTATATTTTTTTCTTAATTCCTATTTTTAAATGTATGCTTTACTATCTACATAATGTATCAAGACAGTGGCTCATGTATATAACTTATAAATGAATATGCATCTATTACATGCTTTTTTAAAAAATAGGATGCTTGATCAAATAAGTTTAGAGCCCAAAGATTTCTCTCTACATGATGCTACTGGCTGAGAAACATAGCTGTGAACATATCACTCCTTGATCAAAACAGTTAATTGGTGCTCTGATGTGTAAGAAACAGCCAAAATCTGGCCTCTGTGCACTGGTACTGAATCAATTTGTGGAGAGAGTTTTGGGTGAAGTAGAAAAGGATAGCTTTATTGCTTTGCCTGGCAAAGGGGGCCACACAGCCTAATGCCCTCAAAACTGTGTGTCCCGACCTTGAGGGGGTAGTGAGGAGTTTTATAGTAATGGTTTGAAAGGAGGGCGTGATCAGCTCATGGACATTCTTCTGATTGGTTGGTGGTGAGGTAATTGGGAGTCAACATCATTAACGTTCTGGTTCCAACTGGTCTGGGGTCTGCATGCTTGTGAGCAGCATACAGTTAACTTCTTCTACCCGGGGGAGAGGGGTTTCAGCATCTGCAAAACAGCTCAAAAATATTGTTATGCATATCCCTTGAGGGGGACCAGGACCCTTCGCCAAGGCTGCACTGTTATTTCTTGACTTCTCCTCCCTTGTCTCAGCGTCCCCTCCCTTCCCTGATGAGCAACCGTTTGAACCTACCCTTTGGAACACAGGGAAGGTCATGGAGGCTGAATGAAGCCTATTTCCTACGAACAAGAACCGGGGAAACAGAAGGGCTTTTGTACCCAGGAGCCCCACAGGGTCCTGCTTGGTTTCAGAAATACAGTACACCTGCCTTAACTGACTCATCCAGGGCCTATGTGATCTGGCCCCAACCTACTTTTCTAACTTTAAATCCCATTTCTATCATCTGCTGTAGGCACACAATGCTTTCCCAGCCACAAAACTTACATATGCTTCTTCCTTTTGTATGTCCATCTTTATAGGTCCTAGTGTAATCACTTTATCTGCATCTACATCTCCTCTGCCATGTATTATAAACTCTGTATCTTCTAATTATTTATGTAAATGTCTTATTCCCTTTTCCAGACTATAAGCTCCTATTTTTGATTCCATCTTTTCAACCTTATCTGTTACCCTAGTTCCTGCAGAGAATAGGTGCTTGAGATAACTTTGATGAATAAATGGAATAGATGATGTATTACCCACATTTTAAGTAGTTCTCTCAAATACAACCCAGACTGATCCATCTATGTCTTAATCCAAGCCACCTTTTCTTCTCCATTAAGCCCCCACTTTCATCTTCTTTGGCAAAAACAGCTCTGTTGTTAATAAAGCCAACTCACAAATACAGGGGTATGAGAGGCACCTCCACACCCCCTGACCAAGCAAACCATCTGCAGATGTACATGCTGCAAAGATGAAAGTTGTGTAGGATTGTGGTGTTGCCAGGGATGCAAGCCGAGGGAGATCCTGGCCTTGGATTTTTGTATAACTGGACTGTTGGCCATCAGGGACTTTCTCTTGCACTATCTTTTCAAGGGAGTAACATCTGCTCCCTCATTAGTCCTGCCTCACCTCCTGAGTGAAGCAGTCACCTGGTTCTCCTCTATCCAGCCTACAGACACATCAAGAAGGTGCCCATTATCTTGTTTGACTAATTTTTCATCAACATATAGCAATCACTTACTAAAGAGTCTTTATTGCAAAGTATAAAGCATGAATTAGATTGTCCTAGAAGATTCAGAGTTGGGTACTTCCTAAGGCTCAATTCTGAGTGTGTTGCTAGAGAATAAAGGGTGTTTTCTGACTCCAAGTTTAAAGTACTTTGCTGTGTTCTTGCTTTCACTGGAGTCCCTTGTGATGTTCCCCCTACAGCAATGTATAGATAGCAATTTAAAACCCTGACAATATTTACTCATTTCCTGTTTGCTGCAGGGTGTGAGCTGACCATTGCAGTGAATCAAGAGCTTAAAAGGGAAGGCAGGATCTGGCACTTCAGCTTTGCTTTTTACTCAAATGTGAAAAAAATGGAGATATTTTTCCTCTTTGTACTTTGGGTAGAAATAGCCTCACTGGAGAGCGCAAAGCTACTGGTAGAAAAGAGAAGGCCTCCTGTACCATTGCCAGCTTCTTTGACCATCCACTTAGATAAGGTTTTGTTTTGAAATATAAGGAGGCTTGCTTTGGTTTCAAGAATGAGAGAACGTTTTGTTTCCTCTCATCTGGGGCCAGGTTCTATAGTGTAAGTCATTGATGTAACATTTCCAATTAGCTTAGATATTGGATTCCCTTTGAAAGTTAAAGCCTGGCCTGTGTTTGCAGGGGCTATGAGTTTCTGACTTCAGTTTTGCCTGATGAGTTTTCTTCTTTTCCAAATGCTTTGGATGGTGTGTGTGGGGGGTGGGGGTGGGGTGGGGGGTGTTGTGGTCATGGTTCCTGGAGAGGTTGGGGATGGTGTATCTTTGGCAGGTCTTAGATTCTGGGGACCTCTCTTATCTCCTCTGTCAAAAGAGCCTTCCCCCAAACTTCAATTTTACTGAGTTCTGCCACTTCCTTTTATGGTAACCATTCAGGGCTTTGCTGGCTGAGGAGCTGGATCTTTCCTAGTGGTTTCATTCATACTCAAATGTTCTTCCCATTTCTGATGATCCTAGCAGCTTTTCCTTGTACTGCCTTCTCATTCATCCACTGGTTGGAAACCAGCTCTCTTGTCCCAAACACCAGGCATGTAAAGTATTAGAGAACATCGCTTTAGGGTTTTAGATGGTCCTGTTTTAACATTGTGATGCAGTGCCTACATTAACTAGACCCTTAATACTGACAGGCACTATACCAAACATTTCTTATTCATGAACTCATGTATGCCTTAAAACAATCCTATGACATAGATAATTATGATCCCTGTTTTATAGGTGAGAAAACTGAGCTTAAGCAACATTCCCAAGGCCACAGACCTTGTAAGTATTGGGGCCAGAATTCAAGTTCTGCCAGATACCAAATCCATGCTCTTAACCTCACTACACTGTCTCTTTTGTTCAAAAAGTCTTCATTTCCCCACTGCTTGGCTGTTCACCGTGTTGTTTGTTAAAAGCAAAGCCCTGGATCTTATTTCAGCTCATCTAACATGACTTCCCTGGAGCATTTTGTTTTGAGGCTAAAAAATTTGAACATGAGCATCGCAATTAAAGTGCTCTTGAAAAGATTTATTAGCAGATTGCTTTTAGCTTGACCATAACTAATCACAGAAAAGGGAAAACAAGACAAATGGCCAGAAATACTCTTTGAAACACTGCATTTGGGGAAACTGGCAGAGTAGGTTTTAAGGATACGTTCAGTTCTCACAAGCCTGCCTGGGGTCTAAGTGAAAGAGAATTTGCAACACAATAAAGATGCCTGTAAAAGAATCATGCCATGCAAAGAGGTGGGGGAAACTGCCAGATGAAAACTGCCACATTTTTGTAGTCAAGTCTCTTCTGTAGACTTGACTAGACTCTTAGATAACATTGAATCTAAGGTGGTGGTATCGCATTTAAAGGCTCCCTCCCTCCCCAGACTCAGACATTTATTGAGCTCATACTAATGCCAATCACTAGGTGGTGAGGATTCAGAGGTGAACAGGATAGACTCAATAAGCCCACATGAGGCTGTTAAACACAAATTCAATCGAATAAATTTGCAGATCTAATTGGCTTTATTCAAGGATTCTTGAATCAGGCAGCACCCTATTTAGTAAACAGAAGGGGAAGCCAAGGAAGTGCACAATATGGGAGGTTTTTAGAGGCAGGAGGGTGGGGCAAGGAAGTTATGAGCAAAAGAAAAGAAGGAATTGTTTTCAGCCTGGAGGTTATCTTCTTTCCGAGGAAAGGGAATAGCAGGGTTTTATTATGCAGGTGACCTCAGTAGGGCTGGTGAGGAAATTTCAGATCATGTGCTTCAAAGGTCACATTCCTGGGAGAGGTTGAGACTGCAGATATGTCTTTGTTTACTGTCATGGGGGCAAATGACTCCATTTTTGGATTGTTATTTCTTTTTTACGAGGTCTATTGCCAGTGGGAGAGATAATAACAAATAAATCAATACATATATAAGTAGCGGTAATTACTGTGATAGAAAAGTAAGAGGAAGTAGGTGGCTAGATAATGATATATTTCCTTTAGGTAGCGTGGGTGAGGAAGGCCTCTTTGATGAAATATTTGAGCAGACACCTGAGAATTAAGAGATTAAGCCTGGATTGTGAAGAAAGGCTACTCCGCAAAAGGGAAACTGCAAGTGCAAAGGGAAAAAGCAAGTGCTTGTCATTTCAGGGACCTGCAGAGACCAGTGCAGCCAGAGCAGGGTGAGTGATGGGAAGAGTAGAGGAAACGAGGCTGTAGAGCTGGGCAGAGGCAAAATCGGGGAGAGGGTAAACAGTGCACTTTTTTCTCAGTATCATGGGAGGCCACTGGACGGTCTGAAGCAGGGGTGTGATATTGTCTGACTTGCTTTTTCTAACAGACACAGCGGGGAGAGCAGAAACAAAAGGGGAAGCAGGGAAACCAGCAGGGGGTTAGTGCTGCCATCTTGGCAAGAATAAGGGTGACTCTGGAGCTTGTTCACCACCAGACTCTCCAGGGTTAGTGGAGTAGAACTGGCCCATTCTGTGTGCCAAACATTTTGTCTCTATTAATTCCTTTTAACCTCTCAACCACATGAGCATTCTAGAAAGATGGCAGCCGGCAGTTCGTCTCCCTCTCTTATACACAGGCAGCTCCTTCCCCTCAAGTCTCTCTGTCCTGCTCTTGAACCTGGGAAGGCCTTGTGACATGTTTGGGCCAATAGAATGCGGCAGATACAGCACCGTGCCATTTCCACAGCTGTCCATTAAGAAGCCTGGCCGCGTCCACGTTCTCTCTGGGGGAGCCCAGTTACCACCTAAGGAAGCCCAGGCTGGATTACTGACCCATGAGGTGCCAGTGAAGAGGGGGCCATAGGCAGGGGCACCAGACAGGGGAGACGCTTTCTGAGATTTCTAGACCACATCATTCTAGAAGCCTGACTCGTGTTACATGTTCACTCTCAACAACTCTGTGGAGGTAAATATTCTTACCATATCTTCCCTGAAGAAGGATCACAGGCTCGGAGAAGTAACTTGTCCAGGGTGACCCACTAGTGAATGGCAGTGATAGGATTGAATTCGATGCCACTTTAACCTTGAAGCCGTCGGTCATAACCATGAGTAAAATACCACTCAGAATGCAGGACCTTTTGAATCTGAAGGTTCCTCTCTGTTCCTCCTCAAGATGGAACTGGTACTAACTCTGTAGAGTAGTGGTTCTGTTACCAAACCGAACTTGGGTCTGCTTGCCCACGTGCAGTAAAGCCGATCTCTGGACACAGGGTTGTGGTGAAGGAAAGGCAGTGTTTCCTGAGCTCCCCGATGGGTTTCAGGGAAGCCTTTTTAAAGGCAGGGTGAGGGAGGGGCACCCCAGTGTTTGTGATCAGCTCGTGCACAATTCTCTGATTGGTTGATGGTGAGGTAACAGGGCGGTGTCATGGGAGTTCACCTTATCAATCCTTAGGTGCCAGTAGGTCTGGGGGCTACGTGCTCATGGTCATCAAGTAGTTAACTTCTTACATTTGGTGGTAGTTTCAGCATCTGTAAACCAACTCAGGAAATGTGCATCAGATACAATTATCTGAGTACTTCAGAAAGGAGCTAAAGCAGAGGATATGGGGAGGGGTCTGTCCCCGGAAGGTCCCATAGGGTCCTGCTTGGTTCTCAAGGACCAACAGGAGCAAATTCTTGGGCTCTACCCCAGACCTCCTGAAATAGAAACTCTGGGGGAGAAGTCCTCCACCAATCTGGGTTTTTGACCAATCCTCAGGTGATCTTGACTCAGGCTAAATTTTGAGAAGCAGCGCAGTAGAGGTTTTCTCCTGGGAAGACTTTGTCTGTGGTAGGTGTTAGGTCTGGTGTGGATATAAAGAGCTGGGGAAGGTGTTCTTCGTGGCTCTGAAAACCACTGGCAGCTCCTCAGGGGATTTAACTCTTTTTCTTCAACTATTAGGACAAGTTTGATTTCTCCTTTAGAAATACCTCTGTTTCCTCCCCATAGCTCATAAATGTCTTTTTGCTTTGGCTAGGCACCTAGGCTTCAAATGACTGTTACTTCAAAGGCTTTTTACCATGATCTAAGTCACTGTGAAAAGTTGTGTCACCGCCCGTGACTTGTTTCTCAGGCGTGCTGCCCTAGGAGACCTATTGTTGCTTTATTGGCCAGTTAAGGCTAGGTTATACTGGGTAACAAACAACCCTAACATTTTCATGGCTTAGAACAGAGGCAGGCATGTTCTCACCACACACACACACACAAACACACACACACATACCCCCACCCAGGCACACATGGTAACTATGTGAGGTGATAGATGTGTTAATTAGCTTTATTGTGGTCATTATTTCACATTATATATGTATCAAATCATCTTGTTGTACATCTTAGGTATGTACAATTTTTGCTTGCCAATTGTACCGCAATAAAGCAGGAAAAAATGAAATAATGTTTCTACTTAAAAAAAAGAAAGTTTTGCTATAAAAACAAAAACAGAGGTAGCCAAGCTATGGCTCAAGGTTAAATCTTGTCCACTGCCTGAGTTTACAAATAAAGTTTTATTGGAACCAGCATTTATATATCATTTAGGGCTGCTTTCATGCTACATAGGGTAGAGCTGAGAAGCTGTGATAGAAACCATATGGCCTGCAAAGTTGAAAATATTTACTATTCAGCCCTTTCCCAAAAAAGTTTGCTGACTTTAAACAGCAATGGTTCATCTTTCCCCGTTCCTGGAGACTGTTCCATGTCATCCTCATGCAAAGACCTTGATTAATGGTGGCTCCACCATCTGGGACTTTGCACTGAAAGTTCTTGTGATACAGTGAAGGGAGCCCTGAAGAGCCTCACACTGGGCATTAAACCTTCCACCCAGAAAGTGGAACTTCCTATTTCATTTCACTGGCCAAAGCAAGTGATACGGCTGCACCTGACCTCCAGTGGCCAGAGAAGTGCCATTCTCCCCAGGTGCTTGGGAGGAGCGTGAACAGCACTGGTGTGGGTTACAGTCACTGCCAGTGAGGAAGGCCAGCACCAGGGAGGCCTTCAGGAATGCCGAAGGAGGGTTTTGATCTCCAGAACTATTTTCTTTACAGACCTCAAAGCTGAGGACCTGTACTCAGGGTACCCCAGCCTGAGGGAGAAGCTCTAAAGAGCGAAAAAGTTAGCATATTTAGCCATGTAGCCATTTTATGGACCACTTGCTGATCTCAGGATATATGATGTTATCAAATTGTCATTAGCACATCGCAGGGAGTTCCTTCTGTGCTAAGGAAAACAGCTGATGATAGTAGTTTGCTGGAATACTTTTGCATCTATGATTAGGTATTTTGCTCCAAATGCAAATAAATAAATACATAAATAGATAAATCAGTAAATCAATAAGTAAGAAACTAAACTTCAAAGAAGCCAAATTACCAGTGGTAAATAAACTTAACATGCACTGGGCATTTTAATGTTGATGCGGCTGGCAGGTAGGTAGGCACTGGGGAAGCTGTTGAGAGCAGGCCTGGCTGGGACTGCTCTCAGATGGCGTGGAAAGATTTGGAAGAAATATTGCTCCCAGGAGCCTCTTGTGCAGGTGGAAAGATGGAGCCTTTCCTGACTTCCCTCTACTCTCTGGATGCTCATGACTATAAGCAGTAACCACATTCCAGATCCCCACGAGGCAAAGAACTGTGCCCAAGACTCCTTGGTTAATAAGTGTCAAAGCCTGATTTTGAACTAGGCAATCTGACTGCAGAGCTATGCACTTTACCACTATAGTACCATGATGCTAAACTATGTTTGATTACAGTTACCAATGAAAAATGTCTCATCCCATACATACTGTTTCAGCTACATGATGCTTTAGTGCTATGTCATTAAAAGTCACTGAATATATACCTATTCCTTGATTCTTAGTGGTTGCAGAGTATAGATATACCCATTTATTTCATGTGTTGTTGTTTTTTTTCTTTTTAATTTATTTTTTGGCTGTGTTGGGTCTTTGTTTCTGTGCGAGGGCTTTCTCTAGTTGCGGCAAGCGGGGGCCACTCTTCATCGCGGTGTGCGGGCCTCTCACTATCGCGGCCTCTCTTGTTGCGGAGCACAGGCTCCAGACGCGCAGGCTCAGTAGTTGTGGCTCACGGGCCTAGTTGCTCCGCGGCACGTGGGATCTTCCCAGACCAGGGCTCGAACCCGTGTGCCCTGCATTGGCAGGCAGATTCTCAACCACTGTGCCACCGGGGAAGCCCCTATTTCATGTGTTTTTGATTCTTATGTTTTTCCTCATTTTGCGCTATCATAGACTACCTGGTGATGAGGACTTTGGTTTTTGCTCACATCCTTAATCACTTGCTAAGGACAAGTTCTTACAACTGGAATAACTGAGTCAAAGTGTATGCACGTAGGATCACTGACTACAGTTGTGTTAACTCCACTTTGATGTCAACTTCATGTAAATAGCAACCCCTGGAATCGTGCAAATCCTGAGACCCTGCAGCATTGTTTTTAGATTTAAAAATCTGTAACTGTCATTCTTTCATAAAATATGTGCTAATTAATGTTCACATGAGCAGAATGCCAGAATGTATTTCTGCCCAGGTTAGATATAATATCATTAGTAATAAGGAAAACCTCTGGCAATTTGAAAAGTGATTAAAAAGTATTTAAAGTTTTAATTTTGCATTTCATTCCATCAAGTATTTTGAAAATTGTATCAGTGCATTCTCATGATTTGTCTCCTTTGAGCCAATCGCCTGGACTCATAATGCTTCTTTTCTATAGTATTTGATGATGCCGCTAATGTCTGATCAGAGAGAGGATCTGCCTGGCCAAGGAAACACGACATGGAGTGTATGTGCCAATGAATGAATAAACTAGACAGTATTTGGCCTGGTAGAATACAGCTATATTCTCATATCTGCTTCTTTATTCATTATTTTATAATGTGTTGTTTTGATTGAAGTATTATATAAAGAAAATTTGGCCATACATAGACATGTAGATGGAAAGGAGAAGGATATTTTAGCTTTTCAGATAATTGTGGCAATGCTTTCATACTACACCAAAACTTGACAACCTTTTAGTGTAAATGTAAAAAATAGACATTAATAAGATAACTAATGAATTAAATTAGGTTAAAATGATTTAACCAATCCAGCAAGTTTCGGCTCCCCTCATGGAAGCTTCTCTGGCCATGAAGCTGGTTCATACCTGGTTTTGGAAGGATAGATGTGAACAATTAGATGAGAAAGACTGAAGCCTGCTTTGTAGCCCAGGCAGCGTGAGGAAGCATCAGCATGTCAGGCTATTTCCTGGCTTATATGCAAACATGTGTGCAGATACATTTCTCAACATTAGACCTTAAGCACTTTCCAGGGAATAATTTCTGAAGCAATTACTTTCCCCTGTTAATAGCCAACTAACAAGTAGGAGATAATAACCTCTCAGTTGTATTGTGGATAGGTAGAGCAATGTAAAGGCAACGAATTAACATCCAGTCTTATAATGTACTCATTAATCTAGCCAGGCAAGAGCAGTTTATTTAGAATATGTGGAAGGCTCTGAATCCCCCAAATTTCATTTTTCACCATGCCAATAAATAATTGAAGCCCACGGCTTTCATTTGTCCTATTTATCCCTCTTCTTTGATGCCACTCAGCTTTGAAGTACCATCCCTAATAGGAGAAAGCTATTTATCTGTTTCTTTAAGAGCCTCATGAATATTTCTTCCCTGTTATTCCTTGTTAGTACTTGCCAGTTCTTAACATTTCAGGTTTTCTCTCCTGAGTCATACTTTCTCTCGCCTCTTCTTTCCTTGGCTTTGGTCACCATAATCATATAGGTTACATAGGATTTTCTTAGGACTAGTATTAACTCTTGAGTGCAATGCTCTCTAAACTGTGCTTTAAACTCACCAAGGGAAGCTTGTTATAAAATGAAAAACCCTGGGCCTCACCTCTTCCTCCCACTCTCTCCCCCCCAACCCAGTGATTCCAGTTTAGCAATTCCGGCTTGGGCCCAGAATCTGCATTTTACATAGTTCCCCCACTCTCACATTCCCAGTGATTCAGAGACAGATGATCTCACTTGGAAAAATACTTCCTGGGTAGACAAATGAAGTCTTTGATAGTTATTCCTAGTTGAGAAGTAAACTTCTAGGAAATAGTTAACATCTCTCTAAATTGGAACCACCTACTTGGGTCTCTGACCTTCTTCCCTGTCTGAGCTGTGAACAAGTTGAGGAATAAAACAAGGGAATAGCAGATGGGGGCTGAAATCTCCTCCTCATTACTGATAAGGGCTAATTTGTAAGATGAAGTTTAGTGTGAGAGTCAAATCGGTCGTGGACTGACCCCCAGAATATGGCAGCCTCTCTATGCTATGTGGAGGAAAGAAGAACAGTTTTCTGGGGCAACTTGTGCTAAGGAAGAGAAGCTTAGAGGAGAATGATTAGTCTATGCTTCCTAAGTTTATTAATCTGATAAGTGACCTTACCTTCCTGGGGGGTGGGGCAATGAATACAAAGGTAGAGAGAGCCATGGGTGCCCCCTTTACTTCTCAGGAAATAGCAGGAATAGAAGAAGCTGTATTCTTCACCTCTATCTCCACCTCTCAGTACTGGCCAAAAATCAAAAAGTTTAACAGCCCACTGAGTTCACTGGTCTTTGGGGAACCAGATCCTCTGGTAGGAATGCAATAGGTGCAACTTTTATGAAGGGCAATGTCCAAAATATTTCAAAATTACAAATGCACATATCTTTTGCTTAGCAATTCCCCTTCTAGAAACATCCTACAGGTGTACTTAGAGGTGTGCAATGGTGAATGTAGAAGGGCAAAACTACCAACATTGCTATTAATAGGAAAAGATTAGGATTTCCATTAGTAGGAGACTGTTAAATAAGCCATGATATGTCCATATAATGGAATACTATGAGGCCATAGAAAATCTGAGAACTTTTAATATTCTGACATAGAACAATCTTCAAGATGTATTTTTTGATGAAAAAAATAAACCAAGGCCAGAATTATTTATATAATATGCTGTCATTGATGTAAACCAAAATGGAGGGAGTGAATGAGACTATTCTTGGCTTCTGTGGTATAGAATATCTCTGGAAGGATAGACAAGAAATGGGAGAGGAAACAGGTTGTTTTGGAGAGTAGGGAAGTTTTTAAATCATATATAATTTTGTACATTTTGACATTTTAACCACAAGACTGTTACCTATTCAAAAAATTAGATTGTAACAACAGCAAAGCCAGCCATCTTGACAGCTACTCTCATCTCAGTGGGCATCTTTGTAACTAACTCCAGTATTTCAAATTCTCTCCTACCAACAATCCCAGAGGATCTATGCTTCTCCAGAAATCTGGCAAGATTTCCCCATGCTGGACCCCTTCCTAATCCAGTTCTCACCATCCTTCTAAGGTTATGTCTTTGATACTTGCAGCAACCCTGAACTTCCGGCAAACCTGTCTCTGCTGGTCCTGTGATTCCTCCCACCTCTGCCTGCAGACTACCCAGGGAGTTTGGTTTTTGCCTGTATGGCTGCTTCTCTCCTCTCTCTCCCTCTTTCTCTTTTTAAAATTGAATTATAGTTGGTTTACAATGTTGTGTTAGTTTCTGGTGTACAGCAAAGTGATTCAGTTATATATATATATTCTTTTTCAGATTCTTTTCCATTACAGGTTATTACAAGATAGTGAATATAGCTCCCTGTTCTATACAGTAGGACCTTGTTGTTTATCTATTTTATGTATAGTAGTTTGTATTTGTTAATCCCAAACTCCTAATGTATTCCTGCTCCCCCTTCCCCTTTGGTAACCATACGTTTGTTTTCTATGTCTTCGAGTCTGTTTCTGTTTTGTAAATAAATTCATTTGTGTCATATTTTAGATTCCACATATAAGTGATATCATATAATATTTGTCTTTCTCTGTCTGACTTACTTCACTCAGTATGATAATCTCTAGGTCCATCCCGGTTGCTGCAAATGGCATTATTTCATTCTTTTTTATGGCTGAGTAGTATTCCATTGTATATGTGTACCACATCTTCTTTATCCATTCATCTGTTCTCCTACGTCTCTTTTGAGATCGAGATCTAGCCACACCTCTTATATGACACTCCCGAGAACAACTGGAACTGCTAGTGGTTTCTTTCTCCTTAGAATGTCAGTAACCATCTTGCCTGTGCCACTTGTTCAGCCCTTAATTGGCTGCCTAAGATGGTTAATTTTTTCATGCATGTGTTTGGGGTTGCAAATTGCCTCCCCATGAATCGAGATGTGCAAAGGAAATCGAGTCTCTTCGTGTTGTCTGTAGATGATCTGGTCTCCTTCTGAGCCCCCCACAAAGCAAAACAAAGCGAAACATCTAGTAATCACTGTCCAAGCCAAGAATCAATCCATCTCTTTCTCTCTCACCTTTAATGGGAGGGGTCATGTTTAATGTTTTTTAGTTTTATCAAAGGATTCAGTATAAGATTATTTAAGCAGAAAAATTTACTGTTAAATATATAATTATTTCCTTCTGAATAAATAACTTTTAATTAAGGTGACCATGAAATTTCTTATGTAAACTGGGATATTTTTGAGAATGAAAGGGACTAACTGGATAGAACATGAGGATCTTCTGTATAAACCAGAACTCTTCTGAGAAAACTGGGACGTGTGGTTACTCTAGTTTTCACATATTCTCTTTCAGAGACTCTTAATCACAAGGGACAGCTGACTTGGCCTTCCCCTCCCTCTTGATGTCTACAGACCCTGCTTCATTTCTTTCAAGTCTTCAACTTGCTTCCCATCTGACCAGTCTACCCTACACCAAGCGCCCACTCGGTGGGGGCATCGTGGCAGGTCTGCTGGCTCTCAGCTTGTACAATGCACTGGAAATGCTTACACATGCAGGTTTCATCTAATTTTAAATGTTTCCAGTCCTAAACATTTATTTCATCCTCTTGAAAACAAAGACTTTACAAAAACAGAAATGTCAAAGAGAAGAGGTTAGGTATCTTGACAGCCTAATACATTTTACAAATGTACATTTTCATTTTTATTTACAGCATCTCCTGAGATCGTTCCAACCACCATTGAAGTCATATTACCTTTACTGAGGCCGACAGGAGTCTCTCTGCTTGGATGGCTCCGCTAAATACATCAGTCTTTTTTTTTTTTTTCACACACACACACTGTATTTTATTTTTACAAGAGATAAATAGACTGACACCAAGCATTGTAAGTGGATGACCACAACAAAAGCAACAATGATTGCAATTACCAAACACGAAACACACTCATACTATGTCATAATATTGACATTCAGTCCAGTAATCCTCCACTGTAACAGCTCCTTTACTTTGCAGTGAAAATTGATTAATACATTAGTCTTTAGAGCTCCATGCTCCCTTCTCTCCTCCTTTCTAATATTGTAGCAAAGAATCGGGGGGAAGGAGGAGTGGTTTATGTGACCTTAGAGGACTGGGGTGAAAGCGGGCTCTCCAGCCATGACCTAGCCCTTTGGGTTTTGCTGGTCTGGTCCCACACCTAGCCATTCTGCTCCAATCCACTGCTGAGGGCTGCTGCTGAATCTGCATCTGATCTTTTCCAGTTCTCCCTGGATCTTGTCTCCTTTCCCTTGCTGTCTAAGGACTGAAGACCCTCTGAAACTCTGCATATCCATCAACTGGCCCCTAGACTGAGCAGTCTCTTCCCACATACCTAGGTTGGAGGGGCCCATGGCTGGTCTGTTGGCCAGCTTAGCATTTCCTCAGCATTGGAAACCAGGAAGAGTCAGGAGAACAAACTTGATCTTCTCTTTGCCCGACTCTCCTACTCCATCCTCCTCACTGTGTTGGGGCCCCCTGAGTTGGTGCAGTGCCAGCCTCCAGGGTGGTCTCTTAGGTCCCAGATAGCGAGCTGCGTAAGATGCCAACTGCCAATAGTGTGTCAGCAGCTCCTTCCTCTCCAGGACTTTGTGGTTCAGGACACATGTCTGATCCTGCAGATCTACCCCTCTCCTACCCACGTGCCACTGGACCCGAAGGGACCGTGTCGCAGCTTGGGTTCTCTGGAAAGCCGATGCTGAGAGACAGATCAGTTTCCAGAAGGTTTATCAGGGAGTCCTCTCGGGGTCACTACTCATGGGAGGCAAAGGAAGGAAGCCTGACTGGGCAGAGGGAGAAGTTGTGCTGTGATGCAGTCTCAGTGGCCCCAGCCAGCACGTGGGAAACCAGGGATGGCTCGTTAGAGTTGCCCTGAGTTGGGGCAAGAGGGCCAAGCCTTTCTACTGCCCTGCATCTACCAGGTGTCAGATGAGAACTGCCCTGCAAAGGGGTATAGCCTGGGCACAGTGACCCTTTAGCTGAGGGCTGTCTGCCAGGAGCCCTCCCAGCATCTGGAAGGGTGGGTCTTTCAGTTCTGAGGGGGAGTCGGGGGGACCACAGTGTCCACCACAGGTTGACTTTTTTTTGTTTTGTTTTGTTTGTTTGTATTTATTTATTTATTTATTTATGGCTGTGTTGGGTCTTCGTTTCTGTGCGAGGGCTTTCTCTAGTTGCGGCAAGCGGGGGCCACTCTTCATCGCGGTGTGCGGGCCTCTCATTATCGCGGCCTCTCTTGTTGCGGAGCACAGGCTCCAGACGTGCAGGCTCAGTAATTGTGGCTCACGGGCCTAGTTGCTCCGCGGCATGTGGGATCTTCCCAGACCAGGGCTCGAACCCGTGTCCCCTGCATTGGCAGGCAGGTTCTCTACCACTGCGCCACCAGGGAAGCCCCAGGTTGACTTTGTCTTTGCTCCTCCTATGTCATATTTTCCTTCTGCTCCTGCATAGCCATCCTAGGTAGGAAGTTATATTCTGTACATCATGGAAGAAAGTCTGTGATTTAATGTGCCAGGACTAGCTCTTGATATGTTACATGGGAGCTAAAAGGATTTAGAAGATTGTTTCCTTCTCAACAATGTCTGGATTATAACCAATTATCTTGCAAGAAAAATGCTATTTTGAATTTAAGAAATTTAATTATAACCCTTTCTTTTTCTTTGTAGCTCTTCTGTAATAATCCTACTATCCCCAAAGCATCTGGTTAGATAATTTGGGCTAACTAGGGAGAAGACAATGGTATACAGAAAAGCCCAAGAGAAAAACCACTGAAATATTTTTTAAAATATTTGTGTGATCTACCTACATATATGTGTTTTTCTTTCCTTCCAGCTCAAAGTTACTTGAGGGCTGGGGTCATGTTATTCCTATGCTTTTAAATTTCTCTCATGGTATTTAGCGCAAGGCTTGGCATATGTAGTGTACTAGGGAACCAATTACATATTTTATCATCTTTATGAAAGTTCACATATACTGGTGCTTTAGTTATGTGTGTAACAAATTACCCCAAAACTTAGCAGCTTGACAACGAACATTATGTCACACAGCTGCTGAAGTTAAGGAAATTGGGAGCAGCTTAGCCGGTTGATTCTGTCTCTCACGAGGGTGCAGCAAGCTGTTGTCCAGGTTGGCAGTCACCTCAAAGATTTATTGGGGCTGGAGCATCTGCTTCCCAACTCACTCACATGGTTGTTGGCACACCTTGGTTCCTCACTGGCTGTTGGCCAGAGGCATCAGTTCCTCACCAGTGGGCCTCTTCGTAGGATTGCTTACAGCATGACAGTTTGCTTCTCCAAGAGCGAAAGGTGGGACAGAGAGGGGGTGGAGGGAGAGACAGGGACAGAGAAAGAGACAGAAAGAGAATTCAAGAGGCAAACCACAGACTTTTATAACCTAATCTCAAAAGTGATATACCTAATATGAAGATTAAAGATTTTGGAATTGAAAAAAAAGGAAAAAAAAGTGATATACCATCACTTCTGCCATATGCCATTGGTCACAGAGGTCAACCTGGTGCAGTGTGGGAGGAGATTATGCAAGGGAGGAATAGCTGGCATCCCTGGGGCCATCTTGGAGGCTGGCTACCACAATTGGCATAAATTCTTCTTTTTTTTTTAAAATTTATTTATTTTTATGGCTGTGTTGGGTCTTTGTTTCTGTGCGAGGGCTTTCTCTAGTTGCGGCAAGTGGGGGCCACTCTTCATCGCGGTGCGCGGGCCTCTTCACTATCGCGGCCTCTCTTGTTGCGGAGCACAGGCTCCAGACGCGCAGGCTCAGTAGTTGTGGCTCACGGGCCCAGTTGCTCCGTGGCATGTGGGATCTTCCCAGACCAGGGCTCGAACCCGTGTCCCCCGCATTGGCAGGCAGACTCTCAACCACTGCGCCACCAGGGAAGTCCCCGGCATAAATTCTTGATTCTTCATCTGAAGCTTGGCACACTGGAAAAACCCTGGGTTTAAGACTCAGATATGGATTGAGAAAAGCTCCCTTCTGCCATTCACTACCTGTGTGACTTTGGGCAAATCACTTTAACTTAGTTCCAGTTTTCCTATGAGTAAAATGGAGATAGTATTACCTTCTCTGGAACAGTGTTATTGACAACAGCTGAGGTAAAATCTACAGAAGGTCTAGCCTATGAGGAGCCCCAGTGGAAGGGATATAATAATGGTAGCTGTTGTTATTAATAACAAAATCAGCATTCTTTCCCCACTTATGTCATGTTATCTGCCCCAAGACAGTGTTCATCCTTAGGACCCAATGGGTGCTCTAGGTGTAGATTTGCAGAACTGGGGGGTGGTCTATCCAATCTAAGAGCTGCATCTTCAGGGCTCTTGCATCCCCCCAGCTTCTCCTGGGGGTGACAGTCCTTCACCAGAACTGAGGAAACCGCACTCCCGATTCAGGTAACCTCCAGTTTTTCTTGCTCAATGTCAAGGCAAATTAGTTATTGCACTTTAATTTCTTGAGCTGTGTATGTCTTGGTCCCAAAACAACCCCAGGGGAGGAGACTGAGGATGTGATTCTAATTTGCTGTAATCACAGTTGATATTATCATTGTTTTGAAGCATTTGTATTTTCCCTGACAAAATGTCAAACACACAAGGCAAACTATATTCTGAATTCTAGATTAAATATTTAAAAATACGTGAATGGTCTGAAAATAATTGCTCTTTTAAAGCTATCTGGAACTCATATAGCTCCGAATAGTGCCAACTGGCTTATGGATGCCATCAATTAAAATAAAGGGGAAAATTCATTCTTAAATTAGTTAACTATGCTGAAAATTCTTAGGATGGGAAACAGATTTAAGTATTGTTTACATCTGTTGGGGCAGGGTGTATGTTTTGCTTTAGTTCTACTCAGATTGTTCTAACTAGTCAACTGTTCTTTGTTCTTAAATGGAAATTCTAACCTTTAGTATAAGTAATAGATTTTGTCAGGGGTTTCTCTGCATATTGTCCAAACTGTCCCTTTGGAAGAAAGCAAATATGAAAAACATTTAAGCTTGCCAGATGGATGATTTAGTGGGTTTTTTTTTTTTTTCCATATTATCCAAGGATTCTTGGTTTCCTAAAGGTTTCACTTGCAACACGAATTCCCAAGTACTTTTCAAATATAATTTGATTTGCATACATCTTTCCAGGAATACATCTACCCTGTAAAGAGAGCTCTCTTTATATGATGAGGTTAGCATTGTACCTGACTGGCTTTTCGCACTTGTAACCTGCACACAGAACAAGGGTGTTTTGAAACCTATAATGTAATTCTAAATGGAAATGTGCTACAATGTAATTCACGTCAGGCATCTTTTCATGCATAGCTAAAGTTTAGAGGGCGCTGCAGGAGAGCTGATAAATAATTTATTTTTCCTTCAACTCTTTATGCGATTTTTTTCCCTTTAGCTAATTCTCCTCCAAAAGTGCCTTTCGTTAAGAACTTGAAAGAATTCTCTTTTACTCAGACTCATAAATATTTCCTTTTCTATTATCACTGATAGCTGAAACATGTTTAAGTAAAAGTTTTCCGCTAAAGGGAGGTTCCTTAAAAAACTACAAATAGAACTACCATACGACCCAGCAATCCCACTACTGGGCATATACCCTGAGAAAACCATAATTCAAAAAGAGTCATGTACCAAAATGTTCATTGCAGCTCTATTTACAATAGCCAGGACATGGAAGCAACCTAAGTGTCCATCATCAGATGAATGGATAAAGAAGATGTGGCACATATATACAATGGAATATTACTCAGCCATAAAAAGAAATGAAATTGAGTTATTTGTAGTGAGGTGGATGGAGTTAGAGTCTGTCATACAGAGTGAAGTAAGTCAGAAAGAGAAAAACAAATACAGTATGCTAACACATATGTATGGAATCTAAGGGAAAAAAAAAAAAGTCATGAAGAACCTAGTGGCAAGACGGGAATAAAGGCACAGACCTACTAGAGAATGGACTTGAGGATATGGGGAGGGGGGAGGGTAAGATGTGACAAAGTGAGAGAGTGGCATGGACATATATAAACTACCAAACGTAAAATAGATAGCTAGTGGGAAGCAACCGCATAGCACAGGGAGATCAACTCTGTGCTTTGTGACCACCTAGAGGGGTGGGATAGGGAGGGTGGGAGGGAGGGAGATGCAAGAGGGAAGAGATATGGGAACATATGTATATGTATAACTGATTCACTTTGTTATAAAGCAGAAACTAACACACCATTGTAAAACAATTACACTCCAATAAAGATGTTAAAAAAAAATAAAAAAAAAAAAAGATATGCTGCGTTTTGAAGTTCATGATTCAATTTCACTTATTAAAATGAATACTGCACTGCTCTTTAGAGAGATCACTTAAGTTTTTTGAAACTAGGACATTCAAATATCAGCATGGAAGCAGAATCCAGAATCTAAATCTTTGTTTTTTTAAAACTTGTTTTGTATTTACATATTTTAGAAGGTTTTTTCATTAAAATACTATGTGTTTATTAAAGAAAATTTGGAAAATACAGAATCATGAACAATAAATGCATTTCCCGATCATCCCATTACTCAAAGATGAACATGTGGATATTTTCATGTATTTCCTTGTTTTTCTACATTTGTAAAAATATGTACTTGGATTTCTGAATGTGAAGCCTGCCTGAGGGGAGGTCTTCTTCAGAGAAATATCTCATATTTGTCTTTATCTTATATTGTAACAATGTAAGAAATATTTTTACTCTTAGGCTTTATCCAGATATCATTGTAATTGAACACACTAGCTTTCCGCATTTTTTTTCCAGACTCATTAGTGTTGCCAGTAGAATCAAGTATGATTTACTTAGGGGAGAATTCTCCTCAGGTCTCTTGTGACAAATTGGCTATTATGCTTGTTAGGAGTTGCACTAGCCACTGGGCCAGGTCATTTATACCCTGACTGATACCATTATTCCAGACTGTTTTAATTTGGATGTAACTCTTGATCATCTGGAGTATATATCCAAGCAGTCGTTTAAACAAAGGGGAACGACTGGTATAGTTTTGGAGCCTTCACGTAACAATTTTTCCCCGAGTCAGGTTCATAATTGAAAAGAAGGGAATAAAATTGTGTGATCATAATTTATATTTTTTCCTTCCCAAAACTATAATGATTGCTTCATTGTCTTTTAGTATTTCTTGTTGCAGAATAAATTTTTGAGGCCAGAATGATTTTATACATTTATGTGTCTTTTTTTTTTTTTTTTTTTAATTAGATGGCTGAAGAAATTTTCTTTACATTATAATGGTGGCCAGGATGAGATGAGTCTCCTTTTTAGGGAGTTTTTCCTTGAATAAAGCAGGTCTTTAATTTAGCATCCCTGTTTCTGGGTTCAAATTACTTGCTCTTTCCGAATCTCAGGTTTCTTTCTTCCTTCATTCCTCCATCCCTCCTTCCTTCCTTCCCTCCCCTTTCTTCCTTCCTTTATTCCTCCCTCCCTGTCTTCCTTCTTTCCTTTCCTTCCTGTAAAATGCGGATGATAATATTTTACCAGATTGTTATAAGGATTAAATAAGACGCTGCATGCTGAGGGCTTATCTGGTAAATACAGTCCTGCTCAGTTAAAAAAAAAAAAAAGTAAGGGGCTTCCCTGGTGGCGCAGTGGTTGAGAATCTGCCTGCCAATGCAGGGGACACGGGTTCGAGCCCTGGTCTGGGAAGATCCCACATGCCGCGGAGCAACTAGGCCTGTGAGCCACAATTACTGAGCCTGCGCGTCTGGAGCCTGTGCTCCGCAACAAGAGAGGCCGCGACAGTGAGAGGCCCGCGCACCGTGATGAAGAGTGGCCCCCGCTCGCCACAACTAGAGAAAGCCCTCGCACAGAAACGAAGACCCAGCACAGCCATAAATAAATAAATTTTAAAAAAAGTTTTCTTTAATTGGTCAAATTCTGCTTCAACAAAATATATCATAGTTGGAAAAATAAGTAACTAGTCATTGGTCCCAGTATCCAATACAACAAACACATTCTAACTGTCCGTTCAAGTCTGTTGTAACCGTACTGACATCTGTATGTATCTATTTATATATACATATTTTTTTTCGGGTGTGTGACATTGTTCTCTGAACACAGAATGTGGGAAAGATAAAATTCCTTGGAAACTGCTCAGGGTCTCCCTTTGGGTTACCCCAAAGATGTATGTGCATGTGAGTGTTGAGGTAGAGTGAGGGAGAGGAGGGCTGGGGGTTGGGTCTTTTGATTGACTGGGGTCAGCAGGAGAGGAAGTACCCAGCTCTGAGCACAGGGCAGCTGACTTGACTTACAGTGCATCCCTTTCCTTGTACATATGGAGCTGGTTTTGAATTGTGCCTGGGAAAATGTGTCTCTGAGTTAGGATTGCAATTTGGTATGAGCTTCCTCTGAGGAACAGATATTCGGAGAATCCCTTCTTTTCCCTCCTTCTTCTCATTTCTCTTTCCTGCAAGGGTATTGGAGAAGGTCACTGGAAGGACAGGACCTCTGGTTGACCTGTGAGTTGGACCCAGGTAATTGGAGGCTCCTCACCCCTTCCCTGTCCTTGGAATGTAAGTTCCACCCACTGTTCGTACACTAGGAGCTGCTTCAAGGGCACAGCCTTGAGAGAGTAAGGTGTTGTGGAGATCATCTGGATGAAATAAGTGACTGAACCCAGTGAAGACCTCTATATAAACTTTTAAAATTCTGGGCGATGGGGGTGGAGATCTACTCATCTCTCAGCCACCAGGACAAGCCTAATAAGTAAGTTCCCTTGCTTATTAAACCTACACCTACCAATCTAGAGTGTTTTGTCTCTTTCTTCAGTCTTTCCTTGCCCTCTCTGTATGAGAGTGCTTGTGACCCAACAGCAGGTAGTATAGGGGAGCAAATTTGCCACCCCAAATGTCTCTTTGGGATGGGAATTATTTTGAGCTGAAGACAATCAAGAAACAGAAGACTCAAGAAGCCTTTCTTTTTACTTCCCACCCCTTCCCCAGCTGCCTAAAGAGTTTAGATAAAGGGGCTGCTTCCAGAATAGAGCTATCAGCAGAGACATCTGCAAAGATTATGGGCTAAGCTTTGTAGGTTGAAACTCTAGGCCAGCCTAAGATCAGGGTCCACTCTGTGCCTTGTTGTCTCTGCATAGCCCAGCAAACATTTATTTACCAAACATTTGCTTTTTTATTTTCATGTCAATTGCCTTCCTGCCCTTTGAAGTCCCAAACCACTACCCCCAACATCCTTTTTTATCTGTAGCTGAAGATGGTATTTAAGGTAAGAGTTTTGGCCATTTTGGCAAGTTACTCAGTTTTCCTGGGTCTCTCCCATGTATATATGTTATTAAACTTTCACGTGAGTTTTCTCTTTTTAATCTGTCTCATGTTAACTCTTAGATCAGCCAGAAGAACCTAGCAGGGTAGAGGAAGACTTTTCCCTCCTGACAGGAGAGTAGCAGCACTGCAATTTCGCTCCTTTTTATAACCAATATACCTCTTTTGGCTTTAGCCTAGGATTTTTGATACTCATTTTTCTCCCTTGAGAGTCACTATTCTATCTTTTGACTATATTCTCTAGCCAAGAAGATTTTACTCTCTGTGGTTTGCATCATAAAAAAGAATAAGCTGTTTTTTTTTTTTTTTTTTTTCATTTTATACAATATGGTTTTACAAACTTGAACAATTTCCCAGATGCAATTATTACTCTTGGAGGCAGCCTCCTCACCCACCCGGTCCATTGAGGCTCACCAAGGGCAGTGGGGGAGGCTGTCTTTGAAAATGGAGTGACACGTCATACCCAAATCAATCTTACCAAGTTCTCCAGCATCACGCGACACTGCACATCAGGAGAGGGTGTACCCACTTCCAGATGTTCTGTGAACTTCTAGGTCCTCACTAACCACTGGGTAGTAGAAGACACTGTCTTGTTATAAATTTCTTATATCTAAATGATGTGGTTCCACGCATATCCACAAAGCCTTAGTGACTCAATAATGTTTAAGAGTTCACGTTTGAAGCCAGGTATGCCTGGATTCCAATACTGGCTCTATCGGCTGTGTGACCTGTTAATTCACCTCTCTGAGCCTCAGTTTCCTTGTCTGTAAAATGAGGATAGTGGTACCTGTCTCACGGGCTTGTAATAATATAATATCACAAAACACCTGGAGAGTGCCTGACATGTAATAAAGCCTCATTAAATATTAGCTAACCTTTCCCAAGTATAGAACAATATTTTCCTATTTTTTTCTCCTCCACCTCCAGCAAAAGGCCACCTAGCTTCAACTGACTTCCAGGAGTGGCAGCCATCATCTGACTCAGCAAATCTGATTTTATAGCCTATTCATGGACTTGGACCACACCATGGAGAAGGGGAAGTATCTTTGTCTTTTATTTAAGTAGGACCTCCATGAATGTCTTAGCTTCTGATTTTTAAAGGGAGGAATGGGAGGTGGGATAACAACAATTATTGCTTACTTTTCACCACCAGAATCATTAGAAGTTTTCTAAACCAAAAGGCTTCATTAGCCTCTATTGTTGTCATATAGAGTCTTCAACACCCTAGGACATTCTAAGACATTTTCTTTTTCCAAAGATCCTATTGAATACCTTATTTTCTATTTTCCCCCTTACAACAAATATCTGATTGCATGAGGCTATACCTGGATGAAAACAGGCTTTAAGCCCCCTGTGGAAGGACAGCTCTGAAATTAAAATAGTATTAGAGTTGACATGAAATTTGCCTCAGCAATAAAAATTTGAAAACTCCAGAAAGAGCAACCTTGCGTCTTGCAAATATCTTTGCACAGGCACTTAAAGGTATCATGTTCAAGTCTGAAGTTACAGTAGGAATAGGATTGGGCATTGCCTGTAAGGCTGAGGAATGTGACAGGAGGTGAAAAGGGGGTCCACAGGCCTGCAGTGAGCTGTGAAGGGTTATCGGTGCTAGGGTTTCTCAATCTCAGCACGATTGACATTTTGGGCCAGATAATTCTTTGTGGTAGGGGGCTGTCCTGTGCATTGTAGGATGTATAGTAGCATTCTTGGCTTTTGCCCTTTAGATTCCAGTAGCAACTCCCTCCCCCCAATCGTGACAACCAAAAATGTCTCCAACCAATACCAAATGACCTCTGGCAGCAAAGTCATCCTCTCCCCAGTTGAAAACTGCTGATTCATTTAAAGGTTTTCTGCTAACCCTGTAATGAATGTTTGGTCCTTCTCTGAATTTCAGGCATTGATTTTGAGCAAGGGTTGGTAAAACATCCTGTGGGCCACATCTGGCCCATGGCCCATTCCTATGAGCTAAGAATCATTTTTACAGATGAGCATTTGCAATCCATTTGATGATAGGGAACATCCACTTTGAACCCCAATTAAGTGAAACGATATCCCCCCCAAAAATTCTATTCTTCTCATTGGTAGACCCGTATTACAAAAAAATTATACTCTATTATTATTATATACTATGTAATATTATATTTTGAATTACATCACAAAATTTTTGGAAGTTTGTGTTCTCTCTTTTTATGTAAGTACCATATAATAGTTTTGGTTTCCTTAGCCCTCAAAGCCTATATATTTACTCTCTTGCTTGTCCAGAAAAGTTTGCTGACCTCTTGCTTTTGTTTTAGAGCATCAGAATGACTTGGAGGTCTTGGTAAAAACACAGATTGCTGGGCTCCACCCATGAGTTTCTGATTCAGAAGGTCTGGAGTGGAACCTTGCAAATTTGTATTTCTGATGAGTTCCTGGATGAGGCTGCTGCAGCTGCCCACAGACCATGCTTTTGAAAATGACTGTTTTAGACTAAAAATGATCACTGATTGGGGATTCATTTCTGGATGGTGTGGTCCTCCTATTAACGTTGGCCTGGAAGCTGGTCTTCTTTTGCAAAATGAAGGAGTATTTGAAAAGACAGCTTCTCTTACAAAGAGATTTAACTGAATGGGAGGAAAGGATGGGATGTGGTATGAGGAGAAATTTACTTCAATATACAATGTGTGTTTACTGAGTGTCTACTTTGTACCTGGTACCTGGGGAGGGAAAACCAAAGATGAATGAGAAGTAGTTCCTCCTCCACCAAAAGTTTATAATATCCTGAGGTGGAAAGGAAGGATAAAGGGGAAGCCTATATGTGAATCCCTGATTAAAAACATCGTATAGAATGGCCTAATCCCTGCACAAAAAGAAATGATCAGAAAGAGAAGATAGGCACAGAAAAGGGCAAAGGGCTTTAGCTCAGGACTGGACGGCACATGAGCTGTGCATGGAGGGCACTGACCACAAGGGCAATTTGAAGACCAGTTTATCACAATTTTTTGGTCACAATTGACAGAAACCAACTGGAGCTACCTTAGGCAAAAAGTAGAAATTGTTGGAGGAATACCGAGTTGTTTTAGATCAGAGATTGGCAAACTTTTTCTCTTAAGGTCCAGATAATGAATATTTTCATCTTTGTGAGCCATATCCTCTCTGTTGTGGTGACTCAACTCAGCTGTTGTAGCATGAAAGCAGCCAATGACAGTCTGTAAACAGACAAATGTATGTGTCTGTGTCCCAGTAAAGCTTCATTTACAAAAATAGGCTGCAGCTGGATTTGGTCCATGGGCGCTTAGTTTGCAGACTGCCATTTTAGATAATTCAAGGAACTTTGGATAGCAAATTGCAAAAAGGGGCACACAGGCAGCTAGATTCAGGAGCAGTTAGAACTTGACCTGAACACCCACGGAACTTTCTCTCTCTGCCTCTGTTGTCTTCAGTCTGTTTCATCCATTCTTACTGAAGACTGGTTGTCTTTCATGGTAGAAACAACTTATGTCTCGCAACTTCTGTCACCTGCGAGAGAGAGAGAGAGAGAGAGAGAGAGAGAGAGAGAAAGAGAAAGAGGAAGGAAGGAAGGGAAGGGAAGGGAAAGGAAAGGGAGGGGGAGTGAGAATGAGAGTCAGGCAGAGAAGCTTACTTTCTCTCTCAGTTCTAGGAAGAAAAATCCCAGGGAAGGACTGTGATTGGCTGATGATTAAAAATTGCAGTGATGAGGATGAAGTTAGGTAAGAATATGGTGCCTTCTACTACAGCCACGTGGGGAGGGGAGAAACAGTGCAGGAAAGACAAAGCAGTAAGTGTCTGTGACACCTACTGAAAACAGAAAGCCCTGTAACTGAGGCAGTAGCAAGTTAGCAGATAAAAGAGTTCAGAGGCTAGAAAGTATGCCGAAGGATATAATGAAGTATGTAAGAAAAATATATAAATAAGAAAGGAAGAAGTGAATAGAGTAGGGAGACAGTAGGCAAGCATATGAAATTGCCTTAAAGACTAGCACACATCTCAGTAGTTGAACTCGTCATCAGCGTGGCCTTTGAAAGCCCTCTGCAAGGCACAAATGTGCATGAAACAAAAAGGGTATGAAAAGTAAAGATGAAGGAATATATGAGAGGACAGCAGCTCAAAATAGCAGATGAAAAACTGTACTGATTTAGTAATAGAGATAGCTAGAGATAGAGAGTTTTTGTTTTTAAGGAAGGGCTGCTGATCCAGGGTAAAGTAACTAAACTCCGCAGTCGCATGTCTCAAAGTATGTTCTATGACACATTAATAGGTATTATGAGGAGAGGGATTTCTCTGAAAAGTTAGGTCAGCAAAATGCAGATTTTAGGGGTTACTATACTGCAGGGCTTTCCAGAGACTTTAATACACTAATTTGCATTGTCACTTTGCAAGACAGGACAAGTAGGAAGCAGTCCCTGAATTTATTGAACATACATGTATTATATCTCCTAGTGAGAGGTCCACCTGTAGGTGGGCTTGAGGTCCCCCTTCTCTGAGTCTCACTTGGCTTCAACTCTCCCAGTATTTGCTCCGATCACAGGCCAGCTCCAGTCATGTCTACAGACAGAGTCTGGGAATGTGCTTCCTTACTTACCGTCCGGTGTGTGGAAGAAACTCTTCCTGCCCAGGAACCCTGAACCACACTCTCCTTGAGTCTCCTCAACTCAAATTGGCGTACGTCCCTGGACTCATCACTGGCCATGGGATGGGGTTGCTGTGACCTGCTACCTACCTGCAGGGTGTGGTTACTGGAAAGTCAAACGCAATATCTACCATGTATTTTAAACGCAAATCTGCTGCTCAGCAAGAGGGCCTTTGAAAAGATGTCTTTCAGATTTACAAGCTCTGTGGTTTATATGACATGAAAAACTCATGTTATCGCAAATATTCAGACTTGCCAAACGTCTCTTCCAAATGCTGATGCCACTCATGCTAAAATGAGTGCCAACCCACACATCTCCTTACCAAGGCTTGCAATTCTGGATTTACTGCCATTCTTTCTTTCTTTCTTGTTGTTTTCCTTCTGTTCTCCTCCTCCGTCTCTTCTTCTTCCCCTCTCTGTCTTTGATTTTGCAATCTTGGCTACCATTAAAAAAAAATAATACCCTTTTTTTGGGGGTGAGTTGAGGGGGAGAAAGTTATTTTGTGTAGGCTTTGTCAAGGCCTCTGAGAAACAATAGGCCACTCTTCTTTCACGAAAATCCCATCTCACAGTTGTAAAGTTGCAGAGCCAAGACCCCTCTGTCTGATTCCAAAGCCCAGGTTCTAAACTTCCATGAACTCTACCTTACTTGTATTATGAACAATAACATATCGAAGGGGGTACCATAAAGAGGGAGGGCACTTCAGGCCATCATGGAGGAGTCATGACAGGGCGACATTTTCTTCCAAGAGTCTCAGGTTTCTGGTCCTTCTCTGTTTTAGGCTACTGTGAAATTAAATAGGTTGCTTTTCTACTTGTACATTAGTGAGATTAATAACTGTCCCATTTTTAAAGAGAAGTAGGAGTGGCCACAATCAAGCTTTCCTGATAGTTTTCTTCCTTGTGTTTAATAACTTTCTCTGTGAGAGCTGCCCTCTTTAAATTGAGCCCTAGTCCCTTCCTTTGTGCTCAAAGCTTGAAGCTTTGTTCTTTCCCTGGAAGGCAGTGCCTTGATTGCTCCCCTTCCTCAGCTAATAGCCCTTCATTTACTGGAAGAAGACTTTTTCTCTAGGGATCAAAGATAGCTGGGTTTTTCAGCTTCAGTAAAACCTGTGTTCAATAAAACTGTTCTTGGAAGCGTCCTAAAAAAACACCTTATCTCCTGTTCAGTGTCACTTGGAGAGGAAATGGCCAAGTGGAAGAGAGAATCTCTTTGAATGTCACTTGTAATCAAGGCAATTCTCTGTGTTGCTCAATCAGCTTACAAAGACATTTTTTTCCCTTGAGTTTTTTTTTTTTTTTTAATGACTCTTTACTTTATGGAGATGGGTGGGTTGGAAATCTGGACTTTGATGAGGACATAAGTATTTATGTAACTTTCATATCTTAAAAAATAGGCTCTGAAAATCTGTGGTCTCTAGAGATTAAATCGGGACCCATTCATTACCATCCACAAGAAAAAAAAAATTGAACAGTTTGGTATTGGTGAAAAATTAAGGAGGAATTAAGGAAGTGATTACTTAGCCTTACTACTGGCTATGGTTTATCCTATATATAAATAAGGATGCTTAATAGTTTTAATTCCTTGTTTTCATCTCTCTTTTTGGCAACATCCTCTTCTCTCTGCAGCTTGCCTAAGGCTGAAACCTCTACTACAACAGCCTTGATGTAGGGCAGAATTTGGGTATTTATCAGGTCCCCTTGGGAGGCAACAGGGTATAGTGGAAAGCAGACAGATTTGGAGATTGACATCTATAGCTTAGAATTTAACACGATCTCAGTAGATACATGATATTGAGTTTTGCCGAACCTCTCTGAGCCTCGATTTCCCACTTCTCAAAGCAGGTTTAATACCTTAAGGTCTCAGATCAAAAGTCAGGACCCCTCAGTGATAACGGCCTTGATCACATTACCTAAGTAGTGCTTCCCTTCACTGTCTACTCTATCATCCTGTTTATTTCCTTGCACAATTGTTTCTTTAGATATCTGTTGTCTGTATCTCCAGACTAGAATGTAAACTCCTACAGGAAAGGATTTTTCCAATGTTGTATTCCTAGCAGCCCACACAGTTCTCCATACATTGTAAGCCCTTTATAAGTTACATTAGTGGATGAATGAATGACTGAATATCTACTTCATTGCGTTACTAGGATGGTTATTTCAAACTGTGTATGTAAAGCGTCCAGTACAATGCTAGGCAGTAAAATCTTGAAATATATCCATCCATACAGGTTTAGACACTGGAATACCCACTGTAAAGGAGAGGGGGGTAATGCTCACATAAATTCTACAGGACGGAGTCCCCAAGGACGGTCTCATGTGAAGACTCCGAGGCAGTGCTCCCAAGCTCAGGATTCTTAAGTCATTCTCTGTATTTCAGGAAACCTAGTGCAAATCCTACATCTAGCCACCCTGAATCAGCATGTGTTAGGAACCTCAGAACTGTATTTGAGGCTGTAGTCAAACCAACTCCATGTAGTAATGTGGTAACCCTGGTTATCTCATGCTGCTTAAACATGCTGCTTGGTAGGTATCTGTGTCTGCTTACTTAGAAGTGGAAAATTAATTAATTGGATGTAATCAGTGCTGCTTTTTAAATAAACACAGTCTTTGAAATCTTGGTGGGTGTGCAAGGGATGAGAGAATGAGAAATCCCCTTGGCGGGGAATAGACTGGATCCCACCGAGCCCATAGGAGTCCCAAGCATCCCAAGTGTCTGGCTGGGCTGGGAGATCTTTGAATTCATTTGCAGCTGATGGAGAGAGACTATTCTTAGGAAGAATGAGCTCAGGATAAATAACTTAGCTAAGAGAACAAGCCTCTCTTTCTTTTGTCCAGGTTTTTTAAAAAGACTCCAGTGACCTAATTAAGAGCACCTCAGTTCTCCATCTTTTGTGAAAATTCCCATTCTGATTGGGGGAGTGTTGTTTGCTGGGGTTTGAGGTTGGGGAGAGGATGAGTGGAGTTACACCTGGTACAGTTGGTTCTTTCTTGTGCTCCAGCAAAAGTCTGAGACTATTCTTGACTCTTTTTTATAGCAAAGAAATAGCAAAAAAGAAAAAAAGAAAAGAAATGCTGTTACAATTGCAGTCATGGTCTGGGGCATTATGACTTGGTTTTGTGAAAACACATCTCTTCCCCAAAGGAGCTCAGGTAAATTCCTCTTTAGGAAACAAAAAGCTCAGAAAATCATAGCTGGAATAGTTAACGCTCCTCCTCTCACCCAGGTGGGGGAGAACGTAAACCATTGCAAATTGCTTATTTGATGCTGGATTTTCCCTTCATTATGAAAAGCACAGCGGTAGTGCCACAGTTATGAAATCCATAGAACAAGGTTAATCCTTAGTTGGAAATCCACCTGGGGAATAATAATTCTCGTTTTCTCCATCAAAACTAAACTGCGAAGCATCATCATATTTAAATACAATGCCGCTCAAGGAGTGTTTTGTTTTTTGTGTAACACGGTTGGCACTGCTTGACGAGGGCTCAAATATTCCATAATAATCAAAGACACTTAGGCAGTTTTTTCTTCCTGTAAGTAATTTTAGCTAAGAAATCAACCAGAGTTAAGTACTACATTTGGGCAGGAAAGTAAGGTACTCTAGGGTTTGTTTGTTATATGCTAATATCCTAGGGAGAAACATTTTCAAGCAAGGCACAAAGAAACAGTAGATGTTCGCGAAAATGTAATTTCACAGCAGTGTTTTACAATTGAAAGTTTCAGATTCTTTTCATATGTTGTTAGTAACAAACTCAGAAGAATTTTTTTTTTTAAGAGGTGTTTAAAAGTGCTTGCTTGTTTTAATCTCCAGTTTTAAAAGTAAATTCGGAGTGATTGCTACATGTCCCAAGATGAGATAAAAAGAGACAGTGGTTGTGAATCCTGACCTTGGAGATTTTATTGTCTTATTTGGCAGGTAGAACAGGCATAAGGGAAGGAACTAAGATAGGGCAAGCCACAGAACTGGTGCTGTTGACAATGGAACTGGTTCCTGAGTGAAGGTGTAGAGGATTAAGTGTGTGGCTATAACTTTTTTTTGATGTATGTATTGGACCTTCTGCTGACCGTGTCTTAGAATACTTTTGATCTTTCCAACACATCTTTCAGTTTAAGGAATATGGTCTACCTGGAGTTGTTTTAGCACTTTGACAAACCCTAGGCCAACTCTTCCTTTTGCAGTTATCCATATACCTTATCAGAGTGATTAAAAAGCATCACCTCTTACATTCAATATTACTCTCCATTGAAAATATTTTAAAGGACTTTTTCTTATTTTTACTTTTAAAATGATTTGGCTACTTATAATCCAATTTACTATTGTTTATAATTTATCAGCAATCATTGTAAGATTTTCTGAGTATGTATTCATACTTCTATAGTCAGAAAAATCTAATGAAAATATTGTTTTTAAATAAAATGAAACATTTTTATGAATGTAAATCTACCTACTAAAAATGCTGACATGTTAGATTTTGTAGACATTTAATTAAACACTTATTAAGTTCAATTTTTCAGTTTTCTTGTGTATATTAAAGTCAAATTTTCTTCTCAGTTTTCAAACATTTCACAGGCTGCTGAAAAATGCCTAGTTATTAGACCCTGTACAGAACTTCAAACACTACAGACCTAATATAGAGAGCAAAACATGTGTCTTCCTTGCTCAGTAGGCAAGGCCTTCTCAAGAGAAGTTTCATTGTCATCAAAATAACATGAAATAGAGGGTTTGGGGGCAAGGGGCTTGACACTTTTATTTTTTTAAATTTGTCAACCTAACCTGCTTTTTTCAGCCCTGTCTTCTTCCCATACTCTTTTTATTTATTTATTTAGGCCGTGAGGGTCTTAGTTGCAGCATTCGGGCTTCTTCATTGCGTCATGTGAGCTTCTTAGTTGCTGGCATGCAGGCTTCCTAGTTGTGGCATGCATGTGGGATCTAGTTCCCCGACCAGGGATCAAACCCTGGCCCCCTGCGTTGGGAGCACAAAGTCTTACCCACTGGACCACCAGGGAAGTCCCTGGGCTTTACACTTTTACCACTTTAGCCATTGAACAAACCTCCAAATGACTTACATTGTGTTGTAGTTTCAAACAGGCATGAGGTGAGTAGTTTCCCTGATAGTTGAACAGAATGTTTTATTCAATGGTTAAATGCATATGTATATTTAGCTTTTTTATATATCATGAAGAACCATATGGCTAATGGTCCTCAAGGAGAAGACATCTAATATTTGTTGAGTACTTACTGCATTCCAGACTTCATGCCATGTACTGTACATATGTGAGCATACAGATAGGTGAGCTCAGTATTTTAAAAATTGTTTTACACAGACTCACAGATATAGAGAACAGACTTGTGGTTGCCAGTGGCAGGGAAGAGGGAAGGACTGGGAGTTTGAGATTAGCAGATGCAAATTATTGTGTAGGATGGATGAACAACAAGGTCCTACTGTATAACACAGAGAACTATATTCAATATCCTGTGATAAACCATAGTGGAAAAGAATATGAAAAAGAATTTGTATATGTATAACTGAATCACTATGCTGTACAGCAGAAATTAACACAACATTGTAAATCAACTATACTTCAGTAAAATTAAGAAAAAAATTGTTTTACAGATGAAGCAACTGGGGATCAGAAAATTTATATATATATATGTACATTTGAATAGATTCACACTAAGCTGATAACAGCAGTGATGTTCAGAGAGAGAGAAGTGATACTTTTATCTGTTTGCTTGAATGTTTTCACAATTCAGACCATATGCATGCATTACTTAACTAAAAATAATGTATTCATTCAGAAAAGGAAAATGAAGAAGACAAGGAAAGACAAAGTATAGCCTTGGACTCCTTGGTGTCCTTTCAGTTCTTTCCTCCAATTCCTTTTTTTTCCTGATCAGTGCCCCACCTGGGCTGAGTCCTGGAGAGAATGAAATGCAACACCTTGGAGCACGGGATCTGGTTTCTGAATGGCTGCTGGGGGACCAGTTGACAAAATCTACAAGGGTGGGAGGGGTTGCTCCTGGTGAGCTGAATCTTGACCAATGGGAAAATGGGAGACTGGGAGAAAATTTCCCTGAGAGGCCAGAATCTTCATGTATTGGGTTAGCCAAAAGGTTCATTTGTTTTTTTCCGTAAAATGGCTCTAGGAGCATTTAGTTGTCTTTAACTTCATTTGAAACAATTTTGTTAGATTGTATGTGATAGCTATCATATCAGCGTGCATTTACTAAATGACTTATCAAAATCAGTGAATTTTTGTGTAGCCATTTTAATATTGAAGATGGGGGAAAAAAGCAACATTTTCGGCATATTATGCTTTATTATTTCAAGAAAGGTAAAAACGCAACTGAAATGCAAAAAAAGATTTGTGCAGTGTATGGAGAAGGTGCTGTGATTGATCGAACATGTCAAAAGTGGTTTGTGAAGTTTTGTGCTGGAGATTTCTCACTGGACGATGTTCCACGGTTGGATAGACCAGTTGAAGTTGATAGCGATCAAATCGAGACATTAATTGAGAACAATCAACATTATACCACACGGGAGACAGCCAACATACTCAAAATATCCAAATCAAGCATTGAAGATCATTAGCACCAGCTTGGTTATGTTCATCACTTTGATGTTTGGGTTCCAAATAAGTTAAGTGTAGAAAACCTTCTTGACCGTGTTTCTGCATGTGATTCTCTACTTAAACGTAATGAAAATGTTCTGCTTTTAAAACAAAGTGTGACGGGTGATAACAAGTGGATACTGTACAATAATGTGGAACAGAAGAGATCATGGGGCAAGAGAAATGAACCACCACCAACCATGCCAAAGGCCGGTCTTCATCCAAAGGTGGTGATGTTGTGTATATGGTGGGATTGGAAAGGAGTCCTCTATTATGAGCTCCTTCCAGAAAACCAAATGATTAATCCCAACAAGTACTGCTCCCAATTAGACCAACTGAAAGCAGCACTCGACGAAAAGCGTCCAGAATTAGTCAACAGAAAGCGCATGATCTTCCATCAGGATAACGCAAGACCACGTGTTTCTTTGATGGCCAGGCAAAAACTGTTACAGCTTGGCTGGGAAGTTCTGATTCATCCGCCGTATTCACCAGACATTGCACCTTTGGATTTCCATTTATTTCAGTCTTTACCAAATTCTCTTAATGGAAAAAATTTCAGTTCCCTGGAAGACTGTAAAAGGCACCTGGACCAGTTCTTTGCTCAAAAAGATAAAAGTTTTGGGAAGATGGAATTATGAAGTTGCCTGAAAAATGGCAGAAGGTAGTGGAACAAAAGGATGATTATGTTGTTCAATGAAGTTTTTGATGAAAATGAAAAATGTGTCTTTTATTTTTACTTAAAAACCAAAGGCACTTTTTGGCCCACCCAATAAATTCCCACCTTCAGGTGTTTATCAGCCATTTTTTTCTGCTTGGGATGCCCTCTTCCTCCTATAGGTACCAACTACCAGACACTTCCTGAGCACTTAATATGTGCCAAAGACGTGGGGCCTTGGGGCATTAGAGCCACAGTCCTTGACCTCATGGCACCGCTACTATCATTGCAGTCCTCCTGGAAAGAGCAGATGGAGGGAAAGTGCAACAAACCAAGTATTAACCAAGACACAAATCAGGAAACAGAAGTGGTGGGGCAGAGGAATGACTCTCACCTGAGTTCTCAGGTCTAGCTCACAGAACCTTCTCAGCTTACCCCATCTGAACTCCTGATGCCTATTATAAAATATGCTTAACTCATATTTTCCTTTTCAATAGTAAGAACCAGCATTTTCTAATGCCAAACACAGTGTTCTGAACTTACTTGCACTATCTCACTTAATCTTCACAATTGCCCTGTGACGTAGGCCTGATTATTTTCCCTATGTCATAAATAAGGCAGCTGAGGCAAACATGGTTAGGTTACCTGCCCAAGGTCATGCAGCCCCATGAGTTTAGTAAGAATCAACTGCTCCTTATACAACTGAGAGTAAAGAGAGACTATTGTAGTCTCAGGGAAACCAAGAAACGGGCAGCCTAAGGGAGGCCTACAATGGCCAAGAAAAAAATCCTTGGGAAAGAATATATATTACTTCTGGCCCTGAAAAAAGAAGACCCAACAAACCAATGACTTGCTATTTCCAGTTATGAAAACCACTCATCTGCCATAACAACAAGAGTGGTGAGTGCTGAATCTCCCTCCCGAGACAGGAGAATATTTATGATTCTACTAAAGATATACCCTCAGTGTGTCATGTAAACAATGACAGGTGTTTTGCTGTCTTCCTGAGAAAGGGTATCTCCATTTTGCTTGTCACTTTAAGAGCATAGGTCCCACTTATTCCTCTCTCTTGGGGGACAGAGGAGAAGGGATGGGGAGGATGATGGGTTTGAAGTTAGTAAGATTCAGGGGATATTTTTGGTCTAGCGTTTGAAGGTCCGACTTCAGCAGAGCTCAGAATTACACTGAGTAGTTTCTCCCCAGGGTCTTCTCTCCGTCCCTCTTTGTTCTTCCTCTCCTGTCACTCCTCTGTGACCACCATATTAAGCGTGTTTCCTTGCCAAGTGACTGCTGTGTAGGCTATGATGATGTTGTCTACTGAACCCTGGAAAAGGGCATAATCCTTGTTGTATGCGTGTGTCAGGATGGGGAAGCTGTTTAGAGCTGGAGTCCCTAGAATTCCATCTTTCAGCACCAGCAGCATAGTATCCTGGGGCAACTGGCTAAAAAAATGGGCTTTATTTGGCTTTATTAATCCCACTGGGATTCTGGATCTGAGCGCCTGAAATGGGAAGTAGTACATGGAATGGAAAACAGAGTTGAAAATTGTTATCTGGGTCTAGGACTGGGGATGGAGAGAAAGAACTGGCATTGGGCATCAAGTGATGGGGAGAAGGCCAGCACAAACAGGCCCAGGATGAACAAGCCTTGAAGGCAGCAGTGGAGAACCGAGGGTCAACTCAAATTGAAGGCATCACTTTGGCCAGGCTGTCAGTCAGTGTGTGCGGTATGTTTTCCAGGGAACTTTGCATGCGGGATGGACCTTTGGCTGGAGATCATGACCAAATTCATGTAAGGTGAGGAGGCTGACCCTCAGCTGCCAGGGCTATCTCTGCTAATCAAGCCTCACTCTAGGCCTGCAAGGAAAAGGCCAAAGAAAAATATTGGTAGATCTGTAAGATCAGTTGGAACAAGTCCAAGAGAAATGCATTTGCCCTGTGGTGGTCTCCGGCTATTTTTGCCATTCCAGAATCCTTTCCTTTTTCTGGTAATGCACTTTGATATCTGCCGAGGAAGTATATGCACGCATGTATGCATGCACACACACATACATGCAGGCAAATGCTCCCAGTTCATTTCTTTGAGGTAAGCCTGACCTCACCCTCAGCTCCAGGGACAGGCAGAGACTCAGGTCTAAGGACTTTCCCCTGGCCATCGGGACTGATTCAGGAATGAGCGTGGTGAGATGGATATGGATATCTTCCATTTGATCTCTGAATCCATTCTCCACCCTTCTCTCCCCTGCTATGCCCTAAGACGTTGGCCAGTATAGACTTCATTGGCGAGCTCCATTATCGTCTGGCTTCTAGCCCGATTCTGCTGTTACCAAACACTGGCAAGACAGCAGAGGGAGGAAGGAGATCAAGAGCAAGCCACACATTCATCATGGGCTCACTGTAGACCTCCACCAAAGGCTGCAGCTCCTGGCAGACAGCTCTTTCTGTTTCAAGACCTACAGATAATAAATCCCCAGTGTATGGCACAAGAGTGCCTCCATTCCCTGTGGTTTCCCTACACACTGCCTCCATATTTGAGAATAGCCCCTTGATTAAACTCTCCTCAAATCATCCAGTGTAAGTGAACTATTTCCTGTTAAGACCCTGGCTGATACAGAATACATGACACAAGCAGAAATGAGAGCCTCCCCAGGACTCTGGGTGGAACTATTGAGAAAGAGATGGTCTCTTTCTACTGAGAGCCTAATGCCAGCTGAAGCCGGCATGGGGAAAGCTGCCAGAGAATGCAGCCAGCCTGGAACAGAGCTGAGCCAAGAGGCAGGGAGAAGAGGAGAGGAGCCCGTTCCTGACACCATTCTTGGAGCACTTGGATCCAGTTGTGCATGAAGATTGTCTGCTCCTTGGACTTTCAGTTACGCCAGTCTGTTTTTGCATAAGCCACTTAGTGTGCATTCCTTCACTTGCAAATGAAATAGTCATAACTTCTCCATTGTCCTTGTGTTCTTCGTATGGTTCAGCCTGGATAGAGGGACACACCGTCCTAGGAGGGGTGGGCCAACGGGAGAGACTAGAAGAGAGGTGAAAGCTGTCAATATGCCGTGATTCCTAGAAATATTGCCTGGATATCAGTGCATTGTAGGGTTCGATTGTTGTCTGTTACAGAAGAGGAATGTAAGGTCAAGAGAAATGAAAGGCAGAGCTAAGACTGGGGCAGCTACCACCCAGAGCCATGTGGAGTGGAAATTATTTTCCTCTGAGCCCAAGTGTCAGACATGAGCAACTCATATAAGAAAGTATCTGTGGGGCTTCCCTGGTGGCGCAGTGGTTGAGAATCTGCCTGTCAATGCAGGAGACAGGGGTTCGAGCCCTGGTCTGGGAAGATCCCACATGCCGCGGAGCAACTGGGCCCGTGAGCCACAACTGCTGAGCCTGCGCGTCTGGAGCCTGTGCTCCGCAACAAGAGAGGCCGCGATAGTGAGAGGCCTGCATACCGCGATGAAGAGTGGCCCCCGCTCACCGCAACTGGAGAAAGCCCTCGCACAGAAACGAAGACCCAACACAGCCAAAAATAAATAAATAAATAAAAATGTAAAAAAAAAAAGAAAGTATCTGTGGTTTAGAGCCACCAGGAGGGTTAAGCCAGTGTCCTTAAAATTTCTAAAAAGCCCAATTTTTTCAGAGCTGTGTTGGCCCCATATTTCCTGAATTGGAGGCACCAGGGGAAGAGAGGTGGACTCCAGTATATCTAATCTGCTATTGGTTTCTGAGGCTGATTTATGGCTTCCAGTCCGAAGGGGGTTTTCAAGAGGCTAGGAGTATGTCAGGAGATGAAACCAAGCATAGTCTACCTTTATCTTGATGACTATAACACTGACCCTGCCCAATTAAGGGGGGGCGGGAAGGTTTATTTTTCTGCTTTTGTTTTTACCAACTGGACATATAAAAATAAACAAGATCCTGCTAAGGTGAAATGTTACTTAAAATCATATGGAGTACAGGATGAAATTCCACAAAAGTCTTTAGTCTTTTTCTCCTTTACAGAATCCTAATATGGTAATGGGAGGTGTGTATTTGAAGTGAATAAATATTTTACTTCTTAATAAGCATCCTCATGGGGAGCCCCAAACCCCAATTGACAATCTCTGATTAGAAATGTAAAAGGCCTTGAGGACCAAATATCAGTTAGAGTTTTCTGGATTTGATGCTGTACTTCTATAACCTACGCAGAATTATTAATGAATACATGGGAAAAATCATAGGAAACTTTCACAAAATTCAACACTAACATATATTTAGAGAAGAACCCCAGCAAAACTGGAATAGGAATTTTCTTAGATGTGACAGATCTAATCCCCCAAAGTCCTATATCAAATATCATACTTAATGATGGAATTTTTAAAACACTAGTTAGGAAATATAAAAGGATATCCATTTTTATGACTTCTATTTCACACTGTTATGTAGGACTTAACTAAAATAATAAGACAAAAGGAAAGAGAAGGACAAGGATTGAAAAGAAGGTGACAGAACTGTCATGTCCTGCCCTGACATGGTAAAACGTATGTCTTTGCAGTATTGAGAACTGACTCCACTGGTCTCTCTTCCTCTTCACCTTCATTGCGATCAGTTGCCTATATTGTAAGCTCATGTTGCAGGTTAACAGTCTTAACAATGGAACAAAATAAACTGGTTGAATATAGAACTAATTTATAAACTTTGGTCTCTTTAGCACAAACCTCTGAATGATGGATTTAACTAGGCTAATGGTGTGGTCCTAGGAGTGGAAGCTGACCAATGGGGTATTGTCAGAAATGTACTAAAGAAATCAATATAATGAGGGTTGGAAATTCTTGAGTGTGGACACGACCGCATTGAATGTCTTTTTTCCTAAGACCTTTGAGGGACACTGCCCATCATACCTCCTTGTATTTCAGTGGTCACTAATTACCTTCTGCAAAATGCTTCAAATCACAGCTCCCTTTGGAAAGAGATTTTAAAGGTACTGTCTCAACAGAAGTTGATTCTAATTCAGTGCTTTAATTTTTATGTCTTGTTTAGACTCTCCCCCTCTCCTGTTTAAAAACATTTATTATTTCCCATGAGAAGTTTCACCCCTGGAGTTCATTGACATGAAGAAGTTGCCAAACTTTGAGTGAAAACCTTAGACTTGAATGAAGTGGATTTTCTCATCTTCCTTCTTTCCTCAAGAAAACTTCAAACTTTGAAACTCAGAGTGGAACTGAAGGGCCTTGGGTAAATACGCACGAAGATGAAATGACAACGTAGGCAGCCTGGCTCTGGAACCGACAATCCTAATGATATTTCGTCTGTGGGTTTTCCCATCTCTCCCTCCTATTCATTTCTTTCTGAGTAATGTTTTGGGCCCAGTGGAAAAGTGCACGATTTTTTTCTGGTAGTTGAAATGAGTTTAAAGTAATGAAATTCTGTCAACTAAAGTTCAGGAGGGAAATGCTCAGTAGCTGCTGGGACCCAGCCGGTTTTTATGAAAGCTGTTGTGTAACCAGAAAAGGATCTCAGTGGCTTGTACAGCAGTGGGTGGTCCTCCAGTGCAGGTCCCAGCACTCTGGTGGACGGACACTGGGAAGATTCCTGCTTGAAAACTGGTCAGAAACGAATTCCCATTGGGCTGTGAGCTCCATGAGGGTATGGCTGGTGTCCTCTTTTAGCCAAGGCATCCCTAATTCCTAGGCTACAAATCTGTGCTTGGAAAAATCAATTGAATGAAACCAAAGAGGAGAAATCTGAGTGGTACAGTAGATGTCCTGATGCCCATGTTATATCCTATCACCTCCCTCTGAATCAGCTGCAGCTGCATGGGCAGTTCTAGATTCACCTTGTGCTGCATGGTGTGCAAGGCTGTGACATGAATCTTCCTGCGTTCTGCCTCAGGTTCTCTTTGAGGTCATAGGCGTTGCATGGCTGTGCAGGGCGGACTCGAAGCAGGGTGATGTTGACACTCTGGGGGAATTCTCAGCCAGTGAGGGATGGCAGCTGTTGGCTAAATGTTGGTGGCTAAAGTTTTCTGTCTTTTAGGTGGACAGCCATGGGAGGCATCCTGTATGTGTGGCAGTGATTCCCTGTTGCTCACAGCAGCGATCTCAGTAATGTACCCTGACATTGGTTTCTCTTCCTTCCGTATCCCATTCTCCCTCCTCCCTCATGCCTGCATCCTCAGATCATCTGCCAAATAAAACTCTTGCGCCCTAGTCCTTGGCATTCACTCTGCTTTGGAGGGAACCCAAGCTAAGACAGGTGTGTAGGAGTTGGGGCATAAGTTTTTGTTTTTCCAAGTGGGTCCTCCCATGATTTCAGATTTGTTGACGTTCCACCATGAGCCATGCTGTTGCCATCTTAACTAGTAGCAATGCAGAGCACTGACCCTGGATCTGGCTGCCTGGGTTCAACACTTATAAACCGCGTGACTCTGGGCATGGTCCTTAATCTTTTTGTGCTTCATTTCCTTTTCTGTAAAATGAAGATGATAACAGCGTACCTACTAGGGTGATGGTTACAATTCAACGAGAAAATGTCTATAAAGCTGTTGGCTCCAGGCCGGCACATGCTAAGTGCTCACCCATACTAGCTGCTGTTAGGAGAGTCACTTTTCACATGAGGCTATTTTCAATCTTCTATATCTTACAGCTATCTGTGTATATCTATTATTCCTAATATGAAACTATAAGCTTCTTAAGACTGGAATCTGTGGCTTTTATATCTTTGTGTGCCCTGCTGCCCCCAGCAACATCACTCTCACAGAGTAGGCATTCAGTCGCATTATATGAATGAAAGAATGTCCTTGCTATTATTGGCAGTGATCTGAATAGCCACCCCCTATTCTCAGAACTTGGATGTCTAGAATTACTGTACTGTCCTTCAGAAGCAAAGACTGACCTCCCACGGAGTGGACATTGGAGTCCATTTCCAGAAATATCGTTATCAGATAGCATTTGTGGTTGATTAAGAATGATCGAGGGTAGAAATTTATTTTTTTTCCTCTACCACTTCTGTCCAACAGAACTTTCTTCAGTGTTGGAAATATTTTCTCTACTGTTCAATACAGTCGCCAGTAGGTGCTCTTGAGCACTTGAAATGTGACACGTGACTGGGAAACTGAATTTTAAATTGTATTTTATTTTAAATAATTTAAATTTAAAAAAAGCTGCACATGACTAATGTCCATAGTACCGGACAGCATGGTATTCTATAGTTCCAGCACCTAGCCCAGTGCCTGGGGTTGATCCTAATAGAAGTTTGTTGAATGAAAGAGTGAGTGAATGTGGGTTTTTTTTTTTGGCCATGCCATGGCATTCAGGATCTCAGTTCCCTGGCCAGGGATTGAACCTGTGCCCCCTGTAGTGGAAGCACAGAGTCTTAACCACTGGACCGCCAGGGAAGTCCAGGGTAAGTAAATGTTAAACACGTAACATCTTTCCACATCTGCTCTCTTCTTTGCGCTTCACAACTACCCTTTGAGATATCGTAGCAGAGCAATGATTATTTTATAGATGGTGATGATGACGACACAGCTATTCCTCCTCCTCCCATCACTACTAGCTAATGATACTAACAATCGTGACAACAGCCAGGTATTGAGTTATTCCAGGCGTGAGCTGGGTACCGTAGACATATTGTCTTATTTATTCTTCATGATAACTTCATGAGGTGGTATCTTATTTGGAGTTTCTCCCATATTCATTTGCTTGGGCCACCATAACAAAATACCACAGACTGGGTGGCTTAAACAACAGAAATGTATTTCTCACGGTTCTGGAGGCTGGAAGTCCAAGGTCAGGGTGTCAGCAGGTTTGGTATCTCCTGAAGCCCCTCTCCTTGGCTTGCACATGACTGCTTTCTTGCTGTGTTCTAACATATCCTTTCTCTCTGTGTGTGCATCCCTGGTGCCTCTTTGTTTAAATTTCCTCTTCTACTCCAATCTGACCTCTTCTGACAGCGGTCAGATTGGAGTAAGGCCCACCCTAACAGCCTCAGTTTAACTCAATCACCTCTTTAGTAGCCCTACTAAAGCCCTATCTCAGCCATGTTCTGAGATACTAGGGGTCAGGGCTTCAACACATGAATTTGGGGAGGACACAGTTCCGTCCATAACACCCCCAATGAAAACTCTGAGATAAGGCCTTGAGTGCAGATAATTTATTTAAGAAGCACAATTGAGTTTTTTTGCAGTGGGAGGGGGGAAGTGAGAGGTAGAAAAGCTAATAAAGGGTATATTAATGAGTAGTTCACTGGGTCTCAGTCCTGCTGGGGAACACAGGTCAGAATTGCCCGAGCAGAGCCCGGGGAGGCTGGAGCATTTACCCCTAGCCTCCACATTGGGAATCACTCTCTAGCACTTTGGGATTGCCTCTGCCTCTGCTGAGCAGGCTTTTTTGGTGCAAGAGAAAGCCTTCCAGCAGAGATTAAAGAGGTACAGGTGTTTAAGGTGGGAGGCTGTCAGTTTTAGCTAGAAACTCAGCTGTGCCAGGGGATGTGGTGGGATAGGAATGGGCAGAACATCAGGAGCGCCTGCTACAGGAAAGGAATGTTATTATCCCTATTTTCCAGATGACGAAACTGAGACAGAAGTCGAGTAACTGATAACAAATGATGGAGTTTGAATTTGAATTTAGTCTATTCGATTGCAGAACCCACACTCTCAGCCACTGAATTTTTTAAATTGACATGTAATTGATTTACAATATTTATTAGTTTCAGGTGTACCACATAGTGATTTGATATTTTCATACATTATGAAATGATCACCATGATAAGTCTAGTTACCATCTGTTAACCATACAAAGTTCTTACAATATTATTGACTATATTCCCTATGCCGTACATTTGTTACATTAATGAATTTCATTCATTAATTGAATGAGCATTTCTTGGACATCTATAGGCTAGCCATGCTACTGCGAGGGGTATAGTGACGGTCAAGATGCAGATCTACTCTCAAGGAGCTCGTGATCCAGTAGTGACAGATTCACAATTAGTCGGTGGCAGAACTGGAGTGATAACCCAGGTCTTCAGACTCTTGGTACAGTGTTTTTTGCTCTCTCCAAGCTGAGTTATGGACCCACAGGCAAGCGTTAAACACTCTCCGGCAATTTACATTCCTCTTTTTGACACTCCCTTCTCAGTTTCAGAGATCAGTCCTGTTGTTGGCATGAAACATCTCGTTCTTTAGCTTTGTTCCAAAAAGAGGCTCTCTGGAAGAGGAAGCAAAAGGTGCACGTGGGGTTGATCACTGGGATTTGTTTTCTCCTACTCGTTCCCTTTTGCTGTCTCCCCCTCACAATACTCCCTGTGCACGAGGCCGTTGCCAGGTGCAGTGATCTCTGCGCTCCGTGTTCCGTGACGTGGCCCAGGTGAACATAGTCAAGATGCCTGCCATGTATTATATAAGACGTGGGGCTCCACCTGCGATCAGTTTGCAAGGCTCCCGTGACCCTCCAGTGGGAGGGACGGTCGAGTCCAGCAGTCTCTGTGAGTTCCTCGGCAGGAAAAGGAAGCCTCTCCTCCCAGGTTAGAATTTCTTTTAATCAAATTTATTTTTTCTGGGGTGGCAAGAATATGAAGTCTACGTTAGAGCATGTGTTCGTGTAGTTGTTGAGTCTGCAGTTCTGACAAAAGATTGATATGTTGTGCCTGTGTTGACATTTCTGTCTCCTGAGCTGCCAAATCCTTATTTTTTGCCCTTCAAATGTGCGTTCGCTTATAATACCTCATTTGAATCTTACAAAAGCCTTTATGAGGTCGTTAGAACAGAGCTTGTCCTCATTTTATGGTGTGGAAGCTGAGGTTGAGAGAGTGGAACGCTTGTTCTACTTCACAGGGTTTTTTGGAAGAATAAATGAAATTATAAATGTGAGAAGATATTTGTAGAAGGTAAAGCATTATGCAGATATTATTGTTCCCAAAGTCACACATCTCCTTAGTGGCAGAGCTGGCATCCAAAGGCGTGCTGTTTGACTTCTGGAGCAGCACAGTGATCCTGCTTCCGTAGGACGGTTGTTTTATTGAGGCCTCTTAGAATAGCAAAGGAATCAGGCGAATGTTAAGCAAGTCTGTGAATTATCATTTCTAGATGTTTTGGTCACTACTGCTGCAGAGCAGACGACTCCAAATTTAGTGGAGTAAAACGTTTTATTAAGGTTATGGATTCCATGGGTCAGAAATCCCCAAAGGTCACACAGTGGAGATAATGTGAATCTGCTCCATGATGTCTGGGGCCTTAACTGGGGAGACCTAAAGGCTGGGGAGGACTCTACCGCTGGAGCCTGGGATGACCCGAGGGCTCTTTCACTCACGTGTCTGCTGCTTGGACTGGGAAGAAGACCAGCACTGCTGGTCTTATATGTGTCTTGGGCTTTCTCACAGCATGGCTGCCTCAGGATAATTTTCTTAAGTAGCAGCTCAGGACTCCAAGTGCAACTATTTCACTGGACAAGGAAGAAGCTGAATTGCCTTTCCTTGTCCCCCCTCCCCTGTCCCCCCACCCAACAAGGAAAAGGGGGCACATACGCTACCTCTTGATGGGCGGAATGTCAAGGTCACACTGTAGAAGAGCTTGTGGAATGGGAGATATTGTTGCATCCATTTTTGTAAAATGCAATTTGCCACACCTGGTTCCATTTCACTGTCTTATTTGCCGCACCTGGTTCCATTTCACTATCTTATTTTTTGCTCTTTCTTAATTAAGTCCTAGATTCATGTGTATTTATGTAGAATGCTTCCATGTTTCTTTGAAAAAAAATGTAGAGGTACAGAAGATAAATATTAGCCTGTAAGCAAGAGAGAAAACAGAAGCATAGTTTATATTTTGTCTGACTCCACATATATGGTTTTTTCTAGGAAACTATGAAGATTAAATTAGCCATTGGGTAAATAAATCGGACATTCCACCTATTACTGGTAGCGTTTATTAATGAGGTAATTCTTGATAGCCTTAAATGGTTTGTAGTCTGCAGCTGTGATACAGATACATTTCAACTGCATACGTGTTAAATACATCTATCAGCTCCTCTCCTCGAGTTAATAATAAAAGTCGATAATGTGTAAAAAAGGTTGGTTGAAAACTCTGCTAGCGTAGTAGCAGAACACGGTATTGTAGGGCAAGAGAGATTTGATGGGCACTGGGTGTTTCAGAGCGACAGGATGAAAGCAGTCAGCGTGTGGTGTTACAGATAAAAGCAGCACCTGGATCAAGCCCTTGTCAAAGCTTTGTTACTGACATGGATGCGTGAACAGGAGCCAGGCGAGAAATGGATTTTCCAGGAATCTTTGGGAAGGAGTTTTATATGGGAAAAATCAAAGTAACACGAGGTGATTTTACAAAGTCCAGTATAGTCGTTTCAAGGGAAATGCTGAGATGGCTTTGCCAGAGAGGCCCGAGCCTTTGTGTTCAGATTTTGAAGACGCCACTGATGTTCACATTAGTGTGTCCACACACGCGTGCACACACACGTCATGCTGGGGACCCTGGGGTCAGATTAGGTTTGTACCTAATTATGGTTTGGTTTGCAGAGTTGTTAGGGACATAAAGGTTATATTAGAACAGGACGCCTGCGAGATTCCTTCTCATTAAAGAAATGTTCTCCACAGCTGTTGAATCCCTAGTGCATTCAAGTCTCTGGGAGGAACATAGACATTTGAGGCTTGAATCCTGCATGTTAGTTGGGGGGACAAGATGTGAGATGTACCGTTTTGTGTTGTTGACTGGATTTCTGTGTAAGAGGCTGAGTGTTGCAGACACAGTTTGCTCTCATTGAGAGAAGCGTGTTCTCCTTGGGATGAGGCTGCCGGGTACATTTTCCTCGAGGAAATAGGGCCCGAAATGAACTTGCTGGGTGACTCGGAATCAGAGGATGAGAGGCCGGGGGCGTTCTTCAGTCTGAGGACTGGAGAATAGGGTGTGGTCCAAGGTGTGGAGACAGGAATGGTGTGTGTGGGCTCCTCTGCAGCCCCAGGGAGGAATAACAGCTGAACTTGAAAAGTATATCGGGGTCACGTTCCAGAGGGCAGCTGGCATCTTAGCTGGAGGCAGAGGGAATCACGGCACATCTTTGTTTGCAAGTAAGACTGGGGAGACAGTTCAGAGGCTCCATGACGAATTGGCAGCCGGAGCTGAGAACAGCCCCACACGGGAATCACGCCGTCTCGGAGGCCTGCCTTTGATTTCCTGATTCATTACCAAGTGACAGTGCCGATGAGGACACTTGGGCCACCGTATGAAGTACTCAGATCAAATTAAAGTCATCAGTCTCCAGGATAAGCCCAGCGGCAGAGACTGGGCCTGCCTGTCTCTGAGTGTGAATCAGAGTCACTGAAGCTTCCGTAACGAGCCGGGCTGCTTGGGGAGCTTCTGTGTCCCAGGGGCCCAGTGCCCCGGCAAGTCTTGTGCTTCTTGTAGCCCACGAGGGAAGGGGACAAAGCCGGTCTCCTCCTCCACACACTGCTGCCTGGCTGCAAGCTGGCCAGGGACATGCACAGAGGAGGCTCTGATCCTCTTTTAATCTAGTGGAATTGGGTTGGGAAAAACTGCGACAGCTGGAAACAAACATAAGAGAGAATCGGGTTGGGAGAGGGAGCCCGCGTGGGGTGACCTCAGGTGACGTGGTGCTTGCCTCTCTCCTGTCTCCCTGCTTACTGTGGATGCTCAGGGATGCTTGTTAGCTGATTGGAAAAGCGCAGGGGCATTAATGCATACTTAGCATTGGAAATTCAAAAACCCTATCAAACTTTTATTCCTTTGAACAAACGGCACAGAAGTGATGGGAAGTGAAAAGCATGTTATTTTTAAGCAGCAACTGTATATAACTTTTCTCTAGAAAAGCAAGGGAAGTTATAACTTATCCCTTTGTTGAGCACCTGCTATGTGGCAGGCATTGAACTAGGTGCAGAACAGGACAGAATCTGGTGTCATGGAGCTGTGATAGAGGTGGGAAGTGGTACTAATTTTTATACTCAAATTATGATGGTGCTATAAACTCGGAACAATATTCCACGGTACAGAGTAATCAAAGAAGTGGATATGTTTTTAAATGCAATCATCATCACCCTAACTATTATTTTGCATATGAAATAAGTCAAAAGAATTATATTCAGTTCTGGTAATGAAAGTACTGATATTCAGTATTCATACATGATAATAAATTGGCCCAAACCTTTTGGAAAGCAATTTAGAAATAAATATCAAGAGCCATAAAGATGATTATATGCTTTGGGTCTATAAATCCCACTTCTGGGAATCAATCTTTAAGAAACTATTCGAAGTATGGAACAAAGATGCTCTGTTCACAAAGTGAAGATGGGGTGACTTACCTAGCGATGCTTGTCTCCACATTCTGAGTCCCACAGCTGCTCTCAGGGTTGCCCCAGCTCACTGGTTCTCAAAGTATGGTCCCCTGAATCAGCAGCAGCAACATCACCTGGGGACTTCATAGAAATGGAAATTCCTGTGCTGCTAATCCATGAACCTCCGGGGGTGGAGCCCAGCAATTTCAGGTTTTTAGCACAAACCCCAGGGGATCCTGTTGCCTGTTCAAGCCTGAGAACCACCAGCCTAACTCAGCAGAGCCTCTAGAAGCTTGACAAGAGCAGCTAAAAAGGGGCGCTCCATCTGGGCTTTCACCGCTCCCCAACCTATGACTGGCACATAAATCATTAGGCACAGTTCTTCTTGATGTCTTTGGCCAGTCTTCAGAGGTTTCCAGCTACTGCAGATCCAGATGAAATCTACAAAGGATGCTAGAGTGGGTTAAACAGAGAGGGGAGAGACAGGGAGCACATGTTTATTTAAACGTATTTCCTCTTTAAGTTGCAGAGAGAGGGTACAAGAAGGTCGGGATCATTCCTTGTCCCCTTAAAAAATGACCTGATAAACACGATAATAAAATTGTCCTGTCTCAAGTGCCTTGAAAAGACGATCTCACTCGTGCTCGCCTGGGTGGGCGGAGAGAGAAAAATTCTGCTGCAGGATAAACCCATCCTTCAGCGAGCCCGACCCTTGGGAGACGCGTGCCAGGGTCCTGCTCATTGGTTGGTGCAATCCTCGGGGTTTTCACCTCCCGCTACGGGCCCGGCTCCTTATGCACAGTAAATTAGATGTGGCTGTCGTGCTGATGTGGACAAATCGGCAAAATTACAGCAGAAATAATTCTGCTCCAGGCTTTTGTTCCTGAGCTCGTGCTTGCCGGAGATTTCCCAGAGGCAGGTGTTGCACACGACGTCTCCTTGAACCTCTCCTCCCCTCTCTCCCAGGAAAAGAGCAGCGCAGGCAGTTTTCCAACTGTGTTGCCCTCATCCTCAGCCAGCTCAGCAGTGGGAGCTGGCATCACCCAGGTGTATCTTCCACACGACCCGTGGCAGCGGAATCTGAGGTGGGCCCGGTTCTGCTCAGACTGAGTGACCTGGGTTGAGCATACGTCCTACAAGTTAGTCAATTTATGCAGAGCTCTTTTAGCTTTATTGATAGTTACCAAATAGGAACGTTGAGATGAGCGTGCGGTGTCTGTAAGTGCTGAAGAACCGGGGTGACAGGCTGGACCTTCCTGCAGTCGCTAGGCACTGAAAAACGATTTCTTTTTGGTTGGCTCATGTGAACTTGGTTATCTACTGGGGAGAGTTATGCTGCTTCTTCCTATCCAGTTCTGCAGAACTGACCTCGATATCCACAAACAAATGAAGAGATTAAAAATCAGTCGAACTGGGCTTTTCAAATTGGAGTGTGCATGTACATTAGATGGAGATTTGTTAAGATGCAGATTTTCGTTCAGTTCTGGGAAGGGAATTCTGTTTCCCCCAAATTCTGAATTTCTAAGAAGGTCCCAGGTGACGCTGCTGCTGGTCTGTGGACCACTCTTTGAGTAGCAAGACTATAGAGTGTTGATTTCCAATCTCACGTGTACATTGGAATCACCTGGGGAGCTTAACAATTGACATGTGTCCCACCCCTCCCCGCCCCGTGATTATGATAATTGGGCTGGGGCGTGGCCTAGACATTGAAACTTTTAAGACTCCAGATGATTCTAATGTGCCCATAAGTGGGAACTCACTGCTCTAGAGGAACTGATAAAATAAATAGCACCACCCAATAGACTCATCAACAGCCCATCTAGCATGGGAGCCAGGTGGAGGGAGAGTGTAGCATCTTCTGAGGGAGTGACTTGCAGAGTAAGCTCATCCTGTGATTCCAAAGCTAGCTGGGCATCCATCCGAATCACCTGGGAGCTTGTTACAAAACAAATTCAGAGCATCATCCCAGATTTACTGAATTTGAATCTCTGAAATGGGGTCCTGGAAATACATATTTCTAATAAGCTCCTTAGGCACTTGAGAATGGCCCGCCCAGCCCAGGTGTTGGCCCACCTGAGCCGAACAGCCATCTCTCAGGGGCCTTTCACAGGAGTCATTTATTCCAAGCTACAAAGTATATCTGTCTTATAAAAATTCCCATGTACTGCTGTTCCTCTCCTATGATAGCTATTTAGTGGCTGGCCACAGTGGATTAGGCTGAAATGATTCCAGAACTCTGGGACCTACCCAGCCATTGCTTCTCCTGGTGCACTCCCAGTATCACTTTGGTCTGACCTCAGCCCTTTCCAGAAGAGGTCACCGCAGTCTTGGGAGACAAAGCTGTGCTCAGAATGGAGCTCTGGGCTCCACCCTAAGCCTCAGCTCCCATGGACTTGTATGCCCTGTGGAGGTCTTATCCTTTTTGAGTTACCTTTTCTGGCTTTGAGGGCTAAAGCCCCTAAGCACGTTCTGTATTTAGAGAAAGATTTCTTTCTTCTTTCTGTTCCTTTTACTTTTCGTTCCTGTCAGAGGCAGTCAGTATTTAGAATCGATATCCCTGGGCTGTTGAGTAGAATTGAGGCATTTTAGAGCTGGCAAGGCTCTGTGGGTATCAACTTGTCCTAGGACCTTGTTTCGGGCAAATTTGGTGTCTTAACATTCCTGGTTGCACCTTGAACCTTCCTAGTCATGTGATTTTTGCCAATGTCCTTCCTTCTTTCCTTCAAGGCTCAGCTTCTATGACTATCTTCCTATTCAGACCCTTCCCATCCTTCAGTACAACACCAATTCCTCTTCTCTGTGAAACTTGTCAGAGTGATGGGTGGGTTGGAAATGTAAGATGGATCATTGGACGACTAGCTGAGATGTCTGGATTTTTTCTGCTAAGCATGGAGCACTAAGGAGTTGGGATATGGTCAGAGCTATGCAGGAGGAATATTGAGGAAAAAAGCTAAGAAATAGAGACTAGTTATGAGGCTATTGCAAAAATCCAAGTGAGAGATGAAAAAGGGTACTACAGATGGAGGAAAGGGAATAAAAATGAATAAATTAAATAATACCCTACAGAAAGATAAGCAACTGTTTAGACTTAGTTGTTGACTCTCCCAACTTCCTAGGAGATGATGCATGGGAAAGTGCTTTCATAAACTAGGAAGTACTATGTAGAAGTAGGATATTGCTATTAGTAGCTCATTGCTCATTAGTTTTTGGAAAAACTATTAAATTTAATGATTATCAAAAAAAGGTAGATTAGGACTTCCCTGGTGGTGCAGTGGTTAAGAATCCGCCTGCCAACATGGGGAACACAGGTTAAATCCCTGGTCCGGGAAGATCCCACATGCCATGGAGCAGCTAAGCGCATGTGCCACAACTACTGAGTCTGCGCTCTAGAGCCCGAGAGCCACAACTATTGAAGCCTGTGTGCCCTAGGGCCCATGTGCTACAAGTACTGAAGCCCGTGCGCTCTAGGGCCCGCATGCCGCAACTACTGAGCCCATGTTCTGTAATTACTGAAGCCCGTGTGCTTAGAGCCCGTGCTCCACAACAAGAGAAGCCACCGCAATGAGAAGCCCGTGCACCACAACAAAGAGTAGCCCCCACTGACCGCAATTAGAGAAAGCCCAGGCGCAGCAACAAAGACCCAACGCAGCCAAAAATAAATAAGAATTAAAAAACAAAAAAAGAAACATGAAGAAAGCTACATAAAGGTACATCATAATCAAGTGATCCAGGCACACCAAAACAAGTGATCAGTAGAAAATCTTAAGAGCAGCCAGAGAAAGTAAAAACAAAGAAAAAAAAAAAAAGGTAGATTAAAAGCAGAAGCCATGATATCTATGATGTGATGACATATTTCATCCTAAGAAAGTTATCCAAATAGCATATCTACTTAAAAGGCAATCCAAATTTTGTCTCAAAAATTCTGCTTTGAAATGGCATAAAAATGGAAATTTCTCAAGTGAGTCACTCAACAGGACAGGCTGTTCCTTTTGGCTGTTCAAGCTACTCTCCAATCTCAAAAGTTTAAAAATACTTTTCTTTCTTGTGTCCCAGTGGAGTCATCATCTATGGCCTGGTACACCAACTTATGGTTTAGATCCAGGAAGCAGCTTGACTCACCTATTTCTCCATTGGGTTTTTAATAAAACATTTCTCAGTATAACTTGTTCAGATGGATGTCCATGTGTTATTTCCAATGGAGATGAGTTGAAATCTAATGGGTTTCTCTCAGATGCTAGATGTATTATAAATGTTTTAAGGGAAGGGAATCATGTCTTAATCCCCTTAGAATCTTTCAAAAATCCCAGCCCAATATCTGGCTCAGTGTAAGTGATCAATACATATTTTTTAAGTTAGATGTAATTGCTGTAGGTTAAAAGTATTGGTCTGCTTGTATAGTAAAGGTACCAATACATTCTGATGAACACGTTCATACCTAAAATATGAATGGAATGCCTATCATGGGTTTAGGGCTTCGTTGTGGCATTTGACTGAAACTGACAGAAATCCAACTCAAAATGACCTAAATATTTTTTGAATTCATTGCTCTTTGTAATAGAGAAACCAAGAATATTTTTGGAAAAAAGAATTTTTTGCTTTTCATGTCTCAGCTCTGCTTGCCTCTGTGTTGGCTTTATTTTTCTGCAGGATGTCTCCTTTTTATGAAAAGATAGCACCAGCAGCTCCAGGCCCGCATTCTGTAAGTTTCACTACTTTGGGAGAAAAACCATTTCTTCCACTTGTTGCAGCAAGAATCTCAGACTGACTTGAATCCATAGTCTCTCATAGTCTCATTCATAGTCTCCCATCCCTGAACAAATCACTGCCACCAGGGGATATGTAAGTCACTCCTGGATCTGAAGGACAGGGCTAACTCCACCAGAGACAGTTGGGCTGCAAGTCCAGGGAGGAAGTTCACAAGGCAATCCAAGTGCTGCTACTAAAAGGCAGAATAGACTCAAGACAGGCAAAAAGTAGTACATGCCCATTCAAGAGTATTGACACATTTATCTGAAACAACCTCAGCCTTCCAGGAGCTTACAGTCTGTTGCAGTACTTAAACTATTTACAGATTTTATTACAAAATTAACCTACTTGTATTTCATCCATATTCCTGGGTAGAATTCAGACATGGGAATCTACTTTCACAGAGTGTTCAAATGCAAGGCACTTAGTATGAAACTTTGTATCAGGGACTCCTCAATAAATGTTTGATCAAGTTTAAATGCAACTTCACCAACAGTTAAAATATATCTGCCCTAATCTTAACTCCATCCTATCCCCAATTAAACTATTGAAGTTGGTCTTAATTAGAACTCAGTAGTGGTTTCCCAAAAACCTTATGCGAATACATACAGTCCTAAGGCATATTTTCCATGCAACCATTCCTTAGAGCATGATCCCTGCTGGTTATGGGACTAAGATTCGGCCTATGTGCATATCCAGACACACTGAGCCTTTGAAATCCAGGGATGCTCCTATTCTTTGATGCTGAAATAGCCCCATGGAATGAAAATAAGAGACGTACACCTCCTTCTCATAAGGGACTACCACCATTGACATCCAGGTGTGATTTCCTGTGCTTAGCTTTGCTCCTGACTGGGGCTTTAGGCTGGGATTCCTAGAAGCAGAGCCAAGAAAGGATTCCTGTGTAACAGATTGCTTGAGCTAGTGCTCTCAGGTACAGCCTTCAAAGGAGCAAATGAAGCTGGAGAAGACTGTGGAAAACTTGGACAGGGATGGGGGTGTCTAGCTTCAGTATGATGGTATAGGGGGCTCTGAGCGTAAGTAGCACCCCAGAGTTGTCCCAGGGGGAGGTAAGGGGGGCCAGCCTTTAACACCCCATATTATTCAGTCCTTGGATATAGGCTTTGCTGTCTCTTCCCTGGGGGATTGTGCCTTGAGTATCCTCCGTGGCATTGCTAGGGAAAGTGGTTCCTGTGGATGAGGATCTTTCTCTCTCTCTCTTTGTTTAAATGTGTTGCTATCTTTTCTTTGAAAATTGAAGTATAGTTGATTTACCATGCTGTGTTAATTTCTGCTGTGCAGCAAAGAGATTCAGTTATACATATATATATATATATATATACATTCTTTTTTGTATTCTTTTCCACTGTGGCTTATCTCAGGATGTTGAATATAGTTCCCTGTGCTATACAGTGGGACCTTGTTTATGATGAGGGTCCTTCTTAAGGGAAGCGTGGCAGCTGTCATTGGCAGCCAACACTCTCATTGGTGGTCTGGAAGAAGGGCGAGTGTACCAGTCTGGAAAGAGCATCTGGATGAGGCTCCAACGGCTTCTGCTGTCACGATGGGAAATGGTAAATGTGTCGAAGCTGAGGTCAGTCCGGTAGGCTGCTCATTTAGTGACAGAGTCACATTGACAGCGGACAGAGTTTGAACACACATACACATTTGTGGCTATACTCCCACTGAAGGAGATTGTGGGCCTGCCTGTCTCACAATGGCACATGATTGGCAGTATTGTACATAAATTATCATTTTACCAGGAACAATGGAATCATTGCCATAACGCAACAAAAGTGCTTTCCCTTTGGAAGGCTAGTAAGACATCCCAAAGATTTTCATACTAGCTCTGTCTTTTAAAGGACCATTTGGTTGAAATTTATTTTTTTCTGAGTTGTAAGGTCAGTGTGACTATTGGGAACAATAGAGGTTATAACCCATCCTTAGGTCTTGCCCTAGAGTTTGTCATTGTCATTTCTGAGTAGACAATGCAGGGGAGAAGGGCGGTTCACGGTTCTCATCTAAGAACAGCTCTGGTTAATTAACTGGAGTGCATCATTATGCAGAAGGGCAGGTCCTAAGGAGACCTGATGAAATCATATCCATTTATAGGGGGAGATTAAACTGGGTCATAATGAAAATATAGCCAGGAAATAGAAATGGAACTCTTTCTGACAAAGAATTCTAAACTGGCCCATGCAGGACTTAGGGGCTATGGGATACACAGCCCCTCGTTCTTACTGTGTCAGTGGGAACATCCAGAGACCTTCTCTAGCAGATGAAGCAGGGTTTAAAAACAGCGTTCAGCATCAGGTTAGAGAGCCTGCAATAGAGCATTGTGGGCAGATTAGGGAGTGAAAACCAATCTCTGCTGGTTTGGGGCTGGGGTGCAGGTTGTGGATTGTCTACCGGTAAAGCTGCTCTCATCTGTAATGACTTTGGGGAAGGGGAAGCTGTTCTGATCTTTCTAAATTAAAAAGAAGCTTGAATGACCTAATAAAGGCTGTTCCTTTTCCTTCACAAATAGTTACGGAAAAGAACCTGGGTTGACTGTATTAAATGATGGGAAACCTTTTGGAGCAGCAGAGGCATCGTTATCTTGTTTATGTGCAAAGAATGAAGCCAAGTAAATGAAAAGTTTACTTTAGTAAAGGCAAAATGCTCCTACCATCCTGCACCTACAACATTATAAAGTCTTTTGTAGATTACAGAGGCAAGCCAGGACCGAATGTGCCCACGTGTGCCCACACGTTTTAGATCAATGACTTTGTTTCTCCCCTCCTATAAATGCTGCGCAGAGCAAATGTGGGAAGGGGATACAGAAGCCAGTGAAGAGATGGGCTTGAGGAGATCAGGGACAGATGGAGAGAGGCGGGCTGGAGAGATGGGCTTGCTTTACGCTTGCTCAGTAGTGATGGTTTGAGTCATGTTTCCTGCTCTCAACCCAACCCCAACCCTAACCCTAACCCTAGAGAAGGTGGCTTGTCTGAGATCAAGCAACTAGTTAGTGGGAGGGCAGGTCCAGGGCCTCACCACTCACCTTCCAACTCCCAGGGCTTCTACCACACTTGGAATCAGAAGACATGGCCCATGGCTATTGCCAAAGAATAACCAGAGCTGGACAGTTGTTAAAGTGGTAAAACCAGATTTTATTGAGGAACTATTGCAATGGGGGAAGAGAGACCTCAGTATAGAGCTGGGCTCAGCTCCGAGTGCAGCATGGGCAGGTGTGGGTTTATAGCCAAGGAGCAGAGTGGGGGTCAGTGGATGGAAAATTACTAAGAGGAAACATCAGGGATAAGGGGGGATTCTGGCTAAAATGGCCTAAGCTGATTCTTGTTGAAGGAAGGCCAGGGGCATCAGACATCACCTAGGGGGTGGCGGAGGATGGGGAATTTGATCAGGCATTGAGGGTGGGGAATTCTGGCCAAACCAACCTGATAGGATTCTTACTAAAACTGGACTCTACAAGGATGGAGACGGAAGCCCATCTGGGGACCTTGTCAAGCAGAGGGCTCAAAGGAGCATAACTGAAGTTTGGTCAGGAAGAGAATCTTGGTCACTATGCAACCCACTTCTAAAAAGTCCTGTAGTCACTTACAGCTCTTCATCCAGAAGTGGGGCTCTTTTAGCCACCTCACAGGGACCTGGGGACACATAGGAGACACACACATTATTTAGATAGAAGGCTACTTAAAGGATTGATCTCTACAGTGCCTCACTGCCTCCCAGACTTCTGAAAATACTCCCTCTCCTAGGTTTCTCATCCCAGTGCCATTCCAGACTGTGGCTGCTCTTTGAGGAGAAGGTAGAGCTTGTTCACGCTGATGGTTTAGAATGGAAATGTTTGGAAATAGTCTTTGCCCTGCTGAGAAAAGGTGCCTCTCTTCAGAAAGCCAGGTGTTTATTTAACGGTGTCTCAAAGGCTCTTTTTGAAGCACCTGAAGCCTTTTGTATTATAAAGAGAAAGAACAAGAAATGCACATTTTCAGGAATCGTCTTTCAATTCTTCTGCCAGTGAGTAAGATGTTACAAGAAAACCTGGAACGATTACAGTGGACCAGCATTCCTCTGTGGTTTTCCCTGGCAGGGGTGCAAAGAAGGAACAGCAGTGTGCAACCCACGTCTGATGAGAAACAGGATCAGTCTCTGAGGTTATGGTTTCTATTTCCTTCTCGAGCTGTGAGTTAGCCAAAGACTGAAGAACTCCAACCACCATCAGTCGATACCCCTTTCAGGCAGTGACTGTTAGCTTTGAGCACTGTCTTAGGTGCAGCCAAAAGGCAGTGCAGAACAGAGTAAAGAATGCTGGGGAGAAGAGGGAGGATTCTCCTTTACTGACTCACTGGGTTCCCCTTTTCCTTTTGGCTGTTAGAGAGCTCAGAGCCAAATACGTGGCTTGGAATTGGCACTACACACAGAATTTTCGAAGGGAGCTTTTCTTATTCTTGGTCGGGGCGGGGGTGGGGGTGCTTTCAGGCTCCATATGTCCTTACCCTTGCTTTTCTTTCTAGCTTTTCTTCTAATTTATCCTGCATTTTATAACATATCCCGCTAAGCTGCCATAGATCCTCTTGGGAACAATGAGGGTATAGGTCACAACGACTGTGAGTCTGGGCTGGCTGTTCCTCCTCTGAAGCTGATGGCAAGTCGGCTGGGATCCCTTCCTGCCCTAAGATGCAAAGAGGCCATGAGTTTACGATAAAATTAGCAAGGTGGTATTAATGGAGTAGACAGCCTGAGAATACACTCACTCTCAAGAGCTGAAAAGTATGGAGTGAGCTGAGGACAAAAGAGCAAGACCAGTGTATAGACAAGACTCAAAGGATGTTAGTGCTGGAAGGGAATCTGACCATCTGAGGGTCTTCACTATTTATTTTGCAGATGAGGAAACCGAGACCCAGAGAGAAGTGTGTTGGCTAAACTCACAAAACTTGTAGTGGTGGCTCTGGACCCTAATCTAGGTTTGTGTACATGGCAGGGCCCTCCCTTTACCCTATCCCATCTTCAGTCAGCGTGGGCAGGAGGTCACTTAGCATAAGTTATGCAATGAGAGGTGATCTATATTAGCAAGAGAGAGAATTCTTTCTTTATAGATACTGCACTGATGGATGAGACTATCCCAATGAGACCAAACTGTGCTTGCCAGGGCTGATTCTGGGAGTGTCGGTGTGAAACAGACCTACAGTGTGTTAAGAGACAAGAAGAAACTGTATGAAAGAGGGGAGCTATGGGCCTTCAACACAGGAGAGAGCTCGCTATGACCCTTGGGGGGTTAGTAAGGGAAGGAAGATGAAGGAAGAAATAGGAGAAGGGTCTTCAGGACATTCATGTGGGCAGATTCTCCAGCCTTGACTGAAAGGATACCAAGAAGGAGCAGGAAATGTTTGTTTCATCCTCTGTGCTCTGACTTTGTTCTTCGTTGGTTATGTGTAAGCCTGGCGCTTTCTGAGGGGGTGAACTGAGCGTATAAGCCTTTTGACCATCTCAGGGCATAGGAACCAAGATACCCTAGGTGGCTCCCCTTTTCTCGGAGACTCTGCTGTGTGTGTGCTCCTTGCACGCACTGGCTTGGATTCTAACAGCTAATCCGGTTTGTCCATGCCGATTTGAACTCCACTACCTCCCGGTATAGTAGACCCCATTAGCTTTGGGGTCATCTGAACACGTAACGAGCATGCTTTTTATTCTATGAAAATAAAACCCATTATCTGAGAAGACTTCATAGAGAATATGAGACTTCTGGGAGCCTGAATGAAGCTGGCACAACTGATGGAGAGAAAACCTTACTTTTAGCATTAGCAATTACCACCAACCACCATGCAGAAGCGGCTTCCTGTAATTAATACATTTGGAGACAAATCCCTTGGTTCTAGTGACTTTTCAGTAGAAATGTCAGCTTTTGTCATTTTCTTCCTGATGTGCGGCATCTCTAATTACTAAGTATTTTGGGGCTGAAAACTCCAGATGCTCTTTTGGAGTACAACTTTAAAGATGATTTTGATGAGATTCCAATGTTACTTATCCCACATGATTGGCCTCTTCTTGTATAAGCTCGACGAAATTTCCAAGATGTAGTGGAAACAGAAGTCAGAGAGAGTAAAGCAGCTTGTGCTGACTGAAATCTTTATCTAGCGGCAGTAGAACTTGATAATCCCTGGTGCTGCATTGGTCCAGAGACGAGGCTTCTGGAGAATTTAAGTCATTTTTCACAACGTTTTTCTTTATTTGCATTTTTCATATTTTAAAAGCATGGGAGAGCTTTGGTATAGTTGTCAAAGATGTAACTGATCAGTTTTCAAGTAGACAGCTTTTATAGCTCCTAATGCTGCAAGCTAGTTCACTTGGAATCTACAGAATAAATGAACTAATGAAAAACATCACAATGAAGGTAGAATTTTAAGCTCACATTTTTATTTATATGGGAGATCTCATCTTTCGTCTTTGAATAGGATAATGTTATCAGCATAAATATGACCTATCAATAGGTTTGTCCTGAAAATGAAATTCCCAGTGGTAAACTGCATCCAGTAGAAGGAGGGCACTCATCCAGTTGGTTTCTAACTAGTGCCCTTTGTAGCAAGCGGGTGATTTCAGGGGATGACATGCTGGAGAAGTCCATGAGTGACTGCAGGAATGTAGGGGTGAATCAGGCCAATGCCCTTGCCTAGGGACACCTGAACAGCTGTACTTGGAAAACACCTGAGGGATGCCAACTCCTTAGGGGTTACCTTTAATTCTGCCTGAACCACAGAGAGGATTAATGCCATTGGAAATGGAAATGGTTTCATTTGATGCGTTTCTGAAGCTTTGCCTTGTTAGCATTCTGGGTGAACCTTTTAGATAAAACGCTCTTAGTGAGAAAACAGAAAAGCTGTTGTTATGCTACCTTTAAAACTTTTTCTGTTTCAATTTAGAGATTTAAAATGCCCTCATGTTTCCACCCCTTGGTTTGTTTCACTTTTATTCTTGCTGAAAGGAATAGCTGTTTAGAAGGTAAGAAATAAATCAATGGGTAATTTCTTCTCTTAAGCGTCTGACAGTTTCCTTAATGTCAATAAGAAATGTATTTTTTTAAAAAGAGATTTTGAGTATGGTTTTGCTTTTGGATTTGCTTTTGGATTTGGAGAAGGTTTTAGAAATAATTTAATCAAATTTTCATTTTTATAGATGAGCAATATGAGACTCAGAAAGGCAAAGTGTCTTTTCCAAGGTCACACGGCTAGATGGTCATGGTGCTGGGTTCACTCGTGTCCAGCCCATGAACCCATTGGCTCATGAACATTAGTCATAAATATTCATGGTTGTATAAATATTCATGGTTGTATAAATATTCATGGTTGTATAAATATTCATGGTTGTTTGTGGTCATATCCCCCCTCATACCCTCTTTGCCATTCCCTCCGCCTCCTTTACCAATTCCTGACCTTCTCGCTTCTGTTTCCATCTCTATCTGGTTCTGTGATCTCCCTGCCCCAATCTTGCCTCTGGCCTCTGATTTTGGGGCACCTTCTCTGGTCTTGGAAATTTGATACTTGCCTTCCCTCTGATCCTCAGTGCCTGTGTTGCCTCACCTAGGGGCACTCAGCTCCAATTCCAGCCCCGCAGAACCTAAGCCTAATCTAGATCTACCTGGTTGCCCAATTCCAGTGGTCGGTTCCTTCCATTACCCCACTTAATTTGGTTGGAGTACACTTAACTGGTAGCTGCTGAAGCTTTTCAGCCTACAGAAGACATTTCCCCCTTTCCCTCTCATGTTCTGGCATCCTTCATGACCTGTTATCTGTTCTTTGGAAATTTGATGAAAAGGGGCTGTGAGCAGGCCTGTTCTGAGGGAAAAATCACCTTAAGAGCTGCTAATGTGTTCATGTGTTAAAATCCTCCCTGCAAATGTACAATTTTAAAGGCCTTCTGAAAATTCCTTTATCCCAAAGAGTGATGTTGGTGATGAAAATTTCACGGAGTGGGGAAGGTTAGTGATTGAATGTGTCTGATTTGAGCCATCGGAGACACCCACCAAACTTCACACAACTCTTCCCTTATGCTTAGGAGCAATGATTGCTTTAAGTTTTGAACTTGCAGTGAGAAGACCTGGATTTGGGTCTTGCCTCTGCTCCCCACAGAGCCTCGGCCAGGTCTCTAAGCTCTTCTGAGTGTACGTCTTCACGTTTGTGAAATAGAGGTAAAGTACTTGCTTTTTGCTCTCCTGAAAGGGTGGTTGAGAAGATAAAATAGATCTAATCCCTCATCACTTGATGGCCAAGACGGTGAGCTCTTGTTTCTTCTCCTTTTCTGGCCACTCAGTCCTTCCTCTTAGTTCTCTTTTTCTACTTTTTACATATGGTGTGCTGCAATAATTGATACTCAAGAATAATGATCCTCTCCCATGGCCTTTGAGAAATTTCCTCTAGCAGATGACCATCCATTCATATTTCCAGCCCTAACTTCTCTCCTAAGCTTCATATCTTGGCTTTTTGAACTTGGACGTATTACAGGCAGGTCTAATTCAACATATCCTTGGCTGCACTTATATTGTCTCTTCCACCATCAATTTGGTGATGCCCTTATATATATGGAAACTTATTATAGAAACTGGCTCATGTGATTACAGAGACCAAGAAGTTTCACTATCTCCTGTTTGCAAGCTGGAGAAGCAGAAAAGCCAGTGGTGTAAATCAGTCTGAATCTGAAGGCCTGAGAACCAGGATTGCGGATCCTAAGGGCAGGGGAGGATGGATGTCCCAGCTTAGGCAGAGAAAGCAAATTTGCCTTTCCTCTGCATTTTTGTTCTATTCAGGCCCTCAGTGGATTCACACCCTCCCTGCAGTGGTGTGGGTGAAATTCTTTACTCAGTCTACAGATTCAAACGCTAATCTCTCCTGGAAACACCCTCAAAGACACACTCAGAAATAATATTTTACCAGCTACCTGGGTATCCCTTAGCCCAGTTAAGATGACACACAAAATTAATCATCACACAGCCCTTAATAACACTGTCTTATAATATTATGTCTCACTCTTTCTTATGGTGGATTTTAAGATCCTTGAGAGCAGTGACTTTTCTCTTCATCCTTTTTCCCCAGAACCTGACGTATATTAGGGCTCAGGAAATGTTTCCTGTCTGATGAGATAATTCATCCTATGGTGCTTTGTAAACCAGAAAGTCTATACTCTATTTAGAGATCAAAAACATTCAGAGATGTCTCTTAAATGCAAGCAAGTGAGATATCTTAGACTTTTTCTACGAGGACAAAATTAGTGTTATAGTTAAGGTTATTATTCATTTGATGAACATTTATTTGAACATGTGCTATGTGTCAAGGTCTTTCTTCCTGGCAATACAAAGATGAATGAATAACCTGTCCTCCTCTTTCTCCCACTCACTGAAATCAGATCTTGGTCAATTGGATAAATCACATTTTGGGGCTGTAAATAAAGTTTAAACATAACATAATGGTATACACCAAAATCCAACTTCCTTAAAATGTTCTCCCCCTACTTTTTGAATAATCTGAGGATGTCAGGGTCAATTAAAATGTATTACAAAGTTCATGGGCCCATGTAAACTATAGTGATTTATTGATAAAGATTTAGAGTGGGGTAGAAGCGGTACTTATGTATTAGTTCATTGACCAATCAATGTACAAAGATTCATCATAGTGTCCAGACATCACCTCTTCATGTTCAGGTCCATAAACTATTTCTTCATGTTCTTTCCTGTTAAATGAACCATTTCTGGCAAATTTCATAACTCCCACTGAGAGAAAAAGGTGGCAATGTTGTTATTACTCAAAATGCCACAGTTCTTTAGAAGCTGTTTGAATTAAGCCAGTATGCACCTTCTGACCTCTGCAACTCCCTAATGCTACTTATTTAATTTTAGTTATATCATTATTCATGATACTGCATAATCCATAATGTTGCCTGTGACAGTTGGCTTCCAGTGATTTTCTCAGATTGTTACTGTGCTTTGTTGATGACTGCAAATTAAAGTCCTACCTAGAGTATACAGGAAAATGAGAATGGTAATTCATTTTCTAGTCATGTTAAGTTCACTTTTCAGAATTATTATAAGCAGAACAACACAACTTGCAATTTTGTCTTGTCTTGAACTCTCTAGAATATCATCACTGCATTCCTAGAATGTGATCTCTTTCAACATTGACTGTGTCCCATCATGGGAAGGATAGGTGAGGGGCCATTGGTGGACTGAAAGAAGTGGTCCCATTTGTGCAAGACATGTCCATTCCTTGTCTAGCATGACTTCAGAGACCCAAGAATGTAAAGCATCACTCCATCAATCAGAGCAAGAGAGGAGTTTGAGAAAAGTCTTGGAGGCAAACTCTTCAGGGCTCGGTGTATGGCTGGCTGGGTGGTGAGGGAGAGGGAAGAGAGGGGTCCAGGAGGACCAGTGTTTAGCTTGGGTGACAGGGTTTGTTGTGCTATGGGGAGAACAATAAGAAGAACAGCTGCTAGAGGGCTTTCGACCTGTGGTATCTGAGGTGCCTGCAGGATTTTCAGTTCGTTTCTAAATCAACCTTCAAATGTAAGCTGTGGCATGTGGGGAAGGGACGGTAATTGGAGGTTCAATTCTGTGACTTCCACGGCTCCCTCAAACTAGGCTACTGCTAAGAAATTTGTTTCCTGAAAGGATTTTCTCCCCATTAAGTTCCTCAGCAAAAGACAGAAAAGGAAAAAAAAAAAAAATCTACCCCACAGTTCTTTGTAAACTCTCATCATGCTCATGTGGCTAATCCGAGATTAAGATTTTTCTTTCCTTCTATCCACCTGTGTGCATTTTTTCAAATGCTTTTTAAGAGGGAAACGTGGCACTAAAACCAAGTTAGTCCCTTAGAATTCCTCAATATTTTCATTAGCAAATGGGAAATTCTGCTTTTTGCCAGAGACAATTATTTTAATTTCCCAAAAGCATAATAATTTTGCCTGTTACATCGAGGATGGAATTCCTGGTGAAAAGGCTGAGTTCCCATCCTGCCTCCGTCGAAATGTTCCTCACTTGTTCTCAACAGATCACATAACTCAGTGTGAAAGGGAAATGGATTAGTTAGGGCTGCAAAATCATATCAAAAGAAAAATCATCTTTAAGGAAAAAAAAGATAACTACAAGACAGAAGGGTTTTACTAAAACCACATACACACATGTTTTTGCTTTCAAATAAAAGTAAAAGGAACATCTGCTATCGCAGAAGTAGAGATGGAGAATGTAAAATTTGTTAGAGTGAAAAAGATACAGGGAAAATTGAAACTCAAGGGAGGTGGGGGGATAAGAGTGTTGCCCTAGATAAACATGCATTGACCACAGTGTGGATAAGGTTCTGTGTTAGTTACCGAGGAGCAATGAGGCCATATCATGGGATAGAGTCCCCTCCCCATCAGTTGCACTTTGTCTTGGTCACAGCCATTCGCATCCCTTGTTCATATCTTTGCCTCTATTATTTTACACTTGGTTGTTTATAATTTTTATTAACTTGTAAGAGCTCTTTTTATATTAGGAATATTAAATCCTTGATAGTTGTAAATTATGTATATATATGTTTCTATATGTATAGTAAATATTCTCTGGTCTTCTAAGTTTTTACAATGTCATTTACTGACAGGAAATTTAATTTGTTATGTATGGATAGTAAAATATGACATGTCAGTATTTTTCTTTTATGACTTTTGGTGCTTTGTCACGCTGAGGAAGGTTCTGCCTATCCAAGTATTATAAAAATTATTTTTCTGTAGTATCTCCTAAGACTCTACTAGATCTCCCTTTTTCCAGTTAGCTTTTTAAATAAACTTGTTATTGAGATGTAATACACATAGAGAAAAATATACAAATCGTAAGTGTAAGCTTGAATTGTCTCTGGTTAGCATTTTTCATAAGTTTTTAAAATAATACTTTTAAAAAATGTAACAAAGTTATAAAACACATAATTTACTCATTGAAGTGTACCATTCAATGGTTTTAATACATTTATAGGGTTGTGAAACCATCGCTACAATCAATTTTAGAACAATTTTATCATCCCAAAGAGAAAGCCCTGACCCCTTAACAGTCATTCCCCATTTCCCACCAACCCCTGAGGCCCTGGCAACCACTGATCTATTTTCTGTCTCTGTAGAATTGCCTGTTCACTCCAGTTAGCTTTTTAATCCGTCTGGAATCTATTTTTATGGGTGGTGTAGAGTTGTGACTTTTTTTTCTCAAGGGGAAAAAGAATTGTCAATAATAGTCCGAGTAAACAAATGAATTACTAAACAGACCAGAGAATTATAGGAATTCAGAATCAGGAGCAACCACTCATGAGCTCATGGCCAGAGAAGGCTACGTGGGGCAGACAGAGTTGAGACATGAATGGAATTGGGAAAGATTCAAACGGGAAGGAGGGAAGAGCAGTGACGAGGCCAAAGATGCAGACAAAGCCACCAGGAGCTCAGAATAAGGCAAGGAGTCCAGTCTCTCGGAAGCAGTTAATATGTGTAAGAAATAATTACCTGGAAGGTTGGAAAAGGTAGCTTGGGCCCAGGCTGTTCAAGCCCTTAAACACTAGTCTGAGAATTTTACGTTACATTAAAGAGCTGCGTTAGCATACAGTATTTGTTTTTCTCTTTCTGACTTACTTCACTCTGTATGACAGACTCTGATTCACTTTGTTATACAGCAGAAACTAACAAAACATTGTAAAGCAATTATACTCCAATAAAGATGTTAAAAATAAATAAAAATAAATAAAAATAATTTATATAAAAAAAAGAACATTGTGAAGGTTTTTGTGATAGGAGTGAAGCAGTGGACGGACCAGAGAATATGAAGTTTTGAACTTTCTCTGTACAGATGAGGAATCAGCAGTAGCCTCTCCTGATCCCCTTGCCTCTCTTTGTGGGGCCCTTGGTGGTTGAGAAACCTTCTTCACTGAATCTGTATCCCTTTGTTCTTCATTTGTATTTGGGGGAGAGGGAGGACATGCTGTGTCTGGCTCTGTGATTCAGGGGTTTCTGGCCTAGGAGGTAAGTTGTATAGTGAATGGCAGACTCAGGAACTAAGAGTAACAGCTGACATTTGTCGAGTGCTGATTCTGTGCCAGGTCCTGTTGTAAACACTGTACATGTCCAGTTGCATCCTTTCATCAGTTCTAAGAGATAGTTGCTATGGTAATCAGCCCCTTCTACAAATGAGGGAACCAAGGTCCAGCCATTCAGTGACTTGTCCACAGTCCCACAGCCATAAGGGAGAAACCAGGATAGGAACCCAGCGGCATCTCTTTCTCTTTCTCTCTCCCTCTGGCAGAAGCAGCCAGGAAGGAGCTGAGGCTTGCCAAAAGCCAGGTGAGTGAGTCTATAAGTGGATTCCCCAGCTCCAGTCAAGCCTGGAAGGGACTGGAGACCCAGACAGCAGCCCAGCTGGCCTGCAGACTGGGAGACACCCTGAGTTAGAACCACCCCACTAAATCGCTGCTGTACTTCTGACCCTCTGAAACTGTGTGAGATAAGAAATCTGATTGTTTCAACCTGTTACATTTGGGGGATAATTTTTTACACAGCAATAGGTAACTAATTCAGGCATACCTCATTTTACTGTGCTTCAAATACATTGCCTCTTTTACATATTACAGGTTTGTGGCAGCGCTGCGTCGTCAAGTGAGCCTATCGGCTCACTCCATTTTTCCAACAACATTTGCTTACTTTGCATCTCTGTGTCACATTTTGGTAATTCTCGCAATGTTCCACACTTTTTCGTTATTATATTTGTATGGTGATTTATGATCAATGATCTTTGATGTTACTATCACAGAAATACTATGAAGGCTCATTGAAGGCTCAGGTGATGGTTAGCATTTTTTAGCAATAAATTATTTTTCTAATTACAGTATGTACATTGTTTTTTTAGACATAATGCTATTGAACATTATGTGCTATTGCACATAATGCTATTGTAGTTGAAAGGCTACAGTGTGGTGTAAACGTAACTTTTATATGCACTGGGAAACCAAAAAATTTGTGTGACTCTCTAAGATATTTATTTCTGTGGTCTGGAACTGAATCTGTACTGTCTCCAAGGTATGCCTGTACAGCCCCCGAAAATTGCTTAAATAAAGGGAAATTTAATATATCAGGGGACTCTAAGAACTTAATATCAGGAAATAGGTGGGCCTCCCCAGAAGTAGAAAGTTGTCACTCTGCAATGTCAGTCAGCCACTCTCTCTGGCTTTTTGGTGTAGTCTGGCCTCATGTGTCTGCTGCGTTCAGTTTCCTGTCTCTCATTGTGTATACTGATTTCTCTCTGCTCTTGTTTGTGTGTGGTGTGGGGTTACTGTGGGCTATAGCTACCCTGACTCCTTGTGTTCATACTCCATGCCTGAAACATTCTCTGGACAAAATCTAATCAGCCCAGCTTGAGTCCGATTGTCTATCGTGGCAATCAGTTGTGACCACGGGCCAGGTCCCATAGCACTGAGGGTTTCCTTTGCCCAGGCTGAGAAATGGGCAGATTATACTAGACATTGCATGACAGGTAAATTGATTACCATTTTCCCAATCCACTAACACGTTCATTATTAACAACAATGAAATAAATTAGGACATTAATTTCAGTCTTTTTTAAAAGGCAGAATCCCCTTAAGAGGTAAATAGTTGCCCTTGATTTATCTGATTGCTCAGTTTATTTTCTCATTTTCAGCATTCATGAAGGAGGAATACACCTGCAATTTTATGCACCAATTACTATGTTGGATAATGCCGCTGTCAAAGGGAACTGGTTTCCTGGGGGAGGAGCCCCATTTCTGTGTTGGTGCTTAATTTAGCAAAATATGAAGAAGTTAGTAAAAAGTTCATGTCTTGGAAGGCAAAATAACACAGCCGACAGAGCAAGGGTATTACGGTCAGATGGACCTAAATCTTCACCCTGATTTTTATAACGGAGTGATGATGGACCTCTTTGAGCCTCAGTCTCTTTTCAGTAAAATGGACATAATCATTATCTTACAGGTTCTTGTGAGAAGTAGATGCATTGTCACACGTAACATGCCTAACACAGTTCCTGACACATATTAGGAGCTCAATAAAAACTAGGTCATTTCTATGTTTGACAAACATTTTTCAGTCAAAAATAAGATATATAGATCTATTTAAGTATCCATTGCATCCATGGGGAAATGGTAAGAGTATTCAATGCCTGCTATTTTTGCCTTCAAGATTTAGAGTTGGTTTTGAGAAGAATAAGTGAGACACATGTTCCACCTCCAGCTCGGTAATTAATTTTTGTGATTCTATGAAATAGCAGGTCAGGTTGGAACACCTCCCATTGGAGAGCTGTGCCCTGGGCCAGACACAGTGAGATGGCATGGGCAAGGAGACTTGGGGCTGAGTAAGTCCCAGCTAGGACATGAAGGCCTTTCCTCCAGTTGCTTATCTAAATGCAAATTCTACTTGTCCTTCTAGGGGACTTTTAACTGCCACCTCTAGCATAAGCCCTCACAGCTTCTCCCCAGTGTGCCCTTCCTCCTCTGGTGGTTACATTTCCTCCATGTCTCTGTGGCATTTTCATTCAACACATGTCTAGCCCCTACTGTGTGTCAGGCACAGCTGGCTATTGAGGCAATGGTGATGAGCTGGAGTGGCCAGCTTCCGGCTCTCGTACACACCCAGTTGCTGGCATTCTCACTCTCATTCCCCCGGACTGCTGGAGGGCACCTTTTGTCAGTTGCCCCTGCAGGTTCTCCTCCAGATCCTTGCTCCTGGTGCCAAAAAGAAGTGGTTCTCTAGGACTTCTTTCTGCTTTTCTTTGCAGGCAATTGCATGGCACCAGCAATAAAGGTTTAGAAGGGAACTTGCTATATTATAGTAAAAAAATATAAAGGTTTTGGGGTCAGCTTGAATCCTAGCCTGAGCACATCTTAACTGTAAAAATTTGGGCATTTTAGTGAATCTTTATAATTCAGTGTCCTCATTTGTAAAAGGAGATGATTATCCCTACCTTGACAGATAATTGTAAGACTTAGGAATCATAGCACAGAGCTGATAACGAGTAAGCGTTCAATAATTATCACTAGTAGATTTCACTTTATTTAGTCAGGTCATTTTATTTAGCCAGATATTTACTGACAGCTGACTTTGTCCCACCCCAGGCCATGTTTTAGACACGAAAGGTACAGCAATGAACAAAGAAGGCACAGTCCCTGGTCATATAGAGTTTATATCCTAAGTGCTGGGAGACAGACAATAAACAAATCTATGTCAGGTGGAGGTATGCACAAGGAAGGAAGAAAGAAAAAAGGCAGTATGGAATCAGGGAGAAAGGAAAGAGATAGAGTTGGTAATTTATAGAGAGCTCTCAGGGAAGGCCTCTCAGACAGGCTAGCATTTGAACAAATGCTGGAATGAACTGAAGGAGTAACCCAGGTACTTGTAGATTATATCAGTTTCAAGGATAAGTGCCAAGACACTGGAATGGAAACATGCTTGGAGTTTGAGGAAGGTAGTGGGGCCAGGGTGGAGTGGGAGAGAGCAGACGTGGAGGTGGGAAGAGGGGGAAAAGGGGAGAAGGGGAGGGAGATGGAGAGCTGGTAGGGGACCATTATCAACCAGAGCCTGTAGAAGAAAAACCAATCCAGACTCAGGAGAGACTTATTCAAAAGGAATATTACAAAGCAGAAAGGGACAATGGCAGTAGGGAAATTGTTGTGACCATAAAAACTACAAGTGTCTCAAATTAGGCAAAAAGGGGTTTTCTGTTCTAGAGGAGTACCCAAGGCTACAGGGAGCCAGGTGTGGGTGAGTGGGAGCAAAGGACGTTGTGATCAGAGAATGTGACCCCGAGGCCAGCCTATTCTCTGGGGGTGGGGCGAGGGGCGGGCTGTGTCCTAATTCATGTTGAGGGTGGACCAGAGTTCAGAGGCCTGGAGGAGTGAGGGAATCAGAACCAAACCTTGGTTAATAAGCATTCTTGCTCTGATCAGTGGAGATACGCAGTTCATTTAGTTATTTATGAGGCAAAGAATAGAAATTTGGAGGGTTTGTGCCTGTCTTTGCCATAGGTAAACAGGGACAGGGGGCCACCCATGAGTCTTTTCTAAGTCACAGGGGAAGGGCCGTTCTCTGAAGTAAGCTGATTTCTGGAACACAAAGGGCCATTTCTTAATTTTCACTGTTTTGTAGGATCACAGGGCTGAGGTAAAATTCAACGTTGTCAGGCCGTTAGACTTTTTTTCTGAGTGAGAGATGAAGTGAAGGCCATGTGACTCATCAAAGCATGACCTGTGGTTTTGGAGTTTTCAGCCTAAAAGACTCCACTCAAATAGTGCCCTTCTGTCACTCCTGGGTCCCCAGTCTCTGGCTCCTCTTCCTGCCAGCCTGTGACGCTCACTCCACTAGGGTAACCAAGAAACTTCACATCACCAGAGTCAGACTGTACGTTGATCAACCTGTGTCACTGCAAGATTTGGGAGCACCTTGCAGAGGACCTAACACTTTGCCTGCTGTCCGTTCAGTTACCGAAATGCTGTAAAATGAGCGTGTATTCTGATTTACCTTAGAATCTACCCAGACTCTTTCCCCAAATAATCACATAGTCTACCAAATTCAAACTCTGGTGCATTAATACGAGGAAGCATGACCAATGGGAAAAGCCACAATAGAAAGCTTTCCTTGCCATGCTTGAAGTCTTAAGAGATCAGTAGACTATATATGTCCAGTGGGCCAAACTATGGCAACGAGTGTTTTCGTAAATTCCGTTTTTTTGGAATGCAGTCACACCCATTTATTTATGCCTTGTCTCCCAGCTGTTTTCACCCTACAATGGCAACGTTGAGCAGCTCTACCGCCTGCAAAGCCTAAAATATTTACTGTCTGTCTGGTTACAGAAATAAGTCAGCTGACTCCTGTTTTAAGAGTTGGCTGTTGCTTGCAGGCATTGTATAGTAGTAGGAAGCACTTTATTATAGAAATGTCAAGGGGCTCCTTCTTATCTAGATTAACATCACCAGAGACTATAATCATCTCCTCCTCCTGAGGCAGAGGATGCTTTAAGAATTGCTTACATCGTGCAGTGTCAGCCTGGCTTCTACCTGCTTAGCTTCTACCTAATTTCACGTTTCTTGGTGAGCCCTGATCTTTTCTTAGGATTTTGGACCCCTCTCCTTCTTTCCCCTGAGCTCCCTCTCAGTGGAAGCACTGTGAGTCTTCTGTGTATCTCTGGCACCCCACAGGTGGTGCTGGTTTTGGGGGGCATTATCATGGATTTATTTTGCAGAATAAGACTTCCTTGTTGAAGGTCTTTCTTGCCTACTTTACTGTCACCTAACCCAGTCATCATGTATGAAATTCTTTCTGCAACTTACTGAAACATCTAGGTCGTCTTGGTTTTCATTTTGTTTACAATTATAAATGCAAGGTATAAATTTTATAGAAAAAATTTAAAATACAGGAAGGTATTTAAAAGAGAAAAATGTACTAATATTTTGGCATATCTTATTGCCATCCTTTTTCTTAGATATTAAAAAAATTGGTATCCCAGTGAAGATGTGATTGTATAGTCCTTTCTATTTTGATATTTTAAGCACTGTTCCATATTAAATATTTTGGTAAAATAATTTTTAGTAAACATATGCAATTCTATTTTATGGATATGCTAAAATTTATTAATTATGATATTCAGCAGATTTCTCCTTTTTTGCTATAATAAATGACCCCATAATTAATATTTATACATAAATCTCTGCCTTCATTTATGTTATTTCTTCAGAATAAGATCCTAGAAATAGAATTACTTGGTCAAATAGTAGGAATCTTGCTAGCCCTCTTTATATTTATTGCCTAATTGCCTTCCTGAAAGTATATTTCAATTTATACTTCCTTAACCCTTATGATTTTTCACATCTGCTAATAGATTTTAAAATGTTATTTTGTTTTAATTCACATTTATTTGAACTGATAATATTGATCATCTGTTTATGTGCTAGGTACTCATTTCTATTCCACTTGTTATATTTCCACTATAATTTGTTTCTCATTCCTTAAAGTCAAGGGGACCAGGTTCCAAGACTGGCTCAAACATTTTCCATCTGTGTAACCCTGGGAAGTAACTTTGTCTTTCCAAGTCTGTTTTCTCATCACTAAAATGGAAATAGTTATATGTATGTCACAATCTTGTCCTGACGATGAAGAGTGCCATGCACCACGCCTGGCATATGTGGGTGCTTGAAAACTGGCATGGGGATTGTGAGGCTTGAGAGAGGCAGACTGATCCTGTATTTAGATTTTCTCATGTCTTTGGTCAATTTAAGGCTGTACACACCAGCTCTGCAGGCTCTGGTCAGCCTTGGCTATAAGTGGAACTCTCTGATCTAAACACCTTGCAGCAAGCAAGTTTGTCACTCTGAGGTATCCTTACCTGTGTCACCATCTCCCCAAGCCTCCTTGCCACATTCTGGCAGAGCTTCCACCCCTTCCCCAATAATTTGAGAGACTGCCGAGGTGAGGACATGGCAGCCTGCCCTGCTGCTGCCCTCTCTGTTCTTGCCTGGTTCAAGCATCACCGTTGGTATCTGTCACTGCACCTTATTCTCCTATCTCCCTGCTCCCTGGTGATTGTAGCTCTTCTTCCTTATTCTCCAAAGCATCCCTACCACAAGGCTGTTGTGTAATAAGATTTAACATAGGGAAATGGAAAGAGAGATCTCGGTACTTATAAGCACACAAAATAACTTAAAATATAATAGATGTCATTAAAACTTCCTGGTCCATCCTTGGTCCCAGGGAATTTCTCCTCTATTGTCTTTCTGTTTGATCCGTGACCTTTCAAGTTGTTAACAGATTCCTTTTATTTTCTTCTACAGCAGGTTTCTTAAAATTGGCCCTATTGCCATTTTGGGTGGGATAAGTCCTTGTTGTGGAGCCAACCTGTGTACTGTAGGATGTTTGGCAACATCCCTGGCTTCTACCCGCCAGATGCCAGTTGTACCTCTCCCTCCGGTTGTGACAACTAAAAATGTCTCCAACTACTGCCAAATGCCCCCTGAGAGTCAAACCACACCTTGTTGAGAATCACTGTTCTAGAGTTATCTTCCCTTCGTCCCTCTTTTTTTTTTTTTTTTTTTTTTTATCATTCTTGGGTCCCTAGACTCCTTAGTCCCTCAAGCACCAAGAGAAGACTCAAAAAATTCTTCATACATCATTACATAGAGCAATTTAATGTCTAACCTTGATCTCATATTTGGCTCCTGCCGTGACTTTGTAGGTCTAAGGAAACTTCACTGAAGTGTTTATTTTGACTAAACACAAAAGCCATCTGTTGAGCCTTTATTCTTAGCAAAGAATGTGTAGCCTTCAAAATTATAGTTCTTTCTTTTATTTGTCCTAGATCAAATTAATGATGAAAGGTCCTTATCTACCCTGCCAAGGTCATGGATGTGTTTGTGTGTGTGTTTCTATTCTTCCTCCTCCTTCTTCTAGATATTAAATGGATGGGTTGACTTAGAGGTTTCTGAGGGTTTTCCAGTAACGCTGTGCTCTAACTGAAATTCAGATTCTGGTTTGGATATTCGCTATTTTCAGGAACATTTACTAAGCATATGAAAGTCTCCCATACCTAAAATCCCACCCTTTTATAATCTGTCTATTTCCTCTTCTGAAAGCTCCAGCTCCATTCCATATACTTCCGCTAAAGGTCTCTGTGGGTCTTCCTTCCACGGGCCCTGCAGCAGAGAAAGGTGTCAGTAGTTTCCCTGCTTGGGACCCTGTAATGCATTTCTCCACGCACATTTCTGTGTTCGGTTAATGTATTTCTGTGGCAGGAATGATGAAAAATTTAAAGTCCTGAGCTTTAAAAAGTGTATTTTCAGAGTCAGTTACAGGAAAGAGAGGGAAGCTGGACCAGTAATCAGAGTTGCAGGATGCTTCCTCACAATGGGCAGCCTCTTTCCTTTGTCCTGTCTGAGTTTCGGCCGCTGCCGCAGGGCTGCCTCTGCAGTTCCCTGGGGGAGAACTTGTAGCAACTGAATACACGGCAGGATCTGGGTGACACTTTCTAATTCACTTGTAGTTGTTCCTTTCCTCACTTTCACACAATTATTCCTACTTAGAGAGCTTTCTCTTACATCATTGTCATTCCATTTTTTAGAAAGTGAATCTGTGCATTATGGACGCCATTCTGCCATCTTCCCCCGGATGCACTTAGAAGCAACAGGCTCTCTAACAGTGGGGGTGGTGCTATTTAGGAGATGCTGTATTTCGTGAGCTGTCTGTGCCAAAGCACTCCTCCCCATTCCACCCAGAGGTTCTTGTGGGGCCCGAGGCACTCACGTAGCTTTTGTTCTTCTTTCCTTTTCTATAAAAATGCAGGCAAATGTAACTTCCTTTTCTTTGCTGAACAGCAAGTAGGAGGAAGGTGATGTTTGTAAAGTCAGAGAATTGAGGGTGGTTGAAATAGCAGTGCTTTCTTTATATTACTACTGTAGCTTCTTAAGATTAATTATGCCTGTGCTGGGTGCCCCCTGCTGTGCTACACTCTTAGTATGCACTATTTCATTTATCCCTGTAACACTCTATCAAATTGGTTCTGTTATTCTTATCCTTATCTTATAGATGAGGAAACTGAGGCTTAAGAAAATGTCTCATACCTACAGTGAACTACTCTTCAGCAAAAATAAGGGGCAGACTTCTGACATTTGCTATGCCATGGATGATGGATGAACCTCAAAAACATTATGTTAAATAAAAGAGGTCAGGCATAAGAGACCTCATATTGTGTGATTCCATTTATGTGAGGTGTCCAGAAAGGGCAAGTTTATAGAGGCAGAAAATAGATTTACTTATAGAGACAGAAAATAGTGGTTGCCTGGAGCCGAGAATGGGAATGGGGATTAACTGTAAGTGAGAATGCAGGTTCTTACTGGAGAGATGACAACGTTCTAGAACCGATTTATGGTGAAGGCTGTACCATTTGGTAAAGTTACTAAGTCACTGACTTGTGCCCTTGAAATGTGTGAATTTATGGTATGTACACTATAATTCAATAAAATTGTTAAAAACGAAATCGTAAAAAGAAGGGAGGGAGGGAGGAAGTAGGAAAGGAGGAAAGGAGAAGGAAAAGAAGTGTCACAGGAAGGAGAAAAACCCACATCTGAACCCAGGTCTGTCTGTTTCCAGAAGCTCTGGTCTTAACCACTGTACTTCATTGTTTCTCTTGTTCTATCTTCTTTCTTCCTTTTCCGGTCCCCTTTCCGTTTTCTTTCTTTCTCCTACACTTAAAGGTAGGCTACCTTCTGTCCACCTTGAACCTTTTCCCAGGCTGACTCTGTGTGCCATGACACTGGAACGCATTTTTAATGAGGTCTGAGTAGGCAGTCCCATTTTGCCTTATTATGCTGGACTTCTTGACTCGGTGCCTCTGAATTACGTTTTGCTGTGGTTCTAGCAGGCTCTCATTCCCTGGACCTGCAGATATGTTGTGCTTCTCAGGTTTGTCCTTTGGCAATCTCTGAGATGTGGGTGTGCTCTTGTTTTCTGCCTCCATCTGCCCTTGGCTATTCTGCACAACCAGGACCAAATGAGGCCTCAGCAGTCATGGCCAGTGCCTCTGTGTGGCTGGCCCAGGGCTTCTAGAGAGAGGCTAGGCATTCACTAATTCATCCCCATTGTTAACTCTCACTCCTCTTTACATTTTCCATTTTCCTTCAGTGGAGCCTATACGAATTTCTTTCCACTGGATTACAGACTAAGCTAGACAAATGCAGATTTCAGGATAAGAAGTTTGGTCACAAAGTCCAATTCTTCTTTAAAGATCAAGTTACTGAGGTTGAAGTATATTTAATCTGGTACCCAAAATAATGAGAGAAACTAAAATATTGAACACTCTTCAGGGGTCCTAAAGATTCTCCATTCTATTAGTCAGGAATCATCTTGTTTTGAACGACCAGAAACTCAACCTGTAAACAAGCTTAAGCATAAAAGGAAATTTATTGGCTCACAGAATCGAAAGGTCCTGAAGCAGATGCTTCAGGAATGGCTGCATCTAGGGGCTTGAATACTGTTGTTGTGGCTGGTCTCCTTCTGTGCTCTGCTTTCCTTGATGTTGCCTTTATTCAAATATAGGCATTTCCTTCATGGTTGAAAGAAGTCAGAAATTTGTTACTCAGCATTTAAAGGAAGTTTGAAATATTTTGAGGTCAAAATTTCAGTCTTTTGACATACATTTCCCTTTTTATTGGCAATTCCTAAGCACAGAATCTTAAAACAGAAAGGGGTCTCAGGCATTACTGAGTCTAATCCCCTCAGAAGATCTAGATGCAGAGACGATATCAACTGCTCAGAGTAATGGTTCAAATCGGTAGCAGACCCCAGGACTCTTTATTTTGCCGATATTTGCTTCTGATGGCCAATGTGGGCAACAGATATGCTCATGTTAGAGCATAAGAAAATGTGCACTGGTTCTGACAGCATCTGATTTTAGTTCTTTAAACTGAGCTAAGACTAAATCAGTATGTGAGCATCAAAAATAGACATGTGTGTGAGCTTTAAAGCTGCCACATGGAACTGAGTCTGGTCCCCGGAATCTGGTCGCCGAGAGTGGGTTCAGTCACCTTTGGAGACATTCATCATGTCAGCCTTCGACGCCGGAGCTCAGCTTTGAAAAGACTTCTGGTTTTGCCAACACTGTAACTGATTCTCAGGTAACACCCTCAGACTGAAGAGCATTTGTGGCAAGTGGCTGATGGCCTGAGCAGATGTGATGTTCCCTGATGTGATGGCAATTGTCAACCTGTTCCATGTGACAGATGACAAGTCACATTTCATACAGAGAAAGGAGCAAGCTGAGTCGTGTGGCATTCACTATTAGCGCCAGTGATCAAACTGTATTTGTAACATTGATTTTTGACGGCACTTTTTATTATTTTTATCTCTGAACTATCCACTTCTAAAGGGAGAGTGTGTCCACCCGCCATATCTTCATTTGTCAAGCCCTTCCTAGGAAATTTGAAAGGATTTTTCTTCTTCAGTAGTGGGGGAATCCTGATAAATTTTCAAAACTGTCGGATATAGATCTTCAATAGGCCAACTTTAATTTTGTGTGTCTTGGAGACAGCGTTTATCTTCTATACCACCAGTATTGCATTTGGACTTATTGTTGGTCTTTCCTGCAAATCCACAAGGTCAAATTGAAGTGAGGTGAGATGAGGGAGTCTGGTTTTGTTAGCAGTATGTATGATGACAGTAATTTCCTGATCGGCATAGAGCGGTGCTGCAGGACATACCAGGCATGTATTATCAAACTGATTCTCCTCTTAGAATGCATGCACCTGGGCTTTGGAAAAAGTCCCTTTGATTCTCCTTCACCCTGGCCCCTCTGAATTTTATTGGTTGCATAACAGACAAGCTCCAGCAAGACTATTTTCTCTAAGCAGTATTTGCAATAATGAAAGTAGAATTGGTACTTGATTTTTTATTTTTTTTTAACGTGCAGGTCCATTTTAGTTATTCCATTTACTAGCTATTTAAGCGATATAGTGATGTTACTTTTTACTATGGCTAAAATTAAGGCTTGCAAACCCCAATATCCTACATTCTTTTCTCTTAGCTAAGATGATTTTCTTTCCTATGGAATGGTCTTTTCTCTGTTGGCTTCTGTCTCAGAGGCCAGTGCATCTGGAAGGTACAGAATACAGTCTGCCAGTGAATTGGGCTATGACTGGCTTGTTTTGGACTTTTATTTTTGGGCTTTGTAATCTACCATGATAGTTGAATACAGGATATAATGGAAAGATTTCCCTGATGTCTTGTGGGGACTGAATTTCCAGATGGTTCACAAGTTCACTGCTCCTCCATGAAGGCTACTGGGCTTGGCCTGTTGCCAAGTGGAGCCAGAAGTTGGGAACATATCTGATGAAAGTGTGTCTCAAAAAAAAAAAAAAAAAAAAAAAAGAGCTGTGGTACTTGGAGAATGAGTGGTGCATCCAGTTTTGCTCGCTAAGCAGGTGGCCGTGGCCCAGTGCCTGGCTCTCAGCAGTGCTGACGTGGAGAGGGCTAGAAGCACAGCCAGCCTGCTCCCAGCATGCTCCCTGCTCCTTTGTTTATCCAGCAAAGGAGATTCTTTTGGAGGTCTCAGAACCAACAGCAAATTGCTGGTGTATGGCCTGTTGACATGCTAATAAGCTTTGCGCTGTTTAATACCGTGTGCTGAAAGGGGGCTCTTTGAAGTAATAACCTTTTAAAATTAATAGTGCTATCCCCCAGTGGAAATTGTTTTCTTAGAAGTGTCACTCTTCGCTTTTATTTAAATGATACTGCACTTTTAATGATAAAAGGCACAAAGCTCAAAGCCAAAAAAAAAAGAAAAGAATAAAACAATTTTTAAGAAAAGTTGTGACCAGCTTAAAGAGACTTTTCTCCATTGAGGTGAAAGCTTTTCCAGGAATCTGGAAAGATGTAATTTGGAAGAAGAGTGGGGTTCCTGGTGAAGAGCTCCCTAGAGAACCCTCATCTGAGCAGGATCCCCAGGGGTCCTGCGAGATAAGAAGAAGAGCCTGCCTCTTGGGGGTGGTGTGAACTCGTGCTAGATGGACAAGGGTCTGTGTGTTACCAGGGGACTTGCGGAGTACCCCCAAAGGGCTGCAGAAGCTGTTCCACTTGTCTCTAAGTTCCCCCTGGGCTTCCGTCTTAGGGTGTGCATGGCCAAGTCCTAAGTTAATGAATAGGTTCTCTTAAAAAGGTGGTGAGACATAAGTCAGGAGGGTTTTTTTTTCCTTTATTTTATTGAAATATAGTTGATTTACAATGTTGTGTTAATTTCTGCTGTATGCCAAAGTGATTCAGTTATACATATGTACACGTTCTTTATCATATTCTTTTCCATTATGGTTTATCACAGGATATTGAATATAGTTCCCTGTGCTATACAGTAGGACCTTGTTGTTTATCCATCCTATATGTACTAGTTTGCATCTGCTAATCCCAGATTCCCAATCCATCCCTCCCCCCCACCCCACCCACCTTGGCAACCACAAGTCTGTTCTCTGTGTCTGTGAGTCTGTTTTGTAGATAAGTTCGTTTGTGTCATACTTTAGATTCCACATGTAAGAGATATAATATGGTATTTGTCTTTCTCTTTAAATCAGGGTTTTTAAACCAAGTCTTTTGGTGTTTGTTTTTTACTCAAAATGCCATTAGATATCAATTAGCTATTCCTTGTCCTGTTTCTTCAGCCCTTGGCCGATAAGTGGATAACTACTAGTCCTTAGTTATTTCTGGCATCTGAGTAGAACCAGTGACCCATCCTGTCTTAGGAAGGATGACGGAAAGAGATTCATCCAAAATCGAGCTCTGTGGATATGACCTGGCTGCTGTCCCTTCCCCTTAAGGTGACAGGCTACTCTTTTAATAGGAGATGAACAACCAGGATGATATTTGGGGCATAAAGAGGTAGATTTTCTCGATACTCTAATAGGAATATTTCTGAGCGCAATCATAAGTATTCTGTTGATCTAGAGAGATATAAAGAGCAAAGGACACCTCATACTTTTGTTCCTTGCCCTCGTTGTTACATACATAAGCCATTTCTTGGGAGGGAAATGGCCCCAGCCCTGAGAAGCCGTGCTCTCCCGGAGGTCATTATAAAATATGTGTGTTCTTCAGCTGAGGGCAGGACATTTAAATGGCAGTTGACTAAGATGGATCAGCCTGTCTCCAGGTTCAACGTCTCTGACGTAGAACATCTGGAAGCTGGGATTTTCAGCTTTTTAAAAATATGAAGAGCAAATGCTTGATACTTGCACTTGATGAATTTAGTTCCTTTTTTTTTTTTTCTGTAGCCCAATCCTATGGCTTCTCATCTGCTTCCAAACTACGCAACTTTGCCCCTCAGCAATTGTTGCATAAGCTCGCCTCCTCCTTGCTTCCGATCCCTTCCTTCTTTGAATGGCATCCTTCTCTAAAGCTGTCTGAATTCCGTCTTGCTTCATTGGAGGTTTACCCCCTTTCTCTTTAATTCTTCTGAGTAGGGAGGGATTTGGTATTGAGTTTAGAAAGAAATTAACTGCTTTGGAAACATGAAGGACAACAAAATCCACCTAAAAAAGGGAAATAATGAATTTGATCTGTTCACTGCTACCTGCCCATAACTCTAGTTTGTAATCTCAGATCTCCTGTGATGGGACCATCTCTCTCGTACATCTACCCCTGGGGTCTAGCACAGTGCCTAGAGCATAGTAGACACTCACGTTTGGTATATGAAAAATGAGTTTTCAGTGGAGTGAAGGTAGCTGACCTATGATAGTGAACAGTTCCTAAATCTCTAGCTGCCCTACCAAGACCAAGCAAAACTGAGTGAGTGAGGCATATGGTCCTGGCTGGGAAGGAGATCACTTATGTATTAACTACAAATGAGACCATCCAAAACTTAGTGCCTTAACACAATGATTATTGAGATGATGATTCAGAGGGTTGAAAGTTCAAGTTGGCCTCAGCTGGGCAGGTTGTACGGTCTTGGCTGAAACCCCTCCTGTGCTTAGTTTCCTTTGCTGCAGATCAGGTCAGTGGCTCTACTTCTGGGGGTTGGCTGGATGTCAAAAGGGAGAGGGGATGAAGGGGTCATATGTCTCTCATCCTCCATCACACTTGCCTGTTCGTATGGTAGCAGCAGGGTTCTGAGGGAGAGTGGGTGCTATAGTCTGAATGTTTGTGTCCCCCGCAGAATTCATATGTTGAAGTCCTAACCCCCCAATGTGATGGTATGAGGAGGTGGGAGCATTTGGTAGGTGATTAGGTCAGGAGGGCAGAGTCTCCATGAATGGTATCAGTGCCCTTACAAAAGAGACCCCCTAAGAGCACTTTTTCCCCTTCTGCCATGTGAGGACCCATTGAGAAGGGGGTCATCCATGAACCAGGAAGTGAGCTCTCACCAGACACTGAATCTTCTGGCACCTTGAGCTCAGAATTCCCAGCTTCCAGAACTGTGAGAAATAAGTGGTAGTAGTTTGAGCCGCCTAGCTGGTGGTTTCGTTACAGCAACCCAAATGGACTGAGACAGTGGGGAATGTACAGGTCTCTTAAGGCTTAGGCTCAGAACAGGCAACTGTATCGCTTCCAGCACATTCTATTAGCCATCCCAGATTCTAAGGATGGAGAAAGACACTTCCTCGTGATGGGACTAGCTGCAAACTTATATTGCACAGGGATGTGGATATACAAAGGGAAATAATTATGATTAGTCTTTAAAAACAGCTTTATTGAAGTATAATTAACATAACAACAAACAGCCCATATTGAAAATGTACAATTTGATATGTTCTGACGTTTCCATATGCCTGTGAAACCATCCTCATAATCAAGATTAGGGACATACCTGTCACCCTGAAAAGTTTCCTATGTCCCTTGGTAATCCTTCCCTCCTCTACCTTCCCCCAGCCAGGTGACCACTGATCTGCTTTTGATTAGTTTGCGTTTTCTAGAATTTTACATAAATGGAACCTTACTCGTTTTTGCCTGCCTTTCTCCCTTAGCATATTTTGAGTTTTATCCATTTTGAATCATTTATGCACAGTGTATCCCTTTTTATTTGTGAGTATTCATTTGTGTATGTGTGACAGTTCATCCAGCTATCACCTGTTGATGGATTGGGGTTGTTTCTAATTTTTGGCCAGTACACATGAAGCTGCTATGAATATTCATGTATAAGTCTCTGTATGGAGATATACTTTCATTTCTCTTGGGTAAATACCTAGGAGTGGAATGACTGAATCATAAAGTAGTTCTACATTTAAGTTTTTTAAGAAACTGCCACACTGTTTTCCAAAGCGGCTGCACCATTTTACATTTCCACCAGCAGGGTGTGAAGGTTCTAGTTCTCTAAGTCATGACTGTACCTTGGAATTGGTAACTTTTAAAATTTGAGCTACTCTGATAGGTGTGCACAGGTACCTCACTGAGGTTTTAATTTGAATTTCCCTAATAATTAATAAATGAGCATCTTTTCATGTGCTTATTTGCCACTGGTGTATCTTTTTTTTTTTTTAACATCTTTATTGAAGTATAATTGCTTTACAATGGTGTGTTAGTTTCTGCTTTAAAACAAAGTGAATCAGTTATACATATACATATGTTCCCATATCTCTTCCCTCTTCCGTCTCCCTCCCTCCCACCCTCCCTATCCCACCCCTCTAGGTGGTCACAAAGCACTGAGCTGATCTCCCTGTGCTATGCGGCTGCTTCCCACTAGCTATCTATTTTACGTTTGGTAGTGTATATATATGTCCATGACACTCTCTCACCCTGTCACATCTCACCCCTCCCCCTCCCCATATCCTCAAGTCCATTCTTTAGTAGGTCTGTGTCTTTATTCCCATCTTGCCACTAGGTTCTTCATGACCTTTTTTTTTTTTTTTTCCCTTAGATTCCATATATATGTGTTAGCATACTGTATTTGTTTTTCTCTTTCTGACTTACTTCACTCTGTATGACAGACTCTAACTCCATCCACCTCATTACAAATACCTCCATTTCATTTCTTCTTATGGCTGAGTAATATTCCATTGTATATATGTGCCACATCTTCTTTATCCATTCATCCGATGATGGGCACTTTGGTTGCTTCCATGTCCTGGCTATTGTAAATAGAGCTGCAATGAACATTTTGGTACATGACTTTTTGAATTATGGTTTTCTCAGGGTATATGCCCAGTAGTGGGATTGCTGGGTCGTATGGTAGTTCTATTTTTAGTTTTTTAAGGAACCTCCATACTGTTCTCCATAGTGGTTGTATCAATTTACATTCCCATCAACAGTGCAAGAGGGTTCCCTTTTCTCCACACCCTCTCCAGCATTTATTGTTTCTAGATTTTTTGATGATGGCCATTCTGACCGGTGTGAGATGATACCTCATTGTAGTTTTGATTTGCATTTCTCTAATGATTAAGGATGTTGAGCATTCTTTCATGTGTCTGTTGGCCATCTGTATATCTTCTTTGGAGAAATGTCTATTTAGGTCTTCTGCCCATTTTTGGATTGGGTTGTTTGTTTTTTTGTTATTGAGCTGCATGAGCTGCTTGTAAATCTTGGAGATTAATCCTTTGTCAGTTGCTTCATTTGCAAATATTTTCTCCCATTCTGAGTGTTGTCTTTTCATCTTATTTATGGATTCCTTTGCTGTGCAAAAGCTTTTAAGTTTCATTAGGTCCCATTTGTTTATTTGTGTTTTTATTTCCATTTCTCTAGGAGCTGGGTCAAAAAGGATCTTGCTGCGATTTATGTCATAGAGTGTTCTGCCTATGTTTTCCTCTAAGAGTTTGATAGTGTCTGGCTTTACACTTAGGTCTTTAATCCATTTTGAGTTTATTTTTGTGTATGGTGTCAGGGAGTGTTCTAATTTCATACTTTTACATGTACCTGTCCAATTTTCCCAGCACCACTTATTGAGGAGACTGTCTTTTCTCCACTGTATATGCTTGCCTCCTTTATCAAAGATAAGGTGACCATATGTGCGTGGGTTTATCTCTGGGCTTTCTATCCTGTTCCATTGATCTATATTTCTGTTTTTGTGCCAGTCCCAAACTGTCTTGATTACTGTAGCTTTGTAATATAGTCTGAAGTCTGGGAGCCTAATTCCTCCAGCTCCTTTTTTCATTCTCAAGATTGCTTTGGCTACTCGGGGTCTTTTGTGTCTCCATACAAATTGTGAAATTTTTTGTTCTAGTTCTGTGAAAAATGCCTGTGGTAGTTTGATAGGGATTGCATTGAATCTGTAGATTGCTTTGGGTAGTAGAGTCATTTTCACAATGTTGATTCTTCCAATCCAAGAACATGGTATCTCTCTCCATCTATTTGTATCATCTTTAATTTCTTTCATCAGTGTCCTATAATTTTCTGCATACAGGTCTTTTCTCTCCTTAGGTAGGTTTATTCCTAGATATTTTATTCTTTTTGTTGCAATGGTAAACAGGAGTGTTTTCTTAATTTGACTTTCAGATTTTTCATCATTAGTATATAGGAATGCAAGAGATTTCTGTGCATTAATTTTGTATCCTGCTACTTTACCAAATTCATTGATTAGCTCTAGTAGTTTTCTGGTAGCATCTTTAGGATTCTCTATGTATAGTATCATGTCATCTGCAAACAGTGACAGCTTTACTTCTTCTTTTCCAATTTGGATTCCTTTTATTTCTTTTTCTTCTCTGATTGCTGTGGCTAACACTTCCAAAACTATGTTGAATAATAGTGGTGAGAGTGGGCAACCTTGTCTTGTTCCTGATCTTAGTGGAAATGGTTTCAGTTTTTCACCATTGAGGACAATGTTGGCTGTGGGTTTGTCATATATGGCCTTTATTATGTTGAGGAAAGTTCCCTCTATGCCTACTTTCTGCAGGGCTTTTATCATAAATGGGTGTTGAATTTTGTCGAAAGCTTTCTCTGCATCTATTGAGATGATCATATGGTTTTTCTCCTTCAATTTGTTAATATGGTGTATCACGTTGATTGATTTGCGTATATTGAAGAATCCTTGTATTCCTAGAATAAACCCCACTTGATCATGGTGTATAATCCTTTTAATGTGCTGTTGGATTCTGTTTGCTAGTATTTTGTTGAGGATTTTTGCATCTATGTTCATCAGTGATATTGGCCTGTAGTTTTCTTTCTTTGTGACATCTTTGTCTGGTTTTGGTTTCAGGGTGATGGTGGCCTCATAGAATGAGTTTGGGAGTGTTCCTCCCTCTGTAATATTTTGGAAGAGTTTGAGAAGGATAGGTGTTAGCTCTTCTCTAAATGTTTGATAGAATTCGCCTGTGAAGCCATCTGGTCCTGGGCTTTTGTTTGTTGGAAGATTTTTAATCACAGTTTCAATTTCAATGCTTGTGATTGGTCTGTTCGTATTTTCTATTTCTTCCTGGTTCAGTCTCGGCAGTTTGTGCATTTCTAAGAATCTGTCCATTTCTTCCAAGTTGTCCATTTTATTGGCATAGAGTTGCTTGTAGTAATCTCTCATGATCGTTTGTATTTCTGCAGTGTCAGTGGTTACTTCTCCTTTTTCATTTCTAATTCTATTGATTTGAGTCTTCTCCCTTTTTCTCTTGATGAGTCTGACTAATGGTTTATCAATTTTGTTTATCTTCTCGAAGAACCAGCTTTTAGTTTCATTGATTTTTGTTATTGTTTCCTTCATTTCTTTTTCATTTATTTCTGATCTGATCTTTATGATTTCTTTCCTTCTGCTAGCTTTGGGATTTTTTTGCTCTTCTTTCTCTAATTGCTTTAGGTGCAAGGTTAGGTTGTTTATTCGAGATGTTTCCTGTTTCTTGAGGTAGGCTTGTATTGCTATAAACTTCCCTCTTAGCACTGCTTTTGCTGTGTCCCATAGGTTTTGGGTCATCGTATCTCCATTGTCATTTGTTTCTAGGTATTTTTTGATTTCCCCTTTGATTTCTTCAGTGATCACTTCGTTATTAAGTAGTGTATTGTGTAGCCTCCATGTGTTTGTATTTTTTACAGATCTTTTCCTGTAATTGATATCTAGTCTCATAGCGTTGTGGTCGGAAAAGATACTTGATACGTTTTCAATTTTCTTAAATTTACCAAGGCTTGATTTGTGACCCAAGATATGATCTATCCTGGAGAATGTTCCATAAGCACTTGAGAAAAATGTGTATTCTGTTGTTTTTGGGTGGGATGTCCTATAAATATCAATTAAGTTCATCTTGTTTAATGTATCATTTAAAGCTTGTGTTTCCTTATTTATTTTCATTTTGGATGATCTGTCCATTGGTGAAAGTGGGGTGTTAAAGTCCCCTACTATGATTATGTTGCTGTCGATTTCCCCTTGTACGGCTGTTAGTATTTGCCTTATGTATTGAGGTGCTTCTGTGTTGGGTGCATAAATATTTACAATTGTTATACCTTCCTCTTGGATCAATCCCTTGATCATTATATAGTGTCCTTCTTTGTCTCTTGTAATAGTCTTTATTTTAAAGTCATTTTGTCTGATATGAGAATTGCTACTCCAGCTTTCTTTTGATTTCCATTTGCATGGAATATCTTTTTCCATCCCCTCACTTTCAGTCTGTACGTGTCTCTAGGTCTGAAGTGGGTCTCTTGTAGATAGCATATATATGGGTCTTGTTTTTGTATCCATTTAGCCAGCCTGTGTCTTTTGGTGGGAGCATTTAATCCATTTACATTCAAGGTAATTATCGATATGTATGTTCCTATTCCCATTTTCCTAAATGTTTTGGGTTTGTTATTGAAGGTGTTTTCCTTCTCTTGTGTTTCTTGCCGAGAGAAGTTCCTTTAGCATTTGTTGTAAAGCTGGTTTGGTGGTGCTGAACTCTCTCAGCTTTTGCGTGTCTGTAAAGGTTTTAATTTCTCCATCACATCTGAATGAGATCCTTGCTGGGTAGAGTAATCTTGGTTGTAGGTTTTTCTCCTGCATCACTTTAAGTATATCCTGCCACTCCCTTCTGGCTTGCAGAGTTTCTGCTGAAAGATCAGATGTTAACCTTATGGGGATTCCCTTGTGTGTTATTTGTTGTTTTTCCCTTGCTGCTTTTAATACGTTTTCCTTATATTTAATTTTTGCCAGTTTGATTAATATGTGTCTTGGCATGTTTCTCCTTGGGTTTATCCTGTATGGGACCTCTGTGCTTCCAGGACTTGATTAACTATTTCCTTTCCCATATTAGGGAAGTTTTCAACTATAATCTCTTCAAATATTTTCTCAGTCCCTTTCTTTTTCTCTTCTTCTTCTGGGACCCCTATAATTCGAATGTTGGTGCGTTTAATGTTGTCCCAGAGGTCTCTGAGACTGTCCTCAGTTCTTTTCATTCTTTTTTCTTTATCCTGCTCTGCAGTAGTTATTTCCACCATTTTATCTTCCAGGTTACTTATCCGTTCTTCTGCCTCAGTTATTCTGCTATTGATCCCATCTAGAGTATTTTTAATTTCATTTATTGTGTTTTTCATCGTTGCTTGGTTCCTCTCTAGTTCTTCTACATCCTTGTTAAATGTTTCTTGCATTTTGTCTATTCTATTTCCAAGATTTTAGATCATCTTTACTATCATTATTCTGAATTCTTTTTCAGGTAGACTGCCTATTTCCTCTTCATTTGTTAGGTCTGGTGTGTTTTGACCCTGCTCCTTCACCTGCTGTGTGGTTTTTTGTCTTCTCATTTTGCTTATCTTACTGTGTTTGGGGTCTCCCTTTCACAGGCTGCAGGTTCGTAGTTCCCGTTGTTTTTGGTATCTGTCCCCAGTGGCTAAGGTTGGTTTAGTGGGTTGTGTAGGCTTCCTGGTGGAGGGGACTAGTGCCTGTGTTCTGGTGGATGAGGTTGGAGCTTGTCTTTCTGGTGGGCACGTCCACGTCTGGTGTTGTGTTTTGGGGTGTCTGTGGCCTTATTATGATTTTAGGCAGCCTCTCTGCTAATGGATGGGGCTGTGTTCCTGTCTTGCTAGTTGTTTGGCATAGGGTGTCCAGCACTGTAGCTTGCTGGTCGTTGAGTGAAGCTGGGTCTTGATGTTGAGATGGAGATCTCTGAGAGATTTTCGCCGTTTGGTATTACGTGGAGCTGGGAGGTCTCTTATGGACCAGTGTCCTGAAGTTGGCTCTCCCACCTCAGAGGCACAGCCCTGATGCCTGGCTGGAGCACCAAGAGCCTTTCATCCACACAGCTCAGAATATAAGGGAGAAAAAAATAGAAAGAAAGAAAGAAAGAAAGAGGGTAAAATAAAATAAAATAAAGCTATTATAATAAAAAATAAGAAAAAATATTAAGAATAAATGTATTCAGAAAAATTTTTTTTTAATTTTTAAAAATAGATTTATTAATTTTTTATAATAAAAAATAAGAAAAAAATAATTAACAAAAAATTTATTAAGAAAAAATATTTTTTAATTTTTTAAAATAAAAAATATGAAAAAACTTATTAAAAAATTTTTTTAATTTCTAAGAATAGAAAATAAGGAAAAAATCATTAGGAAAACACTTAGTAGGAAAAAAAATTTTTCTTAAGTTAAAAAAAAAAAAAAAAAAACCGGACGGACCGAACCCAAGACTAATGGTGAAAGCAAAGCTATACAGACAAAATCTCACCCAGAAGCATACACATATACACTCAGAAAAAAAGGAAAAGGGGAAAAATTACTATATCCTGCTCCCAAAGTCCACGTCTCGAATTTGGGATGATTCATTGTCTATTCAGGTATTCAACAGATGCAGGCACATCAAGTTGTTTGTGGAGCTTTAATCCGCTGCTTCTGAGGCTGCTGGGAGAGATTTCCCTTTCTCTTCTTTGTTCGCACAGCTCCTGGGGTTCAGCTTTTCATTTGGCCCCGCCTTAGCATGTAGGTCGCCTGAGGGCGTCTGTTCCCCGCACAGACAGGACGGGGTTAAAGGAGCAGCTGCTTCGGGGGCTCTGGCTCACTCAGGCTGCGGGGAGGGAGGGGTACGGATGTGGGGTGAGCCTGCAGCGGCAGAGGCCGGCGTGACGTTGCAGCAGCCTGAGGCGCGCCGTGCGTTCTCCCGGGGAAGTTGTCCCTGGATCACGGGACCCTGGCACTGGCGGGCTGCACCGGCTCCCGGGAGGGCCGGTGTGGAGAGTGACCTGTGCTCGCACACAGGATTTTTGGTGGCTGCAGCAGCAGCCTTAGCGTCTCACACCCGTCTCTGGGGTCTGCGCTGATCGCCGCGGCTCATGCCCATCTCTGGAGTTCGTTTAGGCGGCGCTCTGAATCCCCTCTCCTTGCGCGCCGCGAAACAAAGAGGCAAGAAAAAGTCTCTTGCCTCTTTGGGGGCTGCAGACTTTTTCTCGGGCTCCCTCCTGGCTAGCTGTGGTGCGCTAACCCCTTCAGGCTGTGTTCACGTCGCCAACCCCAGTCCTCTCCCTGCGATCTGACTGAAGCCCGGGCCTCGGCTCCCAGCCCCCGCCCGCCCTGGCGGTGGAGCAGACAAGCCTCTCGGGCTGGTGAGTGCTAGTCAGCACCGATCCTCTGTGCGGGAATCTCTCCGCTTTGCCCTCCGCACCCCTGTGGCTGCGCTCTCCTCCGTGGCTCCGAAGCTTCCCCCCTCCGCCACCCGCAGTCTCCGCCTGCGAAGGGGCTTCCTAGTGCGTGGAAACCTTTCCTCCTTCACAGCTCCCTCCCACTGGTGCAGGTCCCGTCCCTATACTTTTGTCTCTGTTATTTCTTTTTTCTTTTGCCCTACCCAAGTACGTGGGGAGTTTCTTGCCTTTTGGGAGGTCTGACGTCTTCTGCCAGCGTTCAGTGGGTGTTCTGTAGGAGCAGTTCCACGTGTAGATGTATTTCTACTGTATCTGTGGGAAGGAAGGTGATCTCCGCCTCTTACTCTTCCGCCATCTTGCCCCTACCTGGTGTATCTTCTTTAGTGAAGTATCTGTTCAAATCTTTTGCTCATTTTTAAAACTGGTTTGTTTTTCTTATTATTGACTTTTAAGAATTATTTATTCCAGATATAAGTCCCTTTTCAGAAGTATAATTTGCAAATATTTTCTCCCATTTTGTGGCTTTTCTTTTCTTTCTCTTAACTGTGTCTTTAAAGAGCAGAAGTTTAAAGCCTTGTTGAAGTCCAATTTATCGTTTTTTTTCTTTTATGGATTGTGCTTTTGATGTTTTATCTAAAAGCTCTTTTCTTAACCCAAAGTCACTAAGGCTTTCTCATACGGTTTCTTCTAGAAGTTGTATAGTTCATTTTATAAAGTTTATTGTTTTAGGTCCCACAAGTATATTGAGTTAATTTTTGTATATGGTGTGGAGGTATAGATTTCCAGTTGTTTCCTTACTATTTGTTGCAAATATTATACTTTGTCCATTGAATTGCCTTTGCATCTTTGTCAAAACCTCAGTTATCCATATATGTTTGGGTCTGCTTCTAAACTCTGTTTTGTTTGATTGAAGTATTTGTTCATCTTGATGCTAAGACAACACTATCTTGCTTACAGTTTTATAGTAAGACTTGAAATCAAGTCCCTTCCCTTCCAAGGAAAACTGAAGTACTACAGCAAGCATGGGAAAGGACGCTGAGCAGGCAAAAACAAATTACATCTCCCATAATTTACTTCTAGTTCTAGAGCAGCAGCTGTGCACTTGCTGAATGAAATTGCTTAACTTTAGCCACTCTTGAGGTCCTGTCTCAAATCCGTTTCTCCATCGTAGTAACGTTTTCCTTGTCACTGGGCACTGTGACGTCTTCAGAGAGGGAAGATGCATTGTGTACATTGCTACCATGCCCCCCTATGGTGGAACTGGGCTTCAATTGATTTTCAAACAGCCAAAGAGAGTCCATATCCCTAGTCTGCATTCACAGTGTGAACTCAGTGTGACTAATAAAATGCCTCCTGAATAACGATGCCATACTGGCAATTCCATTTATGTGATGTGCATGGAGATAATAGAACTGCACAGCTTCACTGAGACATGGGCAGTTAGAACTGGCAGGCACCTGAGGAATCATCCAACCCAGTGGTGCTCGCACTTTGAATTCTAGGACCACTTTTAACGTTGTTTTTTTCTACCTCTGCATGTGAGCATTTTATTCAGATAAGACCTGATGCTTGCGTGGATTCAAGAACCTCTGATGATGGTTTTCTGACAGTTTGGAAACCCCCGATCTTGTTCAGCCACTGTCGTTTTGACAATTGAGAAAATTAAGGAAATTGATAATAAAGAGAAGTGACTTACACAACACTCTACGGCAGAGCTAGAACAAGAACCTGGGTCACTTGGACCTTTTCCTAATTTTGAGGTTTTTCCCACTGTATCAGGCTGAACCTGTTGCATATTCCATTGGAAGAGAAAGACTTGGACTTCTTTAAAATAATACATTTCAGGAGGAATTGCTGGACTAATTTTCTAGGCAAGTTGGATTTTTAAATTTTGTTCCTTTGATTCCACTTTTCAGAAGAAATCCATCCTTGCCCTCTGTGTCTAATAAAAAGAGAAAAGGACCTGCCACTTATTCAGCACTTACTCTGAAGTTCTTTAACCCTCATGACAACCCCATAAAGTAGCTATTATGATTCCCATTTTACAGATGATGAAAGGGGGCTCAGAGAGAGGAAGAAAATTGCCCAGGTTTGCACAGCTAGTAATGGTGGTGCTTACCAATCATCATGGCTGTGCCCTCTCTTTTTTTAATTTTAGTAAACATTTTCTACAGATAAAAAAGGACACTTCAAAGATGCTGAGAATGTCAATGGCTATTTACTTCATAGACTGTCGATGCAAAGTGTAACCAATGACATCAGCAATGATAAAATAAGGAAAGGATAAGTGCCTAACCCTTCAGATCTTCAAAAAGAGCATGTGCTGGCTCCTAGGACTTGCCCTGGCTTTCTCAGGATCCCTTCCCCTCTCAGCTAAAGCAGGGATGGGTGATCTACTGCCTGTGGGCCAAATTCGGTCTACCACCTGTTTTTATAAATAAAGATTTATTGAAACACAGTCATATTCATTCATTACCGATTGTCCATGGTGGCTGCTTTTGTATTACGATGGCAAATTTGAGTATTTGTGATGGAGACTGTATGGGTTGCAGAGCCTAAATATTTACTCTCTGGCCCTTTACAGAGAAGGTTTGCTGACCCAGGGTCTAAAGGAACAGTTTGCAAACCATACTCTCCAGAGGCCTATAAGTTCACTGAAATGGAACTCAAAAGCCTCTATCACTGGGGCATGAGCGTCAGTTGACAAGGTTCTCGGAGCCTAATTTACTTCAGACAGAGCAGTTCTGCTTTCATCTCGATTATATACTGGGTTTTCACAGTTTGAATCTGTGTTAGGTCAGGGTGATGGATAGACTGGGGACGTTAGGTCAGATTCCTGGAAAGTTCTATAAATGTTTTTCTAACTGCTGACCCTGTCAGGAAAATCCAGGTGCCTGTGAAAAGTAAATTGGAGCTCATCGCACTTTATTTTCATAACTATGGGAAATAGGAATTCTCCTGCCTACTGCAAAACTATACTTACTTGAGAAATTAGAAGCTTCTGAGTGGAATTGTGCTGGATATTTTACTTAGGACAAATGTCCTATGGTGACCATAAACTTTGGGTGGAAGATAAGGTAGGTCTATGAAATAACCTATCAGAATTGATGTTTTGGTTATGGAACTTTTGACTGATGATGTAAGAAATGCCTGAGGCATATTATCTCCTGCAAGGCAGTACTCACTTACCAGGAAAATGCAAACTGTATTTCTGTGACACTGTTTCCAGATTATTGAAACAACTGTTTTTCCTTGAACAGCTGGTCTGACATATCCGTAATGCCTTAGGTGAGAAAAAGAGAGAAGTAATTATTTGATCCTTTCGAACATATTTTTAATTGGTAAAAATGTCACTTCCAATCCAATTCAATGATGGCAGAGTATCTTGTATCAACTAATGCTTCCACTGACAATAATCATAAACTCTGGACAAAATATAGAACAAAAGACAGCTTAAGACACTGGAGAGAGTGACCCAAAGCAGGCAGAAACTGGAGGGTATTTAATACTTGAAAGAAGGAAACTGCCCTGGATGAAATACAAGTTTATATGGTTTTCTCATTTGGGTCACCTAGTCTACATGTGATGAGATGACTAGAACCGAGCCAGAAAGACACAGTGTTACTGACTTGACATGATACAGGGCAGAATTCAAAGCTGCCAGAGAAGATGGAAAGTGAGGGAGTTTTTTCAGAATGGAGAGACCCCAAATATGCCTATAAACCCTCCTTGAATCCTTGGCTAACCCTAAATTGCATATACACAGGGGAGATTCTAAGAGGCTCAACAGAAAGCAATAGCTGGAAGGTTGAAAGATTTAAGCAGAGATTTCAATTTCTACATAGTAAAGAGGAGACAGAATTAAGAGTTTTAGTCCTTCCAAGTTAGTGGGTCTTGCTAAACACCTTGAGCTTTCCATTGAAATCCCACCATATCTCTGGTCTAAGGGATTTGCCTTAGAATCAAGGGCCAAATTCAAACAGATACAACAAAATAAAGGGTAAAATCAGGCTTCCACAAGATAAAAATGCCAGCCATTTTTTATGTTGGTCTTCTGTAACAACACTTGTCAGGAGAATATGCCAGAACCCAGAGTCAACCACATATCATGTACCATATCCAGTATGCTAAAAATATTATTGAATATGCAGGAAATGTAAAGTAGGAGATAGGAGAATGTGATCCATAATCGAGAGAAAAAGCAATCAATAGAAAAAGACATAAGATGATCGTGAGTTTGAAATTAACAGACAAGCACTTTAAAGAAGTTATTGTAAATATGTTCAAAAATTTAAAAGAAAATGTAGTCATACTATTGAAAAGATAGGAAATTGATATAAAAATGAAACTATAAAAATATAACCAAGTGAAACTTTAGAACTGAAAATTACAATATCCTAAATGAAGCACTCAATGGATATTTGGCCTTCCCTCCTGATATCTTCCATATTTCCCGTATTGAGCAAACCACAGATCTATTTGGTTAAAAAAAAAAGCTAGATGTGTTTTACCCTTTATAGAAATATTATATATGTTCTCTAACTTGCTCTAAGAATACGTATCTGTCTGTATACTGGAAAACTATAAAGAAGTACGAGGGAGTGAGGAACAGCAAATTCAGAATGGTGGTTACTGCTGGGAGGATGGAGGGTAATGTAATAGGGAAGGAGTACATCGGAGGCTTTAGTTGGTAATATTTTATGTCTTAAACTGCATGCTGTTGTCTAAGTCTTCACTATATTATTCCTTATTCCTTTCTATAGATCTTAACTATTACATAATGTGCTTATTTAAAGGAAAAAACCTTCATGAAAATGCAAATGCAGCTGTCATTAATTTCCATCTTATTTATATCAATTCTCTTTCCTCATGGTAACAGTAATAAAGACAGACCAGGAATAATTGAGAATTTTGGCAGGAGTTAGGGGTGTAGTAGTGGAAAGTATAAAGGGGGAACTTAAGGGAAGATGTCTCTGATGGGAGCTCTGATTATCAGGTGTCACAGGAGCTCTGGAGGTCTGGTATGGAATAGACAAAGACAGTTCACAGGAAGTAGGAGGGAGTTCTGGTAATAACTGTGCCTGCTTGGCTAGTTTTGTCTTTTTCTGTTTTGACACAAGAAGCTGTTTACGGACACAAAAGGTTACACAAAAGGTCTACCTGCTACCTTGTGGGGACAGTGCTGCACATGGCTGGGGAGGTCCAACAGAATGCTTGAGACAACTCTGGAGCCTCTGCACTGGTGGGCTGGAAAGAAGTTGTCAATGTCCATTCCTAGGGAGTCTGACTTCTAAGCTCAGGTTCCACACCAAAGGCTGGGGCTAGGACAGAGCCAACAGAAGTGATATATCAGTTTACCATTTGGAGACAGTAAAGTGTTCAAAGTGGGGAGCTGAGTAAGTCCAGGCAAAGAAACATGGAGATAGGAACTAAGACACAGGAAGTCTGAGGTCAAATCTATAATAGCAATATTAACAGTGGCTAACATTTATGTAGCACTTAACTACATAAAGGGTTCTAGATCACCTCATTAAATCCTCAAAACAAACCTATGAGTTAAGGGCTAATATTATGTCCATTTAATATATGAGAAATCTGAGGCTCTAAGTCGTGCAATAATAAGAGGAGGAGCTGGGAATATAATTGAGGCTGTCTGACCCTAGAGTATGTACTTAACTGCATACTGCTTCCTCAGTATAATGTTGAGGAATAAGGATGAGTATAACCAGGAGCAGCTTCTAATCCATGATCAGAGTATCCAGAACTCAAGAATCTGGAGAACAGATTAAGGTCTTTACTCAAATGCCAATATCTGCTTCTGTAAGGGCTGAACCTCTGACTGCCTATTCTGAAATAATTGCAGTAGAGGCAGATGGAGATTTTTCTGGGCTTCATGTATATGCAAATTTAGAAATCCTCTTTAAGAAAAATAATACAAAATATGTTTCTTTCAAAATTTCTCCAAAAATTATGACCATATAAACACATAGCTAGGGTTTCTCCCAGGGCCTTAGAAGAGCCCATGAAGGTGAGGAACCCTGAAGATTAAGCTATTCAGTGGCAGTTGACTGCTGGCTTTGTATCTGGTGGGAGGGGGTCACATAGTTTTGCTGTTTGTGAGTCCTTTATTATTGTCCATCTCTTTACCTAGAAAGAAACTCTATAAGTAGAATACATGGTTCTTGTTTTCTACTTTATTGTCACATAGTAGGCACTCCTTTGTATTCTAAGATTCTAGATTCTATTGCTTGCCTTCTGCTAGAATTATCTTTCTGAGATTGGAGATGTAACATTCAGTATAGTAGGGAAACAAAAGATGTTCTAACAGTGAAGAGTTAATGCAGGGAATTGGTTGGCCAGATGATGGAAGAGCTGAGAAGCCAAACAGAGGGTGTGGAAGCACCATGGAGATTAGAAACTGCAGAAATCTACTTCCGTCCTTGGGAATGGGAGGATGAAGGAAGGAAATGGAGTTACCAGAGCCAGAAGCCAGGGACTGTATGACAGGAGCTACAGCTGTGGTGAAGACTGCCCAGCAGCAATGGGAATCTTGAAGGAGGAGCTTTCTACCAGGTTCTGGGATAATGGAGGAAAGTCATCCACTGTCAAAGAGGCTGCTTGAGGCAGAGGGAGAACTGTGCTGGCTCCTTCCCTCCCCTGCTATTCAGTATTCCCCCAATGCCTTCTTCTTACCCAGAGCCATTTGTCAAGGGAGCCTGGGAAATGTCGTTTTCTGCACTACTGAGCAAAGGTTGGAAATAGATCTGAGAGCAACAAGTCTCAGCACAAGAGATAACACAGTAAGGAATGTTACAGGCTGAATTGTATCTCACCCCCCAAACTCATCCATTGCAGACCTAATTCCCAGTACCTCATATGTGACTGTATTTGGAGATGGGGTTTTTAAACAGCAAATTAAGTTAAAATGAGGTCGGTAGGGTGGCCCTAATGCAATATGACTCGTGTCCTTATGAGAAGAGAAAATTTGGACACAGACAAGCATAGAGAGAAGACCCTGAGGAAGACATAGGCCATCTACAAAACTAAGAGAGAGGCCTCAGAAGAAACCAGCCCTGCTGACACCTTGAGCTTGGACTTCTAGCCTCCAGAATCATGAGAAAATACATTTTTTTGTTGTTTAAGCCACCTAGTCTGTGTGGTACATTGTTATGGCAGCTCTAGTAAACTAATACAAGGAGGTTGCAGAATTCTGAGACACAGTAAGTTCCATTGTCTCCCCTGGAGATTGTCTCTAACACTCAATGATTAAACTTGACTGTCCCCAGGTTTCTTCAGCTTCCTCTTTGCAGAAATAAATTGGATCACTCCAGCAGATGAAAATCTCCTCCATCACCATTTAATTGTCCTCCTTTTCTTTCTTGAGATTCCAGGAGATTCTTGCTGTCTCCCCGGTGCATGGGGCATATCAATCAGTTGTCTAATTTCAGAAAGCGAGCCCTTTGCTTTCAGGAAACAAAGAGGTGGTAAAATGTGCTTCTGAAACTGTCCAACTCCTCACAGCAGAACTAAAACTCTGGAGTGGCCTCAAATCCTACATGGCAATGGTTAAATAATAATTTCCTTAAGACCAGATGGAAATTTGATGCTTTAGAGGCAAACTGCTACCTTTTCATTTTCCCTTTGCTGCACCACAGTTAATGTGGATCAGGACAACAGGAGCAGGAGGCAGAACATTCTGCATTTTCTTCCCATCTGTTCCTGTGAAGCCAGTGTGATAACAATATGGCATTCGCTGTGGGATGCCAACACGAGGCTCTAGACTTGGACCAGCAGAATCCTATTTTATCATAGGAATTTACACTAATCGACCCTGGAGGCAAATGTGGCCAATTCCAGAGCCTGAAAATATGATCACTGTGTCTAGTTATGTAGTAAAAAGAACATTGTATTTGGCCACAAAATACCAGGACTCAGGGTCTGACTATGGGACTTTCCATCTGTGTGACCTTGGACAAGTGACCTCCTCTCTCTGGATACGAGCATCTCCTCTGTCAAGTGTAGTCAAGACCTGCCTTACTCACATATTGGGCCATAGAATTGATCAAATTAGACAATGTGTGAAGGTGTGTCTCTAGCCCTAATTTAGGGCTCTGCACACGGAAGTTGTGATTCTTACTTTGTCATGATCCCAGGCTATAAAAACAAATTTTTAGGGGCTGAAGACTGTTTTCTGCCCTCCTTTGCTGAATACATATAAAAGCAACTACCACCTTGCACCTCCACAACCCCAACCAAAACCCAAACTGGGTTATTTATGGCTAAAACTTTGATTTCATCTCATGGTGGAGACATTGGAAGTGTTAAGACAGCCTAGAATAGTAATTTCCCCCATATAAAAATCCATATCCAAGGTATTTTTCCCCCAAAATAATTTCTTTGAATATAGTGTTATTCATGTAGCAGGGTAATTTTTTGGTCAGTTTTATTGAAGTAGAATTTGCATACAATAAATTTCACCAATTTAAAGTGCACCATTCGATGAAATTTGACAAATATATACAGTCATAAAACCACCACCACAATTGGCAGGGTGATCTTTGTTGATAATGATTCATAATTTTCTCTTTCCACTTCCCATATGGGAAGCAGGCTCTAATTTCCTGACTTAGAGGAGGTTTGGCTGTGCAAAGGGCAAACAGCCTGCAAGACTCATCACTTCCTGACTTTGGTTTTCAAAATCCTCAGCCCATGGAGGAGCTTATGGTAGGCCTCCTGGTGGGGAAGAAAGGGAGTGCCCTGGAGAGAAACAAGTAGGAAGATGGTGATGACGATGATGGTAAAGAGAAGGATGAGATGCCAGGTCCCAATCTGGGGGCTTTTAGAAATATTGGCTCACTTAATACTCATAACATTCTGTGAGGAAGGTTCTGTTTCTGTTCCCATTTTATGGGTGAGGAAGCTGAAGCCCAGATAGGTTGAGGCTTTTATCCAAGGAAACTGGGCTCATATATGGCAGAGCCAGAGTTTGAGCCCATAGTCTGCTCTACAGCATAGTCCATGAAGAAAAATGAAAGGATCTTAACAAAACTAGCAAGAGATTTCCAGAGTCTAGAAAAATGAGAGGGGAATTATGGTTTTCACAGCTGTGGGAAGTGATACCCTGCTACTTTGGGGAAAAACGGTCTCACTGGAGAAGTCCAGACTCTGAAAGGACCTTACAAAATAGGATGATGGATTTGTCAGGACTGAAACATGTGAAGGGGCATCTCAGTATCATGGTGTCAGGTGGGAACTCTGTGTCCTTTGCTTTACGTCTGTGGGATGGTGTCCAAGACTGATGGAGCTTATATATGTAGCTAGTCCATTGGAAGAGGGGCTGGAGATAATATTAGATAGACTTAATATATCACATTTTCTTTATTACTTTTTGTTCACCTGAGTTCATAGACTGAGATTCATGCCCATTGCACATAATTTTCATATGTTGTCAAATTTAGTTAATCATAATTAAAAATATAAACTCTCACATTATAACACTTTGAAAAGGAGAAATGGTACCCACTATTCAAATTCCAGACCTGGTTAATATCCGCAGAGGGGGACTGTCTCCTATCCTTGAAACCATCATTTTCATTAAACTCTCCATCCCGGAATGTTAAGGGGTCAAGAAAGACAAAAGGTAAGATTAACTTACCAATTACATCTTAAAAATCAAAATGAGATAGGAATACCAATATTAGCTCCCCAATTTTTTAATGTCCCCACCTTTTATCTTCTGGAATGGTCTGAGGGTTGAAACAACATAAGAATAATGATGTTACTCATGATTTAGAATTTAATGCCATATGTTTACATTATAATATTAAGTGAAAAAAAGCAATTTAAAAATGCAATACTGATTATATAATTTGTCTGATTAAAATTATTCTGCCCCCTCTCCTAACCTTGGTAGTCCAGGCTAGAGAAATCTCTTCTACTCTCTCAGGCAGCACCAGCAGGACCCAGTGGAGCCCCAGAAGTACCAGATAAACCAAGTAAACCAAAATAAGACCACAAAGTCTCTGAAAATTAAACTATCATTGTAACCATAGTCCACAAAAGTTAGGACACATGAGCTAAACCTAAATCTAAATAGTGTGACTTCCTGCTAAGATAAAAGATTTAAATAGGACCAGAATCTCCTAACATAATAAACAAAATGTATAGGATACAAGAAAAAACAACTCACCCATGCATCCAAGAACAAGGAAAATTACAACTTGAATGAGCAAAGACAAGCAACCGATGCCAACACTGAGATGGATTAAGATATTGGAGTAATTAAAGGATTTTAAAGCAGCCATCATAAACATAATTCAATAACCAATTATAAATCCTTTTGAAACAAATTTTAAAATATATAAAATCTAAGCAAAGAAATAGAAGTTATATACAAGAACCAAATGGAATTTATAGAACTAAAAAAATATAATAGAAAACTTGTTGGATGGACCCAGTAGTAGAGGGGAGATAACAAAAGATAGAATCTGTGAACTTGAGGACAGAACAATAAAAATCTCCCATTCTGAACACCAGAGAAAACACAGATGGAAGTAAAAATGAAGAGTCTCAGAAATCTGTGAGATATGATCCAATAATCCAATACTTATATCACTGGAGTCTCAGAGGAATAGGAGAAAGAGTAGAGCTGAGATGGTATTTGAAGATATAATGTCTGAAGACTTCCCAAGTTTGGTGAAAAACATAAAACTACAATTCAAGAAGTTGAAAACCTGATAAACCTAGAGAAATTCTCACTGAGACATTATAACTAAACTTTTGAAACTAAAGATAAAGAAATAATCTTGAAAGCAGCCAAGAGAAATGATTCATTACCTATAGGGGAGCATTAATTTGAATTATGGAAGATTTCTATATGAAATCATGGAGGCTAGATGGAAGTGGCACAATGTTTTTCAACTGTTGAAAGAAAAAAAAAAAAAACCCTGTAAACCATGAATTCTACATCTGGCAAAACTATCCTTTTCAGGAATGAAGGGGAAAACCTTCTCAGATGGAGGTAAGCTAAAAATTTCTCCTTAACAGACCTACCCTTATAAACTGGCTAAAGCAGTTTCTTAAAACAGAGTGGAAATGTTAAAAGAAGAAATCTTGAAGTATCAGGAAGGAAGAAGAGATAATGAAAAGAATAGAAATAAGAGTACAAACAATAGATTATCCCTTTCTTCATGAGTTTTATACATCATATTTTATGATTGAAACAAAAATTATAACACCATCTGATACTCAAGACAGTGATATTTAATAGTGAGGAAGGTAAAAAGACTTGAACTGAGGTTTCCACATTTCACTCAAAATGGTAAAATATTGATATCATTAGACGTTATGAGTTACATATGTATATTTGTAATACCCAGAGAAATGACTAAGAAAACTATACAAAAAGATACATTGAAAAACATTATAAATAAAGATGGAATCCTAAAATATGTTTAAGTATTCCAAAGGAAGGCAAGAAAAGAAAAACAGAAATAAAAACCAGACAAAAACAACAGCAACAAAATGATAGACTTAAGCACTAACATATCAATAATTACACTAAATATACATAGCCTAAATATATTAACCAAAAGGCAGACATTGACAGTTGATTTAAAAAAAAAATCATGGTTCCACTATAAGATGCTTACAAGAGCTCACTTCAAATTCAATAATATAAGTAGATTGAATATTCCAACATTTTACTTTCAAACATTAATCAAATAGAGTAGGCATACCCAAATCAATATCTCATAAAGTAGACTCCAGAGCAAAGAAAATTACTAGAAACATAACATTATGATGAAAGGATCAACCACCAGGAAGACATTACAATCCTGAGTATGTATGTACCACACAACAGTGTCTCAAAATACATGAGACAAATAGTGGTAGCCCAAAGTAGAAATAGACAAATCCACAATTACAGTAGGAACTACACATCCTCCAAGCAACTGATAGAATTAGCAACTGATAGAAAATCAACAAGGATACAGAAGATCTGTACAACACAATCAACCAATAGCATTTAAGAAACATATAAAATGCTTTACTGAACAATAGCATAATACATCTTTTTTCAAGTGTTCATGGAAAAATCACCAAGAAGGACCTTATCTTAGGCCATAAAACAAATGTCAACAAACTTAAAAATAATTGAAATCATACAAGTATATTCTCTGGCCTTAGTGGAATCAAATTAGAAATCAATAATAGTAAGAAAACAGGAAATATTTAAATGTGTGGAAGTTAAACAATATGCTTCTAAATAACTCAAGTGTCAAAGAGGCAGTCTTGAGAGAAATCTTAAAAAAACAACTGAATGGAAGCAAAAAGTTGACATGTCAAAATCTTTGGGATGCAGCTACAGTAATGAGGAAAACTTGTAGCACTAAATGCTTACATTAGAAACGAAGAAAAGTCTCAGAACAATAACCTACATTCCCATCCCAAGTCTAGAAGAACAAAATGATAAGCAGTAAGTAATAAAGAGCAGAAATCAATTAAATTGAAAATAGGAAAACAGTAGAAAAAATCAATTGGGGAGGAGCTAGTTCTTTGAAAAAATCAATTGATAAACCTCTAGCAAGACTGGCAAAAATAAAAACATGTAAGTCACCAATATCATGAAGGAAATAGGGGATATCACATCACTTCTTGCATTCATTGAAAAATAATAATATGAACAGTTTTACATTACTAAATTCAGCAGTTTGGAAGAAATAAACCATTCCTTGAAAACCACAAACTACTGAAACTCAACCAAGATAAAATTGACAATCTGAACAGCCTTATAATCATCAAAGGAATTGAATTCTCAATTAAATATCTACAAAAGAAATATCCAGGCTCAGATTGTTTTACTAGAAAATTCTAATATTTAAATTAAAATTAACACTGATTTTACATAATGCTTTCTAAAATAGAGAAGATAAAGGAATACTTCTCTACTCATTTTATGAAGCCAGTGTTCCCCTAATACTAAAACCATACAAAGGCAGTACCAAACCAGTCCAATCCAAATCAAACCAAACAAAAAGCAAAACAAAATGAAACAAAACTACAGGCCAACATCGCTCATGAACCCAAGATGTAAAAAAACCCTTAACAAAATATTAGCAAATCAAATCCAACCATTATAAAAAGATTTGTGTACCATGACCAAGTGTAATTTAGTCAGGTATACAACGCTGGTTCAAAATTTTAAAAAGCAGTCAATATAATACACCATATTAGCAGGTTAAAGAAGAAGAATCATATACTCAGTTGATGTAGAAAAAAATGCATTTGAGTAATCCAACACTCATTCATGATGAATACTCTCAGCAAAATTAGGAATAGAGAGAAACTACCTCAACTTGATAAAGAACATCTACAAAAACCATACAGGTAATATCATACTTAACAGTGAAAGACTGAGTGCCTTCTCCCTAAGATCAGGAACAAGGAAATGATGTCCACTTTCACCACTCTTATTCAGCGTATTACTGGAAATATCAGCCACTGCATCAAGGCAAGAAAAAGAATGAAAGCCACAGATGGGAAAGAAATAAAACTATTTCTATTTGCAAATGACATAGTTGTTTGAATAGAAAATCCCAAGGAAGCTACTTAGAAACATATTGAAGTAATATGTGAGTTCATTGAGGTCACAGGATACAAAATCAACACAAAAAGCAACCACATTCTATAAACTCACAATGAACATATAGAAACCAAAATTTAAAACATGATACCATTTAAAACCACTTCAAAGAAAATTACTTAGGTGTACAAAAAAGCACTTTATCAGTGTGCTGAAAATTTCAAAACACTGATGAAAGAAATCGAGACTTAAATAAGTGGAGAACATACAGTGTTCATGGATTAGAAGATACAACATAGTAAAAATTTTAGTTCTCCCAAGTTGATATATATATTTAATGTGATTTCATAGGAGGATGTACATAGGCTATATGCAGATACTATGCCATTTTATATAAGGGGCTCGAGCATCTGTAAATTTTGGTAACAGTGTGGGTCCTGGAACCAAAGCCCTACAGATAATGAGGTAAATGTACTTGGCTAAATCTCCAAAGAAATATATTAAGTGAAAAAAGCTAATCCCTAAAGGTTGTATACTATAACATTCTTGGAATGGCAGTATTATAGAAATGAAGAATAGATTAATGGGTACCAGAGGTTGAAGGTGGGGGAGGGGTGTGTTATGGGTTAAATTGCCACCCTCTAAATTATTTATTTACTTATTTAGGCTGCGCCGTGTCTTAGTTGTGGCAGGTGAGATCTTCGTTGCGGCCTGTGAGATCATTTAATTGGAGCATGGGATCATTTAGTTGGAGCATGCAGACTTCTTAGTTGTGACATGTGGACTCTTAGTTGAGGCATGCATGCGGGATCTAGTTCCCTAACCAGGGATTGAACCTGGGCCCCCTGCATTGGAAGCATGGAGTCTTACCCACTGGACAACCAAGGAAGTCCCACCACCCTGTAAATTAATATGTTGAAATCCTAACTCCCAGGTCCTCAGAATGTGACCTTAATTGGAAATAGGGGTGTTGCACTTAAAATTAATGAGTTAAGATGAGGGCAAACTGCTGTAGGGTGGGTCCTTGATCCAATATGACTCCTTATAAAAAGTGGAAATTTGGAGATAGACACACAGGGAGAAAACCATGAGGAGAGAAGGCAAGAGATCTACAAGTTGAGGAATGCCAAAAGAAAGGGATGGGACAGATTCTTTCTCATTCTCCTCAGGAGGAATGAACCTTGATCTTGGACTTCTAGCCCTTCAGAATTGTGAAAAAATAGATTTCTGTTATTTAAGCCACCCAGTGTGTGGAACTTTGTTATATATCAGCCCTAGGAAACGAATATAAAGGGTAAAAGTGGTGGGCAGAAGGTGGGTGTGGCTAGAAAAGGGCAACATGAAAGATCCTTGTGATGGAAAAGTTCTGAGTCTTGACTGTATGAATATCAATATCCTGGTATTGATATTGTACTGTACTTTTGTAGTATGTTACCTTTGTGGGGAACTGGATAAAGAGTACACAGTTTCTCTGCATTATTTCTTACAACTCTATCTGAACCTGTAACTCAATCTTAATTAAAAGTATATATCCGATATGTTGGGAAGACATTTGTCATATGCTGAAATTATATTCTTTACATCTATTTAAACTTAAAACTTAAATTTTTAGTCCTCGTTTTTCTTTCTTTTTTCTAAAATTTATTTATTTTTGGCTGCATTGGGTCTTCGTTGCTGCACGCAGGCTTTCTCTAGTTGTGGCAAGCAGGGGCTACTCTTCGTTGTGGTGCATGGGCTTCTCATTGCAGTGGCTTCTCTTGTTGCGGAGCACAGGCTCTAGGCATGTGGGCTTCAGTAGTTGTGGCAGGCAGGCTTCAGTAGCTGTGGCTTGCGGGCTCTAGAGTGCAGGTTCAGTAGTTGTGGCACATGGGCTTAGTTGCTCTGCAGCATGTGGGAGCTTCCCAGACCAGGGAAGCTGCATTGGCAGGCAGATTCTTAACCACTGCACCACCAGGGAAGTCCCTAGTCATCATCTTTGGAAAGTACATATTTTCCCCCCAATTTTAGGGGAGTATACTAGCAAAGCAGTTGGAAGACCACAACCTACACTCCAGGATGAGCGTTTCTCTAAGAAACTGGTAAGTAGAGACTGGTTGAGAGCAGTCCCCTAGGGAGTAAGGGCAATGATACCCTGAAAGTAGAGGCTTGGGTTGTGCAGAGGAAATCTTGAAAACTGGAGCACAGGTATACTTTATATTGATTTTCCCCTTGTGGCTCTGTCCCTGGAAGGAGTTTTGAGTCTTTGGGGCATTGCCTTCTAGTCTCCACCCTTACCCCATTCTGCTCCTTTCTCTTACCACATTTAGAGAAGCACAGGCTCTGGAATTCTCCTTCAGTATAGAACTGGTCTTCTTGTTCATCTGCAAATAAAGGGTCAGATGAAGTTAGGTTGGGGAGATGTAGTATATGTGTGCAGTTTGAGATATGTAGTGCTAGGGTGTCAGGGGTGGGTGTCTTCTAAATATCTTCCTTCTCTGTCTTCATATTTTGTGCCTCAAGACCGCACTGTGTATCCTCTAAGTGTCTGCTAAACTACCTGCTTTCTCTCATTAGTAAACTTGGCAAATTAATAAGGTACTGCTGCAAAGAAGCTACTATGGAGTATAATGACCCTCAACAGTGTGGTTTAGTAGAAAAAGAATTAGCTTTGCAGGATGAGGGGCCTGTGTTCAAACCTCAGCTCTGACATTCATCAGCTTTGAGTGATCAAATTACCCTCTTTCAGTCTTGGCTTCTTCAACTGTAAGATGGGTATAGGGTTTGTTGTTTTTTCTTTTTAAAGATTTATTTATTGATCACAACTGGCTGCTGAATGATCATTGACAGGAAGACACTGGAACTCACCAAAAGGGATACCTCACATCCAAGGACAAAGGAGAAGCTGCAATGAGACAGTAGGAGGGGCACAATCACAATTAAATCAAATCCCATAACTGCTGGGTGGGTGACTCACACACTGGAGAAAAATTATACCACAGAAGTCCACCCACTGGAGTGAAGGTTCTGAGCCTCACATCAGGTTTCCCAACCTGGGGATCTGGAAACAGGAGGAGGAATTCCCAGAGAATCAGACTTTGAAGGTTAGTGGGATTTGATTGCAGGATGTTGACAGGACTGGGATAAACAGAGACTCCACTCTTGGAAGGCACACACAAAGTAGTGTGTGCATCAGGACCCAGGGGGAAGGAGCAGTGACCCCACAGGAGACTGAACCAGACCTACCTGCTAGTGTTGGAGGGTCTCCTGAAGAGGTGGGGGCGGCTGTGGCTCACCATGGGGACAAGGACTCAGGCAGCAGAAGTTCTGGGAAGTACTCCTTGGTGTGAGCCCTCCCAGACTCCACAGTTAGGCCCACCAAAGAGCCAGTAGGCTCCAGTGCTGGTTGCCTCAGGCTGAACAGCCAACAGGGAGGGAACTCAGCCCCACCCATCAACAGACAGGCAGATTAAAGTTTTACTGAGCTCTGTCCACCAGAGCAACACCCAGCTCTACCCACCACCAGTCCCTCCCATCAGGAAGCTTGCAGAAGCCTCTTAGATAGCCTCATCCACCAGAGGGCAGACAGCAGAATCAAGAAGAACTACAATCCTGCAGCCAGTGGAACAAAAACCACATTCACAGAAAGATAGACAAGATGAAAAGGCAGAGGGCTATGTACCAGATGAAGAAACAAGATAAAACCCCAGAAAAACAATTAAATGAAGTGGAGATAGGCAACCTTCCAGAAAAAACATTCAGAATAATGATAGTGAAGATTATCCAGGACCTCGGAAAAAGAATGGAGGCAAAGATAGAGAAGATACAAGAAATGTTTAACAAACACATAGAAGAATTAAAGAACAAACAGAGATGAACAATATAATAAGTGAAATGAAAAATACCCTAGAAGGGATCAATAGCAGAATAACTGAGGCAGAGGAACAGATAAGTGACATGGAAGACAGAATGGTGGAAATCACTGCCATGGAAGAGAATAAAGAAAAAAGAATGAAAAGGAATGAAGACAGCTTAAGAGACCATTGGGAGAACATTAAACGCACCAAGATTTGTATTATACAGGTCTCAGAAGGAGAAGAGAGAGAGAACCTGAGAAAATATTTGAAGAGGTTATAGTCGAAAATTCCATAACATAGGAAAGGAAATAGCCACCCAAGTCCAGGAAGCACAGAGAGTCCCAGGCAGGATACACCCAAGGAGAAACACGCCAAGACACATAATAATCAAATTGACAAAAATTAAAGACAAAGAAAAATTATTAAAAACAAGAAGGGAAATACAACAAATAACATACAAGGTAACTCCCATAAGGTTAACAGCTGATTTCTCAGCAGGAACTCTACAAGCCAGAAGGGAGTGGCATGATATACTTAAAGTGATGAAAGGGAAGAACCTACAACCAAGATTACTCTACCTGGCAAGGATCTCATTTAGGTTTGATGGAGAAATCAAAAGCTTTAGACAAGTGAAAGCTAAGGGAATTCAGCACCAGCAAACCAGCTCTACAACAAATGCTAAAGGAACTTCTCTAAGTGGGAAACACAAGAGAAGAAAAGGACCTACAAAAACAAACCCAAAACAATTAAGAGAAAGGTAATAGGAACATATATACTGAGAGTTACCTTAAATGTGAATGGATTAAGTGCTCCAACCAAAAGACACGGGCTCACTGAATGGGTACAAAAACAAGACCCATGTATATGCTGTCTACAAGAGACCCACTTCAGACCTAGGGACACATACAGACTGAAAGGGGATGGAAAAAGATATTCCATGCAAATGGAAATCAAAAGAAAGCTGGAGTACCAAACTTGTATCAGATAAAATAGACTTTAAAATAAAGAAGGTTACAAGAGACAAGGAAGGACACTACATAATGATCAAGGGAACAATCCAAGAAGAAGATATAAAAATTATAAATATATATGCACCCAACGTAAGAACACCTCAATACATAAGGCAAATGGTAACAGCTATAAAAGAGGAGATTGACAGTAACACAATAATAGTGGGGGACTTTAACACCTCACTTACACCAATGGACAGATCATCCAGACAGAAAATTAATAAGGAAACACAAGCTTTAAATGACACAATAGGCCAGATAGATTTAATTGATATTGATAGGGCATTCCATCCGAAAACAGCAGATTACACTTTCTTCTCAGGTGCACACGGAACATTCTCCAGGATAGATCATGTCTTGGGTCAAAAATCAAGCCTTGGTAAATTTAAGAAAATTGAAATCATATCAAGCATCTTTTCCGACCACAGCGCTATGAGATTAGAAATCAATTACAGGGGAAAAAACACATAAAAAACAGAAACATATGGAGCATAAACAATATGTTACTAAATAACCAAGAGATCACTGAAGAAATCAGAGGAAATCAAAAAATACCTAGAGACAAATGACAAGGAAAACACGACGATCCAAAACCTGTGGGATGCAGCAAAAGCAGTTCTAAGAGGGAAGTTTATAGCAATACAAAACTACCTCAAGAAACATGAAAAGTCCCAAACAATCTAACCTTAAACCTAAAGGAACTAGAGAAAGAAGAACAAACAAAACCCAAAGTTAGTGGACGGAAAGAAATCATAAAAATCGGAACAGAAATAAATGAAATAGAAACAAAGAAAACAATAGCAAAGATCAATAAAACTAAAAGCTGGTTCTTTGAGAAGATAAACAAATTGATAAACCTTTAGCCAGACTCATCAAGAAAAAGGGGGAGAGGACTCAAATCAATAAAATTAGAAATGAAAAAGGAAAAGTTACAACAGACACCGCAGAAATACAAGGCATCCTAAGAGACTACTACAAGCAACTCTATGCCAACAAAATGGACAACCTGGAAGAAATGGACAAATTCTTAGAAAGGTATAAGCTTCCAAGACTGAACCAGGAAGAAAGGGAAAATATGAACAGACCAATCACAAGTAATGAAATTGAAACTGTGATTAAAATCTTCCAACAAACAGAAGTCCAGGACCAGATGGCTTCATGGGTGAATTCTATCAAACATTTAGAGAAGGGCTAACACCCATCCTTCTCAAACTCTTCCAAAAAAATTGCAGAGAAAGAACACTCCCAAACTCATTCTACGAGGCCACCATCACCCTGATACCAAAACCAGACAAAGATACTACAAAAAAAAGAAAATTACAGACCAATATCACTGATGAATATAGATGCAAAAATCCTCAACAAAATACTAGCAAACAGAATCCAACAACACATTGAAAGGCTCATACACCATGATCAAGTGGTATTTATCCCAGCGATGCAAGGATCCTTCAATATATGCAAATCAATCAATGTGATACACCATATTAACAAACTGAAGAAGAAAAGCCATTATGATCATCTCGATAGATGCAGAAAAAGATTTTGACAAAATTCATCACCCATTTATAATAAAAACTCTCCAGAAAGTGGGCATAGAGGGAACCTGCCTCAACATAATAAAGACCATATACTACAAACCCACAGCAAAGATCATTCTCAGTGGTGAAAAACTGAAAGCATTTCCTCCATGATCAAGAAGAAGACAAGGTTGTCCACTCTCACCACTACTATTCAACATAGTTTTGGAAATCCTAGCCATGGCAATTGAAGAAGAAGTAAAACTGTCACTGTATGCAAATGACATGATACTATACATAGAGAATCCTAAGGATGCCACCAGAAAACTACTAAAGCTAATCAATGAATTTGGTAAAGTTGCAGGATACAAAATTAATGCACAGAAATCTCTTGCATTCCTATACACTAACAACGAAATATCAGAAAGGGTAATTAAGGAAACAATCCCGTTTACCATTGCAACAAAAAGAATAAAACACCTAGGAATAAACCTACCTAAGAAGGTAAAAGACCTGCAGTGAGAAAACTCTAAGACACTGATGAAAGAAATCAAAGATGACACAAACAGATGGAGAGATATACCATGTTCTTGGATAGGAAGAATCAATACTGTGAAAATGATTATACTACCCAAAGCAGTCTACAGATTCAGAGCAATCCCTATCAAAGTACCAATGGCACTTCTTACACAACTAGAACAGAAAATCTTAAAATTTGTATGGAGACACAAAAGACCCTGAATAACCAAAGCGATCTTAAGGGGAAAAAACGGAGCTGCAGGAATCAGACTCCCTGACTTCAGACTATACTACAAAGCTACAGTAATGAAGGCAGTATGGTACTGGCACAAAACCTAAATATAGATCAATGGAACAGGATAGAAATCCCAGAGATAAACCCACACACCTGTGGGTTCAACTAATCTATGACAAAGGAGACAAGGATATACAATGGAGGAAAGGCAGTCTCTTCAATAAGTGGTGCTGGGAAAACTGGGCAGCTGCATGTAAAAGAATGAAATTAGAACACTCCCTAATACCATACACAAAAATAAACTCAAAATGGATTAAAGACCTAAATGTAAGGCCAGACACTATAAAACTCTTAGAGGAAAACATAGGAAGAACACTCTATGACATAAGTCACAGCAAGATCTTTTTGACCCACCTCCTAGAGTAATGGAAATGAAAATAAACAAATGGGACCTAATGAAACTTAAAAGCTTTTGCACAGCAGAGGAAACTATAAACAAGATGAAAATCCTCAGAATGGGAGAAAATATTTGCAAACGAATCAATGGACAAAGGATTTATCTCCAAAATATATAGACAGCTCATGCAGCTCAATATTAAAAAAAAAAAACAACCCAATCCAAAAATGGGCAGAAGACCTAAATAGACGTTTCTCCAAAGAGGACATACAGGTGGCCAAGAAGCACATGAAAAGCTGCTCAACATCACTAATTGTTAGAGAAATGCAAATCAAAACTACAGTGAGGTATCACCTTACACCCTTTAGAATGTGCATCATCAGAAAATCTACAAACAACAAATGCTGGGAGGGTGTGGGGGAAAGGGAACCCTCTTGCACTGTTGGTGGGAATGTACATTGATACAGCTACTATGGAGAACAGTATGGAGGTTGCTTAAAAAGCTAAAAATAGGGCTTCCCTGGTGGCGCAGCGGTTGAGAATCTGCCTGCCAGTGCAGGGGACACGGGTTCAAGCCCTGGTCTGGGAAGATCCCACATGCCATGGAGCAACTAGGCCCGTGAGCCACAATTACTGAGCCTGCGCGTCTGGAGCCTGTGCTCCGCAACAAGAGAGGTCACGATAATGAGAGGCCCACGCACCGTGATGAAGAGTGGCCCCCACTTGCTGCAACTAGAGAAAGCCCTTGCACAGAAACGAAGACCCAACACAGCCATAAATAAATTAAAAAAAAAAAAAAAAAACTAAACTAAAAATAGAATTACTGTATGACCCAGCAATCCCACTACCAGGCATATACACAGAGAAAACCATAATTCAAGAAGACATGTGCACCCCAGTGTTCATTGTAGCACTATTTACAATAGGCAGGTCATGGAAGCAACCTAAATGCCCATCGACAGACGAATGGGTAAAGAAGCTGTGTTATGTATATACAATGGAATATTACTCAGCCATACAGAGGAATGGAATTGGGTCATTTGTAGAGACGTGGATGGACCTAGAGACTATCATACAGAGTTAAGTAAGTCAGAAATAGAAAAACAAATATCATATATTAATACATATATGTGGAATCTAAAAAAAATGGTACAGATGAACTGGTTTGCAAGGTAGAAATAGAGGCACAGGTGTAGAGAACAAATATATGGACACTAAGCGGGGGAAGTGGGCAGGGCGGTGGTGGTGGGATGAATTGCGAGATTGGGATTGACATATATACACTAATATGTATAAAATAGATAACTAATACAAAAAAGATTTATTATTTAATTTATTTTTGGCTGCATTGGGTCTTAGTCATGGCACATGGGATGTTTGTTGAGCCGTGCAGGATCTTTTTTTGTGGCATGTGGGTTCTCTCTAGTTGTGGTGCGTGGGTTTTCTCTTCTTTAGTTGTGGCCCTCAGGCTTCAGGGTGCATGGGTTCTGTCGTTGTAGCACACAGTTCCAGAGCGCGTGGGCTCTGTAGTTTGTGGCACGCGGACTCTCTGGTTGAGGTGCATGAGCTCAGTAGTTGTGGCATGCGGGCATGGTTGCCCCGTGGCATGTGGGATCTTAGTTCCCTGACCAGCAATCGAACCCACATCCCCTGCATTGTCAGGCAGATTTTTACCACTGGACCACCAGGGAAGTCCCAGGGATAGCACTTTTATTGGGAGGATTAGATGTGTTGATGAATCACCAAGTTAAGTGCTTAAGGTTTAGTGTAACCGCACAATAAGTGTTCATTTCCTTCCTTCCTTCTCTCCAGGAGAGCTGAATTTGGAGCCAAATAATACTCTTAAGCCCCCACTGGGAAGAGATCATGGATAAGATGAGATACTAAGTATGTTAGTTGTCTATTGCTGCATAAAAATTACTCCAAAGTTTAGTGGCTTTAAAGGACAAACACTTACTGTTTCACAGTTTCTGTGGGTCAGAAATCTGGGTGCTCCTGCTTCAGGGTTTTTCATGTGGCTTTAATCAAGATGTCAGCTATGGCTCCATGCTCATATGAAGGCTTGACTGGGGAAGAATCTGCTTCCAAATTTACTCCCGTGGCTTTGGCAGGATTCAGTTTTTTGTGGACTGTTGGACTGAGGGTCCGAGTGCCTTGCCGGAAGTTACCCTGAGACCTTTCTCAGTTTCTTGCTACATGGACCTCTCTAAAGGGCAGCTCACAACATGGGAAGTGGATCCTATCAGTGTGAGCAAGTAAGAGAGACTAAGAGAGAATGAGCAAGTCATAAGCCAGAGTCTTTTTTGTAACCTAATTTGTAACCCAAACTCACCTATTTTATTGTATTCTATCATTTAGAAGCAAATCACTGGGTCCAGCCTATACTCAAGGGGAGGGCATTACACAAGGATGTGAGTATCAGGAGGTGGGGATCATGGTGGGCCATATTAAAGGCTATCTACAACAGTTTACCTTCTGGCCCCCAATAATTCACATCTATCTCACATGCGAAATGTCTTATACCATTACAGTATCAGCTCAAAATCCTGGATACCGCCATCTACATCAGGTTCAGATGGAATGAGGCTTGACTGTAGTTAAGTAGAGCTCCTTCAGTACAGTTACCCTCAATATGAGCATCTGTGAAACTAAAGGGACAGTTATCTGCTTCCCCTGCCCCCAAAATACTACAGTGGGACAGGCATAGGATAACTGCTCTAGACGTTCCTATTCAAAAAGAGGACAAATGTGAGCCACAGAGCAGTGACTGATCTAAAGCAACTCTGAAATCTCCTCTATGAAAAGTGTTCCAAACTTTGTAATTATGCATTCTGTGGCCACACCTTAAAATTTCCATTTAGATAGCATCCTTATCTTAGCCCAGAAGAGACTGTGATGTATTGGAGTCACACAGACCAGGATTTGAACGATGGCATCACTCACAAGTTACTCAATCTCTCTGAGCTTAGTTTTCTTCTCTGTAAGGTGGGGATCATACTTTTTTCTCACGGGGTTGCTAGGAGGGTGAAAAGGAAAAGAGGTGTTAAGTGCAGAGATCCTGAGAGATAGTTGAACACAGAGTAAACACTCAATAAAAGCTAGTTCCCTTCTGCCTTCAGTTAATTAGGGAATGAGTAAAACCATCTGATAAACTATAAGAAAGTCATTGGAATGCTAGCAATTGATTTTTATAGGCTTAATATAGCTCCAGTTAATGGCTATGGATTCCTGTGTGGTCACGCTCCACTCGAGGTGTCTATTAAGGCAGAAAAGGCAGTGGGTACCAGGCAGCCTCAGGGCTGGATGCCAGACTTGCCTTCTGGCCAGATGGGCAGGGACCTGATCGTGCTGCTTTCTCAAGACATCATAGTTCAGACATTCATAGGTCTGAAACTGTAAGAGAGGCCGCTTTGCATGGGAGCCTTCAGAGTTGAGTGGCAGTGGCCTCTGCATTTTTTCCCTGGTTCTGAGGCAGTCATCTTGAGAGGGGGTGTAGAATTGGGCTTAGGGAGAACAGCTTCTTATGCCAGACCCCTAGGGTTGAACCGTGGCTATACCACCTACTAACTCTATGACCTTGGGCAAGTCACTTAACTTTCTTTGCCTCATTTTTTTTTTAAAGGAATTCCTTTATTTTTATTATTTATTTATTTATTTTATTTATTTTTGGCTGTGTCGGGTCTTCGTTTCTGTGCAAGGGCTTTCTCTAGTTGTGGCAAGCGGGGGCCACTCTTCATTGCGGTGCGCGGGCCTCTCACTATCGTGGCCTCTCTTGTTGCGGAGCACAGGCTCCAGACGCGCAGGCTCAGTAGTTGTGGCTCACGGGCCTGGTTGCTCCGCGGCATGTGGGATCTTCCCAGACCAGGACTCGAACCCATGTTCCCTGCATTGGCAGGCAGATTCTCAACCACTGCGCCACCAGGGAAGCCCACTTTGCCTCATTTTTAACAGCAATAGTGTCTACCTCATAGGGCTATGATGAGGATTAAATGAGTTAATTTAAATACAGCAATTAGAACCATGCTTGGCGCAGAGGAAGGACCATATAAGTGTTGACTGTTGTTTCAAGATTGGGAGAGCTTCTCAAACAGATTTGGCTACAGTCAGCACTCATACCGAAGACCATGGCAGGAGACACCTGAGGAGTTTAAAATATACTTGATTATAATAGTTCCAATTTATTCAGCCTAAATAGTGCCAAGCCCTATACTTGGAACATTATAATGCAAGGATCTCTTGGGGGCTGGGGGACACTTAACTGTTTAAAAGAGAGGGGATGTAAACCAGGAAATTGGTTACACGGGTGGAGGAAGAGCTGACAAGGCCATCTGGGATGTGAGACAGCCCAGCGATCCATCAGAGCAGAGGACTACCTCTACCCCTGGGCTGGAAGGACGAGAGGGTACCTGGAGGCCACGGGTTGGATTTACTCAGTAAGCACTAGAACCATGGTGGACCTATATAGTAGGAGTCAGGGCCATGGTAGAGAAGCCACTGGAGGGATGCCACCAAGTCAGAGAGAAAGGGAGAGAATGCCATGGCTTCTCCCTTCCTCCCACCCCCCTCCATCTCCCATGGGGTCTCCCGCTGGCCAAGCCAGAAGCCAGCTTGTGGGTGTCAGCTCCCGACTGTACAAAGTAGACCATTGAAAAGACAAGGGATGGATTTGAAAAACTAGAAGGCTCAGGACTGGCGCCGTACACCATTGCCATAAACAGATAGGGAGGCATTTATCAATATATTCCCCAATTTATAGATGCAGATATTGAAGCTTAGGGAGATTCAGTTAATGGTTCAAATATTCAAAGCTGGTGAAGTGGCAAAGGCAGGAGTAGAATCCAAGCCAGCCGAACCCAAAGTCATGTCTGCCCGAGGTGCAGCGAAGCCCCTTGACTCAGTTCTACAGCAAGTGCTCCACCACCCCCAGCCTTACCTACCTAGGCGTCTGGGGTCTCCAGGTAGCACCTTCTCATTGCCTTTGATTATACTTGGGGACTTGGCATGTGTGTGCATGAGTAGGTGGGAGAGCTCTTTGGAGCCTAAAGACCTAAAGCTTTTCTCACCAAACCGTGGCTCAAGGCCTCCACCGCATTGGGAACCAAACCAGGCACGTCAGTATCATTTGCGGGAGCTTTTTAAACTTAAATCTCTTTATCTCTGGAGATTCTGAATCAGGCTAAGAGAGGCCTAGAAATTGAAGATTAATGTTTTTAAAACTTTCTAGATGATGCTGAAGTCTCACCTCGACTGGTATCCTCTGGTCTTACCGTCTGCTCTGATGACCTGAATGGGTGGTCAGGAGTTGCTTTGTTCAGATTAAATTAGTCATTAAAGGTCATATTCCCATCCAGGCTGCCTCAGCAGCATTTGGAGTGAATATGAGGTCGGGGGGCGGGAAGAGAACTTTTTGGCCCCAGAACCTTACATAGTCTCACCAGCATAGACTAGAATGCTTTGGTACTTGCTATTAAACTGTATTTGATGTGCAAATACACTAGTCTGTACTAGGTTCTCTTTGGAACTGGGAACTCTCTGTCCTGTCTATATTTTGTTGCTACTATTTGTTATGCCAGAATTTTATATTCACTTTTTAGAGTCTGTGAAGACTCTCCACCAACAGGGGCTGCTTGGCACACAAGACGAATTCCCTTACTCCTTTCTCAGCTACTTGGACTTCTTGGGCTGGAGTGGAACTGTCTCAGGGCTGAGAACATAGGGACACAACGTGAAGGGTAATTCAATGTGTGATTGTGTCTAAATAGGAGTCTTACCCAGAGATTGTTTTAGAAGGTAAAGAAATTAGTTCTGGGTTGAATTTCTACTCACTTGTAAAGGTCTCAATTTTAGTTGCACTTTAGAATAAATGTAGAGTTTTAAAATATTGATGCAAATAAATGTTTCACCCACAGGCATTCTGATTAAATCAGTCTGTGAGATGGGCTTGGGCATTATATATTTTTTAAGTTCTCTAAGTGAGTCTAATGAATAAGTGAATTGGAAAGAATCAATTGTAGTACCTCCCTACTTCTAACTATTACACACTTTGAAACTAGGCAAGCCTTTCTTGTTACTATTAGATCTCTTGTCTAAATCTCTTGTTTTCACCTCTTTCCTCATACCGTATCTATGCTGGAAATAGGACTTCATTGCTAATGTTCCAGTCAACAGTTCTGGCTGGCCTCCGGTTACCTGCTCCAAATACAGTAAGAGATCATTTTTCAAACGCAGACTCTCAGGGCAGGAATTTGAAAGATAACACCAATAGGTGTGCAATTCTGGTTAAACGTAAAATTTTGATTTACAAATTACTACATCATTTAATCGTACTTACTCTAACGTTAACTGTCATAACTAACAGTAAACTTTCATGGTACGCCAAGCTCTGTGCTAAGAACTTGACATGTATCCTCTCATTTAATTCTCATTGCAACTCTATCACTTAGGTTCTATTACTCTCCCTGTTCCACAGGTGAGAAAACTAAGGCCAAAGAAGGTAAGCACTTGTCTGACACATATAGCTAATAAGTGATATCCTCGAACCAGGTTTCTGTTTCCAAAGGCCACGTTCTTAGTAACTGCCACCATCAACGTGGGCACACGTGATACTTCCTTATAGCACATATTGTCTGTAGGGCCAGTAGCTGGCAAATTTAGAGCAGCCATCTCTGCAGGTCCAGAGATACAAGGTCCATGAGTTAATTCTGTAGACAGAATGCTCTAGGGAAGTTCTTGGAGTTTGTTTTGCATAGGAGTCAGAGCCTGCACATACTTCTCATAAGGGTGGCATGTCCAGTTGTAGCATCATTAACTTTGTTGGGCAGTTTTGTGGCCTTCTCCCCACTTGGAGTTGCCCACTCCCACCATCTTCATCCTGAAGCATCCAGACATCAGCTGACACTGTGGGACATCTTATATTTGCTCTTCTTAGATGTGTCTGGTCCTGTGTAGTTCAGCCCAAGCTGCTTTGTAGGAGAAAGCCCTCTGGTCGATGCTTCTGTTGGAATCCTTTCTTGGCTGGTGTAATGCTCTTGTAATTTTCCATCTCCACCCACAAAGACCCTTGGTCTTTGGCCATATATTCTGGTTTCTTTCCTCATGGATCCATTTGCAGGCACTAATTTTCTAGCTCATTACTGCAGTGGCCATTACAATTACAACTGGTTTCTTAATTCATAGCTCTTCTAATCATTAAGGCGATTATGGTTAATTTACAGCAGCTCTTATGGTTATCATTATTATTCATTTATTCAGTTTCATTTTTAATATAATTATGGCTCAAGCCAGGACATCCCAGGCCTGCAAGAGGTGAGGGTACACCATGCAGTGCAGTGCAACCAAAATAGCATGAGCCTCTTTATTGCAAAAACAATATTATAATAACAAAGGAAGTTGAAAAGGAAAATAACATTCCTAATTTCACCACTTTTGCAAAACTGTTTTAATTTTTCCTATTTCTTTCTAAATTACTTGAATGCTTTTACTCTGTGGTAATTACAGTGTGAATATGATTTTGTATTTTTTTTCTTCCAGTTAACACTACACCAAAAACAGTTTTCCATGTTGTTTTACTGTCCCCATAAACTTTGTGTTGGATTAGAATTTGAGTCTCTAGCTGCATGACTGTCAGCCTATTAATACAGCCTTTCTAAGCTAAACTGATAATAGAGTTTATGATGCTTTGCTTGTCTCTTGAGATTTTTTTTGAGGAGTCAGTGAGAGGACAGATATACAAGTGATTAGAAGAGGACCCAGAAAAGGGAGTTTCAATACCTATTAGCTCCTATTTCAGTTTTTTTTCCAGATATATACCCAGGAGTGAAATCGCTGGATCATATGGTAGTTCTGTTTTTAGTTTTTTGAGGGCCCTCCATACTGTTTTCCATAGTGGCTGCGCCAATCTACATTCCCACCGACAACGTACAAGGGTTCCTTCCCTTTTCTCCACATCCTCACCAACATTTGTTATTTGCAGACTCTTTGATAACCATTCTGACAGGTGTGAGGTGATATCCCATTGTTGTTTTGATTTGCATTTCTCTAATAATTAGCAATGTTTGGTATCTTTTCATGTGGCTGTTGGCCATCTGTGTGTCTTATTTGGAAAAATGTCTGCTCAGGTCTTCTGACCATTCCTTTTTTCTGATTGGGTTTTTTTTTTTTTTTTTTTTTTTGCTATTGAGCTGTATGAGCTATTCTTATATTTTGGAGATTAACCCCTTGTCAGTCATATCATTTGCATATATTTTTCTCCCATTCCGTAGGTTGTCTTTTTATTTTGTCAATGGATTCCTTTGCTGTGCAAAAGCTTTTACATTTAATTAGGTCCTGTTTGTTTATTTTTGCTTTTATTTATTTTGTCTTAGGAGACAGATCCAAAATAAATATTGCTACAATTTATGTCAAAGAGTGTTCCACCAATGTGCTTTTCTAGGAATTTATGGTTTCAGGTTTTACATTTAGGTCTTTAATCCATTTTGAGTTTATTTTTTGCATTTGGTGTGAGGTAATGTTCTAATCTCATTCTTCTACATGTGGCTGTCTCTTTTAGTTCTTATTTCATATCCCCCCAGGTTTTGACTTCAGTGGCCTACCTTGGACCAATATCCTATACTTTGGGGCTAAAAAGCTTTGTAGTTGAGATTCCTTTGAAAATGCAGATATTTCTTGGAGTTACTAAGCATTATAAATTAGCACTTGATTTTTGTGAGCCAAACCCACTGACAAGACATATCCTTGGGAAGCCATAGTTGGCCATTTTGCTGGGCTGGTCTTGATCATTTCTGGAAAATAGCTGTCTGTCTTCAGTTTAAGGTTTTAAACCAAAACTTAAACCTTCAGTTCTCTAATTTTCCTGATTGCAAAAAATAATGTTAAACTTTAAAATACATTTAAGAATTTTTAACCATCCTCCATAACTTCACCACACACAGACAACTTCTTTACTTTTAGAGCATAGTACAGTAATCATGATTTGTATGAAATTTGGTGTGCCTTTTCACACTGCTACTGAGAGCTATGGCTTTCATTTTTAGTACCTGCAATATAGTCCATCAAGTTAATGGTCTCTAATTTACTAGTTCATCCCCCAGTAGTTGGACATTCTGGTTGCTTTCAGTGTTTTACTGTTATATGTAATACTGCATAAACAACTTCACCTAATGATGGCTTTTCTTCTTTTAAAATACTTCTCCAGGACAAATCCCCAGGAGTGGGATTACAGAGTCATAGGGAATACGCTTCTTAATAGTGCCTGAAGCATACTGATGTGACTTTCCAGAAGATTTGCACCAATTTTACTCTCATATCTTTAGTATAGCAAATGCTTTGCTCATATTCAGGGTGGCCAATTAACATCAATTGTTGAAAATCATAGGAAACTAGATTAAGGAGAATTTTGTAAAATGAAAAAGTACTACATTGTTTTTGAGTAAGTGAGTATCATTGTGTCCCCCTCCACTCCCCTCCCCTCTCTTGCTCTCCCTTCCTCACCTCTTTTCAGTAATCTCAACCATGCCCTCAGTTTGACTTAGGTATGAGAAGTAGAGAAGTGAGTGAAATAGAAAGGGAGAATAGAAATAACTAAGATTGATGTGATGTATTTTGGCTTAAGGACAAATAATTCTAGCATGGATTTTAACAACAACCCTGTAAAGGCTAAAAGGCAAAGATTATTCCCATTTTATAGAGGATCGAACTGAGACTCAAGAAGGTGCAGTGACTTGGCCACAGTCATCCAGCTGGTCAGCTGCTTAGCTTAAATGTTGACTCCCACCTCTTGGTCTTCTGACTTCTAAATCAGTATTCTTTAGATGGCACAATTTCTGTTGCCGTAACATGGTTTACCTATGAAGCAGTCAGAACAAAATAGGAAGTATACAGTTAAAGTGCTGATTTCTGTGATAATGGTAATAACAACAAAACTAGTTAACATTTCTTCAGTGTTTACTATGTGCTAGGCATGTACATTATCTTGTTTAATCCTCATGGCAATCCTACAAAGTAGGTATTATTATCTTTATAGATGAGGTAACAGAGGCACATAGAGGTTAAGTAACTTGCCAAGATCACAGAGCTAAGAAGTGTCAGAGCCAGGATTTGAAACCAGGAAGCCTGATAGAGCGCCTGCTCTCGACGCCTGCTATGGGACCCCAGACACATTTCTTCACTTTGCTGAGACAGGTTTCTTTCTGGCCTGAGAAGGGATCTCTTTCCAGCTGGTCCTGGTTGGAGAAGCAGCATCAGGACTGCCTGCAAAGTCAAGGGCAGGTGCATTGGGCATGCAGAGGAGCAGACCAGCACTTCACTGGCACTTCTGAACTCAGATTGTCTACTGAGTGGCCTGTGGCAAAAAAAAAAAAAAAAAGGTTCCGAATTCCCTTTGTTCTCCCCTTTTATGTTGCCCAGAGGAAAACCAAAGCAAAAAAAGAAAAAAATGCCCTTTGAAGCTGTCTTCTATATGAAAAAATAAACAGACCCCTTTGCAATGAGAGACTCCAGCCTCGGAGCAGGATTTCAGTAAAGCTGCCCTGATTGCTAATGCCCTTGCCCTAAGGAGGATACCCTCAGTCATTACATTTCCTTATCCCATTCACCAATTCTGTTCCTGACCATTTCCATTCTATTTAAGTTGCACAAATGAGATGCTCTGAACATCCTTTAAATAATAAAAAGTTCATGAATATGCTAACTACGAATAAACTTGATTCTTTTATTCAGGATGGCAATGGCCCTGCTTTGAATTGGTGGAGAGGTTGTCAAGAGTAGGAATGGAACTGATCTGGAAGAGTGAGCTTGGCTGCATCTTCTGGGGTCCTAGTAGACTTTTTCTTGCTCACTCATCCCCCTCTCTCATCCACATGCATATACATACACACGTTTCTTTGATGACAAGAATGGTTTTGGCTGTTGGGGTCACTGGTTACTCTAAAATAGTGGCCATAATAACAAAATATTCCTGCCTAGGACTGGTCCTTGGTGAAATGTCAAGCCTTCAGAGTACAGAGCCACAGAGGCTCTACTTTTGGCTTCCTTTGATCTTGCAACTCACACTGCCCTCTTTGGGAACCTACAGCATATGTCCTTCATCCCACTTTCCCCAAGTCCCAGCAAAGGGCAATGGGCCCCAGTTCCCACAGGCTTTCACTTGGAGCTTTGTATTACTGATTTTGCCATGTAGGCTTTTGAGCCTGGTTAAGGAGTAAAACAAAGGTCATAGGCTGGTGGACCCACTCGGGAGCAGCATTTTGTTTGGCCTGCGTGATGTTTGTGAAATATTAAACCTCATGAGATTTCACATGGAAGTTGGATGGGTTAGCTTTTCTTGGGATGTTGGACAGTCTCACAACATGACAGTGACCACCTTCCCATTTGACAGCACTTGATTGGCACTGAGCAGAGGCACCAGGGTCCCCATTTGCCCCGCCCCCCCCCCCTTTTTTTTGTGTGCGTGAGAAGGATTTATTATTACTTGCAACAAATAAGGAGAACACTGGGGATCTTTCACAAAGAAGTGTCTCCCCCATTTGCCCCTTTTTATGCATTTATGTCCCCAGTTGGGTTTTTTGGGTTTAGCCTTTCAATACCTGACTTAGAGGTCTGAGGGTAAAGGTAGAGCCTGGAGTCTTTCTGTCTCTGTGATCATAGCCATACTGACCTGCCAGTGTCTATTTGGACCGTGAATCAGCTGCCCGCCATTCTCACCTGATGGATGACCACCGGTTGACCGGGGCAGGAGTGCTGTTGCTGGTGAAGTAGAGGTTACCTGTCAGTCTACAGGGCATGCACCTTGCACTGGTCACTCTGTACACCATTATTGCCTAGCACTGAGTGTGCAAAAGTTATGGTCAACCTTCTAGGCCCTTACCCCTTTCTTGAGAGCCCACTCTTTGGTTGCTGAAATGGCTTGCTTTGTTGATATGATCATTACATTAGTGTTAAGGTGAAATGTTTTTAGCCAGTGTCAGCTATTCATTTCACACTATCCCCCTTGCTGTGTAAGAATATAGCTTTACCCAAGCTATATTCCATCCATTTTGCACATCCATATACACACACAAACACCTTGCTTCATTCTCACCTTCCCCACCCCCAACCTTTTTGCCCCAGGACAGGGGTTCAAATATAAAGGAGCGGAATATGAGGGGAGCAGCTCTTGGTCCCTTCCCTCCCTAACCTTCAGGGCCCCTCACCCTCCAGTCAGGACAATGAGCTCTTTCTAATTTTTTTTAATGGCGTGAAAGAATCACCCCTCTGCTGCTCTGAGGCAATGCTTATTGGTATTTGGTCAACTCATAGATCTGATGCCCCTTTATGCTCTAACACTCTTACTCCAGTAATTATCTCTGCAGCCAAGTGTTTTTCTTTAATCTGTGGAGTATTCAAACAGTCAGAGGGTAACATGCATTTCTGTTTTTTTCCCAGAAAATGGAACAGGCTGATTTTTTGCTTCCTTCCTCATCAGCTTTTGGTTCATTCAGAGGTTAACATCAGAAGACTTCCATCCAGTCCTATTAGACATATGGCTTTGAGGTTGTTTGAATGCAGATGATTTCTCTGCAGATGATACACACCACTCTTGCTCTCGTACTTACATTCTCATGGTTAATTATTCTTCGAACATTTCATACCAGATATTATTCACTGGGCGGCCGGGATAATTTTAGAAGATTCTTTCTCATCAAGTCTGGACGCAAACATAAAATAGAGCAAATAACTGCCTTGAGAGGCCCACTGCCAACACATGCCTCATTTTTTATTAACTCACTTTACAACAAGGAGAAACTAAGGGACCAGAGGTGAATCTCCCAGCCCCCCATAGATGCATCTCATCCGAACTGGGCTCTGCCTGACTTCTCATAATCGGGTTATACCACTGGACACATTTCCTTCAGCCTCCTTAAACTGTAAATAGAAGAAGGGCTTAAGAATGCCAGGAATGAGGGGTTTTTTGTTGCTTTTGTTTGTTTGTTTTTAAAATAGTTTGAGGCAACAAGCAGAGTCAATTGTGTATGAAGAGATTGCGGAAATAACATTATTATCAGGGCTGGTACCTTCTTATCAATTCACTACTACTGATTAAAACTTGGCAAAGAGGTTCATTGTTAATTTGCATGACGTTCACATCACGTGCTGTCAGATAACTGGCTGTCTTCTAATTCTTATCCTTTGAAACACTGAGATGCCAGATCACATGATGGATTTGTTCTAAACTGGCTTAATATCCAACCAAAACCAGGTGAGACCTGAAAAGTTGGTTAGTAATATCACTTAGAAAATGATATCCCAAATAAGTCCAACGGAATAGAAAACGTTTTCCAGTACAGCTCAGTTATGAGTCATATTGCAGACATGATTGCATATGCAAACCTAGATTGAAACAGCTCCTGTACTGATCATTAAATATCTCTGCTCCATATTAGAGATTGGTAGACACCCGTGTAACACATGGGGGTCTGATGTGAGTAGTGAAGGCTAAACCCAGTGTGAGTTTGCTGCATGCATTCAGCTGTTATCGGTAAAGAAATTCAATGGCGTTAGCTATCTCTGTGAATTTCACACAGACTCCATGAGAATTATCTGTTCAAAAGAAAACTCTTTTTTTCTCCTCTAAACCTTCTTCCTCCTCTGTATTACCTTCCTTGATGAGTGGCTCCATTACCTGTCCCACATTCAAACTAGAAATTGGGTCATCTTCACTAACCCCTTCCTACACTTTCTGTATCCAGTCTGGCACCAGGTCCTAAAAGTGCTTCCTGAAAGTTCTCTGTAATTTGACACCCCTTTTCCATCTCCTAGGGGTCCTTGATTTCGGTTCTCATCACCTGGAATGATAGTTTCTTAAGTGATAAGCCTCCATCTTTCTCTTCAGTCCTGTCTCCCGTACCCTAACCTTACCACCAGAACGATATTCTGAAATTCAGTTCTCCTTACATCACCACACTGCTCAAACACCAAAAACAACTTTAGTGGGTTCCTGTTTTCTATGGGATAAAAGCCCCAATGCAGAAGAAGGACTCAGCTTTTCATGACCTCACCCTAATCTACATTTATGGCCTATTTTGTTATCCTTCCTCACTTCCATTGTAGGACTGAATCACAGCAGACTTCTTGCTCTTCCAAGTTTCTGGGTCTTCACAATGCTCTCTGCTGGAGTAACCTGAAAACATGGGCAGGAATTTTCATCTAGTTGTCTGGGCCGGGATATGCAATTAATATCTTCTCCGTCTTACTTGCTACCATCTCACTGTCTTCTAACACCCAGTCTTTCCCAATCTGTAGATTAGGCCACGTAGTGATGTCTATATTCCCTTCAGTATTTGTAGTTATAGTTAAGCCAGAATTTTCTTTCTTCTCCTTTTTACTGGACCAGACCCTTTAGGAGTCTAAGCATCATTCTCTAGCATCTAGAAATATTTAGCTTACTAGTTCTCAAACTTGAGTGTGCATTGGAATCCTCTGGGGAGTTTGTTAAAAATACAGATTGTTGGCCCCCACCCCCCAGAGTTTCTGATTCAGGAGATCTGGGGCGTGGCCTGAGAATCTGCACTTCTAACGAGTTCCCAGATGAGGCTGATGCTGCTGACCCGGAGACTGCATGTGGAAAAACCACCATTTTAACCAACACACGTGGAGAGCAGAAGATGAGAGGTGAACTCGGAGAAGACAAACACCTCTTGGGGACAAACTGAGCTAAATTGGCATTTTCGGGCTGTTTGCTCTGTTGTGTTCTGCTTGTGGTGGGATGTGGACTGTTAGAGAGATAGAAGGGAGGTTAGTGCTGATGCATCTCGGAAAAGGACTTGTCACTGTAAACAAGGGTATGACCAGTGTCCATTTTTGTCAAAGTGAACTATATGGAGCCTGACGTTCAGTTCACTTTTCCTGTTCCAATGCCAGCGGAAGTCATAAGGCTAGTAAATGTCCAGAAGAGTCAGCGAGCCCCACAGCTCTCAGTCCCTCTTTCCATTGTCTGGGTTTGGCCAGCAGGCTGTGATCGTCAGGGCGAGTGATGGGGTATCCTGACAATAGTGATAACTTTCTCTCTGCCTGGGCTGTACTTTCCTCAGCGATCTCCCAGATATCTTGAAGACAGTTCCAATATATTCTCAGCAAATCTTTCCCAATCCTTCTGAGATAGTTATTTATTCCTATGTGTCCAAAAAAAAAAAAAAAAAGCCTGTGCTTTTTATAGCACTAATCAAATGATATTATAATTATTTGGTCTATGGATTTATCACCTCCAGACTAGATTAGTAACTCCTTTGAGGACAGAATATATATATTTATGTGTGTATGTGTGAAATATATATACATATACAGTATTTCATCTTTTTCTCCTCAAATCTAATGAATGTTTGCCGAATGAATGAATGAGCCCTACTTTCATGCATTTTGCAGTTCCCCCTTTTTCAAGTGTGTAAATCTTGTTTTGCTATTGGATTTCAGGCTCCTACAGGTGGGTACCACACGTTCTACTTTTTCTGAGTCCTTTTCTACTAATGCCCAGCCCAACATTGAATATACAGTCAGAATTAAAATAATAACAATAATAATAATAAATTGATTTTTATCTGTTTCTGGGAAATGGGAGACCATTAGCAAGGAGGGTTTCCGCTTTCTATCCACCCCTTTCAAAAGAGGCTAAAAAGATTAAAAGCTGCCAGTTACTTCGAAGTTGGGCTGTGTATTTGGGAAATGGATGAAAGTGCTGTACCTGGCTGTAAAAGTCTTCTCTGATTGAGATGACTATGTCCTTTGAAAGATCAAATAGTCACTCTTTCTCCTTTTCTCCTGGAATCATTATGGCTGGTAATAACCCATGCCAACTTTTTCTTGGGTGAAATGGAGGGTTTTCTTACCTCATCGTCATTCTGATTGTGTAGCGCTCCACTCAGTCTCGGGGGCTTTTTTCGGCTTAACTACAGGTCTTCTGTGGGAGCCAGAGTGGATGGGAGTGAGATCAGTAGGGTGTAAACACCTTTGTGAAGGTAGCAGTGAGGAATCAGAAGATGGTAAGCTTTTCTCTGACAACTGAAAGATATAGCACAACCTAAAAGTTGAGAATTATGTTTTATTCAGTGGACTTGCTGAGGACATAAGCCTGGGAGGCAGCCTCTCAGATACCGCTGAGGGACTGCTTCCAAAGAGGTAAGGGAAGAGCCAGGATATACAGGAGTTTGGCAACAAAAACCAGGTGGTCTGAACATCAAAAGATTACTGTTAATTAAGGAAAAACCAGACATCTCAAGTTAATAAATTTAGTACTTTTCCACATACGGGAAGTTGCAAGAGTCTGGGCTCATTGAAATCATTTCCTTGATATGCACCTTAACTATCTAGGGCCAGTATCCTGCTTTTTTCCATCCTGAATCCCCTCAGGGTGCACAGTCTGGGGACAGCTGCAGTGGCTGATGGTTTGGTGGCCACAACATCCTTTGCTTACTGATATGGCAGGCTACATTCTTCGTCCACAGCTATATAGTAAATATTTTAGGCTTTGTGGGCTACATACGGTCTCTGTTGCAGCTATTCAACCCTGTCACAGTGTGAACACAGCCATAGACAACATAGAAACAAATAAGCATGACTGCGTTCCAATAAAACTTTATTTATGAATCAGGTGGCAGGCTTGATTTGTCCCTTGGGCTGTAGCTTGCCAACCTCTGCCCTAGGTTTCATAAAGCCCTGGCTCTGGGCCTGCTGGGTCTCCCAAACTTTGGTGCTTTCTGCAATAACCAGAAAACTTACAGTACTGGGGAAAAAAAATAATTAAAATCTTCTGTAATCAATTAGCCAAGTTGCATGTGCCTGAGAGTAGCTTCCTTTTCAAATGAAAGGACAGGAGATCTGCAGGCCAACAGGAAGCAGCAGATCCCTCTCCTTCCCTCCTAACTTCTGGTCTCTCCTTTTTTTGTAAATTTTTATTTATTTATTTATTTATTTTTGGCTGTGTTGGGTCTTCGTTTCTGTGCGAGGGCTTTCTCCAGTTGCGGCGAGTGGGGGCCACTCTTCATTGCGGTGCGCGGGCCTCTCACTGTCGCGGCCTCTCTTGTTGCGGAGCACAGGCTCCAGATGCGCAGGCTCAGCAATTGTGGCTCACGGGCCTAGTTGCTCCGTGGCATGTGGGATCTTCCCAGACCAGGGCTCGAACCCATGTCCCCTACGTTGGCAGGCAGATTCTCAACGACTGCGCCACCAGGGAAGCCCTGGTCTCTCTTTAGAGCCCCATATTGGTAAAACCTAACTGGGAACCAGATAACCAAGGAGCAAGCTATTTTGCAGTGTCCCAGACCCAGCACCGCAGAGCAGAGTATAGAACGGTGTTTTTGAAGTGGAGAGACAGTACCTGGATAACTTCACCACGGGTTTCAAGACTGTTGACATGACATGAGGTTAGCAGTGAGATCTAGTGCAGCTACTAGAGAAATGAGATTGCTCTATGAGAGTTAAACAGGTAAAACCTACACTACTATGGCTTTGATGACCCAGCTATAAGATTAAACTGTGATTCCATCCCTAACTCTGGTACTGCAGACTTTGAGGACACACAGAACTTTATATAAGGTCGTCTGAGTTTATTCTCAGAGAGACAAGGCAGGCACGTAATTGTAAGTCATTAAGCAGAAACCTAATCATCGTGTTGTACCATATTGGGAAAGAGACTGTGTGAGCAGAAGGGAGCAGATCAGCCTAGAAAAGACATCCAAAAAGTGTGTGAGTGCACTCAGTCATGACTGTAGATGTTCACAAACAGATTCTCTGAAGTGGTTATTTAAACTGTGGCTTGGCAGAAATTGAATATTCAACGTAATGAGTCTAATTGATTATAAGGGAGTGTTCCTTTTATTAAGATGCAATAACTCCTAAGGGCAGGTTGCCTGTTTAAAGGGCACACTAGCAAGAAGAATTTAAAGTTTGAAGTAACAAGAACGATTGGAGTCTTTATTATAAATGCGTTAATGTGATTGACTTCCTCTGCAGCCCCGGGTGTGGCCTCCACTCTCATCCCCAAGGGGTAAGAAAGGCTAATGCCTCCCAAACCCCACTAACAGTAGTTGTTTTTGCTTGATTGAGATGGGAGGTTTCAGGCACTTCAGTAGAGGCTTATGCTAGTCAAAGCATCGTGTCTAAAGAACCTCTGCTGGGCTTCCCTGGTGGCGCAGAGGTTAAGAATCCCCCTGCCAGTGCAGGGGACACAGGTTTGAGCCCTGGTCTGGGAAGATCCCACATGCCGCTGAGCAACTAAGCCCGTGCGCCACAACTACTGAGCCTGCGCTCTAGAGCCTGCAAGCCACAACTACTGAGCCCACATGCCGCAACTACTGAATCCCGCACACCATAGAGCCCATGCTCCACAACAAGAGAAGCCACCACCATGAGAAGCCCGTGCATGCAATGAAGAGTAGCCCCCACTCGCCGCAACTAGAGAAAGCCTGCGTGCAACAACGAAGACCCAATACAACCAAAAATAAATAAATAAAATAAACAAATTTATATATATTAAAAAAAAGAACCCTTGCTAATGGGGCTAGACCCCTAGGAGCCCAAGATGGCCAGGATCTACACTTTCCCATTTTTCTCTACCTGCTGTACCAACTCTGTGGAGGTGGGGTTGGGTGGATGAAACTATAGTATCTTGGGTTGCTATGGTGCTGAAAAGCCTTCCTCACAGGCAGGCTAGCATTCAGGGGTAGTGGACGTTGGCAACAAAAAGTGAACATGCTGGATCGTTTATTTTCCTGCATCGTTTAGTATAGAGACTTGTTCCTCAGTCTTTCCTCTTTGGAATATCCTTTGGCGTTTCGTGTGGATTTGTCTACAGGCAGAGAAAGCCACAGTCATATCTGCTTGAGAGCTCTGGTTCTCGTGACATTTCTATTTCTCATCACATTAACAAATTGCTTGGTCTTCTGGCTTTTACATCAGCCTCTCTTTGCTTGGGTTAACAAGAGTCAACCCCAGAACACTGAGATCACTCTTGCAGTCCTGACAAAATCCAGATTCTGCGACTTCAAAGGCAGGTGCCAAAGGTGAGCCATGGTGAATTCACCAATGCGATGACTTCTTGGGAGTCCTCTGAGCAGCTAGCCAACAGTCTCCCTGACCATGCTGGGCAATGTTCTGCTCAAGCTATAACAGATTTTAAAGTTCATTTTCAGGTGGCCTTTTCTATAGAATAAAATGATGACGCCTCCTGGAGGGTTCGTTCCTGGCAATAATGTTCAAGCCTTTATAGTTTTATTGCTACTCTTCTGGATATAAATAAGTGGTTTTCTATTAAAAAAGAAAAAAACACAAAACAGTAGGTCTTTTAAAAAAAATTTACTTATAGGCAGATCATTTGTGCATGAAACATATAAGCTGCTCGTTGAAGCAAGGCTGAAACAAGTGACGTGACCTACTAGGACTCAGTGGGCACCTGTTTGAAAATCATGTCTAATCTATTGAAAAGGTTGGGGTGGGTAGGGGGTAAGGTTTTTATTCAAAGCACTTACCCTGTTCAGTCTTTAATACTGGCAGAATGTGGAGATGGAACTACCTATGTTGCCTTAATTCAGACCGAATGCTGTACGCTCTGAAAAGTTCATGAAAAGTTCTACAGCTGACATTTTTTTCATCAGTGATATTTAATCAGTGCTGTGACTTCAAGAATAATCATTCTGCTTTCCTGAATTTCACGACACCTCACTGACTCTCCATCTTGTAGGATCTGATCTCAGAGCCCATCTTTGTCTTCTCTGCCGTGTCTTTTAATTTCTCTTTCTATTAATGGCCTTAAGACCGAATGCTGTAATTTTTCTCCATACTGCACAATGTCATTTATGCATTGTTTTCTCTAATTTATATCATGTATTATTTTCTGCACTAAATTATTTAACTTTTAGGAGTAGCAGATGATGCACATTGCCAGTAAGGACCATGTAAAATAAACTGTGATCAAAGCACAGTTTATTTCATTTTGTAGCAGTTGAGACCAAGGCAGAATGCTGGGGCCAGCTCCACTTTACCTTATTAAGTCCTGCTGCCTTTAAACACATTCCCACTTCTAGGAAAAGAGGGAGACCCTACAACCAATGGGATGGCTTAGGTTTTTAAAAATTAGCTTTTGGAAAGAAAGAGAGCAAGATCGGCCTTTAAGACAAAAAATCCTTAACATAAAAACCGGTTCTAATCCCCGAAATTCACTTGTAAGGTGATTACTAAAATGTTTGCCTCCTCAAAATGAATATGTGTGCTTGCTTTTAACAGCAAAGAAACACTGCCTCATTTTTGCCTTGTCTGCTAGGGAGCTCAGTGTGATAGTGTCATGCAGATTTCAGCTCACATGTCACTTCTTGAGAAAGGTAACTTAATTCATCCAGTCTAATTACATCAGCTAGCTTTGCTTCTGATCACTCTAACTTATTGTATTTATTTTCTTAGGACTGTTGAAACAAAGCACCACAAACTGGGTGGCTTGGAACAAGAGAAGTTGATTATCTCACAGTTCTGTAAGATAGAAATCTTAAATCAAGGTGTCAGTAGGGCCATGCTCCTCTGAAGGCTCTAGGGAAGAATCCTTCCATGCCTCTTCCTAGCTTCTGATGGTTGCTGGCAATCCTTGGCCTTGCTTGGCTTGGAGCAGCATCACTTCAATTTCTGACTCCCTCTTCTCATGGCCATCTTCCCTCTGTTTCCTCTGTGTGTTCACATGGCCTTCTTATAAAGATACCAGGCATTGAATTTAGGGCCCACCCTAGTTCAGGTGATCTCATCTTAACTAACTATATCTGCAAAGACCCTACTTCTTTTTTTTAAAATTTATTTATTTATTTATTTATTTTTGGCTGTGTTGGGTCTTCGTTTCTGTGCGAGGGCTTTCTCCAGTTGCGGCGAGTGGGGGCCACTCTTCATGGCGGTGCGCGGGCCTCTCACTGTCACGACCTCTCGTTGCGGAGCACAGGCTCCAGACGCGCAGGCTCAGTAATTGTGGCTCATGGGCCCAGTTGCTCCGCGGCATGTGGGATCCTCCCAGACCAGGGCTCGAACCCATGTCCCCTACGTTGGCGGACAGATTCTCAACCACTGCGCCACCAGGGAAGTCCCAAAGACCCTACTTCTAAATAACGTCATATTCTGAGGTCCCAGTAGAAATGCATTTTGGGGGGTTGCTGTTCAACACACAGCACTCTTCATAGTTCATGTTGCCTACACAGCACCCATCACTGTCTGGAATTATTTGGGTCTTATTTGTGATCCTTGTTTACTGTTTGAATCCTTCTACTACTGGGTCCAACACACTAGAATATTAGTTTTATGCGAGCTGGGACTTTTTTCCATCTTATTCCATGCTGTAAGCCTGGTATCTAGTAAGAACTTTAAAATATTCTTGTTCAGTTAATCATTTAACTGACTTAGAGCTCAATTTTAATAGCTTAACCCTGCTAGAGTGTGTTCTTCCTTTTTTTTTTTTTAAATGGCCTTTGAGTTCTATTTATCCTCAACTAACCACCTAAAATCCTTTTTTTTTTTTTTTTAAAGTGCAAGCTTTTTTTTTTTTTTAAATTTATTTATTTATGGCTGTGTTGGGTCTTCGTTTCTGTGCGAGGGCTTTCTCTAGTTGTGGCAAGTGGGGGCCACTCTTCATCACGGTGCGTGGGCCTCTCACTATCGCGGCCTCTCTTGTTGTGGAGCACAGGCTCCGGACGCGTAGGCTCAGTAGTTGTGGTTCATGGGCCCAGTTGCTCCGCGGCATGTGGGATCTTCCCAGACCAGGGCTCGAACCCGTGTCCCCTGCATTGGCAGGCAGACTCTCAACCACTGCGCCACCAGGGAAGCCCCTAAAATCCTTTTGAGAAGGAGAGGCGGAGAAGAAATTATGAACAAATAAAAGGCAGTTGTTTGGAACTCACGTTGTATTTTTCCTGAGAAATAATGTGATAAATAATGATTAGATTCCCAGGCTATCTTTTAAAGTTAAAAGTTTTTTCAAGTTAAAGCCTTTTAAACTTTAATGTACCAGAAATATTATATATTGGCAATGAAAAAGAGTAAAAATAATGGTGTCTTCAGTGTAGTTTCTTTTGCTGAGTTTGGGAGTAGGAGCATGCCAGTACCTGGCATATAATAGAAGGCCAGGACATTATCTGTGAAATGAGTTGATTAATAAGAACAAAAGAAGCCACCAACGTACTTGGACCACCATAGGTTCTCTTTTCTCACTAAAGAAAATATGGTGAGGTGTTAGGGTGGGGTGGAGGTTGGATCTGATTTCCTGACTTTTTGCTCCTTTTGGCCACTGCTGTTTTCAGCTCTTCTAGGGAATTTTTACCACGTCTCCAGAGAGACCGTTACGTTTACTGTCCTTAACAGAGCCCCATCTTGGTGTAAGTTTTCTGAATCGCACCCTTTCCTGAGCCCCTGGGTGTTGTGCTGAGAATATCATGTGGTGAAGAACTTGGGAGCAATCCTTAATGAAAATGGGTCTGAAAAGTGATATAAAAATGCAGCTCATGTCACAATTCATACATTTATTTAAAAATGACTCCAAAGGGGGAAAAATAACAAAGTGAGAGTGAGGGTATGAGAAGGGGCAAAAGGCAGAACATCTGTTGTTTTTGCTGTCTTATTTAAAGAAGCGACTAGAGAGATGAACTGTAGAGAATATTCTGGAATGATTTTCACTATAATGTAGAGCCTCTTTGCTTCGTACCATTTCATTTACATTTTTTCCCCGTATTTAATGGATTAAGAGCATTTAGCTGTGGAATAGGTGAACCATCAAAGTTAAATAACAGCCCAAATCCCCTTGTAGGAGGGCATGTGATAGAGTGACGGTGACTGTTGAGTCCATGTTAGGAGTTCAGAAACACATTTTAAGGGTTCCTGAAAGTCATTCTGACAGATGACATCACCTAGGAAAGGAACAATTATATTGGAAATAGAATAGTAAACTTTCTCTTCATGACTACTGCCTAAATGAACTGACATACTCTCCGAAAGACATTTCCTCTTCAAAGCAAAAGGAACATGTCCTGTGGACCTCGTAGGCAATCAATGAAAAGCTGGAGGGCCTGTGAGTGCTGTGATTTGGCCTCGTTAGAGGAAGACAGAGCTCTTCACCTATGTTCTATGTGTCATGTGAAAGCAACCAAGCAAATCCAGTAGTTCACCTGATTATCCAGAGTCCTTACTAAAAGCAAGATTAAGGAGAGCAGCATTAAGTTTCTTTCTGAATTTGATGATGTCTTTTTTTTAAGGGTCATCACTTTTCTTTTTGCCAAGTTTATTAATTAAAGGAACATGAGCTGTTTTAATAGATAAGCCTCAACTTCTCAGCGAGTTATTAGCACAATACAAGTTCATTTCTGGTTTATATCACTGTCCAATGCAGTTGTTTCTAGACAGTTAGCCTTTCCCTGGTCAAGGACCCACGCTCTGTTCATGTTGCCACTTCACCCTCTCTAGGCCCTCAGAATCTTCTCCATTCGGAAGTGGATAGAGGAAGAAGATGGGATATCAAATGTGGGAGGCTTTTATGAGTCTGGCCTGGTAGTGGCTTACTTCATTACTGCCCACGTCCCATTGGCTAAAACTCAATCACATGCCCCACCTAAAGCAAGGGAAGCTGAAATATATAGTCCAGCTTGGTGCCCAGGGAGAAGAGGTAATAAGCGTAGTGAGCATTTTAGCTAATCTCTGCCACAAAGGACAACGTTCCGAACTTGGTCTTTCCCACAAGCGAGATGATGGAAGAGGATTGGCAGACCTGGCCCTAAGTTAGGTTCCCTGGTGGGTTCCTTGTGGAGGTTTAGAACTAGTGTGTAGCCTTTGGTACCCCATGGGCAACACACTCCTATAGGAAAACCCAGGTTACTCTCAGCTCCCTATGCATTATTGGGTGTAATTCCAGCCATTTGTCAAGAAACCAAGATCCAGAGAGGGAAAATGTTTATTCCAGACCACACAGCTAATTGTGGCAAAGTATGCAAGCATTGTGTTGATATCAAGATAATGTTGAATTTGCTTCTCTGTCTATAATCGTTTACTTGAATTATTATTTACTTTAACATGTATATATGTATGTATATGTGTATATATACACGTATATACATACATACCTGTGCATATATATACATATACATATGTTAAAGTAAATAATTTGAGGACTTTAATATTTTAATTAGAATTACTAAAATTTACTTTTGATACACCGTTGATTTTTGAAATTGTAATTAAGAGTAGCTGACTCAGAGGACTAAGAAAAACAGTCTTATTTAGCTTGCTTTTGGGACCAAATAACAAAATCTAACCTAGACTGTTTAAAATAATAAATAAGTAAATAATTTCTAAATCATTTATTAACAAACACTTATATAGTACCTAAAATATGCCAGACGCAGACAGCCCTGAAATGATTACTTGATCCTCATAACGACCCTATGGGGGAAGTATTCTTATTATTCCAATGCTATAGATATTGAGGTCTAGAGGCATTATGTAACTTGCCTCAGCCACGTAAGTAGTTAGTGACAGAGCCAGGATTTGAACTCAGAAAGTAGCTCTTCAGCCAGTTCTTCTGGCCACTCCATTTATGGAGTCCCATATCAGGTCATAGAGAGGCAGAGCAGGTCTCAGGACTGGTTGATTTAGTAACTCAGTGGCACTCATGTGCGCAGGTTCCTTACAAATATCCCACCTCCTGTCTCTGCTTCACCTTATGGAATGAGAACAAAGTGGCTGCCAGCAGCAGCTGGGGCGATGCACTTCTTTATGTATGTCTAATGGGGGAAATGGACTAGTTTATTTTTCTTATTCCTGAGTCCGCCTCTCCTTTGTGTCTTTGGCCCACACTTGCCCAGTCTGCCTCCCAGCCCTGCACCACTGGCAAGGGGGATGGGTGAGCATGATTGGCTTAACTCGGGTTAATTGTCTGGTGTAAAATGTATGATGGGGAGTCAGCCACAAGGTCTAGTGCAGATGCCAACATTTCTAGGCACAAACCTGATTCTGACTCATTACTTTATTAGCTTAGACAGGTGATGCATGGAAGTTCGTGGTATCTCCTTAGAATGAAATGACATTTTAAAATATTGGAGCATTTTTACATATGTTTCATTTCCCAACTAGTAGGCGGGGTGTGTTTTATTGTTCCTACTTCTTAAATGAGGAGACAGAGGTTGAGGGAGGATGTGTGTTTTTCAAAGTCACGCTCGTTAGTGTCTGAGAAAAAGATTTGAACCTGTGTCTCTTAACTTGGGGTGCAGCCATTTATCAACTCACATGTATTAGATATAAAGTCACACACTAGCAAGCCATCCTGGGTGGAGTAGGTATCCAACTGGGTCATTTTAGGCTGATTTTATTTTTAAATTTCTATAGGAGGACTTAAGCAGTTTGTATTTGTCTTAATTCTCTTAGGCAATTTCTAACTAGATTTTTGCCTCATACTCAGCCTGAATGTTTTATTTTTTCTGTCCCTAAGGGCTTCAGCTGTTAAAAATTCTTAATGCTGGAAGCTTTTTATGCATGAAGAAAAAGTTTAGGAAGAGCATTACAGCAGCCAAATCTCCAGGACATAATGCACTTCCTCTGCAAGGAATTAAAACTTTTAGAACTTCTTTGTTTCACTAAAAGTAGAAGAACAAGCATTAATTAACAGGAAAATTACTAAAATACTGAATAAAACATGTCCTGCTGGTGGCTGGAATCTGTCTTAATTTTCTTTTATTTTTCTTTTGCTCTGTATGTTCTATAAATGGTATCCAAAACTTAACCAGCATGCTGCAAATTAATTCACTTGGGGGATCTAAGTGTAATAGGGGCATGACTTTTAGAATTGTCATGTTGAGAGATATTGGAGTATACGATGCAGTGAAGCAATGTAATGGTCCTGAAAGGTCAGTATGTTGTTGGCTCTGTTGTGACCCTTGTTAAGTTCTGAATCTTATAGAAATGATAGAAACTGAGAGCTGGAAATATCTCATTATGCCTGGTAGAGCAGGTTATACACACACAGCACTGTGAATGAAAAATATTGCCTGCCATATCAGTAAACAAAGGATGTTGCAGCCATCAAGCCATCACATTACAGCTGCCCAATGGTGAGCCCTGAGGGAACTCAGGTGGAACAGGATGACCCCCTACTTAGCAGTCAGCCGGTGCAGCCACTCCCAACGGTTCACCCTGAGGAGACTCAGGATGAGAAGCACAGGATACTGGCTCCAGATAGCTGAGGGGCCTATCAAAGGAATGATTTCAATGAGCCCGGACTTTGCATCTTCCATACATAGAAAAGCATTACATTCCTTAACTTGAGATACCTAGTTTTCTTTTTTTTTTTTTTAATTATTTATTTATTTATTTTTGGCTGTGTTGGGTCTTCGTTTCTGTGCGAGGGCTTTCTCTAGTTGCGGCGAGCGGGGACCACTCTTCATCGCGGTGCGCGGGCCTCTCACCATCGCAGCCTCTCTTGTTGCGGAGCACAGGCTCCAGACGCACAGGCTCACTAATTTGTGACTCACGGGCCTAGTTGCTCCGCGGCATGTGGGATCCTCCCAGACCAGGGCTCGAACCCGTGTCCCCTGCATTGGCAGGCAGATCCTCAACCACTGCGCCACCAGGGAAGCCCTAGTTTTCTTTAATTAACAGTAATCTTTTGATGTTCTGACTACCTGGTCTTTGTTGCAAAAACTCCTGTATATCCTGGCTCCGCTTCCTTGACTCTTCGGAGCAGTCCCTCAGAGCTATCTGAGATGCTGTGTCCCAGGCTTAAGTCCTCAGTTTTGTCCGCCAAATGAAACATAACTTTCAACTGTTAGGTTGTACTTTTTTTTTTTTCAGTCGACACATACATGTGGAATAAGTGAACTCCTACCTTTTTCAAATGAGCAAAATAAAACCAAGACTGCTTCAAGTTTACAGGGTCTCTTATGGCAGAGCCAAAGCCAAGATTCAACACTCTTGATTCCTAGTCCAGTGCTCATTCTACCAAGTTATGAGTTGGGGAAAGCCCTTCATGCCAATGATCCAAAGTAAGTCATTTAAATAAAATCTATAAAGTAGACAGTTATGAGAAGTTACGGGAAAGGGGCTCTTTACCAGGCAGGTCTTTCAATGTGGAGTTTGATTAGAATTATGTGAGTATCACAGTATAATAATCACAAACAAATGATTTGCCCGGGCAAGAGTCTCCTGGAATGGTAAAGCTGTATTGATGGAAACAATGGTGTCGCAAAGTCATGTTAATGTAGAAAAGGTAAACCATGTGGGGTAAATGGTTTTGGTTTTCAGAAGGAAAAAGAAGAGTTGCAGGTGTGCAGAGATTGGGCACTTCAGAGAGTGGCACAAGAGGGGGGTGAGCAGAGCAAAGGAGGCTGTGTCAGGGCTCTTTCCACTTACATTTATTCCTTCTTTGTTGTGAAACCGTCTATGGAAAACCTAAGAATTATTTTTTTACTGGAGAGTTTAGGATGTAAAGAGGTAAAAATTTGCCCTTTGGTGCTAAGGAAATAAGCAACAGTTTTGGAAACTTGACAAAAATGGGTATCTTCAGGACAAGGCTATGTGCTGAAAATTATTGAATAGCAAAACAAAACAAACCTAAGCAACAATGTACCTAAAACAGTAAGAACAACAAAACACTCTTCTCATTTCAAAAGAATATTTCATTTGCAAACCTTTGGAAATAATGGTTGGTTAACTGCTCACTCCAAAATTGTTTTCTAATGATTAGTGTCTAGGTCACAGTTATCCTTATAAATCTATTAGTAGGTGTAATACTTATTTATGGTTTAAATTTTGCAAATAGTTTAATGTCAAAATGGCCCAAGAATAGAAGTGGGTGTACCTGCAGTATATAGAGATGCAGTGGATTGGTTGAGCCTCTTCCAGTGAATTCTCTAGGACCACTCCTGGTGTTAGTATGTTCATTGGAATCACCAGGCTGCAAATCATAGTGGGGTCTACTTGCAAAGGTTTAGAAAGTTATAATAGATTATATTGTGAGGGTTTTCAGTTTATCAAATTCTTTTGATGTCTGCTGTTTTCTTTTCTTAGTTTTTGTGTCCTTTAGTTTTCAAATACAAAACCAATTGTTTGAGCTACTACCAGGCTAGTTTCCTTTGTTTCTAGACCATCTCTTTTTACTGTAATCCATCTTCCTTCTCCATGATTCTGCTATAAACAGTAAAAATGGAGGCTTCCTTTCTCTAATACCCAAGAATACCTAGGTCTCTGGGCCCAGAAGCACTGCACTTATTCATGAGAAATTGGTTACGTTTCCCCCTTTCCATTTTTCTCCTCCCTACATCCCAATTTTTGGCCCTCAGGTAAGACTTTGAATGTCATGAAGTGGGGAAAACGCCAATTAGCAGTAAGGAATTTGTCTGTGAAATCAAGCCGGGAGGTCCAGAGCTGAAACCATCTCTATGCGGCTACCTGGCACAAGAGCCAAACATTGTTGAAATGTCTAAGAAGGAATTGCCCCTCCCCATGATCCCTTTCTGTGTCCACATGGCTCAGATGAAGGCATTGAGGTCCCTTGCACAGAAAGGAAAAGTGCTTTGCTCAAGAAAATATCTTAGTTTCTAACCTCTTCCAACATAAAACTTACCATTGGCAAAGCAATTGAATTGTGAGGATTTTTTACTACCTCCTTTGCTCAGAAATTTTGCCATCAGTATGTGCAGTTATATTTGTGATTATTCACAGTGTTAGAAACAACAGCTTGAGTACAGACTGTGTCTTCTGAGAATATCAAACCATGTTTGAGTCTTTTATCTCGGCTGGCAGAACCTGGCACATATCATGCTCATTCTAGCAGATCTTAAGGCTTATTAATAAAATATTAATACATGTTATGTATTTATTCATATTTCATTGTAAACATATTTACCAATTTTGTTCCTCTCAGATAAAACACTTAATGAGTTCAAAGCAGAAAATCCTGAGAATGCAACGTTACCTGCCCAAGGTCAAATACAAACATCAGAAGATAACACCAATTCTTTTAAAAGTCTTTCCTTCAACATTTGAATATTAACATCATGGCCTTCATGCAACCATTGAAGGCTTGAGTATTCATTGGCTGGAGGGACTCTATGAAACCACCCCCTGCTGAACTCTTGGGAAACCTAACTAAGCATTTTGTATGTATAGATGTTCCCTTCCTGTTTTTTTCTTTAAAAGTGAAGAAAATGAGGTCCATGACATTAATAAGAGTCTTTTTTATAAAAGGCAAAAAAATACGTCACAGAGGAACTCCAGTTTCTCTTGCCTTCAACCCTTGCCTTTTTTTTTTTTTTTCCTAATGTTCCCCTTTCCACCTTTTTTTTTTTGGCTATCTTCCCTGCCCCTGAACCTTAGCTAATTGAAAAAACTGCAAGACTTGCTAAAACAGTTTTTAAAAGTAATGTTCTGACAGTTATCAGAAGAATAGTGCACAGATGATCCTGAGCAAGGGGCATGAAAACTAGAACCATCGCCCACTGTTCTAACTGCAAGTTTCGCACCAGTTAAAGACAAACACTCCACAGACACATCTCTGTCTGCTACTCACCTTTATAGAACTCCAACTCTGCTTTGATGCAGAGTTATCTTGTCTCGGGTACCTCCTGATGTGCATCAGCTGGCTAAAACCTTCATTCTAACCACTTCAACAATTTTCTTCTCGCACTTTGAAAGTCCTACTCGCCTTAATATCTCCTCTTAGAAATCCCGACTCACCCCTAAGGGCTGAGTGGACGCCTGCCTTACGTTCTCTTCCAGCCCATCCAGAAATCCCTTATTACGGCATTTAGCATCCTGAATGACAATTGCCTCTGTTACTTTCAAGAGAACATAAGCTCCTTGAAGGCAATGATTTCGTCTTGTGTTGACACGAAGGAGACAGTCATATATTTCCTCAATGAATGACTGAAGGAACTGAGTTATGTAGGTACAAAGTGGTGATAACTTCTTATTAAGCTTGCTTATTTGAAGTCTAGCTATGCTTCTTAACCTGGCCAGACCTCAGTATTTAACTGGATCAAAAGAATGTGTATATATTGAGAAATAGGGTAACTGGAAAGCTCCTGTTTATCACCAATATCTGAGAAAAACTCTCCAGGTTTTACTTCCATAATTCAATTGTTACTTCATGGTTCGCGATGTTAAACTAGTTAATCACTATTGACCTGTTCTTGGCAAATTACTGCTGGACATTCAACCTGGTACCAATGTTCTCATGTTAGGGTTACCTCTGCCCACCTCCCCCGTATTCTTCCCTATGAGTTGTTTTGGCAGGCTTAAATATCACGGGTGTTTTTAAAGTTGCTGCACAGACTCAGTAGTAGTGACTTGATAAGTGATGGTTCCTCTGGATGGATGAGTGCTGTCATTTTCTAGACTGGCTGTTACTTTGAAGACCCAAATCTTTAAAATATGAATCAGTACCTTTGGGGATGGGGTCTTGATGGATCCAGTGTCTCAGCCTTAGCTAAGAAAAATGCTTCTGTCTCTTTTGCTTTCTTTATTATAGAATATGGCTTATAGGATTTTATGTTACCAGCCTAGAACATGGCACATGTTTGTTGAGTGAGAGGAAAGCAGACAGTTAAATGTCATCATCATTGCAATAAGTCCTGATAGAAATGAGACCAGGTACCATCGGAGGTTAGAAGAGCAACAGGGCTCTCTCAGTCATATTTGGTGTCCTCTGTTTCTCTTTTCATCATTTTTCTTCTCCTTAACCTTTAACCTAACAGAAAAAAGCACCACCCAGATGGGTGTCATCAGAATTTACCGTTCTTCAAATCTATTCTCCAAAGTGTGGGCCATGGGATTTTAGTTCCACGAGGTGCCGATGTCACCTTGTCACACAATGTATGGGATGCTGGCAGGAGCCACTCATCTCTTCTTGGTAGACACTGTTTCAGGAGCTCTGCTGGCTTCCTCCTGCAAGCTCTTAGAACTCTTCGCCCAAGGGCTTTCTCTGAACTCAAAGCAGCTGCAGGACAGTAGAGGTGCTGAGGAGTTGATGGCCCTGGGATTAGCCTTTGGCCAAGGATGGAAGGGAGTTGGTAGATGAAAACCTCAGCTTCTTTGCCTCTTAGGTGGCACAACTCTGAGGTATGTTCAACATTGTCACCTAGAAGTCCCCAAAGGGATCAATAGAGGTAACTTGCCTGTTAACGCACTCTATGTTGGTTTCCTTCTCCATCCCGTTTCACTTCCTCACTTCCTTAATAAATAAACTATTTGCATTCAAAAATCCTTATCTTAGTTCCACTTCTCAGGCAACCAATACATCAAATGGCCTCCTTAGTCAAAGAAATTTGGAAAGTCTTGAGTTGCAAATTACACAGGTGTCTACTTCTCGGATTCCTTAATATGCTAATATTTATTGTGAATCTCAAAGGGAGGGGATTAGTGTGGATTATTCCCAGACTTAATTAGGATTGTCTCCCCTCCTACCCCAACCCCCTCCCAAGCATTTTATGAGATTAGTGTGTAAGGAACAAACCTGGGAATTTTACTTTTGAGACATTCTAACACCAACAAAACCTCCTTATAAGAAATGTTTTGCAGCAAGGTGCTTAGCCTTAAAGGATTAGGAATTTTTACATTGGAATTATTAGTTATGAGTAGTTGGAATAGCCTATCATGGTTTTCAAGGGGTGAGAAACTGTGAACCATTGTGAGGTCATAACTTCAGCTCTACCGGTAGACGATCAACCTTGGTGAGCAGACAGTTAGCTCAAATGATGGGACAACTCAGTTACTAAGGCCGTGGCAAGGAAGTAATAGCAATGGTAAATGCAGAAACATTTTAAGCCTTTTGGCTTTGATTCGAAATATAACACTTTGTGATTTGGAAAGACAGATATGGTTCCCGTTTTATAAACGAGGAAACTAAAGCTCTCAGAAAGGTTAAGTGAAGTATCCAAAATTGCACTGCGAAAAAATAAGTTCAGGGCCACAAGTCATATCCCCCTCCTAGTCCAGTGCTCTTTTCTTTGTCTGCATTGCTTCTGTGTGATGCAGGAGCGAAGAGGATTGGAAATAATTAAGAGTGAGAATCTGGGGGTTTGTATTATGGGCTCTTACCTTGTTGTATCTTTGGATAGAAATAAAAGTCTGTGTTGGCTTCCCTTTCTGTCATGTCCTTTTTTTTTCTTAACCACATTATGGTAGCCATGGTAGTGAACAAGAGTTTCATTCCAGTATGTCTGATGTCACAACCTCTTCTCTCGACTCATTTAGATCTTTCTGAGAAATTCAATCTGTGAACCATATGTTTGATTTCAGGAGAGGGTCTTGAGTTAAAATTGCTTTATTGTTCTTGAGTTAAAGGAGCAGGAGTGATAGGGGTTTTTACTTAATCCTTAAGTATTTTAAATAAAGAAACCTTAATGATTTAAATAGGAAAATTAGGAACAAGACCTATAGATCCAAATCTGGGAAAAAAATTCACTGGAGATCTTTTGAAAGAAAGTAAAATGAACAATGAAAAGCTGGCCTTTGGGGTTTTCTTGCCTTGGAGTTTCTGTATAATAAATATTTGTGCTGTGTCACCACCACAGTTCAACTCTATGTCACTTAGTCTTTTTCTACTTTTTGTCGTTTTCAATATATCCAATACTCTGAAGATAATTCTAAGAGATTGGGACAATGACAAATGGCTTTCTGAACCTTGAAGGTAAAATAAAAACAAAGACTTAGTCACATAGAAATTCTGATTCTTGGAAGTGGAGTACAGTGCAGTGGTCCTCAGGCCACTTTCCTCCGTGAGATACAGGATGGATGGTGCTTCATGACGCCTCTCTTATGGGCACACCCAACGCTGGCTATAGTGTCACTTTTCTCTTATTCAAGAGGACATGTCCTACTAAAAAGTACTTGATTGCAAATTTAGCAATTTACCACTAATGTTATTTTAAATAAATATATTAAAAATAATTATTTCAGTACTAAAGATTCATCTCTAATTGCACAGCATGATTCTATATTCTTATAAAACTTTTTAAACAGTAGATATGTATCTAGATTAAAAAGTAAAAGCTTCCCTTTCCCCATACTCTACCCTCCCAATTCTGTTCCCTTCCCAAAGTAATCACTGTTTATGCTTTGAGATTGTATTGTTCTTCAACAGGAGAACGTTTAGAGGTTTTTGTCGTTGTCATAGTTGGTGTTGCTACTGTTACTTTTACAAATGATGCTGCATTTTGTGCACACGGCCAGTATTTCCCATTCTGAAGAGTATGCCTATTTAAAGGTTGATATATGCAGCCAGTGCCTCCAAAGGGCAAGGACAACATGCCCATGCATCAAAGTCTAAGAGGTGACCCATTTCCCCCCGCTTTGCCAATACTGGGTGTTATCACTCTATATTTTTGATGGTAGAATAATGGCATCATTGTTTCAATTTGCATTCACTTGGCCACTAGTGAGGAAAAAATAAGTTTTTCAAAATCTTTTTGGCCATTTGACTTCTTCTTTTGGGAATTAATTATTCATAGCTCTGCTGGTTATTTACCTGTTGTATCTCAACTCCAAATCCATCCTTCTGTATTCTGCTCTGTGTGCTGGAGCTGTAACTCTGCAAACCAGATGTCTCTGTCATCCTTGATTCCTTGGGTCTGTCAGTAGGATGGAATCTATATTAGAGGGAAGTTGAAAGATGGGAGAGAGAAGAGACTGACTTCTCTTCCTTTCCCTGTTAGCCTAAGAGATTGGGGCAATGGCAATGTTATATTTCTCCACCAGCAGTAATTAACTCCAGCTGCCGGCTTCTTTCAGCCTCCTGAGAACAAGTCACATCACTCCCCCACAACTTCAGGTTCTGGTCACCCTACCTCTTTATTTTCTTGTGCCTCCAGCACTAGAAGAGACAGCTGCTTCCTACAGTTATTTTATCTAGGCTACCTCAGTGTTGTCTCTTCGTTCCTTCAGCCCTCCAACACTTGGGTAAACAATTTCCTGTATTAAGTCCCCTGTTTGAAATACTTAATGTGTTTCTGGTTTCCTGGCTGACTCTTGACTATGGGCTGATTTGTCAAGTAGGATATCTGTATTATTTATATTAATTTGCAGGAGCTTTTTCTGATTTTATACACTGTTTTAAATGTTGTAAATATATTCTCCCAGTCATCACCTTGGCGTTAACCTTCTCTCTGTTGTCTTTTTTCTTACAAAAGTTTTACATTTGGGTGGGTAGGGCTTAAATCCTGTTCTTTATGATGTCTGAATTTTGTGTTTTGCTAAAAAACAGACAAACAAGCGAACAACAAAGACCAAAAAACCCTCTCTATGTGGAGTAGTATAAGAAATATTTTTCTATATTTTCTTCTTATATCCTATAGTTTTGTCTTTTGTATCTAGATCTTTAATTCATATCAAACTTATTTTTGTGTAAGGCAGGAAGCTAACTTATTTTTCCAAAATTAATAGCCAGTTGTTGCCAATTCATATTCAATTATTGAATAGTCAATGTTATCCCAACTACTTGAAATGTCATGATTGTTATATGCAAAATTTCCATATTATGTTTGTTTCTTTGCTTGAGTTCCCTAGAAAATACAGCTTGAGGCAAAGACTATATGAAGATGATTTAGTAGAGGATGCAAGCCATGCCCCCCAGAATGTGGGGAAATAAAGAAGATGTGGTACATATATACAATAGAATAATACTCAGCCATAAAAAAGGAAACTGGGTCATTTGTAGAGATGTGGATGGACATAGAGTCTGTTATACAGAGTGAAGTAAGTCAGAAAGAGAAAAAAAATATTATATATTAACCCATATATGTGGAATCTAGAAAAATGGTACAGATGAACCTATTTGCAGGGCAGGAATAAAGACTCAGACATAGAGAATGGATGCATGGACACAGGTGGGGAAGGAGAAGGTGGGATGAATTGGGAGATTAGGTTTGACATAAATACACTACCATGTGTAAAATAGATAGCTAGTGGGAACCTGTGGTATAGCACAAGGAGTGCAGCTGTGTGCTCTGTGACCACCTAGAGGGGTGGGATAGGGAGGGTGGGAGTGAGACACAAGAGGGAGGGGATATGGGGATACAAGTATATGTATAGCTGATTCACTTTGTTGTACAGCAGAAACTAACACAACATTGTAAAGCAATTCTACTTCAATTAAAAAAAAAAGTGTGAGAGAGTGAAGGAGAGGAAGTAAATACAAAATGGTTAGTTACTGAACTGGCCACAGCCTCAAAAAAAAAAAAACCAAAAACAAAACCATAGCTAATTTCTCAGTCCTTTGGGGCTGGCAAGGCCACATGGAATCACTGTGTCTTGGTATAGTCTGTTGAGTCGGGGCGGGGGCAGGGGGAGGAATGAGAAATCTACGTACAGTCTTCTTTCTTAATCTTGTCCTCTATATATCTCTCATTGGTCAAATTTTGCCCCAATCTAGTTAACTTGGAAGCACTTTCCAGTTATATTAACCACTGTTGACCTAAAACAAATAGACTGCCAGTTATTTCTCCAGCAAAAAATGGGTTTATTCAGGCTCAGCAAAGAATTGTAACTCTGGGTCTGCAACCATGGTGAGCCTGGTGCAAGTCCCCAGTAAAAATGGAAAGGAACACTATTTTATAGAGGGAAAAAGGAAGTTGGGAGGGCTTTAGTAAACAAAGAGTCCATGGTTTTTCATTAGCTGAGTTGTGATCGTCTCTCATGGGCTATGTTCTTGCCAGGAAAGAGAAGGAAGTCTTTCTTCTTACTCTTGGGCTCTGCTATCATTGTAGGGCATGAGCACTCCCTCTTCTTGTCTCTCAGTTCTATTTAATTGAGGTTTCTGTTTCTTAATTTTTCACACTATTACCCCTGTCTCCCAGCTTCCAAGGAAATCAGAGCAGCTGTGGATATGATAGGGTCGGGCCTGGGCACTGAAATGACTGGGACCCCACTGCAGTAGGCACAATGATGCCATGCTGGAACCCAACCTTAAGTCTCTAAGGGAAAATGAGACACCCATCAGTATTAGAGGATAAGTGATGGCTGGGGACCCCAGGGTCTCCACTGAGCAAGAAGTCCAGACGTGGGGAGTAGGTGGGCCTGATTGAATCTCGGGAAACACATAGCCTCAACACTGTGAATCAATATGATACAATATGGATCTGTTTCTGTACTCTCCAATCTGTTCTATTGCTCTATTTGTCAATGTCTTTATATTTGATGATTCTAAACCCTCTCATTGTTTTATAAAAAGGTCTTTCTCATTCCTGTGTATTTTACATTCTTCATAATTTTAGAATCATAAATCTTCTTGAGATTTTTGTTGTGATTGACTTATTAATTTAAACAGAAATGATATCTTTAAATCTTTCCAGGCTGGAAAATGACCTATCTTTCCATGCATTTGGGGTTATTTGAGCTTGTACAATTTTTAAAAAATTGTTTCCTTCCTGTTTTGCATATTTCTTGTTGATTTTTTTTTCTCTTATGTTTTACTGTATTTTGTGATTTTTTTCCCACTATGCCATTTTCTAGAAGATTATTTCTGGCCTTTTGTTGGTATTCAATTCAGTCAACTCCCAGAGCTTTCCTATTAGTAATAATATTTGGCCAGTGGTTTTTGTTGGATTTCTATATAGATGAAAGCAATGACAGTTTGATCTCTTCTTTTCACTGTTTATATGTTTTATTTTTTTCTATTCTTAATTCATTTACTCATTCTCCAGTTCAATGTTGATTAGCAAGTGTAATAGTGGGCGTTCTTAATTCTTCTATGAAAATGCTTTGAGTAATGTTTCACCTTTAAAAAAAATGTTAACTTAGTTTTTTATAGATATTTTATCAGTCTAAGGAAAATATCTGTAGATATTTTATCAATCTAAGCTTATAGAGAGGTTTGTTTATTTGCAAACACAAAGTATTAAATTTTATTAAAGTTTTCTAGCACCTTTTTATTAAAGTGATCATATTGTTCTTATACTTTAATTAGCTAGTTGAAATCTTCATATGGTAGATTTCCTAATGTTAAGCATCCTTGCATATTGGGACATAATAGTTATAATTTATTTTTCTTTAATACACCACTAGATTAGATTTGCTAATATTTATTTAGGATGAGAAATCTATAAACATAAGTGAGATTGACCTACTTTTTCTACTTTTGTTTTGTCTCTATGTGTAATAAGTACAGAGTTAAACTGGGCTTTTAGATTGAGTTGGCAAGTTTTCTGAGTTTTTCTATTCTTTAAGAGTTTATAACATAGGAACTAGCCGTCTTGAAGGTTTTGAAGAGGTAACTAGGGAAACAACTTAGGTGTGGTAACAAGAGAAAATTGACTACTTTTAAAGTACTTGTGTAGCTACTGGTTTCTTGAGTTAAATTTGTAATTTATATTTTTCTAGAAAATCAGTTATCTTAATCGAGATTTTTCAAATGTATTTTTATAATGTTATATAGTATACACTTTTGAAAACCTTCTGTATATTAGTAGTTATGACTATCCTTTCCATTCCCAGATTTTGTGCCTTCTTTCTTTTTTTTTCCCACAAGCAGATATCCTACAAGTTTGATCAATTCTTTGGTTTTAAAAACAAAAAGCAATTTTTTAATCAAATGAGACGTTTTTCGCTTGGCATTTTATAGTATTTATGTATGCTTTCATTCTTATTAAGTCCTTATTTCTATTTACTTTACATTTTTAGCTTTCAGTGTTGAATGAATAATTCATTTGTTTCCAATTTGTTTTGTCCCCTGAACGTAAATACTTATGGCTATTTATTTTCCTATGAATACAGCTTTGGTCTCATTCAGTGGGTTTAATATTTAATGCTCACATTGCCATTCATTTAAAATACATTTTAATTTTAATTTTGATTTCCATTTTTAAGAGCTTATTGAGGTATAATTGGCATCTGTCCATAGGTAAAATGTAAAATTTGACAAGTTTTGACATATATTTACATTCATTAAACCATCACCACAATCAAAATAATGGACATATGTACTATCCTCTAGCTTTTTCTTCACCCTTTGTGATTCCTCTCTCCTGTCTGTCTACCCCAAGGCAACCACTGATTTGCTTCCTGTCACTACACATCAGTTTGATTTTTCCAGAATTTTTTATAAATGGAATCATGAAGAACATACTCTTTTTTTTAATCTGGCTTCTTTCATTCAGCATAATTATTTTGAGGTTCATCCATGTTGAGCTCCTTCCTTTTCATTGTAATATTACATTGTATGGATATACCACTATTTGTTTATCCATTCACCTGTTTATGGACATTTGGGTTTTTTCAGTTTGAGATTATTGCAAATTAATATGTGTTTGCATGGACATATGCTTTTATTTCTCTTAGGAAATCTCTAGGAGTGGAATGTGTAGATCTTGTATACGGGCACATGTGTAACTTTTTAAAACACAGCCAAACCATTTTCCAAAGTGGTTGTGTCATTTTACATTTTTATCAGAAGTATATGAGAGTTCTAGCTACTCCTCAGCTTCATCAACATTCAATATTGTCAGTCATTTGAAATTTAGATGTTCTAGTAGGTATGTAGTATATAGTAGCATCTGATTGTGGTTTTAATTTGTTTTCCTAATGACAAATGATGTTGAGTATCTTTTCATGTGTTTAATTGCAATCTGAAATCTTCTTTGGAAAAGTGTCTGTTCAAATATTTGTCCTTTTTTATTGGGTTTTATTTTCTTAAGTTGTGTGAGTTCTTTTTATATTCTAGACACATGTCCTTTGTTAGCTATGTGACTGACAGATTTTCTCCTAGTCTATGCCATATTTTTTAGTTGCCTAACAGTGTTTTGTTTTTTTGTTTGTTTCGTTTTGTTTTATTTAAGAGCAGAAGTTCTTAATTTGATGAAGTCCAATTTATCAAATGTTTCTTTTATGGATTGAACTTTTTGTGTTGTGTGAAAGAAATCTTTGCTTCACCCATTCATTGTTCATAAATATTGTATTTTCTCCTATGTTTTCTAACAATGTTATAGTTTTATGTTCTATTTTGAGTAAATTTCGTATATGATATGGAGTATGGATTTAACTTTTCTTTCCTTATTGATATCCAATTTTCAGCATCATTCTCTGAAAAGACTACCCTTTCTTCGTTGGGTACCTTTGCACCTTTGTCAAAAGTCAACTGATTGTGTGTGTGTACACACTTTTGCTCCAGTACCACACTATATCTTGATTATTGCAGATTTATGACAAGTCTGAAATCAGGTAGTTCTTGTTCTCCAAATTTGTCCTTGTTCATCATGGTTGTTTTGTCCATTGCATTTTCACACGAATTTTAAAAGCAGCTTGTCAATGTCTACATCAAAAGCCTGCAGGCATTTTGATTAAGATTGCATGGAATCAATTTTGGGTGAATGAATGTCTAAACAGTGTTAAATCTTCTGAAATATTATAATATCCATTTATTCAGGGCTTCTTTAACTTTACATAGCATTTTTTTGTTGGTTTTTAGTTTTCAGTATGTAGGCCTTACATATCTTTTATCTGGTTTATTACCATATATGTTATATTTTGATGCTATTATAAGTAGCATTGATTTTTAATTTCAATTTATGGTTGTTTAAGGGTAGACAATAGAAATATAATTGAGTTTTATTGTTGATCTTGAGTCTGGAAACCTTGTGAACAAACTTATAATTATAATAGCTTTTTTGCACATTCCATAGGACTTTATGTATAGATGACCTTGTTGTCTGCAAATAGAGATAGTTTTAATTTTTGCTTTCCAATATGAATGAGTTTTATTTATTTTCCTTGCCTTAGTGGCTGGATCCTCTAGTACAATGCTGAATAGAAATGGTGAGAGGGGGCATTCTTGCCTTGTTCCTGGTCTTAGGGGAAAACATTCAGTGTTTCATTATAAAGTATGATGTTAGCTGTAGGTTTTTCATAGAGCCTCTTTAATTACAAAGTTCCCTTCCACTCTTTGTTTTATGTGAGTTTTAAAATAAGAAATGGATATTAGATTTTATCAAATGCTTTTTTCCTAGATCTATTGAGAGCATCATATAATTTATTTTTTATTAGTCTGTAGCATGGTAGATTACACTAATTGATTCTTATCTTTGCATTCCTGGGATAAACCCTGCTCAGTCATGATGTTTTAACATTGTAGCTATTGTTGAAGTCAATGTGCTAAAATTTTATAGGTTTGCATCTATGTTCAGGAGCAATATTGGTAGTTTTCTTATAATGTCTTTTCCTGAATTTGATATCAGAGTAAAGGAAACTTTCTCTACTCACAGAACACTACTTAAACTAAATGTGTGGGTTTTCCACACCAAGAAATTCTCCAATTCTCTGCAGACACCAATTGGGTGTCCTACAATTTAATTTAGTTCTGAACTAAGTACCCAGCATTAGCACAGACCCCACAGGTTAAGGGCTCAGAATCATAAGATTGCCCCCACTTCAGATACAAGTGGGGGCAATCTTATTGTTCCAAGTCCCAGGTTGTTATCTGTACTTCTGACCAACTAGCTATAAATCAGAGGTTCCCACAACTCCCTACTCAGTTTCAATAATTTGCTAGAACCACTCACAAAACTCAGGGAAGCATTTTACTTATGTTTGCCAGTTTATTTTAATGGGAAGATGAAGATGTACATGGGGCAAGGTCTAGAAGTATCCTGAGCACAGGAGCTTCTATTCCTGTGGAGTAGGGATACACCACCCTCCCAGCATGTACATGCATTCACCAACCAGGAAGTTCTCTGAATATTGTAGTTTAGGGATTTTTATGGATGCTTCATCACATAGGCATGATGGGTTATTAACTCAATCTCCAGTCGCTCTCCCTCCCTGAAAGATGAAGAGTGGGGCTGAAAGTTCCACACTTCTAATCATGGCTTGGTCTTTCTGATGACCAGCCTGCATCCTGAAGCTATCAAGAGACCACCAAGAGTTAACTTATTATACCAAAAGATACTACTATTATCCAAGAAATACCAAGGGATTTAGGGGCTGTGTGTAAGATGCTCCTATTACTACTAACACTCAGGAAATCGCTAGGGTTTTAAGAGTTCTGTGTCATGAACCAGGGGCAGAGACCAAGTATATACCTATATATATTTGAAGTATACTTGTTTACAATATTAGTTTCAGGTGTACAGCATAGTAATTCAATATTTTTCTAGGTTTTACTCCATTTAAAGTTATTGGAAAATAATGACTATATTTCTCTGTGCTGTACAATATATCCTTGTTGCTTATCTATTTTATATATAGTAGTTTGTATCTCTCAATCCCATTCCTCTATCTTGCCCTCCCCCTTCCCTCCCCCGCTAGTAACCACTAGCTTGTTTTCTATATCTGTGAGTCTGTTTCCCTTTTGTTATGTACATTCACTTGTTTTATTTTTTAGATTACACATACAAGGGATAACATGCAGTATTTGGCTTTCTCTGTCTGACTTATTTCACTAAGCATAATCACGTACTCTCTAGGTCCAACCACTTTGTTGCGAATCACAGAATTTCATTCTTTTTTATGGCTGAACAGTATTCCATTGTGTGTGTGAATGTGTGTCTGTATTACATCTTCTTTATCCATTCATCTGTTGGTAGACACTTGAGTTGCTTACATACCTTGGCTGTTGTAAATAATGCTGCTATGAACATTGGGGTACATGTATCTTTTCAAGTTAGTATTTTCATTTTATTTGGATATATACTCGGCACTGGAATTGCTGGGTCATATGGGAGTTCTATTTTTAGTTTTTTGAGGAGCTTCAATACTGTTTTCCATAGCGGTGGCACCAATTTACATTTCCACTAACAGTGTACAAGGGTTCCCTTTTCTCCACATCCTTGCCAACATTTGTTATTTGTAGACTTTTTGATGCTAGCCATTCTGACATGTGTGAGGTGATATCTCATTGTGGTTTCTGTTTGCATTCCTCCAGTAATTAAGCGATATGGAGCATCTTTTCATGTGCCTGTTAGCTAACTGTATGTCTTCTTTGGAAAAAAGTCTATTCAGGTCTTTTGCCCTTTTTTTTTTCCTTTTGATAGGTGTTCTTTCTTCTCATTCCTAGTGTGAGGATATTTAATAATATTTTCCCAAGTATAACCAAGAATAACAGTTACCATTGTATATATGTGCTACATCTTCTTTATCCATTCATCTGTCGATGGACACTTAGATTGCTTCCATGTCCTGACTATTGTAAGTAGAGCTGCAGTGAACATTGTGGTACATGACTCTTTTTGAATTATGGTTTTCTCAGGGTATATGCCCAGTAGTGGGATTGCTGGGTCGTATGGTAGTTCTATTTGTAGTTTTTTAAGGAACCTCCATACTGTTCTCCATAGTGGCTGTATCAATTTACATTCCCACCAACAGTGCAAGAGGGTTCCCTTTTCTCCACACCCTCTCCAGCATTTATTGTTTGTAGATTTTTAACGATGGCCATTCTGACTGGTGTGAGGTGATATCTCATTGTAGTTTGGATTTGCATTTCTCTAATAATTATGTTGAGCATCCTTTCATGTGTTTGTTGGCAATCTGTATATCTTCTTTGGAGAAATGTATATTTAGGTCTTCTGCCCATTTTTGGATTGGGTTGTTTGTTTTTTTGATATTGAGCTGCATGAGCTGCTTGTAAATTTTGGAGATTAATCCTTTGTCAGTTGCTTCATTTGCAAATATTTTCTCCCATTCTGAGGGTTGTCTTTTCGTCTTGTTTATGGTTTCCTTTGCTGTGCAAAAGATTTTGAGTTTCATTAGGTCCCATTTGTTCATTTTTGTTTTTATTTCCATTTCTCTAGGAGGTGGGTCAAAAGGGATCTTGCTGTGATTTATGTCATAGAGTGTTCTGCCTATGGTTTCCTCTAAGAGTTTTATAGTGTCTGGCCTTACATTTAGGTCTTTAATCCATTTTGAGTTTATTTTTGTGTATAGTGTTAGGGAGTGTTCTAATTTCATTCTTTTACATGTAGCTGTCCAGTTTTCCCAGCACCACTTATTGAAGAGGCTGTCTTTTCTCTGTTGTATATTCTTGCCTCCTTTATCAAAAATAATGTGACCATATGTACATGGGTTTATCCCTGGGCTTTCTATCCTGTTCCATTGATCTGTATTTCTGTTTTTGTGCCAGTATTACTCAGCCATAAAAAGAAATGAAATTGAGTTATTTGTAGTGAGGTGGATGAACCTAGAGTCTGTCATACAGAGTGAAGTCAGAAAGAGAAAAACAAATACCGTATGCTAATACATATATATGGAATCTAAAAAAAAAAAAAAAAAGTCATGAAGAACCTAGGGGCAGGACGGGAATAAAGACGCAGGCCCACTAGAGAATGGACTTGAGGACACAGGGAGGGGGAAGGGTAAGCTGGGACGAAGTGAGAGAGTGGCATGGACATATATACACTACCAAATGTAAAATAGATAGCTAGTGGGAAGCAGCCGCATAGCACAGGGAGATCAGCTGGGTGTTTTGTGACCACCTAGAGGGGTGGGATAGGGAGAGTGGGAGGGAGATGCAAGAGGGAGGAGATATGGGCATATATGTATATGTATAACTGATTCACTTTGTTATAAAGCAGAAACTAACACACCATTGTAAAGCAGTTATACTCCAATAAAGATGTTAAAAAAAAAAAAAAAGAGGAATAACAGTTACCATCTAGGGGCTGATTTGTTTGATGTAGCTAGTACTGAAAAGAGCATTTCTCTGAAGTAAGAGCAGTCATTTATTTTTAGTTCAATTTCAAAAGCCTGCTGCTACAATAAAACAATGCTTCACTTTATTTTCCATCCTCTGCTTTCTCCAGTAGGTCTTTCTTGGCTGATGATCTTCCTATTTGACTTCAGTTCTACTGCCTTCAATTATCTTACTTTTGGTTCCTGGCATACCAAAATGCCATGTGAATAAGCTCCGAGTCATTTGCACAAGCAAAGCAATAGGGCGAAGCAAGTGCCTTTCCTCCCAGCTGGACCTTCCGCAAGCGGGGTCCTCGCGGTCGTCTCCAGAAATTGGAGGCTCGAGGGGGGGCCCTGCTGCCACCTCCCGAGGCCACCCGAGGCTCGGCGGCTCCCAGCTCGCGCTCTGCGTCTGCGCGCTGGGCGCCCGACCAGACCCACGGCAAGGTCGCCGCGCGGCCCCAGGTGACCGGGGACGGGCCGGGGCTGAGAGCAGGGTCCCGGGGACCCCGCAGCAACCCCGCGGGGCCCGACGCGCTGCTTGCCCATTTTTTAATCAGGTTGTTTGTTTGTTTTTTGATATTGAGTTGTTATGAGCTATTTATATACTTTGGATATTAATCCCTTATCAGTAATATCATTTACATCCTCTTCTGTTCTTTGGAAGAGATTGTGTAGAATTATTGTCAATCCTTCTTTAAATGTTGGATAGAATTCGCTAGTCAAACTATCCTGTTTTGGAAATTTCTTTTTTGGGAGTTTTAAAATTATGAATTCAGTTTCTTAATAGTTATAGGGATAATTAAATTATGTATTTCATATTGAGCGAGTTGTGGTAGTTTGTTTTTCGAAGAATTCATCCATTTGTCTATGTTATAAAATATTTGCAAGTAGAGTAGTTTATAGTTTTCCCTTATCTAGTTGTTTTTATGTATATCTCTTCGAAGGTTGGATTTTTTTCCCATTGCTTATTTGCCATAGTTGTGATGACAGACAATCTGACATTTCCTGCCTGCTACCAACTGGAGATTCAGCAACATCTTCCTAGGTTACAATTAATGAATGAGGGTCAGAGACCGTTTGGAATTATAGTTCTCAATCCATTAGGAACTGTAAATTTGGATTTGCATAAAAACTTACTGGGGGAAGCACTTATTTGGAGAATAATGATTCACATATTGCTAAACCAAGTGGAGACAATCCATGCTCTTATGTGGCAACATATATGTAGATGAAGGGATGTCTGAATTGATTGGGAACATCATGATCACAGCCAACAGAGGCAGTAACCCAAATGATTCCTTCTCTGGGCATAATTAATCTTAATGTAGAGTACCCGGTAAATGCCTCCCACCTATAGATATTAAAAGTTTCTGGAGTAAAGGCACTTCATCTTTGTTTGCCTCCATCTTTTCAACAAGACAGGAGGTAAGCTTATCTGATATAAGTGAAGGAAGAATGGGGCGAAGGATTCAGGGCAGTGGAAATGGTTAGAAGCAACCAGTTGGGGCAAGAAGTGTAATAGTCTTAAGAGCTGTTGGCACAAGCAGCTAGCTTTTATCTTCTCTTACTAGGATATGAACTCACTGAGGGCAGGGTTACACTTGAATAATCTACAGTATGCTCAGAGCAGTGACTGGTACAAAGTGAGTACTCAGGAGGTACATTTTAATTGAAGGAGGACAGAGAAACATTATTTTGACTAATGGTCCAAGTTATCCAATTTCTTAGGAATTTAAGCTATCTTTAAGCACCCACAAACTCCTAATAGTTACCTCTAAGATAACTTTATTCTAAGGCAGTGGTTCTCAACTTTGGCTTTACAACAGAATCAGTTGGTGTGATGATTAATTTTATGTGCCATCTTGGCTAGGCTGTGGAGCCTGGTGGTTTGGTCAAACACCAGTCTAGATATTGCTGCAAAGGTATTTTGTAGATGCAATTAATATTTACAATTAGCTAACTATAAGTAAAGCAGATTATCTTCCAAAATGTGGGTGGGCTTCATCCAATCGCTTGAAAGCTTTAAGAGCAAAAGCTGAGGTTTACCAAAGAAGAAAGAATTCTGCCTCAACAGTGTGACAAGAAACCCTGCCTTTGTTTCCAGAGCCACAGATTTGTACTCAAGACTGCAACAGCAACTCTGTCTGAATTCTCAGCCTGCCAGCCTACCCTGCAGATTTCTGTCTTGCCAGCCACTGACTGCCCCGCTCCATGATCACATTAGCCAATTTTTAAAAATAAATCTATTTCTCTCTCTCCCTCTTTCTCCCTCTTCAATAGGTAGGTAGGTAGGTAGGTAGATAGATAGATAGATAGGTTGGTAGATAGATAGATAGATAATCTCCTATTTTGTTTCTCTGAAGAACCCTGATTGATGCATTTGGTCAACTTAAAAAAAAAATCAAGATTCCTGGGTTCCACCCTCTGGGATTCTGTGTTTGTTTGTTTGTTTGTCATTCTTCAAATGAAGAAACATAAAAGGCAGTTATTTTTTGCTCTGTGGAATTGTGGGGGAAAAAAAGGCTGTTAGCAGAAATTCTTGTATCCTAATAGCCGTGAAGGTCTAAGAAAGAAGTGTCAGAGAGAAGTTCCTAACGAGCACCAGGCAGCATGCAGAGTATGGAGGGCAATTTAAAGGCAAGAGAAAGTAAAGGCCTCTTTTCATTAGTTTAATCATCCTACTCAGAAGGAGAAGGAAGAGGGACCGACCGCCAAGGAATTTTCCTGCTTCCAACCAGAGATGAAACATAGAGGCTTTCAGTATCAACATTGAAAAGACTGCTTTGTTTCCAGGAGCCCAGAGAGAAGGGCCTCTGTATGATCCCTAGAAAGGAATATACTGGAGATTAAGTGAAGATATGTCTTTCTGTCTTTGCTGCCTGACATTTCCACGGCCTCTCTTTATTGAGCCCTAAGGCTGGGATGGAGAAGAGGACACAACTGATGCTTTTATGTTCTGGGGCTGATATTCTACACTCAATATGGGGTCTGAAGAGGCCAAACAGAACCTATAGAACAAGTCCCCGGCACACTCAGTGCTATGCTTGGGCTCTGGGGAAAATGAACACCATCCACTGAGTGAGGACGGAAAGGGAACAGAGTCTTTTGAAGTCAAGACAATTTTTGTTCAAAGCAACTTTAGTTTTCCTACCGGAACTATTAAGTAGCGGTTTAGTACCTAGTAACTTCTTTATTGCCTGCTGGGAGACCCACCTTGACTGAAAAGAAATACAGGCTTTGGCTTCCCTAGTGCATGCCATGCAGAGGGGGAGAGGACGGTCATGTGCTGGTGAAGCTTCTTGGTGGGAAGGGAAGCCCTGCTTTGTAGTATTTGCTGATTTACTTGGTGTAAATACTCCAACCCTGACTGGTTTCAAGCTATTGACATGACTGAAAGCGGAGTTGGGAAGAGGTATATACAACGGGCTCTCGAGAGCAGGTGGAGTCCAGTGCAGCACATCACTGGTAGATGAGTCTCCCTACCTTTATGGGTTTTCTTATGGGACGAGAGATCATTGGAAGCAGACAGCTCTAGGTTTGTGTCGAGCTGGGTAACTTCTCTAAACTAAGCTCAACTGGAGGACCAGAACATCTGTACTACTCCCACAGTGCTTTAAAAGGATGGAATTAAATACACAAATTTATTTGAAGCACCCTACCAGAGGGCCCAGTACACAATAGATGCTCATAAATTTTATTTCTATCCCTTCTCTTAATAGCCATGACTACTTCTGAGCTGGATCACTTATCAATCTACTCTTGGTTAGAGGGACTAGAGCCCCACCCTCTGGTTAACACATATGAATAGATCCTTAAACTGGAATGAGGAGTGGGTAATAGTGAGGTTCCATGTCATTCCCTTTTCCAAATTTCTTTCCCTCTTACATCTTTTCTTATTCCCGTAAGTCATCACTAAGTTGCTGAGGCTTTTATAGTTATTCAGAGATTTTAAATGATTTCTTCATAGGCACACAGTAAGAAGTAGCAAAGTCACAAATCAAACCCAGTGTCTCTTATCTCTGGTCCAGCTTTCCCATGGCCCCTGCTGTTAAAGCTGGATCCCCAGCCAGCCTTCCTCTGCGTGGAGACAGGGACCAGGATTTATCACCTACACTTGTGACCAGCCGGCTGCTCCTTCCTGAGAAGGTTAGATTCGTAACAAAATGATGGCAGCCGGGCTTGTCTGTATGTAACGAAAAGACAGCGCAGTGAGTGTCAGAGCGGGAAGCTCTGAGCCCCGCTGGTTGTGCCACCTGTAATTTTTCTGAGTCTGTAAAATGGACAGAGTAATGCTTACCTTGCATATTTCATAGGGCAGTGGGAGGACAGCCTCAATAACGGAGAAAAGAAGTGTTGTGTAAGCTGGAAAGTACAGAGCCAATGCCAAATATCATCGCTGTCATAAGTAAGCCCACAGCATAGTAGCTAGCACCTGGGCTCAGGAGGTAGACCAAACCGGGTCTGAATCCCAGTTCTGCCGCTTACTGGTGGGCTAACCTTCGGCAAGTTACTAATCCTATTTGAGATTTGGTTTCCTCTCAGTTACCTTGTAGGGATGACGCTTCCTACCTCATACAGTTGTTAGGAAGTTTGTCTGTAAATATGGTACATCTCTTGGCGTGGCGCCCAGCATCTTGGAAGTGTTCATTAGCTGTCAGTTACTGTCATTATTATTATATGTTGTAGTTTATCCTGGTCTTAAGAACAGGGCTTTAAAAAGATGGGCCCAAAGGGGCACAGAGGGAACACCGCCAGGGTAAACTTGCGTCCTTTCCTGGTTTTCACTGATGAGCCCCTGACTGAGTGCATAGGAAAAATCTGCCTTTGCTGCTGCTAATTCTGTGGCCAGTCCCCATCTCCGTAGCCTGCTAAGGGTCACACATGGTGTCAGGCTGAACGCCCCTCTTCGCCACAGCCCTGGGGGTGGTTACTGTCACCCATCCACAGATGAGCGGTGTGTCTCTTTGACTGGTTAAGGTATTTCCATGGGGTCTTGTACTTAGCTAGATGAGCTGGAAGTTACACCCAGCTCTGGCTGCCTCGTACTCTGTGGGCCAGATGGTCCAGGACCACAGCGCTTACGTGTGGTGCCTGGACCAGCAACAGCAAGCATCACCTGGGAACTTGTTAGAAGTGAATTAGGAACTCTGGCGGGAGGGCCCAGCAGTGTGTGTGTCCTAACAAGCCCTCCAGGTGTTCTGATGCTTGCTGAGAACCACTGGTATGTGGATCCTCCTGGGAAGTTTCTTCAAACTCCTCACCTGCCCCAGATTTCCTAGAGCTGCCATTTTGGGGTGAATTTCCTTCAGCGTGAGTGATGAAGCAGCCTTAGAGCTGCCTTTTACCATTCCATTTCTCTTTCTAGGGAAATTCCCTGTAGATCAGGGCATTAGTATAATTAATTAATTAGAGTAAATTAACAGCACTACTTACATTCTTAGCATGCATCTGGTGCAAATGGTGTTTTTAATTTCGCAGTGATATTTCCCCGAGATGTGCAGAGTAAACAGGGCTTCCACACTTATTTTCAGATAAGGCCCTGACTTTGCTGACAGAGGAGGAGACCGGGTTGCTACCCAAGCATCCCATGAAGAATTGCTGGTAGTATCATTACTATCTGTTCTCTCCTTTCATCCGAGCACAATAGCATAGAAACTAATATCTGTTAGGTACCTGATCTTCTTCCATAAAAAATAAGTTCTTTTTTTTTTTTCACCTATCTCTCAATTAAAGTAGTTTGAAAATTATGAAGAGTTGAAATAAAATATTCTGTAGAAGGTTGAATTTTGTTTGCTACCATGAGAAAAGGTGGCAGGTGGGCAAAATTGCCACCAAAATGCTGCCCAATACCATAGAATTTCTGAATAATTCATATATAATTATCTTTGAAGAGGGGGGCTACGTTTCTAGCATTTCCTTCCTAATTTTGTGCATCTGGCAGATGACAGGATTGGGAGGGAGCTATCTGTCCAGTAGGAGGCATGAAAAGGTATTATTTTAACAAAAATTGTAGGCATGCAAAATTCAAGCATAAAAGAAGTAATATGATGTTTAAGGTTGCTGGCTGGGTCCACAGAGTGCCTAGACTACAGCTGTAGTAAAAATTTGAGAGAATGGAATTCAGCTCTCTCCATCCTCTTCCATGGATTTAGGTTCCATGTTTAGTATGGTAAGGGTAGGGTAGATGACTTTGACATACTGGTTATTTTGAGCTGTAGGCACTTGAAATACAGTAGATGCAGAGAGAGCCTTTCTTGGAACTCCCCTTATCTGCCTAAAGATAGAACCTCCAAAAGGAACTCAATTTTCATAAATCCCTTCCCTGAAGTTTCTTATTAGCGAGGGAGAATTGACTCTTGTCAGAGGAGGGGACATCACACACAGATAAACTTTTTCACAAACTATCGTACCTCCCTTCTTTTCTCCTGAGAGCTCTTTGATCTTTTCTAAAAATCATTTACTCTCCCGTAAGAAATCTACATTGCCCCAAGCCTTTCCCTATTAGCAGGGTAATTAAGCCTGAATTCTGAGCCACCTCTTTGAGTTACACATTTTTCCCTGGGTATCTCCCAGGTATACATGTTAATAAACTTCAGTTTGCTTTTCACCTGTTAATCTTAGGGGTCTCAGCTAAGAGCTCAGGAGAGTAGAAGGAAAATTATTTTTCCTCCCCTATAATGGAGTGCACTTAAGATGCCGGGTTTCATAGATGGGTCTACACTTCCGTCTTCATTCTCATCAGCCACAGCACAGCCAGGTAGCCTCTGCTGAGGCTGAGCCATGTGGTGCTTGAGGAGGGGAAAAGTGGCTGGGGTGACACTTCTAGGCAGGAGTCAGTAAACTTTGCTGAAGGTTCAGTTTGGCTCTGGTATAACTGAATAGGTGAATTCAGACAGGGGTTTTGGTGTCTCAGTGCCTGTTTTCTCATCTAGAAATGGATGTGTTGAAATTAGTCCCACTAATCTGATAGAAATAGTCAGATGAGGAGAATATGAGAGTGCAAACATTAGTGTGCTTTGAAAAACTTAAAGTGCTAGATGATGCTGGGACAAAATTTATTAAAATGAGCATTTCCCAGCCTTTGCTGAACTTCACAATGCTGGCTTTGAAGGGACCTAATCTTTGCTTGTTCAACTCCTCTCTCTGCCTCTTTCTTTTTGATGGAAGTTCTGCCTCTGCAGCTAGTTCATGGGCTAAAGGGGCAAGGGAAAAAAATAACACAGATTCTGGGGCTTTGGAAGTTTTGAGGGTGCAAGAGGAAATTGTGGGTTTAAGAGTGTGAGGCTCTGAGGCAGCCACTGGGGTACAAGAAAGGAAGGAAGTTGGAAAATCATTAAGGAGGTTGGGAGCATATTACGAATTCAATTCCCTTTCACGTTCTTTAAGTATTAATTGGAATTACTCTTAAAGTATTTATGGTTACTGGACTATGTTTCTTTGACTGCAACATCATCTCTAGATAGGACCATATGGGGTTTCAGCTTACATTTGGGTATTATTTTTTTAAGTGGCATTCCTAATTGGGTGTCCAGGAAAGAGAGAATTAACTGTGGGAAACATTTGAAGCTTAGAGAAATGGAAGAACGATATAAGTTAGATCTAGCAGTCCTGTTTCCCACCTGCAATTCCCTGACTTACACAGTGAAATGTGGATAGATGTTTATATATATAAACATTTGGAAGACTTTGCCTCTATAAAAAGGAATAATCTGCTTCAAAGAAACAAAAAATGCCATCCCTATTGTTTCCCCTCCCATTTAACTAGACCAAGAGGAACTTGTTAAGGTTTAGCAGCAACTTGCTGGTGCTAAATGAAATGGATCACCTTTGGGTTCAAGATGGCAGAGTAGAAGGACGTGCGCTCACTCCCTCTTGCGAGAGCACCAGAATCACAACTAACTGCTGAACAATCACTGACAGGAAGACACTGGAACTCACCAAAAAAGATACCCCATGTCCAAAGATAAAGGAGAAGCCGCAATGAGACAGTAGGAGGGGCGCAATCACAATAAAATCAAATCTCACAACCACTGGGTGGGTGACTCACAAACTGGAGAACAATTATACCACAGAAGTCCACCCACTGGAGTGAAGGTTATGAGCCTCATGTCAAGCTTCCCAACCCGGGGGTCCGGCAACGGGATGAGGAATTCCTAGAGAATCAGACTTCGAAGGCTAGCGGGATTTGATTGCAGGACTTTGACAAGACTGGGATAAACAGAGACTCCACTCTTGGAAGGCACACACAAAGTAGTGTGCCCATCAGGACCCAGGGGGAAGGAGCAATGACCCCACAGGAGACTGAACCAGACCTACCTGCCAGTGTTGGAGGGTCTTCTGCAGAGGCAGGGGGTGGCTGTGGCTCACTGTGGGGACAAGGACACTGGCAGCAGAACTTCTGGGAAGTACTCCTTGGCGTGAGCCCTCCCAGAGTCTGCCATTAGCCCCACCAAAGAGCCCGTAACCTCCGGCTCTGGGGTGCCTCAGGCCAAACAACCTACAGGAGGGAACTCAGCCCCACCCATCAGCAGACAAGCAGATTAAAGTTTTACTGAGCTCTGCCTACCAGAGCAACACCAAGCTCTACCCACCACCAGTCTCTCCCATCAGGAAACTTGCACAAGCCTCTTAGATAGCCTCATCCACCAGAGGGCAGACAGCAGAAGCAAGAAGAATTACAATTCTGCAGCCTATGGAATGAAAACCACATTAACAGAAAGATGGACAAAATGAAAAGGCAGAGAGCTATGTACCAAATGAAGGAACAAGAGAAAAACCCAGAAAAACAATTCAATGAAGTGGAGATAGGCAACCTTCCAGAAAAAACATTCAGAATAATGATAGTGAAGATTATCCAGGACCTTGGAAAAAGAATGGAGGCAAAGATCGAGAAGATGCAAGAAATGTTTAACAAAGACATAGAAGAATTAAAGAACAAACACTCAGAACAATTAAAGAACAAACAAACAGAGATGAACAATACCATAAGTCAAATGAAAAATACGCTAGAAGGAATCAGTAGCAGAATAACTGAGGCAGAAAAACGGATAAGTGACCTGGCAGACAGAATGGTGGAATTAACTGCCATGGGACAGAATAAAGAAAAAAGAATGAAAAGAAATAAAGGCAGCCTAAGAGACCTTTGGGACAACATTAACCACACCAACATTCACATTATACGGGTCCCAGAAGGAGAGGAGAGAGAGAAAGGACCCAAGAAACTATTTCAAGAGAATGTAATGGAAAACTTCCCTGACACGGGAAAGGAAATAGCCACCCAAGTCCAGGAAACACAGAGAGTCCCAGGCAGGATAAACCCAAGGAGAAACATGCCGAGACACATAGTAATCAAATTGACAAGAATTAAAAACAGAGAAAAATTATTAAAAGCAACAAGGGAAAAACAACAAATAACATACAAGGGAACTCCCATAAGGTTAACAGCTGATTTCTCAGCAGAAACTCTACAAGTCAGAAGGGAGTGGCATGATATAGTTAAAGTGATGAAAGGGAAGAACCTACAACCAAGATTACTCTACCTGGCAAGAATCTCATTCAGATTTGATGGAGAAATCAAAAGATTTACAGACAAGCGAAAGCTAAGAGAATTCAGCACCACCAAACCAGCTCTACAACAAATGCTAAAGGAATTTCTCTAAGTGGGAAACACAAGAGAAGAAAAGGACTTACAAAAACAAACCCAAAACAATTAAGAGAAAGGTAATAGGAACATACATATCGATAATTACCTTAAATGTGAATGGATTAAATGCTCCTGCCAAAAGACACATGCTGGCTGAATGGATACAAAAACAAGACCTGTATATTTGCTGTCTACAAGAGACCCACTTCAGACCTAGGGACACATACAGACCGAAAGTGTGGGGATGGAAAAAGATATTCCATGCAAATGGAAATCAAAAGAAAGCTGGAGTACCAATACTCGTATCAAATATAATAGACTTTAAAATAAAGAATGTTACAAGAGACAAAGAAGGACACTACATAATGATCAAGGGATCAATCCAAGAAGAAGATATAACAATTATAAATATATATATGCACCCAACATAGGAGCACCTCAATACATAAGGCAAATGCTAACATCCATAAAAGAGGAGATTGACAGTAACACAATAATAGTGGGGAACTTTAACACCTCACTTACACCAATGGACAGATCATCCAGACAGAAAATTAATAAGGAAACACAAGCTTTAAATGACACAGTAGACCAGTTTAATTGATATTTATAGGACATTCCATCCAAAAACAGCAGATTACACTTTCTTCTTGAGTGCACATGGAACATTCTCCAGGATAGATCACATCTTGGGTCACAAATCAAGCCTCAGTAAATTTAAGAAAATTGAAATCATATCAAGCATCTTTTCCAACCACAACACTATGAGATTAGAAATCAATTACAGGGGAAAAAAACGTAAAAAACACAAACACATGAAGGCTAAACAATATGTTACTAAATAACCAAGAGATCACTGAAGAAATCAAAGAGGAAATCAAAAAATACCTAGAGACAAATGACAACGAAAACACGATGATCCAAAACTATGGGATGCAACAAAAGCAGTTCTAAGAGAGAAGTTTACAGCAATACAATCCTACCTCAAGAAAAAAGAAAAATCTCAAACAATCTAACCTTACACCTAAGGGAACTAGAGAAAGAAGAACAAACAAAACCCAAAGTTAGCAGAAGGAAAGAAATCATAAAGATCAGAGCAGAAATAAATGAAATAGAAACAAAGAAAACAATAGCAAAGATCAATAAAGCTAAAAGCTGGTTCTTTGAGAAGATAAACAAATTGATAAACCTTTAGCCAGACTCATCAAGAAAAAGAGGGAGAGGACTCAAATCAATAAAATTAGAAATGAAAAAGGAAAAGTTACAACAGACACCGCAGAAATACAAGGCATCCTAAGAGACTACTACAAGCAACTCTATGCCAACAAAATGGACGACAACCTGGAAGAAATGGGCAAATTCTTAGAAAGGTATAAGCCTCTAAGACTGAACCAGGAAGAAATGGAAAATATGAACAGACCAATCACAAGTAATGTAATTGAAACTGTGATTAAAATCTTCCAACAAACAGAAGTCCAGGACCAAATGTCTTCACAGGTGAATTCTATCAACCATTTAGAGAAGAACTAACACCTATCCTTCTCAAACTCTTCCAAGAAATTGCAGAGAAAGAACACTCCCAAACTCATTCTGTGAGGCCACCATCACCCTTATACCAAAACCAGACAGAGATACTACAAAAAAAGAAAATTACAGACCAATATCACTGATGAATATAGATGCAGAAATCCTCAACAAAATATTAGCAAACAGAATCCAACAACACATTAAAAGGATCATACACCATGATCAGATGGGATTTATCCCAGAGATGCAAGGATTCTTCAGTATACGCAAATCAATCAATGTGATACACCATATTAACAAATTGAAGAATAAAAACCATATGATCATCTTGCTAGATGCAGGAAAAGCTTTTGACAAAATTCAACACCCATTTATGAAAAAAACTCTCCAGAAAATGAGCATAGAGGGAAGCTACCTCAACATAATAAAGGCGATATACTACAACCTACAGCAAAGATCATTCTCAGTGGTGAAAAACTGAAAGCATTTACTCCAAGATCAGGAAGAAGAAAAGGATGTCCATTCTCACCACTACTATTCAACATAGTTTTGGAAATCCTAGCCATGGCAATTGAAGAAGAAGTAAAACTGTCACTGTATGCAAATGACATGATACTATACATAGAGAATCCTAAGGATACCACCAGAAAACTACTAGAGCTAATCAATGAATTTGGCAAAGTTGCAGGATACAAAATTAATGCACAGAAATCTCTTGCATTCCTATACACTAACAACGAAAGATCAGAAAGAGTAATTTAGGAAACAATCCCATTCACCATTGCAAGAAAAAGAATAAAATACCTAGGAATAAACCTACCTAAGAAGGTAAAAGACCTGTAGTGAGAAAACTCTAAGACACTGATGAAAGAAATCAAAGATGACACAAACAGATGGAGAGGTATACCATGTTCTGGATAGGAAGAATCGATATCGTGAAAATGACTATACTACCCAAAGCAATCTATAGATTCAGTGTAATCCCTATCAAATTACCAATGGTATTTTTTACAGAACTAGAACAAAAAATTTTAAAATTTGTATGGAGACACAAAAGACCCCGAATAGCCAAAGCAATCTTGAGGGAAAAAAATGCAGCTGGAGGAATCAGATTCCCTGACTTCAGACTATACTGCAGAGCTACAGTAATCAAGCCAATATGGTACTGGCACAAAAACCTAAATATAGATCAATGGAACAGGATAGAAAGCTCAGAGATAAACCCAGGCACCTATGGTCAACTAACATATGACAAAGGAGGCAAGGATATACAGTGGAGAAAAGAAAGTCTCTTCAATAAGTGGTGCTGGGAAAACTGGACAGCTACATGTAAAAGAATGAAATTAGAACACTTCCTAACACCATACACAAAAATAAACTCAAAATGGATTAAAGACCTAAATGTAAGGCCAGTCACTATAAAACTCTTAGAGGAAAACATAGAAAGAACGTTCTTTGACATAAATCACAGCAAGATCCTTTTTGACCCACCTCCTAGAGTGATGGAAATAAAACAAAAATAAACAAGTGGGATCTAATGAAACTTAAAAGCTTTTGCACAGCAAAGGAAACCATAAACAAGATGAAAAGACAACCCTCAGAATGGGAGAAAATATTTGCAAATGAAGTAACTGACAAAGGAATAATCTCCAAAATATACAAGCAGCTCATGCAGCTCAATATCAAAAAAACAAACAACCCAATCCAAAAATGGGCAAAAGATCTAAATAGACATTTCTTCAAAGAAGATATACAGATTGCCAACAAACATATGAAAAGATGCTCAACATCACTAATCATTAGAGAAATGCAAATCAAAACTACAATGAGATATCACCTCACACCCGTCAGAATGGCCATCATCAAAAAATCTACAAACAATAAATGCTGTAGAGGGTGTGGGGAAAAGGGAGCCCTCTTGCTCTTTTGGTGGGAATGTAAATTGATACAGCCACTATGGAGAACAGTATCGAGGTCCCTTAAAAAACTAAAAATAGAACTACCATATGACCCAGCAATCCCACTACTGGGGATATACCCAGAGAAAACCATAATTCAAAAAGACACATGTACCACAATGTTCATTGTAGCACTATTTACAATAGCCAGGACATGGAAACAAACTAAATGTCCATCGACAGATGAATGGATAAAGAAGATGTGGTACATATATACTATGGAATATTACTCAGTCATACAAAGGAATGAAACTGGGTCATTTGTAGAGACGTGGAAGGACCTAAAGACTGTCATACAGAGTAAAGTAAGAAAGAGAAAAATATCGTATATTAATGCATATATGTGGAATCTAGAAAAATGGTACAGGTGAACCGGTTTGCAAGGCAGATATGGAGACACAGATGTAGAGAGCAAATGTATGGACACCAAGGGGGGAAAGTGGAGGGCGGGCGGTGGTGGTGGTGGTGGGATGAATTGGGAGATTGGGATTGGCATATATACACTAATATATATAAAATCGATAACTAATAAGAACCTGCTTTGTAAAATAAAAAAAATCAAGAAAAGAAATGATCATCTTTCAGCTCACTGTTGACCTTTCCTCCTTCTTGACCTCTATCTATCCTTGATTTCTAGGACTTCTGCCTGATCCAGGTGTTGGTATGTCCCAGGGTTTTATCTTTTCACTCTTACCCCCTCCCAGTGGGTAGTGTCATCTTTGACTTCAACTGTTGACTACATACTGAGGACTTTGAAACCCTCCCTCCATCCCTCATCTCCTTCTAAAAGCCCATACCTGCATGTCCGTAGATTTTCTGATCTCCATCTGATGATTCACAAACTTGACGTGTTTAAAAGTCTATTCTTCATCTTCCTCTCTAGTCTGTTCTTCCCTAGTGAATGCATGACTCTTTCCAATCACAGAAATCAGAAATTTGGGTGTCATTATTGACCTTCTGTCTTTTCAACCCCTACTTTTTAATCTATCCCGAATTACTTTTAATTCAATCTCCTAAACATCTGTCAAATCAGTCCTTGCCCTTCCATTTCCCCCTGTGGCTACTTTAGTTTCACACCACTAAAAACAATCTGAATTGTTTTAATAACTTCCTAACTGGTTTTCCCACTTCTATTCTTGCTCAATCCAATTTACCCACTCCCATCAGAGGCACTTTTCTAAAATGCAAGTTAAATAATTGCAAATCTCTTCAGTGTTTGAAATATCTTTATTGGTTGCCCATGCCTTCAGAATAATGTTCAAATCCTTTATCATGATATTTAAGACCCTTCAGAATTTTGTTCCTACCTACATTTCTAACTTCACTGCAGCCACACCAAGTAAGATTCTCAAATATACTCAGATAAGTTCCCCAAATGCACCTGCCTTTTGTAAATACTTTTCCTTTATCTGGGGTGCCTTTCTTCTCTGTCTTCCCCCTTATCCCTCCTTTGAGTTTCCATATGTCTTGCACATCCTTCTCTAATAGCAGCTATTTCTGTAGATCATTGTTGAACAACTGGTTTGTGAGCCCCCAAAGACTGTTTTGTTAAACTCCATGTTTCTAGTATCTGGGACTGTCCTGGCCCATGACAGAAAATCTGTAAGTATTTGTTAAAATTGTAAGATTGGCTGGGGATGCTGGACTAGATCTGTAGAAAGTCAGAATTCTCTCTGGAAGTTTATTTCTTCTTTCTTTCAATTCCTGAGCTCCAACTCCTCGAGTCACCAATTGGTCACCTTCCATTCTCTCTGGAGAATACTTGAAGACAGCGTTGCCCAAAGAAAAGAGCACTGAAAGGGGAGTCAAGAAAAACATTCTCTGTTTCATATTCTGATAATCACTGTGTTACCTTGAGCTAAGAATACCACCTCATACTTCTCACAGGGTTGGTTTATAGCTTAGATAACTCAAATAAATGCAGTTTTCTATGTTATAAATTTATCCGTGAATGTTAGGGTTGGTTTTTGTTTTTATTTTTGTTTTGATTAACTGGGGAAGAGTAATTCTAACACCCTTTCAGCCTCAAATAAGGGAATTGAGATATTTGGGAATATATGTTAAGGTTTAATTTTTTGTTTTCTGTTTTGTGCTCTAACAATATGGGCATTCATATTCCACAGCAAGTAACCTAGTGGATCATGAAAAATGCCTTTGTCTTGGGAATGCACTCGCATGTGTCAGTTGCAGCTGATTTACCTCCCTGGTCATGCTTTCGCACTGGCCACACTAAAATGAATGTGGGTTTCCTGGACTTGAAGGCCAGCCAGCACAGGGAGACTTTGAACAGTGGAAGCAGAGTGAGGGTAGCCTCAGCTGCAAGAGCAGTAAGGTTGCAAGAGGTAGAGGGGGATTCACTGTGAAACCTTTGAAAACTTGTTGATTTGAACACCTGACAATTAGCTTGTCAGACCGCTGGGGCTCCAGGAAAGGATGTGACAGTTTAACGACTCCTGGTAACTTCAGCGCCACTCAGCCTTGTAGGGAACACCCGATTGCTACTTGGCAGCTGGCACCTGAAGCAGGAAGGAGCCCTGCTGGAGTCTCTATTCCTTTGGAGAAGTTTATAATTGAATGAAGAGGCTTCTGAATGCTCGGCTGGCAGTAGCTCTTCAGAGCCTAATCGAAAATCTCTGGGGCAAGTGGTTTTGAACAAAAATGGCTGGTGGCTAGAGTGCCTTCAAGTGCTAGGCATCGCTGAGTTCCTGCCATTCAGGGGAGAGCTTGGGTTTGGAACCAGACTTGCGCGGGCATTCTACTTTTGTACTTTTCTTGTTGTGTGACTTCTTCCATAGATTTCCCATATGTTAAATAAGGACAGATAGCACCCACTTTATTGAGTTTCTGTGAGAATGAAATGAGATTATGTGCATTACTGGCCAGCACATTATAGGGTCTCAATGGGTGAGCTCAAAATAAAATTGAATGGAAATGGGTTGATGATCATCTACAGTTGAAGGAATGAGTCTAAGAAGTGTGAGGTGGGCAGACTAAGGTTCTCTAATTATTCAGGGTCCCAGGTATTGCTCACTTAAATAACAATGGAGTCATAATAGACAAAACCATTTTACCACTCCTACTATCCCCACCCTGATTTGTCAAAGTTGTATACTGTATTGGAAATTGCGTGGACTTTAGACGCAGACCTCTCAACTAGACTGTTCTAAGCTATGTGTCATGAAGTAAGTCAGCCTCTCTGAACCTCATTCTGTTCAGATGAAGGCAGTAACACCTAGCATGCAGTGTGTTTGGGAGGGTTAAATGAGAAAGTAAATGAGAACGAATCTAGCATGGTCTCTGGCTCCATCAGTTTTGGGTTTATTTCACTTTATTTTCCCCTATCTTTTGTCATGATCCAGACCTTGGGCCTTTCCAATAGTCCAGTGCTTGGCCCAGGAGTGGACCGTTCAAATAGCCAAGAGAAAGAGGAGCAGAGATGATGTTAGTCATATGTCTTATCAAGAGTCATGACACCAACACCTTATTGGCCCCTTGAGGTGAGTGAATAGTTTTGACCATTGAAATTAATTTATTATAGTTCCACAAACACTATAGATGGGGATAACTGGTTTCCTAACAGTGCGAATGTTTTTTTTTCGGAGCTTATCACTCTGTTGTTTCTAATATCTGCAAATTTAAGAACCTGGACCCACCCCCACGCTGAATACTGAATCAAAATATACATGTAGTAGCTGTGTGGAAACAGAAGCCAGAGGCTGATTTCCTGGGTCTCCAAACTCTGGGCTACTGCTGCCTCCCAGCCTCCATCTCGACTCCACACAGGCTGGTCTTCTGATGGTCTCTACTCCTGCTATTCCCACCAAATGGAAGGTAGCCTTCCCTCTTTTCAACGCTGCAATCCCTCTCTTCCTGTGGCACTCAGGTTCTATCTCCTCCATGGAGTGATCTCTGGGCTTGATTGTTATTTGAGTTTTGCCAAAGACATTGCTTTCTTTTCTGGCAAGGCTAGGATTAGAATAACAATTCTTAATGATCCTGTGATCAGTGAAACACGCAAGGTATTTACTATTTGTTACAGAGAGTCTGTGAGTCCGTGTGGGCACCAAGCACTGTCTGTAGACTGAATTAGTAGAATATCTGGCACATACTGGAGAGGCTATTTTTCAAAAGTATGTAGATATCTTTGTGATTAATAATTATGTTAAAGGAGTCGCTGAATTCATAGTTTCTTTTTCGTCCCCATGTATTTTCTTAGTTGGCAGTGTGTACTTGTAAGCTCTTCAGGTAACCTGATATGAATCTGCTGACTCAGAGTCTCATTTCCTGGTTCCTCTTAATAATGATTCCTCTGACCCTAGTAGGTCAAACGTCAATGTAGCATGACGCAGGAGCTCTGTGTTCCATTAACGGTGTGTGATCTGGAGTAAGTCACAGCCCTTCTTGATGCCTGCAATAAACATCTGTTGATTTTGCCTAATACGACTCATCTGTCTTTTAGCTTGAGCGTAGTCTTATTTTCCTGCAGTGACTTACTCCTCCCCTCTAGCCCATGGTCTTGGGCTGGGCATGTGGCCAGGTCTCACCACCATGTTCCCTCGGCTCCAAGTACATGACAGCATGCATCTATGACTCCAGTTAGCCAATGAGGGTGAGCCCTGGGGCTTTTGCTGGAATTCTGGGAAGAGGGCTCTCTTCCTGTTGAAGTTCTAGGCTGGAGGTCATGCTAGCCGTCTTTGTTTCTTCAGAAAGAGAATCTCATCTAAAGCTAAGGCAATACGGAAATAAACAGAATGAGGGATTGAGACAGACACATGCCAGATGCCGCTGCTTAAGCACTTTGATATACCCATATTGGAAGCTTGCACTACCCCTGGACTTTCCAGTTACTTGAATAAAAATTTCTGTTTCGCTTTAAGCCAGTCTGAGTTGAGGGCTTCTGTCATCTACAATATATCCTGGCTGATAAGAGTTTGGTCCCTTATCTCTAAAATAAGGGGATCAGACAGGTGAATTCTAAGGGCATTTCTGGTTGGAGGATGCCTTGTATTCTGAAGCTGATTTTCAAAGTTGATTAGTCAGGACATAAACCCCCAATTATTGGAGGAGAGCTGACTACTAAGTTCTAATAAAGTAGTTAATTGATCAATTTGGGATTCCACAGTGAAACCTGTCGTGGAATCTCAAAATGCTCTTTGATGGAAAACATCTTTCAAGAGCCGATTCATTTTGCCTGGGGATTTACTTTGAAACACAGATGGGGTGAGAATCATCTCATCTTTTCTATTTTTTCCCAAATAGCCTTTCACTAGCTTATCTGCATCATCGTTTAAAAAAAAGCGAGACACACATGCGCTCACCCCAACACTCTTTTTCCTGGATGTAGTGTCAGGCCCTGAGGCCATAGTCTGCAGGTGTTTGTCTATACGGATCAGTACGTATCCTGGAAGGGAGTGTCTGAACTTTGTTTTTGAAGATTGCTTTTTGTTATACTCACCTCCGGAGCCTGTCTGATTAAAAAGAAATAGATTGTATGCCATCATCTCAAATAAGCTACACTTTTTTTTTCCCCCTGTGGAAAAACAGATTCTAGGTGGCATAATGGAAATTTCCAAACTGCCCTACAGATAAAGTGCTGAGAAATAAATATGGGGAGCACACTTTTGGAGGGAACTCTCTGCTTCTTTGCTCATGCCTGAGCCCTTTAGCCACAAATCTTATTACAAAATGCTCATGTGAGCAGACCTAAAATGAAATAACTGTATGTAAGTCCTAAGAAAAATCTTCCTTTTAGTTTGAACTTAGAGGACTCAATTATATGCCGGAGAACAAAGCTTTCACTGAGAGATTCCTGACTGCACTGATTCTCCAGAAGAAAGTGACTCTTCATGTCTGTAAAGGGACATAGTCAAGCGTCTCTGAGTCTGGCATACACTGTATGTATATACTTATCATGGTGAAAATAGTTACAGTTGATTGATCACCTGTGTGCAAGCACTTTCCATTTATGCCTTCATTTAAGGGAATTCTCACATTCATGTTGAGCGGTGTTTAACACAAGCCTCACATCACTGAAGAGGAAACAGCCTCACAGATGTTAAGACCTGAGGTCTCAGCTGGATTCCAAAGTCTGTCTTTTCACCCACTAGGCTACCCTGCCTCCAAGTAGACCATTCTATAGATCCTGTTTAATTAGGAGACAAAGGCTTTCCCAGTTTCATAACTTCAGGTTTCTCTTGAGGGAGCCCATTATTTTTTTTGCTTTTCGCTACTCACGTGTCATTGAGGTTAAATGGCACCACTGAGTGTTTACAGTTACATTTAGGATGTATCACTAAAGTGATGATTTGAGAAAAGCCAATAGCCTCATAAAAGTCCTTTATGTGGCATTGGGAGATTTACAGAGCTGCTGTTTTTAAAAGCATCTCATTAGTGGAAGCATCTATACTGGTTTTACAATACAGAAATGAACACTGTTAATTGGTGACCTTCTAGATGCATGAAAATAAATTTTTAAGTGAAAGACTTAGTAATGAGAGGTGGGTTTTCTTCCCAATGATATATTGCAGATTAAAAGATCTACCAAGTAAATGATTGATATGAAATGTCATCGGGGCATCAAATGCCCCAATAGATACTGAATAAAACAGGTTATATTCCTAGGATGTACTCAGAGAGACAGGAAGGTAGAGAGCCTCATGGCTAGCTATTACAGAAGCCTTACTAAGTGCCAGACCTTGGATCAAGGATTTTACACGTGGTGTCATCTAATATTCACAACGGCCTCACTCTCTAACTCTGCTCCATCGACCTGGAGGCCTCTGACTCATTCTGATTAGAGACAGATTGTTTTTCAGGACCCTCTTCTGTCCATCATGCAACTATCTTCATGCTGGTGGCATCCCTTGAATCCTCCCTCTAAGCAATCTGATACATTTAGTGGCTGCAGCCTCTGCGGTGGACAAGATTCAGTTGATTGTCCACATGAAGAATTGGGGAGAAAGGAGAATTAGGCTACTTTTTCTGAGCCAGGACATCAGGGCCCAGGGAGACTATTTGCATCGGTTACAGTAGCATTTCCCCAGGCAAGGAATGCTGTTTCCCCACCTTCCTTGACGTAGTTAACTCTTGCCTGTCCTTCAATATCCAGGTCTGGTGTCCACCCCCCAATCCCTGCCCTAGGGTCTTCCCTGATGCCATCTCAGGCTTCCTTTCTCTTGTACTCCTTTAAGTGTTCCCTAAAATGTCTTTTACAACCTTATCGTCGGATGAGCAATGTGTTCTTTTGCTCTGTGTTGAAATGTATGTAGCCAGATCCCAAAGATTCCCTGCTCCTCCTTCTGTACGCCCCGTCATACCTACCCCACCAAGAAATACCTTGAGTGTTTCATAAATGTTTGCTTTTGATGTACACATCTAAATGTACAGGGAAGGAAAAAAGTACAGAATTCTTGACTCACATTCAGAAACTGCTCTAAGTTAATTTTTGTTCTTTGAGGTTTGCCAGCAAGCCAGGCTGCCTGGTGAGGTTGTTTATTCCCTTTCTATCTGAGTGATTAGCCCTTAGCAATAGCTCCTTGAGAGTGGGGAGGCTGGGCACTCTGATTTTGCTCTGTTAAGAATTGCTGCGGCTTGAGGTTCCCATGGTTTCTAGATGTCTCCACAGGATCTCTTTCCTACTTTGGCAGAGTTCCCTGAACCAGACTCTGGGACAGGATCCTGATTCTCATTTTTTTTTTTTTTTTTAACATCTTTATTGGCGTATAATTGATTTACAATGGTGTGTTAGTTTCTGCTTTATAACAAAGTGAATCAGTTATACATATACATATGTTCCAATATCTCTTCCCTCTTGCATCTCCCTGATTCTCATTTTAAGGCAGGCAATGAAATAGAACAGGTTAGGAAAGAGACCAGAAGGGCTTCTAGATAGATTGTCCTTTTAGCGGAGCCCTTCCAGAGACATCTCATCCCATGTCTTGTTACTAACAGGAACAATTGTGAAGGACTCTGAAATGGACCAAAGGTTACTTGAAATCCTTTTGATGGAACCTAGGTTTTGTCTGAGAATCCTTGCAAGGTTGTCCGATTGCACAGGGGCCTGAGCCTTTCATTGTCTTTCACTATTTTGCAATTTTGTAGAGACAGAAGTTAACCTATGGAGACCTGATGGTGATGCAAATGATTCCCAGTCATAGAAATGCAAATAAATGGAGTGAAGATGCTTTTGATTTCCTTCCTATGGAAGAGGCCAGTGCTGTATCTATTAGAAAATCTTCCACGTTCCCGAATACCTACAGACATACATGTCCTTTAGCTTCTCCTTTGAACCAACTATGGCATCTTACTGGTTCTCTCATTATTAACTAGGCTAAAAAGAAAATCTTTGATGTGTTCTTTTATATTTATATGTGAGTCATGATTTTTACCATTAAAAAAAAAAAAAGTACCCTTTAAGACTCCTATTCCCTATCGGTTGGTGTAGTAGAAAAGCACTAAATTCAGAGTCTCAGCTGCTGGATTTAAATCCCTACTTTGTCACATGCAGGTTCAGTTTTTTAATTTGTAAAATTATTTTACTGTTTGGAATGCTGTGATTGAGAATTTAGAAGGATTTGTAGAACTTTTGGAGCTGGACTAAAATAATCTGATATATTTGTCATAATTTGGAATTCACCCCCTAGCTGCTGGGGGCTCCTGAGGTTTTTGGTGATCTAGAAGAGAGAAAGACAGATCTGGCAGGGAGAAACGGCAAAGATTCTCTCCTTGTCCAAACTCTCGGCTCCTCTGAGCTCTTTTTCAACTAGGCCTCACCTTTCAGCACATTCTCAAGACCCCAATTTTAGCAAGAATCCTGCTAAGTCAGGATTATCTGGCCACCCTTGATATCTGACCAGATTTCTCATCCCCTCCCATCCTCCAGGTGATGTCTGAGCACCCTGGCCTGCCTTCAGCAGGAATCCTGTTAGGTCAGGTTTAGCCAGAATCCCACGCCCACCTCACCCTCCACCCCTTAACCTCGATATTTTCTCGTAGTAATTTTCCATCCACCAACCCTCTCCCACAGAACTCTGCTCCTTGGCTATAAATTCCCACTTCTTCCTTGTCGTTATTCAGAGTTAAGCCCAATCTCTCTCCCCTACTACAAAACACCATTGCAGTAATCCCTATAGCTATTGTGATGGTCTTGAATAACGTCTGCCTTTCTGTTGTAACAAGTGTCATGAATAATTTTTTCTTTAACAGGACATTTAAATTACCCCATGTTATCCCCTTAATATCCCCCAAAGACTCTATAGAGAAGAACAATAAAACCTTCAACTTCATAGTGAAGGAGAATATTTTGATCTAGGTTTAGGGAGACCACAGTAGGATTTGATGTCTGTATTTCCTGAGTATCATATATTCTTTATGACCTTTAGAGCAAACAGCAAATTTGAACATTTTCTGACCGTCTCAAATATTCTTTAGAGTGAAGATCAGCAGCTCACTTTTGAAGATCCTACTTGTATATCTCATCCTATTCCATGTCAGGGCCAATGCTAAGTAGGGAATAAGTATACAGCGAAATTCAAAACAGAAAAAAAGTTGATTCCTTCTGAGTATCAAGTCTAGAGGGGAATCTAGGCCCCTAAGGCCTTAAAAGGTAAATATATGTAGGAAGACTTTGGGAAAATAGCAGTCAGCCTATAAATATTAGCTATAGTGATCAAGGAAACAAAAGGAAAGTTTATGTACAGATTTCTGGGTTAATGGGATTAATGAGAAATGGGGGAAATTCTTTGCCTGCGTTGTTTACTCTTTTCTATTTTTATATTTAGCTCTTATAGCCCTCATATATTTATTTCCTGAATTTATTCACACTGACGTTTACTCACTTATTCAGCAGAGAAATACTAAGGACCTTTTAACACACCAAGCTCTGTGCTAGGTACTGGAGAGAAAATGATGAGTCATCAGGTCCTTACCTTAGATTAGCTCAGAGTCTATTGGATTTACTTGCCGTACATCCCAAGAGAATTATGTGTTTTTGTTATGCTTAGCCCCAAAGAACAAGTCGATGCCGGTGGAATTTTAGGCATCAGTTACAGTCCGGGAATGGAGATATTTAGCACGTGTGCTGGTGTTATGCGTCCCTAAACTCCCTGCAGAGAGCAGGCTATCTGTTCCTCTTCACCAGTAGGCCAGTCTTGTCTTAGGGAGAACAAGAAATCGGCGGCCCCGCAAAAAAAAGGAGGGCTTTGGAGGGTTTTAGCCCAGTTAGGACTTACAGTGTGACTTCTGGCAAGTTACTTAATTTCTCCAAACTTCAGCAGTTCCATCTATAAAATGGGAATACAAATGTCTATTTCACAATATTCTGGTGAGAATTAAGCACAATAACTTGTGCTATTGTAAACATATGCAGAATAACCAACACAGGCCAGCTCTGGGCACTGCTCAGCATTTAACAAGAGTTCCTCAAACCATTATTTTCCATCCCCACGGTAGACAGACTCCAACCCACAACTGTCGTTTTGTGGCCCATTTCTTTGGTTCAGTATGTTCATCTATGGTACTCTTGTCTGAGATGTTCTTGGGAGGGAATGAGAATCATCATAACATTGTCTCCAGTTGGTGTTTGACCTCTTCAGTTGGTGACCGATAAGGTTGTGCTCCTTTTGACCTGGGAGAACATCCTTATTGAAGACTGTTGGTGCCTTGCTGTGTCCCCTCAGCCTACTGGAAGTCAACAGATTTCTTTTTTTAAATGGTTCTTTATTCATAAACTTGATGCAAGTTTACAAAATTTACTGTACATTGCCAAATCTGCAATGAAAAATAAAATACCAAAAAAACCAAAAACAAACAAACAAAAAAAGCATGCCAAATGTGCAGCTGTCAATCTGCTAGCCATCAGGATATTAAAGAATTCAATAATGTATTCAAGATTTAGCCTTAGGTTTAAGGAACTTTAATCCTTTAAAGAATTCTGCCTTATCACTTATCTGAGCAACTGGCAATCAGAACTTTATACAAATGTAACCAAGTGAACAAGAATGCCAGAAAATCTTTTTCTACTGTCTTCTTAACCAAAATAGAAAAAAAAAAAAAAAAAGGAAATTAAACACAATAATGCAGAAGTGCCAAGTCTCTCAGATGTGGTTTCCTGAGCGGCCTCCTGAGCTTCCTTGTCTGAAGGCCTTCTCTGGGTGCACAATATAGTCTGCCTGTAGGGCAAGCTGGACACCCCAGGGAGGTCACGCTTCAGGAGGGACCCTCAACCAGTGAGGAGAGATGGAAGTTTGTGGCTACTTCATTCTCCAGCTTCTTCATTCGTCCATGGGACAACCCTAAGTTGTTCCTACGCCATCTCTTGGGCAATGCCCAGTGGGGTTGAGTACAAGTTGTCCACACAGTAACTTGTTCAGCAATACACCCTTTCCTGCTGAATTTCCTCCCATCTCTCACAGTGCTTTCTGAGATTATCTTGTACCCTAATCCTTGTTTCAGGGTCTGATTTGGGGGAATCCAAACTGAAACCATCCTTAAGGCAGACCATGCTGGGACAGCTAGAAGTAAAATCCTGAGCGAAGGGCTTTACTTAGGTCTGGAGCGCTCTCCTCTGAGCATCAAGTCTACAGGGCAAGATTGAGTTTGCAAACAGGATCTGTGGCCAAGAATCAGAATCCAGACAGAATTGCGATTGGATCTGGTGTAGGCCGGGGTGCTCTCAACTTGTCTTTATGTCCTAGCCCCGGTGTACAGGGTATCAGGCAGGTTTGAGACAGGGAACCAGTGGTGCTAACAGTGGGATGCTGGAAGTCGCAGCTGGGTGGTATGGCTTCTTTCTTCAACCTCCTTCCAGGAGGAAGAACTGTCCCTTTTGTCCTTGTTTGACAGAACCATTGATTTTTGGTGGCGGCATCGAGACTGCAGACTTTAATATTTCATTGGCAGGTCCCATCCAGAAATGGCAAACCCCTTCTCTGGATGGGATTCAGTGCAAAAGCTGCTGGCTCATGGGTGCCTGGGGACTGCAGCGGATATTGGGATCTGTGCAGATAAATTTTTTAACCTTGATGGAATCAGTGGGAGTTTAATGAGTAACCGAGATTACAGCAAAGGAGATAAATATGTAGGCGACCAGGAAATATAATTATAACATTTCCTTACTTCACTAGACTTGGGAAACTAGATGAATTCAAGAGTGAAACATATTCTAATTCAAGGAAATACATGGATGAGAATGTGATGACTCTCCCCTCCTCTGCCACTTTCCCCCCTTCATCAAGAAAATAAAAATGAGCATTTTGTGCCACGATGCAGGAGGAATTTAATTGGGTGCTGATGATTCAATTTAGCTTGTAAATTAGCTGCCAGAGAAACTACAAGTGCCAGAAGAACCAGCTTTGCTGTCATTTTGTTAACTTGTTGACACATTTGATGCAAATTAGATATCGATTTATGGGACCACAGATGACTGACTTCACAAAGCTACATGGCACATGTCCTGGAGAATAAATGACACAACTCAGGCCAAAAAAAAGTTCATCAGCTAATCTCAACGAATTCAGCTCCTTCAGGGCTACTCTTCATGTCAATTCTAACAGAGCAGTGGAGAACAGAACTCTAATCTTTGTTACCCTGTTAAGTGGTACCTCAGCTTTTAGAAGTGTCCTTTATCTACCTACCAAAACACAGACCTTGTCACTGAGGTGTACTCCCAGCAGATGGTGAGCATCCTCTGAATATATCTCAGCTAAGCATTGGGAAGCATTCAGCTACACACTTCACAATAATGATCACATTTAACCTCCACGACCACCCTCTGAGTTAGATACTCTTTTTATTCCCTTTGTCAGGTGAAACAGACACACAACTAACTTGTCCAAGCTCATGCTGCCAGCAAGGGGCAGAACAGGAATTAAAATCCATGCAGTCCAACTAGAATTCCGGTCGGCCACCTCCCACAGAGGATGCTTGCCACCCTGCCTACACAGCCTGCCTTCTGATTCCGCTTAGATGGGCTAGCCCTACAGGCATCTTTGTTAACAGTCAGACAGCTCTCCCCGGCTGTATTTCTAAGCTGTCATTGTCCAAGAGGCCTTTAGAAATGAGAGCTAGTGGGACCCATCTGTAGTTCTGAGCCAGACCTCATCCGCTGATCAAGCACTTCTTTAGTGGATGTTGAATCTCTTTCCTCCTATATTTAAATTCTTTCACATTGGCCGGGCTTTTGATAAGCATGACAATATAGCATCCTCAGGTTGGGGAATCCACCTTGGGTAAAGGTATGGAAGGTGCAACCATGTGTCCACTGCCACGCTAGCCCCTGGGCTTGAGGTATTCATGAGAAGCCTCATTGCCCAACCTTGCCTCTTTTTTTTTTTAAACATCTTTATTGGAGTATAATTGCTATACAATTGTGTGTTAGTTTCTGCTTTACAACAAAATGAATCAGCTATACATATACATATATTTCCATATCTCCTCCCTCTTGGGTCTCCCTCCCACCCTCCCTATCCCACCCCTCTAGGTGGTCACAAAGCACCCAGCTGATCTCCCTGTGCTATGCGGCTGCTTCCCACTAGCTATTTTACATTTGGTAGTGTATATATGTCCATGCCACTCTCTCACTTCGTCCCAGCTTACCCTTCCTCCTCCGCATATGCTCAAGTCCATTCTCTACTAGGTCTGTGTCTTTATTCCCGTCTTGCCCCTAGGTTCTTCAGAATTTTTTTTTTTATTCCATATACGTGTGTTAGCATACTGTATTTGTTTTTCTCTTTCTGACTTACTTCACCCTGTATGACAGACTCTAGGTCCATCCACCTCACTACAGATATCCCAATTTCATTTCTTTTTATGGCTGAGTAATATTCCATTTTATATATGTGCCACATCTTCTTTATCCATTCATCTGTCGATGGACACGTAGGTTGCTTCCATGTCCTGGCTATTGTAAATAGAGCTGCAATGAACATTTTGGTACATGACTCTTTTTGAATTATGGTTTTCTCAGGGTATATGCCCAGTAGTGGGATTGCTGGGTCATATGGTAGTTCTATTTTTAGTTTTTTAAGGAACCTCCATACTGGTCTCCATAGTTGCTGTATCAATTTACATTCCCACCAACAGTGCAAGAGGGTTCCCTTTTCTCCACACCCTCTCCAGCATTTATTGTTTGTAGATTTTTTGATGATGGCCATTCGGACTGGTGTGAGGTGATACCTCATTGTAGTTTTGATCTGCATTTCTCTAATGATTAGTGATGTTGAGCATCCTTTCATGTGTTTGTTGGCAATCTGTATATCTTCTTTGGAGAAATGTCTATTTAGGTCTTCTGCCCATTTTTGGATTGGGTTTTTTGTTTTTTTGATATTGAGCTGCATGAGCTGATTGTAAATTTTGAAGATTAATCCTTTCTCAGTTGCTTCATTTGCAAATATTTTCTCCCATTCTGAGGGTTGTCTTTTCATCTTGTTTATGGTTTCCGTTGCTGGGCAAAAGCTTTTAAATTTCATTAGGTCCCATTTGTTTATTTTTGTTTTTATTTCCATTACTCTAGGAGGTGGGTCAAAAAGGATCTTGCTGTGATTTATGTCATAGAGTGTTCTTCCTATGTTTTCCTCTAAGAGTTTTATAGTGACTGGCCTTACATTTAGGTCTTTAATCCATTTGGAGTTTATTTTTGTGTATGGTGTTAGGGAGTGTTCTAATTTCATTCTTTTACAGGTAGCTGTCCAGTTTTCCCAGCACCATTTATTGAAGAGGCTATCTTTTCTCCATTGAATATCCTTGCCTCCTTTATCAAAAATAAGGTGACCATAGGTGCGTGGGTTTATCTCTGGGCTTTCTATCCTGTTCCATTGATCTGTATTTCTGTTTTTGTGCCAGGACCATACTGTCTTGATTACTGCAGCTTTGTAGTATAATCTGAACTCTGGGAGCCTGATTCTTCCAGCTCCATTTTTCTCTCTCAAGATTGCTTTGGCTATTCGGGGTCTTTTGTGTTTCCATACAAATTGTGGAATTTTTTGTTCTAGTTCTGTGAAAAATGCCATTGGTAGTTTGATAGGGATTGCATTGAATCTGTAGATTGCTTTGAGTAGTATAGTCATTTTCACAGTATTGATTCTTCCAATCCAAGAACATGGTGTATCTCTCCATCTGTTTGTATCATCTTTAATTTCTTTCATCAGTGTCTTATAGTTTTCTGCATACAGGTCTTTTGTCTCCTTAGGTAGGTTTATTCCTAGGTATTTTATTCTTTTTGTTGCAGTGGTAAATGGGAGTGTTTCCTTAATTTCTTTTTCAGATTTTTCATCATTAGTGTATAGGAATGCAAGAGATTTCTGTGCATTAATTTTGTATCCTGCAACTTTACCCAATTCATTGATTAGCTCTAGTAGTTTTCTGGTAGCATCTTTAGGATTCTCTATGTATAGTATCATGTCATCTGCAAACAGTGACAGTTTTACATCTTCTTTTCTGATTTGGATTCCTTTTATTTCGTTTTCTTCTCCGATTGCTGCAGCTAAAACTTCCAAAACTGTGTTGAATAGTAGTGGTGAGAGTCGACAACCTTGTCTTTTTCCTAATCTTAGAGGAAATGTTCTCACTTTTTCACCATTGAGAATGATGTTGGCTGTGGGTTTGTCATATATGGCCTTTATTATGTTGAGGTAAGTTCCCTCTATGCCTACTTTCTGGAGGGTTTTTATCATAAATCGGTGTTGAATTTTGTCAAAAGCTTTTTCTGCACCTATTCAGATGATCATATGGTTTTTCTCCTTCAGTTTGTTAATATGGTGTATCACATAGATTGATTTGCGTATATTGAAGAATCCTTGCATTCCTGGGATAAACCCCACTTGATCATGGTGTATGATCATTTTAATGTGCTTGGATTCTGTTTGCTAGCATTTTGTTGAGGATTTTTTCATCATTGTTCATCAGTGATATTGGCCTGTAGTTTTCTTTCTTTGTGACATCTTTGTCTGGTTTTGGTATCAGGGTGATGGTGGCCTCATAGAATGAGTTTGGGAGTGTTCTTTCCTCTGCTATATTTTGGAAGAGTTTGAGAAGTATAGGTGTTAGCTCTTCTCTAAATGTTTGATAGAATTCGCCTGTGAAGCCATCTGGTCCTGGGCTTTTGTCTCAATTTTAGTGCTTTTGATTGGTTTGTTTATATTTTCTATTTCTTCCTGGTTCAGTCTCAGGAGGTTGTGCTTTTCTAAGAATTTGTCCATTTCTTCCAGGTTGTCCATTTTATTGGCATGTAGTTGCTTGTAGTAATCTCTCATGAGCCTTTGTATTTCTGCAGTGTCAGTTGTTACTTCTCCTTTTTCATCCAACCTTGCTCTTAATTTGTGAGATAACACATGCAAGCAGCTCCACTCAGCCTTTCACCCCCCTGCTCTGCTGGTTAGTAGGGACATGGTATCTGAAGCCCCCAACTTTCTGGTGTCTTTCCATAACTGGTACTGTTCCTTCCTTCCTGGTTATGCAAATTTGAGAAAAGAATCATTATCATCACAGTTGACAGTCTGGCTTCTAAGTACCTCAGTGAGTCTCCCTTTCCATTTATGAACTTGGCAACAGAAATAACCAGAGAAAAGTCTGCCTACTAATGACAGCTGACGTCATTCATCATTGCCTTATTGCTTTAAATACTTTCACCTGGTAAGCCTATGGTGACTAATGAATTCAAAGAACTGCATACCCATTCTCTTAGGGTTGGGAGTAGTTATCACTGCTCCTAAATAGTTGAAATCTACTGCTTTTTGTTGTTGTTGTTGAAGTGCACATTTACCTGTTCTACTCCAAGGATGGAAGATTTTTAGGATTCTGATTGAGGATTCAGTGAATTTCATCTGGCCCTGGGGTCTGTATTCCCCCAGTGCTTTATCCCTGAGACAGTGAGTCCCAAGTCGGCTTGATTATCTGAATTGTCTGGGAGGAATATTTTTGTTCCCCACCTTAGAAATACAAAGAGTCAGGAACAGGGATATCTGTCATTTTGAAATGATTCCTCTGGGTTTTCAATTATAAGCAAGTTTGAACATCACTGTCCCAGGGGTCCTTGGACAGTCCAACACCTCTGCCCTGTACAAGAGTTAACTCATTCCCCATGAAAGCGTGTAAAACTGTATTAGTTTTCACCCCAAATCATTCATGCATTGGTTCATTCATTAAATTATTTGGTTGGTACTCGAGCTGATCATTGTGGGTGAAGTATGGGTAAAATAATCCTTACTCCCTCAGAGTTCAAAGCCCTATTGTGTATCTTGAGAATCAGTATCATAAAATAAGAAGAGTATCCAGCCTACACTTCCAGATATGGTATGTGATTAATTCAGAATTGGCTTGATTATTTCTGTGTGAAGGGCTGAAGATTTAATAATTATGGTTGATAGAATGGCCAGATCCTCTTTCTGACCATGCTGGATTGCTCTGTAAGTCTAAGCCTCCTGGGATTTCATCAATATGTGCTCAGAATCTTGAGATACATACTTCTTGGTCTGGAAGACTGTTTCCCCAACTTGTTTAAGAAAGTTTGAATAGGAAATTGCTGCTTCTTATACAAATGGTGTATTCTCAGTTGACTTGGCATTAATGGAGCATTCCAAAGACTCATTAAGAGAGCCAAGGGCTGAGTGGTCTTAGTGCCTTGATACCTCAGGAAGTCACTTGGACAGGTTTGCATATGCTTTCCCATGACCATTCAGCATTCATAGTCAGTATATTCAAATATTCGAGCCTACGTTTCTCATACTAGGCGCATACTTTTGTACGTGGGTTTGAGTAGGTGCGCCTGCCGTTCACTAAGCTTCCGTCACATTCCTGGCACTGTGCTAAATGCACTGCATACCTTTTTTCAGTTCTTAACACCTCTCTGTGAGTAGGTGAGTGGGTAGGTATTGTTGGCCCCATTTTACAGCTGAGGCTATTTAAGTTCAGAGAAGTTACATAGCTAGCTGGTAAGTAGGAGAATCAGCATGGCCACCCAGATCTGTTTGACTCCAAAGCCCATGAACTTTCTTGTGACAGTGTCACCCCAGCTTCACACGTATACACAAGCATGATACCTCCACTGGAGACACATTCAGATGATCCTTTATCAAAAAGGAAAGCTTAATGCAAATTTAGGGCCAGAGCCTATAGTCCGAAGTACAGTCTTTCATCTGAAATAAAATCTTTAATTTATTAGAGTGCTACCTTCCAGTTAGAGATAATGTACTTGACAATTTCAAGGATGAGCAAATTGCAGTTTTGAGTTTCCAAGGACCTGTCTCACCTAATATTTTCACAGAAAAATAGTTCTCCAAATGGCACTGTTATTTAAACTGACAGTTTACTTCCCTTTACAATAGAATTACAATAGGTCTTACATTTTATCTAATGAAGAATTCAATGAAAGCTATTTCCTGTTTACAGACATCAGTCTAAATGAGAGCTTTAATTTATGTACAGATACCCTGCACAAACTCCATGGTTCAGCTTCTCCTGACCTCTATTCCCCAACAGAAATCAGACCGTCTTTCCTCCTTAGCTATTCCTTCCACTTAAAAGGTCTGCCCCCTCTCTCTACTCAGTAAATGTTGACTCATCCTTCTGAACCACCAGCTTGGGTCTCCACGCTTCTGGGACACCCTCTCAGAAAGTTCTGCTCACAGTCACCTCACCACCCCCTCAACGCCTCGAGCTCAGTAATAGCCAATAGGAATATAACACCAGCCACAGATGCAAGTCACATACATAATTTAAAATTTTCTAATAGCCACAGAAAAATGTAAAAAGAAACATGTAATGTTAATTTTAATAATTTATTTCATTTTACCCAGTATATCCAAAGTATTATCAGTTTAATATGTAATCAAGATAAAGGCCATTATTAAGATATTTTGCATTCTTTTGTTTATATGAAGTTTTCAAAATGTGGCTTGTATTTCATGTTTATAGCACACATCTCAATTTGGCCTAGCCACAAAGTGCTTGGGAGCTACATGCACCTATTGGCTACCATACTGGAGAACACAGCTTGAGCCCTGCCTTCTGGGGCATTCCCATGGCACTGATTTTATATTCTGCTAGGCATGCCATTCTCAATGTGGCACAGTGATGAAAAGAATGAACCTGAGTTAGAACCTCTGCCATTTACTAATTAAATGACCTTGGGCAATATTCAACCTCTGTAAACTTCAGTTTCTTCATCAGCAAAATGGAAATATTTTTCCTGCAGTCTCTATCACACTGGGTTGTGAGGAATAAATAAGATAATGTATGTCTAGTATTGAACACAGGGCCTGGTATATAGTAAGGTATTTAATAAATATTAGCCAGTAATGATAGGAGTGATGGAAGTAGAATCTTTTTGATAAACATTTTTATCCTTATATTTCCTGCTCAGATTTTATCTCCCTATGAGCACTTCTCAAAATGTTCAAGGTTGAGAGACTTTATTTTGGCTAGTATTATACTACATTACAGTCATCATAACTTTGGATTTTTGTCATTGATACATGAACATCCTCTTCTTTCACTCCTATTTTAGACTCTGAGCCCCTCTAGGGCAGAGTATCTGTTTTGTTTTTCCTTTATCAGAGAACCTAGAGCAATGTCTACCGAAGAATAAAACATCAATACATATTTATTAAACAAATGAATGAAAACTACATTTTACTGTTAGTAATTTTTCATGTGTGTATAACTGGCCTCTACAATAGTAAGTGGATGGATTTTGTAGTTATCCAATGAATTAATGACAAAAAATTAAACCATCAGGATGTATTAGTAATTAGATATGGAAGAATGAAGTGTCAAGAATGGTTTCTGACTTGTGATTGTATTACTGGAGGCATTTTTCATTGAGATACAGATTATAGGAGACAGAAGAAAGTTGGGGGGAAATGCTGGTTAAGTTTTAGACATGTCAGATTCAGGTTTCAGTTGGAAGTTAAAGTATCTATATCCAACAGGCAGTTGGATGTTCAGGTTTGGAGCTCAGAAGAGGAGCTTGGAGTGGAGAATGGCTTTGAGAACCATCCTTCAAATGCTGTCCTTGAAATCATGGGCAAGGACAAGATTCTAAGTTTCTGCCTTTGGCCATCTTCTCTGCCTAAGAGAACACTGTATGCAAGGGATGACCAGAGGACGAACAGGAGATAAAGACTGAGAAGGAGGTACTAGATATTCAGGAGGAGGCCCAGGAATGAGTGGTGTCAGAGTAGCCAAGGGAGGAAATCCTTAAGACTTCATAAGGCCTGGGTTGGTCAAGCTCATAGTTCAAGTTCTGTTCCATTTTTAAATTTCTGATTTCTTAGTCTTATTTCCTTCTTCTTGAATGGCTTTCAATTTCTCATGGCTCTTTGATGTCTGATGCTGAGTGTTTTCTCCCTGGTGTAAGTCATGGTGGTCCCTTTGCTTAATAAAGAGCCTAGAGAATTGACAAGGATCCCAAGAAGTGGGATGCTGGCTTTGATCGGTCTAGGTGATTTACAATAGCTGCCTATTGAGGTACTAGAATGGATTTCCTTTAATGGTAATAAATCCATTTCCTCTACTGTTTGAGGGAAAAAAAAAAAAAAAGCAAGGAAAGGGATGAAAACAAACATTTGGTGCTTATAGTATTCAAAACACTCTGTTAGGAGCTTTATACACATTATCCAATTTGATTATTACCAATCACCCGGTGAAAGTGATATTATCCCCATTTTTCATATGAGGAAGTTGTAACTTAGAGAGATAGGATAACTTACTGAGTAAAAAGTAGAGGCCATACTTGAACTGGGATTTCTCTGACTTAGAAGTCCAGGGTCTGTTCAATACTTTCACCTGATGATTTGATGGTGTCATTTTTACTTTAATGTTTCCTACAGAAAAATAAATTTTGAGGACAGATGCCTTTTGGTAGATTATTCAGCCTCTGTATAAATGCAAATTTAACTCCCCAATTGGGATTTGCCGGAGCTCTAAATTAACAAGAGACCCAAGTGAATATATCCTGTTCATTAAAAGGTATGATGCATTGTTCTTCCTCAAAAGGCATAGTTTTCTCCGGAGTATTTCAGGTCTGAGTTTATTTCCTTCTAGCTTCTCCTTCTCAACGGGCTACAATTTTAGCTGTTCCCTGGGAATGAAGATTCAGATTTCCAAGATTTCAGCTAAATAAGTGTCAAGGTTATATACTGCAGTATCTGTACTCATTTTTACCTGAGAGTCTAGAGGAGGCAAGAGGAAGTGAAGATGTACAGCAGAACTTTTACACTATAGTCAAGTTGGCAAATAAGTGTCTTAGAGTGCCATGACCAGGGCTGGGAGTTTGCTCTGAGCACCCAGGTACTCTAATGGATGGGTTATCCATTAGAACAATTTTGCCATTGGCCATAGGCTTCTGTTGCTTCTCTATCAGAAGATGAGCCATGTAGACTCAAAACCCAGGTGTGTGTCGGGTCCTACCCTCCGCTCCCCACCTCTTATAGTATTACTTCTTGACTGGTTGTATGTTCAACTTGCTTGGAGAGTGTTAAAAAAAAAAAAATCCAGAGTCCAGGCCACTCCCCAGAGCAATTAAAACAAAATTTGGAGGGAGGGGGGAACCCGTGCATTAAGTTTTTTTTTTTTTAAGTGCTCCCCAGGTGATTCCAATGTGCAACCAATGGTTGAGACACAGTGTCTTTGAAGTTTGAGCTCTAGAAAAATGGTTTTCAACTTTGGCTGCACATCAGAATAATCTAGGCAGCTATTAAAATACACACTCCATGCCCCCCACCAAGGATTTAATTGGTCTAGAGTGGGGGTTAAGCATCAATAGTTTTAAGGAAGTTTCTAGGTAATTCTAATATTCAGCAGGGGTGAGAACCACTGGTCTAGAATGAGCTTTGAGCTTTGAGTAGTGGTCCCCAGACTATTTCTCTTACCTGAAGGTACCTATGAATCCCCCGAGGATCTTATTAAATACAGGCGGCAGTACCTCACCCCCAGAGATGCTGATTCAGTTGGTCTTGGGTTGGGCCTATGATTTTGTAGTTCTAACAATCTTGCAGGTGATGCTGCTCATCCCCGGACCATTCTATACACAGCACTGGCTGAGCACCTACCTTATAATGCAGAGCAGCCAGTGAGCTTCCTGGTGGGTTAGGTAGAGTTGGCAGATGGGAACACACTTTATCCTCTTCAGATACCTGACAGATATTTCATAGTCATCAGGGATATGAGGTTCACAAGTTCTTGAGTTTGTTCTCCATCTCTGCTTCAATGTTTTCTTGCTATGGGATATAGGCCAGGGCAAAAGAAGTTATTTATGTGTCCTCAGCTGTAAGATGGAGATCATAATAGTACCTACTTCATGGAATTATTGTAAAGATTAATAAAAATGGTGCATATGAGGTTGTTAGCATAGTTCTGGGCACATCCCAGGCACTCAGTAAACAGTAATCAACATGGTTATGCATCCATTACATCCGTGAGATATCGGATTCTTCAATAAATTTTAGCCTCAGGACCCTTCCTTTAACTTACATAGAAGCTCCATATATCTAGACTGGATAAAGTTGGGTCCATTTTTGAAGAAGAGATGTGTGTACAGCACCTGGAATCCCTGGGCTTCTCCCCTAGACTTCTATACCCTTAGCTAAGGCAGCATTTATGACATCTTTTTGAATATACTAAGTCTAGACCAACCTATTTATCTACAGAAAAATCCATAAGTGACTTACCCAAGGAAACGCAGCTAGTCATTGGTAGAACCCAGACCCCTGGGTCTGGTTTTAGTAAGTTCTCATCGGTCATCAAATAACAGAGGAATTGGAACTTAAGAGCTACTACTAGAACTATGTTCTTTTTAACAAAGAGGGACTTTTTTTATTAACTGAATGTTAATTTATATCAATACATGCTTATAGTAAGAAAAATAATTAAATACAATAGAAAAATGTAAACCCTTTTCTCCACTTTTATGACTCCCATCCCCACTTATAAAAGGCAACCGTCATACATAGTTTCTTAGGTGTTTTTCAGAAATTTTCTGTGTTTGTATAACAATAACATATAAAATATTTACAAATATGTCCTTTTATCCAAATGGGAGCAAACTATATGTACTATCCTGTTTCTAGCTTTTTTGCCCTTAATAATTTATCTTCCAAATCATTCCACACAATACATATAGATCTACCCTATTGTTTTTCATGGTTACAGAATATTCATTTTTTTAAATTAAGCCTGTCTCCTTGGTGATGGACTTGAGATTGCTTATCGTTTTATCTGTGGCAATACTTACATACTTGGATGACTATCTCTAGATTCCTAGAAGTAGAATTTGTAGGGTGAGCACATCTGCTCGTCCAGTGTTCCTTCAGCTTTGCCACACTGCACTGCAGTTTTCTTCCATGGGTCTGGGAGTTAATCACCCTTGGAAAAAAATAAAGGAACTTTCAGGGCCAAAGTACCAGACTCATTCCACCAACATTAGCCCTTTCATCACGGTCCAGCTTATAGAGGCTGATGGTTTCAGCACCAGTACTGGGCATTTTGTTCTGAGGACTAAATAGAGCAAATGTTCTACCCTAATTCCCACTAGAGGACTAAACAGATATTTTCAGGCCCAAATGGCCCATGTCTCATTCGCCTCCCCCAGCTCCCCTTCACTCAGGCTCTCTTGTCTGACCAGTAACTCCTATGTCTCCTAAAAAGCAGAAAATGACATTATTTCCCATTAATAATTCTCTCTATCCACTCTGGGGGTTGGCCTGAAAATGAAGGTCTCTGAAACACGCACCCTGATCTGTGAATTTTCTAGTGGACAAAGGTGTTCAGTGATTTTTCAAATAATGTGGCTAGAAAAGGAGGGATAGTTTAAAGCCATGATTAATGCCCCTGTGTTCCCAGATGCCTCCCTCCCTCAGCTCATCACTGTAATTACCTGCCTGATCCTGGACAAGTCCTTCTGTTTGGCTCAATCAGCTATTGATCATTTATTTAAGAATTGCATACGCCAGGGAAGGTGAAAAAAAACTTCTCTAAATTAATTTCTTGAGCCCACCATGGTCATGAATAAATTTCTTTCATTTCAGACAATTTACATCAGCAACTGCTTAGGACTGGGAATTTGTTTACCACTTCTGACCCGCTCCTCTGAAAATTGGTTTCTAACCACTCTGCAAGTGGCAGTCTTAAACTGACACATTAAATTTTCAAAATTGTGTTTGACTTATTGTCTCCTGCTTGCAATGTAGCTCAGTGTTTTGACAGATGCATGCTGGTGCTCTGGGTATAAAACTGGAAGGTTCTCAAACACTTTGCTGGTGGGAGCATGTGCTTATCTCATAGGTTGGGACTCTGGATAATAGTTTTCTTAACTAGAGGATGCAGGCATTTGGTGACTTTTGAGTAATCATAGTTTGAAAAATAAGCAAAAAAAAAAAAAAAATTATCCAAGTAGACCATTTTAGAACTGACTTATGTTTATTTTTACTGGAGCTCCCTAAATGTGAATCTTTATGAGCACTGACTATAGTGTAGTATGAAACTGCTTCTAATGATTTAAAAATATTTCTGAATGTGCAGCCTGAGTCAGAAAGGTTGCCATGATAGAGTCCTTCCTTTCTTTATAGTGTATGGATCTATGTACGTGCGTGCACTACACACCTACCTGCTTTGTAAGTGCTAGGCAATCTTAGTGTTAGCATAGTCCTATTAATCAGCAAGCATTTTCATTAATTACTCAGTGCTAACAACTCCCTCGGGTTCTAAAACAATCTTTCTTTGACAAGGGATTTGCTGCTACTTAGAAACATAATGCCATCCCTGCATTTAACAGGCAGGCCAGAAGTTTCCCTGTGTGCACACCATTCAGATTGGTTCAAGCACTTTCATGAGTTAATGTATATATAAAGCAGGACTAGAATATTGTATAAATACAGCTTAAAAGAAAGTTTTCCCAGATCCAAGGAAGGAATACAGACTGTGACAAGAGAACCTAAATGTGTTACAAATGTATGAAACAATTTTACTGAAGGAGGTAAGGGGAAAAGGTGCTGACCTAAGTAACTTTGGAAATGAGTGGCATCTGTGAGACTAATGGCAAAAGGAATTGCACACAAGAACTTTAGTGGATAAAGTTATTTCCCATCAAAGTATGGGTTATAAATTCTGATACTGCTCTATATGTATATGTGAACAGTTAAGTTAGTGGGTGGTAGATGGTGGGAACCATATTTCTCACTGTTAGAGTGATAATTTACAGATAAACAAGAGACGAGACCAGAATGATGCAGTGATAATGGATTAGAGTTGGAGACATCAGTACTAACTCATGTTTAGCTAGATATAGATACAGATGGTTGCAAATAGAAACATTCTTAAATATGTGTATATACATGGGCTAGTATATGCTCATATATTTGTTTGCTCCATCATCTGAGAGGGCTTGAAAGAAATGATACTCCAGTAGCAATGAGCATACCTAGCACTCAGATCTTGATGTCTAAAACCACTCTCCAAAAAAAAATGGTGGGGGGAAACCAGGGTTTCCTGGAGAAATATCTGTTACTAGGACTGGAGCAGGAAATATGCAAGATGATCCTGAAACATCCTGTAGTGCCTTAGAAGGTAAGGAAGTGTTCAAAAACAAAACAATGGGATAATGTCAAAGGAGAACAGGAGCCAACCAAAAGAGCACTCAATGTACAAAGTAGGAAAAATTTGGGCAACAAATAAAGTATATTTGAATTATAACCCAAAGTATACAACAAATATTCATGAGTTTAATTGACTTAAATAAATGAGTGGATAAATTCATAAATGAAGAAGAGAAAAATCTCCTGTGTAGAAAGATTCCAAATAACTTATATAGATGCTCCACCCTAAAAAGGGGAAGCATGACTCCCCACTCCTCAGGTGTGGGCTAGGCGTAGTGATCTCCTTCCAAAGAGTACACTATGGAAAAAAGGGGCTAAATAAACTTTTCAGTGGAGAAAACTGGCAAAGACTACCTGACCCACGTGATGAAGGTCAACATCTGTTGTGATGTTATGTTGATGGTTTATGTATACTCTTGATATGATGTGATGAAAATGGCATTTAATCTCTCTTATCTTCCTCCCTGAATCTGTTATCTTGAGAAAAAAATCAAACAAATTCTAATAGAGAGGCATCTGACAATATACCTGACCAGTACTCTCCTCAAAACTATCAGTCATCAAAGACAAGGGAAGTCTGAGAAGGTGTCCCAGCCAGGAGCCTAAAGGAGACATGATAACTAAATGTAATGTGGTAATCCTGGATAGGATCCTGGAACAGAAAAGGGATGTTAGGTAAAAACAGGAAATATGAATACAGTATGGACTTTAGTTAATAGTAATGTATCATTATTGACTCATTCATTGTAACAAATATACTACACTGATGTAAAATGTTAATAATAGGGGGAACTGGATCCAAGAGTTATGTAAGAACTCTGTACTGTCAGTTTTTCCATACTATCTTCTCAGTCTGAAACTGTTCTAAAAATATAAGGCTATTAGAAGAAAACCCAAATCTTAATGTCTTGATTTAATACTTGTTTAATTATGTTATGTTCGTCTGAGTCCAGCCGGAGGTTAGTCCATACTGCCTCATTCAAGGGTACTGGCCCTTGAGCCTCAATATCAAGACCTTAGTCAGTCAGCATGGAAGATAGTACCATAAGGGAACACTGTGCACCAACCCTTCAAAGAATTCTGGAAGTGACTATGTCATTTCTGCTCATATTTCATTGGGCAAAGCAAGTTGTATGACCACATCTAATTTCAAGGAGGTTGGGAAGTGCAATTTCTCACATGCCCAAAAGGAGGAGAACCATTTTGGTGACCAGCACTGATGACCAGCAAACTATCTCATTGCTTTTTTCCCTAATGCTATTCTGCAGTTCCTCCTTCTTAAAAACATAGTCTCTCCCCACCTCCCAACTCAGCACCCACTCCTTGATTTGTGGGAAATACTAAAAGACTGAAAATATAGTTCTTGCGCTAGAGGAACCTACACTTTGGTTGGGAAAAGTGAGAGAATTATGCAGTGACTCAGGAGACATCCATTCAAAAACTGCATCAAATGAGGAGTATGGCTTTATATATACTCTGACTTCTCCGAGGGGAGAATTCCCTTTGGTTGGAAAGGGGTGTACTCTTGACAGGCAGGCTTCACAAAAGAATTAGACTGATTAGTGCACTGGGAGAAGGAAATAACTGGAGAAGATACAGGAGGTCAATAGTGAAATTTTGGGTGCCAGGTAAAAAAAAAAAAAAAGATGGCAGAATGGCTCCACTGAAATATCAGACCCTGGAGGAGGTTGGGCTAAATACCCTCTATCTGCCTCTAGCACCATGCCTGGTACAGAAGAAGGGTTCTCACAGAATTTCACTGGCTTGAATGACATTTGGACACCATGAGTATGCCAGGTAGCGATGATGTGTATGGACAGGTTGGAACCAGTAAGGGTGTTTGACTTGGGTTTCACATGTGTTTTCCCATGTAATCTTCACAGCAACTTTATGAGGTGGGCACTGCTATTCGTATGTCAGAGGTGAGCAGGGGCTCAGAGAAGTGGAATGACTTCTTTACATTCGCAGAGCTACAGGAGAGCGTCAGCTTCAAATCTAGGTCTCTCTGATTCCCAATCTCATCCCCCTCTTCACTCAATCTCTCCCATACAAAGTGGTGAATTAGACGATGACAAGTGATTGGAGTGTGAGGCTGGAGGGCCAGAAGAGTGGCTATTGAAGTAGGTCAGGCAAGGGTGCTGAGAGCCTGCGCTGAAGTGGTGGGTGTTGAGATGGGCTGGAAGGGAAAGAAGTGCAAGACTTACAAAGAAACAGTCATGCTCCCTGGGGACTGATTAGCAATGGAGACAGAGAAGAGGGATCAATAACTATGATAAGACATCGTGATTCATTTCCCCATAAATTGTATTTTCTACTGGGGCCTCCAGAGATGTGATAGATCCTTTTAGGCAACAAGTGGTTCAAAAGGTGATTGGTCCTAAAGCCAGTGGGTACCAAGACATCTGCCTCTAAGGGAGAGGCTGCACAGGACAGTGATGTATCAGACATTGTAATGTCTTTGTTTGACCACTGGTTAAGCAAATGCTGTACTCACTCCATCCCCACTGCCCTGACATCTGTTGTACAGATGGATATTAAGTGAAAGGAGTAGTTTTCACTGTTAGCCTACAGGAGGTGCCTCTTAAAGTTTCAGTGCTTCTGGAGGACTAGAATTGGAGGTTATCTGCTTCTCCTCTTTTTCTTCTTAGAGGACAAGTTGAGGCCAAGTTTTCGAACTCTTCCCAAATAAACCAAGGAAAGTGTAATTTTGTTTCAAAATGCACTTCTGTATCAAAGGCTACCGTTTATCCCTTCTCCTTCCAGCTGAAGTGATTAATATTCAAGCTGCTGCTATGTAGAAGATTAAGCTTACTGTGTATTCTCCAGCCATTTATGCTAATTGGAGCCTCTCAGTTGTATTGAAAGATTCACAGAAGTATCAGGAGATACTTTATACTGAATTAAAAACTATTGGACTGGGTGTTTCAAGGCTCCTGCTCAGAAAAGAACAATTATTAAAATGTATTATTCAATTAAACATGGAAATCTATATCTATCTGCAAAAGTCGGGAGTAAATAAAAGTGCTACCAGTTGGAATGGGTCCATTAAATCTGACAGTTGTAGCATATTGTATTTTACATGAAGTTGGGTAAGAGAATAGGAAGTAGAGAAAGACTAATGATGGGGTTTAGAATGTGCTACCCCCAAATGTGGCACCTGGCATCCTGAATATTTTAAGCTGAAAGGGTTTGAGGAAAGTACAGAAGCAAGAAGGTCACTCTGACCTCCTCCCTCCCTCCACTTTCTCCCCTGAAATAGGTTATAAATCCTCATGTGAGAGGTGCCCGCCCTATATTCAAAAGGAAAGGAACATCCTTATCTCCAAAGACAAAGGGACTCCAAAAAGAATCCTATCAGACCTTGCTAAGTTTCCCCTGGTTGACTACACTGACCTTATATTCCTTAACCTACATATTCCTCCACAACTGTCCCTTCTTCATCAAGCCGAGCACAAAAATTCAGATTGTCTGTTTTGGAGGGATCTTCATTTCCTTAGGAAGGCCCCTGTGTCACACAAAACTTATATTGAATAAACTTGTATGCTTTTCTCCTGTTAATCTGTCTCTGTTAGTTTAATTTTCAGACCCAGCCAGGGACCCTAAGAGGGTAGAAGAAAACTTTTCCTCCCTTACACTAACAAAAGGCGGTGGAAAAGTTCTAAGCTGTTCTGTCTCTCTACTCCCTAGTAGGTAAAAACAATTCCAGTTGGGTAAGAAGCCCTCTGGACTTCTCATATTTTAAACTAGTCAGTAAACTTTCAGAAGAGGTCAGTCATCTATTCAGAAAGTCACCTGCAGACACTTACTGCAAGCAGGCAACGACATGCCAAAGAAGAGAGCCAGAAAAAGAGGCAAGAATGAAGGCTTCTCAACTGAGAGCTGATTTCCTGGACTCAATTTTTCCCTCTCCCAGGAAACATTAGCCAAAGAAGTCCATTCTCCAAATAACCAGCATCATCCGTGGCTTAGGCCTCCATCTACACTGTCTGTTCATCACTCTGTTTGATGGGTTTTAAACTCACCGGAGCATCCTATTTTGCTGCAAACTTGTTGAGCCTAGGTATCCAGCAAGTCCAGAGTCCCCTGGTACAGAGCCCTGGGCCCCTGGTCCTGAGTACATCAGATGTGTGCTGACTGCTGCTTTCTGCTTCCTGGCTTGGCCAGAGCTTTGTAGAACACACATTACATAAGAATGGATAATAGCTAGGAGGAAGGAAAATAGATTGCATTATTTTCAAAATCTCTAACCAAAAGGATTGTTTGCTGTCTAAATAAAGCAGCCTGCTCTGACGCACCTAGAAATTTGGCATTTAGGACATATAATATAGATGCCAACAACTACTGCCTCAGGATTCTGTCAAGTCTGAGGAATGGATTTTCCCCAGGCCAAGGTATCTGGCATGTTGTAGGTCCTCAATAAATATATTGAATGAAATCTGGATCTGATCATCATATCTGGAGAACGGTCTCACTATTGGCCAGGGCTAGAGTTGCTTCAACATTTAGCAAATACATCTGAAAAGTCTTCAGAATGAGAACTTTTGAGGTTGGCGTGGTCATTGTTCATTTTCTCAAAAAGCATTCCTTCCACTGGAGCACTTTTGACTCTTGGTTTGATTTGTTTGGTTTATTAAATAGGTGTTGAGCACTCATGTAGCCCAGGTGCTGTTCCAGGCGCTGGAAGACATAGAGCATGATAACCTAGCCTCTGCCCTTGCGGATTTCCGAGGCTGTGACCCAAATATACTAATAAGTAGCATATTTATTGAGACTTCACCAGAGCTCAGTTTTTCTATGCGAGGCACTGTGAGAACTACAGCAGAAAACAAGTCCTTATAGTTTACTGAGGTTACAAAACATACATGTGAATAATGAGGGCCAATTTAACTCTGATGTGTCTTGTGTAGCACGTGGGTGAAGGTCAATGGTGATGTCCACATTCCTAAATCCTATCTTTTTTTTCACATCCCATTGTGCTTGAGCTTTTATCAACAATTGACAGGGGTCATCATTCTTTTTCCTTTTGTGTGGTGGTTTTAAAAACCTGACTTCAACATTTATTCACACTCCTCCCATGAAGGTAGGGTCTGTGTCCCCTCCCGTTGAATCTGATTGGCTTTGTGATTGCTTCAGTCAGTGGAGTGCAGGATAAGTTAGACTCTGTGACTTCTGAGGCTAGGTGGTAATAGGCTTTTTCTGCATCTCTGGGGACACTTGCTCTGGTGAAACCATCTAAAATTTATGATGTTCATGTTGGAGAGGCCCTAATAATAGGCTTTTCCTGCTTCTCTGGGGACACTCGCTCTGGGCAAAACCATCTGTAATTCATGAAGCTCATGTTGGAGAGGTCCTGTGTAGGCACTCTAGTCAACAGCCTCAGCTGAGTCCCCAGCTGAAACCAGTGTCCACTGACAGCCATGCCAGTGAGCAATCTGGAGGTGCAGCCCAGTTGAGCCTTGAGAGGACTGCAGTCGTAGCTGACATCTGATTGTATCTGCGTGAGAGACCCCAAGTGAGAACTGCTGAGCCAAGCCCTTTGCAAATTCCCAGTGCACAAAATCATCAGCAAGATAATGGTTGTTTCAAGCTGCTACATTTCGGGGCTATTTGTTAATGCAACAATAGTGACTGAAATACCCTGGCTTACATGATATCAGATTCTCCTTGTTGCCTACTAAACCTCTCTCTACTTTTGGCCTCCTGTGTCACCTCATCCAGGCCCACATGCTGACAGCATAGAGATGGCCTTAGGATCCTGGTACTTTCCTCTGACTTCCAGTTCCATGGATCCAGTTGCCTAGTTGAATATCTCAAAGATGCATTATTGCCTTCTTTGGTTCCTTGACCACACAGTATTTCCTTCTACCACAGGGCTTCCATGCATGCTAGAATTCTCTCCTAGAATGCCCACCACTATCGTTCATGAACCCCTTATCCCTCAGGTCTGAGATCACGTCTCTAGAAGTGGCTGTTTCTCAGAAAAGCTTTCTCTGAGATCAGGTTCCCTTGTTTTATGTTCTCATGGAGCATTTCACTCCATTTTTAAAAGTACATTTGTCAGTGCTGTATTTCCTCTTATAGCTAAGGTCTGGCTCTAGTACTACACGTAGTCCATGACCGCAGGGATGGCATCTGAATTTTGCTCACCATTTTTACCCCAATGCCTAGCACAGTGCCTGGCTCAGAGTTGTCACTCAATTATTATTCACTCATTCATTCCACTCCCAACTCTAGTCCCATTGCATTCATTCATTCATTCATAACTTCAGTGATTCCCTCATTCAACAAATATTAATCATGATAAAGGCTAGTTAAATTCCGTTATGTTCCAGTGCCTGAGCTAAGCACTTTGTAAAGCCATCTCCTTAACGCCTCATGCTAACAACACTACAAGGAAAGTATTTATTATCCTCCATTTACAGAAGGGAGAACTGAGGCCGTGAGAAAGCAGTAATTAAGTGGCAGAGCAAGGATTTGAAGCCAGGTCTGTCTGGGTTCAAATCTCACGTTCTTGAGCACTGCTCTTACAGGGAGTTGTGAAGGGCAAGACTGAAGCCAGTGGTCACCTCCTTTCCTCATCTTGTTGATAGAAAGCAAAACATGGATTATAGCTGCTGTCCCCAGGGATGGCTTGAAAGGCAGGAGAGCTGGTGGGGCAAGAGAGCCCTGTGCCCCAACTCCCTTCTCCCAGCACCTAGCATCTTACAAAGTCTAAACCTTGTTTCTACCTGCCACCTTGGCTTCCTACTTAGGTAGGCCTTCAGATGTTGGGAGGAAAACTCTAAGACTCTAGCCTGCCTCTGCTGGAGTTTTAGGGATTAATGGAAGCAGGAAATCTACCTGGGGAGTTGCAGAACCATCCTGTTGCCAGATAGGCCTGCTCATTATTTGCTGAACCAAATGACTCCGACACAAATTTGTCAGTCTGGTTAGCAGACTGGAGCTGCTATAGGACCCCTGACTGCCTGGTAACCTAATGGAACATGGACTACTTCATTACCCTTCAGGTTTTACACTTATTCTGAACCTAATTATTGTTGTTGCCTCCTACTGCTCAGGGTTGAACTGGCTGACAACTTATTAGGGTTGCATCAGCCTTTTCTGTCACCTAAAGCTGTGTGTCAGTTGTAGCGTCTGAGAGCTTAAGGGATTAGTAATGAGCAGGAGATGAGTGAGGCTGAGCAGAGAGAGATGGCCTCTGATTATGAAGTTCCATGTGTTAGAAATGTTGCTTTCCAAGTACGAACTCTGATACGGTTTCCCGAGGGAGTGTGTTGATTCCGAGAAAAGGTTCCAAACAAATGGAACAGAGAGAATGACCTCACATGAATACAGAGCTTGGCATTTACTGTCACAAACACAACCTCATTGGACTTTCACCCTCTTATGAAAGATTTATTACTTTCTGGTGCCAGACCTGTGTCCCTTTCAGAGAGATTCGGCTCTTTCTTTACAGAGCCACCTCCTATGCAAGCACATCTAGACAGATCACTCATATGAAAATTATATTATTTATATCCCAAACAGGGACACTTTGTGAGAATGAAAGGAGGCATTAAAATAATCAGTAGGCATTAATTGATCTATAACAAGTATAAACTGGGACTCTCCTGGGCAAACTGGAACAATGGCACAATGGACACATTGATATCTCCCCCCAGTAAGAATCAAGGAGAACACCTCTGCTAGGAACCCCTAGTTTTTAAGAGTACAGGGAGGCTGTGTGGCATATAACCACACATAATGTGGGACTTGAACTGACCATACAGATTAGTGGCTTTCAAAGTCAGTGCTACTGGAGATCCCAGGGTTTCCATAGCAGTCAGATGAGAAGAAAAGGTGGCAGTGGGTAATGGAGTTGGGTAAGAATCTGGTTAGGGCTGCTGGTTGCCCCTGGCAAAAGGACCAGACCAAATATAAAGCTGGTTGAGAAATGTCACCTCATCATAAATGATTCACTAAACAATACAGAACAAATGGCTTAGAGTTTTCTCAACAGTAGCCAACCTAGGACTTCAGCCTCTTCCCATCCCTTGCCATACTGGTCGTTAGGTCGCTGAACCAAAAATGCAATTTATAGCATCCAGCCCTCCAAGTTAAGATTTGGGTGGGGGATTCTAAAAGCAAATAGTGGTCCCGTGAATAGGATCAAAGAGAACACACCCAACTTGTTTAAGGGCAAACATCAAGCTTGGAGAAGCAGGTTAAGACGGGAAAACAGAATGCTGCAGAGCTTCATAGAACCGATGACAAAAAGGAGAGTATTGCTATCAAGTGGCCTAGAAAGAGGGCATTCATGAAACACACAGGAAATATGTCAGTTTTAGACAAGCAGATCCTTGATAGCTTTAAAATATGTTCTCTGTAAAATATGCTCTGCAGAAAAAATTAGATGTCAATAATAACAATAGTTAGCATTTGTCAAACACTTATTCTGTGCCAGGCACTACTCAAAATATACTAAATGTATTTTTTTCATTCAGACAAGATATAGGAAGAAATAAAAGGAAGCTGAATGAATTTAAATAAAATTGAAATTAAAATTGCAATGGCAGAATTTGAATCCATATTAGAAATACCAAAGCGTTGATTTGATACCTGGGAAACATCTAATCCTTTGTATAGAAGAGAATTTATTTTAAAAGGCATATGAAAAAGGCAAAAGTATGACAACTGTTAAACATCATGACGTCAAAATACATAAAGCAAAGGTTAATAAAAATACAAGGAGAAAAATGACAGAAAGATGAAAATGAAGTAGGCAGCTCGCACACGGTTATTTGCATTTGAAAGGCCAAGAGATAAAAGTAAATAGGTAATTAAAGATTTTTGAAAAATAAAAGTTTAAAGTTAATTTAATAAACATATACCCAACTTTATACTCTACAAAGAATATACCCTTTTTAAATTTAAATTCCAATAAAGAACTTACCAAAAAAAGCATATATGTTAGACCATAAAAAAATTCCAAATGATTCCAAAAATATCAGAAATCAGATAGATCATATGTTCTTTTTTCAGGCAATAATTTACTATCCTAAAGGAAATAATATTAAAAATTAATAACAAACACATATTTTGCAAATCTACTCATTTGAAAAATGCACATATTATAAATAAGTCTTGGTCAAAGAGAAAAGCAAAACAAAAATAATTAAAATTTAGAAATTAACAATAATAATATTAAGTAGGGGAAACTATAGTCAAAGCTCAACTCAGAGGCAAATTCTTATCCTTAAATGCTTCTATTCTTAAACAATACAAGAAAAAAATAAGCTAAGTACAAGAGATTGGATAAGAAAAGCAATAAACAAGAGGAAGCAGGAGATAGAAATTAATGTAGATAAAAGAAAAATTATTTTGTTTTTAAAAGTACGATTTTTCTAATTCAAGGAAAGTGATATATTTCATACTGTATAGACTATTATAGAATATAAAGAAATTTTACCAGTTCTTTTTATGGGTTTAATCTAATACTAAAACCTGAGAGTAGGACAGATCAATCTAAATAATATATTAGTGTATGTTATGTATATTAAAATAATTTATAATGTATATTTACATGTATTAAAATTATACTATCGTGATTTATTCCAGAAGTGTAAAAATAGTTTAGTAGTAGGAATCTATTAATAAAAGTCATCTACATTAATGGGTCAAAGGAGAAACATAATTTGATAAGATGTAATTCAATATCCCTATGCATTAAGTTACAAGTATTAAGTTACAAGTTACATATTCAGTAATTTGGGAATTTAAATCCAGATTTCCTCTACAGTGGCAGAATTATTCATCTGAAACCTATAACTCACATTACATTAATGTTGAAATGATAGAAATATCCCCATTGAAGTCACAAGTAAGATGGGATATGCTCTATCACATCTGTTTAGAAAGTGATCTAGGGAGAAAATGTTGGCTAAAGACACCTCTGGTAAAGGACTTGTCCAAAATATACAAAGAACTCTTAAAACTCAACAATAAAAAATGAACTATCCAATTTAAAAATGGGCAAAAGATCTGAACAGACACCTCACCAAAGATGATATACAGAGGGTAAATAAAAATGAAAAAGATGTTCACCATCATATATAATTAGGAAATTGCAAATTAAAACAACAGTGAGATATTACTACATACCTACTAGGATGTCTAAAACCCAAAACACTGACAACAGCAAATGCCTGTGAGGATGTAGAACAGAAACCCTCATTTGTTGCTGATGGGAATGCAAAATGGTATCAGAAGACAGTTTGGCATTTTCTTACAAAACTAAACATGCTATTACCATACAATCCAGCATAGTAATTCTTGGTATTTATCCAAAGGAGCTCAAAACCTATGTCCATACAAAACCTGCACACAAATATTTATGGCAGTTTTATTCATAATTGCCCAAACTTGGAATCAGTCAAGATACCCTTCAGTAGCTGGGTAGATAAATGATCTGTGGTACAACCAGACAGTGGAATATTATTATTCAGTGCTAAAAAGAAATGATCTATCAAGTCACAAAAAGACATAAAGGAAACTTAAAGGCATATAACTAAGTGCTGGAAGCCAATCTAATAATGTAACATGCTACATGATTCCAACTATATGACATTCTGGAAAAGGAAAAACTATGGAGACAGTAGAAAGATCAGTGGATGCCAGGACCTCAGAGGAAGGAGTGATGAATAGGAGAAGCACAGGGGAATTTTAGGGCAGGGAAACTATTCTGTATGATACTGTAATGGTGGTGACATGGCATTATACATTTGTCAAAACCCATACAATGTAAGCTCAAAGAGTGAATCCTAGTGTAAACTGTGGACTTGATAGTGATGTGTTGGTTCACTCATTGTAACAAATGTACTACTGTTTCAGGATGTTAATAGTGGAAGAGGCTCTGTTTTGGGGGTTGGGTGGGTCAGGGAAGCAGGGAGAGCAGGAGTACGTGTGAACTGTGGACTTTCCACTAAATTTTGCTGTGAAGCTAAAACTGCTTTTAAGAAATAGTCTATTAATTTAATAGCAAGAAAACAAAAGTGAGCCTGGTAGTTCTACTCATGCAATAAGAAGCATTGAAAACATATTTTAAAGGGGGTTCAAAATTACCATTATTTGTAAATGGTGATGGTCTTCCCCCATAACCCCAAAGATGGCTTTTATGGGGTCAACTCTAAGCCAGACTTTGATTCTCCCCTTTTATCCCTTCTCTAAATTTTTTAAACATATTTTCTCCCTATCTCCATATCCCTTTGTTCAATACAGCCTCTCCTCTGCCTCTCTCAGGGTACTGATCCAGTGGAATGGTGTGGACACACATATTACATGCATGTGCACACACCGCTCATGGCCTATAGCTCTATTTCTTCGTGTTGCCTCCAATAATGATGGTAGTCATTGGTCACTCATTCATCCACTCAGTAAATGTTTATTTAATGCCTAACATGTGCCACGGTACTGAGGAGAATATAATGAGCGCAGGTAACCCCACTCCTCCAGCTACTGGAGTTTATTACTGGAGTTCAGTCCAGGCTAGCAGGACAGACAGACAATCAAATAATTGCACTAATGACTAAAGTCACTGCTATTCACGCATTCATTCCAGAAACATTTAGCATGTGCTTGTTTTTCTAAGAGCTGGTGGCGCACAAAGATGAAACACTCATGAACAGCTCATGAAGAACAGAAGAGCCAGGAGGCAAATATCTATAGAGGACCATCTGTGGACCAGGGCCTGTGCTGTGTGCTTCACAGGTATTAGGCCACTGAATCTGCACCACAGCCCTGGAAGGGAGACGTGATTGCCCCCATTGTAAAGATGAGGAGATCCAGACTTAGATTGAAGTAAATTATCCAAATCAAGGTCTCAGGACCAGAATTGGAATTTAGGCCTGTCCAACTCAAAAGCATGCTTAATCTAGGTAGCTGTAATGTAAACTAGGACATAAGGGCATTAATTAGCTACAACGGAGAATAGTCGCTACGTGGCATGAACAATGTGGGTTGACCTCAGAACCCAACACTGAGTAAATAGCAAGCACGATGGCACTCCACTGTTCCCAGCCCGTTCGGAACCGTGGAAGTGGGCGGCACCCCTACCCCTGTGCGCAGTCACAACCTTTGTGGTTCCTCTCTGTCTTCACTCACCTGCAACATCTCCATGTACTGCTTGGACATGTACACTTTCCACCTACTTGGCCCAAGCGTTAATGAGCCGAAAGAAAACCAGTTGTTAATGAGAAATGCAAAACACACATATAGCACTTTACTGAAGAATAATGATGAAGCACATTTGGCCGTATGTCAACAAACATAAAGACAGGAGGCTGACTGTGGTATATTCCCCTCAAAGAGTTCCATGAAACTCTTAAAATTTGCAGAATTAAACTACAGTTTGCATGTAAACAAGACCTTAATGTTTCCTGGAAGATCCCCACATTTTAAAATAACAATCTTGAAAACTGAAACCAAACATCAGTGCCTACAAATGCTGTGAATTTTAATCTATGTATCTTAAGACATTAAAAACCCACAGAGTTTAGAAGAAGATGCATCAATTAACATCTCTATTGAATATGCAAGACTGTGTCAAATCACAGATACCGTGTAGGAGGTGGTGTGAACCTGCTGTTTTAGCACTTGGGCCACATTTATGGGCCAAAAATGAGTTACATAGAGATGTCTTGGTAAAAATGGCAATGAGAATTGTTCCTGAGAAGATATGTTAAGCTGCATAGAGCTCAGAAAAAAACGTTGACTTAAAAATATATTTCTAGTGTTACAATTTATATACAGTGAAATGCACCAAGTCAGAGATGTTTAGTTTGCATGTGACCAAACCCACCAGAACCTTCAGTTACATTGACTTAATCGCTACGAGTGTGTTGCCTCGTGCAACTCAAAGTACTAGGGCTTCAGATACAGCTGGATGCAGGGGCTCAGGCAGTATCATCAGGACAGTCTGTTTCTTAGCTCTGCTTTCTTTCTTTGCTGGTCTCAGCCATCCTCTCTCCTTGTGCCTCTAGAAATTCCAGGTTTCTCTTTTCCTGAGTTGAAGTCCAGACAAGATGAGAACTTTTTCTAGCAGTTCCAACTAAAGTCAGAGGATTGCAGCTCTTTGGCTTGGATTGGGTCATAAACGCCTTTCCAAGAACCAATCACTGTGGCCAGGGGTTAGTAGAGTCGGTTCTATCTTCCTCCCGTGCACTGGGGAACAGGATAATCGGAGTGCTAGTACCAGAAAAGAGAGGAATGGATGCTGGAAAAGAAAGTCAATAAATGTCCACAAAAACTCAGAAGGAGGCTTTGATCTTATGTGAAATGGTGATGTGATGATGATATTAGTTAACACAATCACAACTGCTTATTAAACACCTACTGTATTCTGAGCTCTCTCTACAAAGAATCCTGATCACAACACCATAAGATAGGGGTTATTATGCCCATTTTACTAACAATGACACTGAAACTCAGAAAGATTAAATGAATTGCCAAGACTGAGTAGCTAGTGAGTGGGGAAGTCAGGATTTTAACACGGGTCTATCTATCTTAGGACCCTAGCTCAGTCTGTTGAGCCTGTCCCTAAGTAAGCATTTCCTGCTTCTGATTTGATACAGAAAAATGGTGTGTGTGTGTGTGTGTGTGTGTGTGTGTGTGTGTGTGTGTGTGTGTGTATGTATCTGTCTGTATTGAGAATTCAGAGACAGAGGGCTAAGGAGGCAAATCATAAGGGGAAAGAAGCTTTCAGAGTGGGTACCCATGACTGGGTGGATGTGTCCCACCAGCAGTGCATTTTGCGTCTCTGGAAAAGCCCAGGCCCATTTGTGGCTAAGAGACCCATCTGTGGGAGCTCTGAGAGGTGGGCAGGCAGTTTTTCCACATTACATATTTCCATGGCTTTGTTTTCCTTGTCAAGTTCCCAACAGCTGAGAAACTTATTAAGACAGAATCACGTTGCATATTCATCAGACGACTTGTTAATCATCTGCTAAGGCCCTCTAGAGAGCAGGAGTCCTGGAGCTCAAATGAAGAATAATAGGCAACATGTCCTCACCTGCTCTTGAGCGATCTGTTATCAGCAATTATATAAAAGTTTTCGGGAAAGTGGGTTTAAAGCAGAAGGAGAGTTTGTTGTTTGTGGCTACACTATGCTTTCTTTTTTGATCATCTATTTGTTATCTTCCTCTGTTCCCACTATACAGGTAGAGTAGGAATACACTCCAGTTTACAGAAGGGAAAACTGAGACCCAGAGAGTGAATGATGGAGAGCTTCAGTGTAGGACACGTTAGAATTCAGGTCTCTTAACCCTTCATTCGGCATCCCTAGGGGTAGGGATTGTTCATCTGTCCTTTTCTGCCAAGAAGCTGCTCATGAGAACATGTGATTCTCTAAGATGCATGCCCTTTGTCTCTTTAGTTCACCAACAAACTACAGATTCCTAGAACAGTGCCTGGGCCATAGAAGAGAGTCAAAAAGTATTTGCTGAATGAATCCAAGTTCCCTAGACCTCAAGTAGGCACCTTACTTATGATAGGCAATGAACGTAGTCCGTTCTCAATCTGCTTTGGTTCCCAGGAGTAGTGTCCTCTGTAAGGCCTCCCAAAGAGCCCCGGTGAATGCCGCTGATTCCCACAAACCTGGTCTAATCACACCCGCTTGTTCAAAATGCTTCTTTTGGTTTCTTGGTAGATCTCAAAATGGTGCCTCAAAATTGCGCCTCCGGTCCACTGTGCTCTCCGCTCACCACTTATCCCGAACGAATGGGCCCACTTATCCCGAACGAATGGGCCCACTTATCCCGAACGAATGGGCCCACTTATCCCGAACGAATGGGCCCACTTATCCCGAACGAATGGGCCCACTTATCCCGAACGAATGGGCCCACTTATCCCGAACGAATGGGCCCACTTATCCCGAACGAATGGGCCCACTTATCCCGAACGAATGGGCCCACTTATCCCGAACGAATGGGCCCACTTATCCCGAACGAATGGGCCCACTTATCCCGAACGAATGGGCCCACTTATCCCGAACGAATGGGCCCACTTATCCCGAACGAATGGGCCCACTTATCCCGAACGAATGGGCCCACTTATCCCGAACGAATGGGCCCACTTATCCCGAACGAATGGGCCCAGCCCCTGCCTTAATTCTTCCAAAGCACAGGTAATGCCAGACTGAGGTATTTGGTACCAAGATTTCTCTTCTGTAGAATGACTGCAGCGACGGTAGAGCCTATTTCATAGTGATTATCAGGAGGTCATGAGATAACGTGTGTGAAATGGCTCCCACGGAGTAAGTCTAGTAAGAGTTAGCCATTGTCATTATCACTGAGAGGTGCTAGAACCAGACTACTGGGTTCAAGTTCCAGCTCTGCTATTTAATAACTGCGTGATCTCGGGCAAGTTGCTTAACTTCCCTCTGCCTCAGTTTCTCAACTGTAAAATAGGGGTCATGATAGGATTTGCCTCATAGCGCTTCGATGAGGCTTAAATGAATCAATATCTTGTAAAGAAGAGAGAGCATTTCCTGCCACATAGTCAGTGTCATGAATGTAGCAGCGGTGATATCCGGGTAAACCCAGGACCAGATATCAGATATTGCAGCTCCTGAAGTCCTCTGCTCTCAGGGGCCCCCATTTCTCTACTTTTCTTTTACTTACCGCATTCTAGGAATTCCTCACCGTGACCCTACCCAGCCTTTCACACGTCCTAGGTCACCTACCTCTCTCTTCAGACCTGGTCAGAGGAAGAACAAAAATGTTAGAGCCAAAATGGCTTGGTCCACGGTGAGGATGGTCTGTTACGCTCTTGACTGAAATTCTCAACATCTCAGAAGTATGCGCATTTGTCCATATATATGCTTTTATGCCCAGAGGCATCCAGGCTTTGCTGAGCACCTGTCCTTCTTATACGTACGCGTCCCGCTCCTTGACCTTGCGTCTGTCCTGCTAGGTACAGCCCTGATCCACCTCCTTTGAGAGTTCTCTCTTTCTGTGGGGAAGCATAATAGGCTAGTGGTTAGGAGAACAGTCTTTATAGGCAGACAGCCTCAGGTGGAAGTCTTGACTCTGATTTCTACCCCAGCCAAGTTGCTTTCCCCTCTGCTCCTCAATTCCCTCACCTATAAAGTGGGCATAACAAAAGGTACCTCATTGATTGAGATGTCTAAATAAGTTACGTGAAAGCACATTTTTGTGAAAGTAGGTAGTCATATGGCAACTGTGTATAAAATTAATGGCCTGCGGTGATCCCTCTAGTTCTTTACTCTGATTCACTACACAGTGAACAACAGATCAGTCATCCTCATACTTTATGGGATATTAAAATCACCTAGGTAGATTTTAAGGCTCTGAGGCTCATGTAGTATGCCAGCCTAATTAAATTAGAATCTCTGGGGGTGGATATCAGTATTTTTTAAGTACACCAGTTTGGGACCAGTGCTCTAGATTGCTTTCCAGTCTCTTTGCAAATGGTGTGAACCATGGAGTTTGACCCAGCAGTGTGATCCAGTGCTGTTGTATCTAAAGGGATCTTGCTTGTAAGTGGTGTTTTGCCCACGTGTCCTGTCAGTCCAGCCAGAGTGGAAGGGCCAAGAGAGCTGACCAGGGCACAGGCCTCCTTGTTTTCGCCATCCCCAAGCCTGGAAAGATAGGTGGCTTGAATTCAGCACGTTCTTGTTCTTGATGAATTAATTGAAATAAAAAATAGGCTTCAGCTGGTAGAAAGGAAACCTGACAGGCCATTTCAAAGAAGTTGAAAGCGAAGAACAAGGGCTCTGAAGCCACGCTGCATTGGCTTGAAATATAACACTCACTAATTGTGTGACATTGGATAAGTTAAGTAACCTCTTTGTGCTTCAATTTCCCCATCCATAAAAGTAAGCAAATAATAAGACCTACTTCTTAGAATTGTTGTAAGAATTAAATACAATAACACGTGTGAAGTACTTAACATAATACTTGGATCAGCAGTAAGTGTTGCCTGTTACTATTATTATTATCCTGAAGACTTGTTCTAACCTGCCTCAGAGTTCAGCTATAGGCCTATGTAATAAGCTGGTGTGATCATAAGATCTTTATTTCTCAGTTTCCTTGGATGGGGTCTAAGACTGTAGAATTGCTTTATTTGAAATTCTGTGATGCATCAGGGTATTTTTTCAATTTTTTGTTTGTTTGGCTGTTTTTTTTGTTTTGTTTTGTTTTGTAAGTACTCAATATCATGCCTGACACACATTAGGACTCAATAAATGTTCAAATGAAAGAATATCCCTGTAAGAGTCAGAGAAGGGAATGTGTCTATTTCAAAGGGAAATACAAATACAGACAAGACTCAAGGATGGAGAGAGGAACAGATGCCCCTGGCATGTTGTCATTTAAATCATCATAGGATGCCACATGTAATTCCTGATGCTGACTTCCCACAAGTCTGCCTTACTGTTTCAGAACAATTCTTTCTGGCTGTTTATTTTTGTAAAGTCTCCCCATCTCAGCCTTTGCTGAGTCCCCATGTCATCCTCACTAATTCATTTAGTCATCAAAGTGACAATGCCTAATTATAAGCTACAGTGAAACAAGTCTAGAAAGGGACTCTGTGGCAAGCTCCCCACTGCCTGAGAAGAGGGGCACAAGCCAGTGTGTGGCTCAGGTGCTCCCTGCCTCTGGAATGCGTCAGCTCAGCTACCAGGTCTATGGCCATGTCATAACGTATTTGTCTTACAGACTCTACAGGTTCTGCTTGGACTATGGGTTTGTCTATCTTTGAAAGGGAATATAAACTTTTTGGGGAGGGTGCACTTATCTAATAGCTTGGGAAATCCAACTGGTATGGCCTGAAACCTGGGTAAATTGTGGGTGACAGTAGAACTGCATTACAGGAGACAGTAGATCAGGGTGGGGTTTTTTTTTTTAATTCAAGTATAGTTGATTCACAGTGCTGTAGGGTGTTTTTCAGAGACAAGGCTTTGAAGCCAGGCATGCTTGGGTTTGAATCCTAGCTCCTCTCCTCACATAGTTCTGTGATCTGCAGCAGTGCTACACAAAGACCACCCTCAGTCCATAAACTGTTACCACTCAGGGAAGAGATCAGGAGCTTGTGCCAGAATGTAAATCAGCTACATCACTAAAAACACCATTAGTCTGCTGACTCTTTTTTTTTTTTTTCCTCAAAGCAAAACTTTCTCAGTGAAGGAAGCAGCAGGGTATTGACTTACATCCTAGAGTAGGTTTCTTTTTCCCTTGCTGACTGATAGCAAAGAGCTCACAGAGCAGCATTTTGAATAGCAGCAACCTAGGGCAAGTTACTTAACCATTCTGAGGCTCAGTTACCTCATCTGTAAAATAGGGATAATGATTCCCCCTAAGTAATAGGCCTGCTGTGAGAATGGAATGAGATACGGCATGTCGAGTGCTTAGTGTGATGCCTGGTGCATATCAGGTACTCAATAAATGAAAGCTATTATTAAGCAAGATAAGGTAGTCCTAATACTACCAGACGATGTTAACGCTGTTATCTGAAACAACAATGAAAACAAAAACTTGTGTTCAGGAAACAAAGGGATCAATGGTTAAATAAGTTGAGAAAGCTGATTGAGCTCTGGGGGACAGAAGGAATTCATCCTAGACGTATGCTCTATTTCTGACTCTTTGGGACCAGAGCTATTTTATTTTTGGTTCTCCAAAGCCATCAAACACTGTGTTTAATAAATGCGTGGAAAGGCTGAAAACAGACTTTTCCTGTCCTGTCATCAGTAGACTCAAGACTGGCCCTGGTATCTTATTTCTCCATTTCCATCCCCTGGCCCGTCTTGAGCATGAGTTATGGTCTCTTCTGGGTTACCCCCACCTGGCTTCAGCTCCACCCCTCCCCTCTTAACTTTCTTCTCCCATACCTTTCTGCTTGAATCACTTTTAACAATCTGGCAGCAAGAAATCTTTACATTAGCTGCAGGCCCTCTGAACATCCAAGAGAGCTTTTGGCCCTGTGACCCCAGCAAATGATTCTTTTGGGGCCAACTGACCTGGAGCAGACAAAAGTTCTTTCTGGGAAGTCACAAGTCTTTGGTGGCAGAAAGAAGTTCGCACATACAGGGTAAAGTTTCCCCATGAAATCTCAAAGGGATCCGTGGAGGTAGAACTGTGTTCAAAACCAGCAACTTTCAAGCATTTTCGTTCTACAGTTTCCATCATGTTTTTCCACCTCAAAATGTTAGTTTCTTTTTTTTTTTTCTTTTAGTTAAATAGTCATGTACTTGCTTTAGATTAGGTATATAGTAATCTGGACTCTTGATTAAAGGTGACAGAACTCAAATTAAAGTAGCTTGAGCAAAAAAGAGAATTTGTTGGTTTCCGTAGCTGGGAAGGATGGAGGAGAGGCTAACTTGAGGTGTGACTGAATCTAGGGACCTAAATAGTAAGTATCCTCAGGGCTTCTCATCTCTCAGCTCTGTTTTTCCTTCTGCTTCTCTTTGTTGATTTCATTTTCTCCTCCTGCAGATTTATTTCCTCCCAGTGGATATAACTTGGATGACAGCAGTTCTGGGGGTCACAGCCTGTAATCCAGGGGACAGAAGGCTTCTGTGTCTAAACACCCAATTATAAAATCCCAGAGTCACCTGCCCATTCAGGATCAGAGAATTGAGATAGGATAATCACACTGGGGCTGGGTCATGTGACACTCCATCTTCCCCACCCCGTTTACAGCCAGGATTTGGGGGAATTGTGAACTGAAGCCCCACCAGAAATACTTGGAGTCAGGGAACGTCCAGGTCTTCAAAGGAAGGAAGAGACTGTTAGAAATGAAGGAGGGAAGGGATGTCAGGCTGATTTACAGAACACATGTGTGTTACAGAATTCTGCAGGGGGAGGGCAAAGCGTAAGACAAAGACATAATAGAACTTCAAACAAAAATGAGGGAGCAAGTTTAGGTCTTATTAAGGTCACTCAAATTACTCAATATAAGCTAAATACCTTGTCTGTCTAAGGAATTGACTGGTCTTGCTGATGAAAACCACTGTTTAAGTCACCTTGATCTAGAGAGAAACCAAATTCCCCACATTTTCAACACAAGCCTGAATTTTCTCATCACTAACTAGGCCTCGCTGATGAACCCAACTCTCGTCTCTCTCTGTCATTTCTCTTAATAAAAATGTCTGCCACATGATACATGTTTAATGTATATTGGTTATTTCTGTCATTTTGACTTAGGGTATTACAAGAACAGTCTCCTTAAATATTTATAATAACTATATATATATATATATATAATAATCTTATGTTATAATTGTTCCTAGTCTCACATGAGGAAACGGAAGCTCAGAGACTTTGTGATCATAAGATCATATCACAAATGATGGCAGGGCTGGTATTATCCAGGTTTGTCAGACTCCAAAGCCAGAGCTCTTAATCTCTACATAATGAATTTGATCTTCGGTAGTTGGCACATAAGAGGAGAAAATTGTCTTTCTTGACCTAACTCTAGTTCCAGGTCCAGAACAGTAATTTGTACCACCCCAAACTTTAGGCACTGTGTCGTCATAACTACAAAGCATTCATTATACAAGCACCCTTTATTTAATTTTTAAGACTATTGAGTAGAAGATTCTGTCTTGATATTCCAATTCAGTAACATACAACAAAATCTCCCCACAGACATTTCTTGCTTAAATACAGATGTCACATCCAATTTAATTTGAACTGCAGAAACACGATAGGGCTAGTTTTCAGCAGTTCCATTTGGTCCTTTATCGGTATCTTTTGTTAATAGTCATCTCCTCCTGTGTTGTGGATAATTTCAGCATTACTGAAGCTCCAGGTTATCTCATTTCTGTTGTTTCTGGTTCCCTGTGCTTGTTCGTTTTCTACCACCTGCCAAGATGTTCTTCTTCATTTTATATGTGTCAGCAGCTTGAGAGCCTTGAAAGATGTAATCAAGGTTTTTAAAGAAAAACTAAATACCAAATTCTCTCTGGTTAAGTCAGTGACAGTGATTTTTCTTCCCCTGCTTACTTGAGTCTTAGGTCCTCACTGACCCGCATCTATATTTGGAAATGGCATTACCACTTGTAAGAGAAAGCAGATTGTCTACTGAAAAATCTTGGATCAGATGCACACATTAAATATATTACAATTTTATTTGTCAGTGATACTTCAATCAAGTTGAAAAAAAATCTTTGGATCAGAGAGATCCATTGGAGCCAGGATTCCCCATCCTGGGTCCCTTCTTTGGATCTTCGTGGTTCTCTTCCCTCCTCCCTGAGTCCTTCTTGTCTTTTTCCCTGGCTCCTCTAGTCTCTGTCATTTCTCAGGTATTTGTCTGATGTAGTTTATAGACTAATAGAAGGGAGTTAGAGAAGGGAGTTAGAGAAGGAATATATAATGTTTCATAAATGTCATCCTAGTTTAGGTAGTATTTCTAAAATAACTAATACTTAAAATTGATTTCTTCCTTGTAATATAAAAACTTCATGTCTCCTAAATGGAGACATGAAGTTTTTATATTAATGGAGTATTAACTATCCCTCTTGTTTCAGCTGCAAGTGACAGCTTACATTGTAAGGACATGTGTCTCACATGTCAAGAAATCCCCACATCGGTCAGTTCCAGGTGGGTTAATTTAGCAGCTCAGGTCACTTCCCTCTTTTGTTCTGTTCCCCTTAGCAGGTATCTTGGTTCTTAGGCTTGTCCTCTTGTTGTTGCAATTGACTTTGAGTCCCAGGTGTTACATGATACAATCTGGCTAACAGAAATAGACATGTTTGTGTCTCACTCTCCTGTCATCATTGAGGGACGCTTACCCAGAAGCCCTCAGCTCTCACTTCAATGGGAGGAGCTACATCAGGCCCATGCCCTAACCTGGCAGTTTTAGACTAATAAGGATTTATGTTCTGTGGCAGGGAAGAGGCCCTGAACATCTAACCACGTGGGGTGAGAAGAACAAAACAATCTGGGTTCTATCACTAAAAGAACTGAGATACAGAAGGTAGAGTCTGTCTCACTCTCTTGGGCAGACTTTAGGTGCGGTTAATGATCTTGGCTGTAACTAGCAGGGCAATGACTCCTAGTTACTTATCTTTAGCCTGGGTTTCTTCTGAGAATCAGAGCGGAAACTCCAAATATCTGCTTAGCACTTGCATTTAGATATATAGATCTTCCTTTTGGATAACCTACGAACTTCCAGTCATATACAACTTAGATCCCACAAACTCTTGCCTCGAAAAGATCACATGACTTTTCAATTTGCCTCTTTCATTTTTAGGACTTTATCCAGGCTGGAACCCTAAGCAGAGGTTAGTTAAATGAACATAGGTCATGCCCGTGAATCTTATTCCATGCATGCTACGGGCACCTTTTATGGGGGCACTGTTTCTGTATTATGCCTTATATGAGCAGAACACCTCAGTGAAAGATCAGGGAAATACAGGAAGTCCTTACTTTGCATGGTAATGTGGGACTGTAAAAATGATCATGCAAACTGAATCCACACAAAATGGTCTTGATAATCTACGTGATAATTTACTATTGTTCTATGACCTTTAAGAATTTCCATCAAAACATTAAAAGCTCTCTTACTGTTACTTATGAAAGTATAGGGATATGGGAAAAATAGAACTAATATTCACTTAATACAGTGTTATTTAAAACATCAGAAACATCGAGAATAAAAGTGTTTTGCTCCTTGTAAAAAAAAAAAAAGTTATAAATAGTAGTTTGAACAGTGCCGGCCTTCTCCTCATCATATAACTCATAATACTGCCTGTGTCAACATCTTTTCTGTGCCTTGTCAAATTGTCTTGCTTCTTTCTAAGTTTGGAGTAGCTTCCAACATTTTATCCGTTGCACTTTAAAGGTTGTGAAACAGCACTAAGAGTTCTTTTCAAGTGAAGGTTTTTTGTTTTTTTTTTTTTAATATATAGATGTTTTTATTTATTGTATACATATTAGGTACACAGTTTAAAAGGAATAAAAACCCTACTCTGTAGAACATAAGACAATAAATAGAACAAAGATTGGCACTATTATACAAATGGAATTAATGAACATAAATAAGAGTAAGTATGTGATTTTCAACCACATTCATATTATGCAGTTTTAAAACTACCTAATCTTTTACAATGACTAAATCCTTAATTGAAACTGTAGAGTTGGTAAAGGATGTATGCCATTTAAGTATTAGTTCAGAGACTTACAAAACAATTTTACTGGTGGTATTTATGTGTGGGAGGCAGAGACCTACTTACTGTGTATGACTATCATGTTTTAGGAGACATGAAGTTTTTATATTACAAGGAAGAAATCAATTTTAAGTATTAGTTATTTTAGAAATACTACCTAAACTAGGATGACATTTATGAAACATTATGTATTCCTTCTCTAACTCCCTTCTATTAGTCTGTAAACTATATCAAACGAAGTGATGGAAGTTAAAATTTTTAACATTTTAGGTAGTCAAGTTAGAAAAGGAACTAAAGAAAGGAATTCAGATTTAAAGTTCTGAATGCCCACTAGGCACATTTTCTTGCTTCTAACAAAGTATCTTCTCTTAGAAATGGAGTATTAACTATCCCTCTTGGGGACCTCGGCTACAATAAAAAAGAAAGAGGCCAAGAGACCACAGATGCAGACTCACTGGCATTGCTGGAGAGCGACAATGAAGAACCAGGGGCAGAGTCCCAGGAACACAAGAGATCGCAGCAGTCTGGGCTACTAGAATTGGGTGACGAAGCAAGCTAACTCTGTCTTGACAAAATTTACCTGTCTTAGAGAAAAAGTCAGTCTACTGAGATCGACAAGGTAGGATTAGCTTTCCGACGCACAGAAGGCAACACCTGCTATAGAGTGGACATTAGTTAAGTGCTGACTGCTGTCAATACTTAGGTACTTGGCAACTCCTGGCCTAAGGGACATGCAAAGCGACAACAAACCAACCAACCAACTCCTTTCAGAGCTTCACTTCTCTTCTGTCTTGTCAGTCTCCGAGTACATGAGGCACAGGGCTGTGCTGGGGCAACACACAAAAGCGTCCGTTTCACTTCCCACCTCTGTTAACTGTTCCAATGAAGACACACAAGGATAATGATCTTTTAACATATCTGGCAATTTAGAAGTCTTCTCTTGAAGAGGTCGAAAATGTCTAACTGGTGTGAGAAGCTTTAGCTCTTTAAATGCAGAATTTGTTTAGTCAAACTGCATCTTCTTTTTTCACACTTTGCAAGTATGGAGTAGTAGACACATTATATTTAATTAAGCAACCCGCCCTAATTTCTGTATTGGGGGTTTTAACATCACTGGTTGGATCTTTTGTTTCGTCATCTTGCTCTTTTTTCACAACCTTGAAATACTACATTTGTATGATGCTTATTTTCTATTTCCGGTTTTCTGACCCCAGATTAACACTTATATTGTCAATGGTGGCTTCTTGGATTTGTTCCTTGGTTGCACAAGCCTCCTCAATATTTTCTCCAAATTTAACTTTTTCTTGACTCTTCATTGTCAGAATGTCAACAACTGCATGTCGCATCTCTTCAATAGGCTGAGCTCCTGCCAGAATGGCCTTCTCATAGACTGCGATAATATTTTCAATAGGACTCGTAAGTGGTTCAATACGAGCAAGGCATATCCAATGTTTAACAAGTTTTTTGGCATCTGGAATATTTTTAATCAGGTCATTCAGTGTAACCAATACTTCTTCTTTCGGACATCCCTCATTAATCAGGTTTAGGCATTCAGAAAATGTCTTGTTTACTTTTTCAGTAAACAATCGTTGTTCGTCTTCTTCTGCCATGGTAGTCCAGAAGGACCCAACTGGTTTTTATTTTGTGCTTTGGGCTCAGGCTGGGTAACCACTGAGCTAGGAGGCCTTTTCATCACTCTTCCTTTGCTAGCTTTCCACTCACTCAGACGAGCCTTTCTCTCCTCCGCAGTTTCTCTACCCTGAGTCCATCTACTATCAATAGCTGCTTTCACCATGGTATGTCTGTGCTGGTCAATGCTTTTTGACTTTTGTCTCAGTTTAGTATTAGAAGACAAAGCAGGCCTGGCTACCATTTCAGATGTCATGCTTCTTGATAGTGTCTTATTTCTTTCTATGTCCTGAGAAGAACTGGTTTTGATAATAGACGAAACTGTATTAAATGTAATAATTCTTTCTCTCGAGGTCCTTTCCGAACTGTAACACTGGCAGATGTCCTACTGATGCCTTGTTTCATGGCGTCCTGGTTATTACTGTGGTGACTTCTGATAGAAGGTCACACAAGTTGACTGCTCTGAGATGTAATGCTCACAAATTTAGTGGCAGTCGTCGTATGTGAGGCTCTATCACTTTTCACTGTTACACTGCTGGCGTCTACAGGCTGAGACTTTGTGGCTTTAGAGACAGTAGCTGAAAGTTTCTTCATTGTTGCAGAGCTCATCTTTGACTTGTAGAGGTTCTCTAAAGGAATTAATCTTAGACTGAACAATTTGGCCATGATAAGATCCAAGCACAGGTTTCTTGGGCATGTTAGCACCTTGCTTTGGTTTTTCTGTAGTCATTTGTTTCTATTTACTGCTTATAAGGTGAAATGATTGGCTTAACGTCATATGTTGACTTTGGGGGTCATCTTTAATTGGTAACAACGGCAGAGTTTGATTATTATCCTCAAAATTAGGTGTATCAATTGCTGTACTTGAATTGGTTAATTCATTAGAAGGTTCTAAAGGAATACAGTTCTCTTCCATTGTTATATTATTCTTGATCCCAGTAGGTCTACCGACATTCTCTTAAGGCAAAAATGGCTGATAAAGTTTCAGAATTGTTGCCTCTTCTTGGATCTGGCCTTCAGATGTCTTCACTCTTTTGTCTCTACCACTGGATAATATCTGATTTTCCTGTTTGTATGCAAAAGAAGTTTTTCTTTTTAACAGATGCTCCTTGAGTTTTTATCTTCTTTGCTCTCTGAACGTGGACTGGGCTGTCTGTCTCGGGGGCAGCTGCAGGTCCTGGGGCACGGCTGGGGTGCTCATTGCAGCTCCAGACAGGGGGACGCGTCTCCAGCTCGACCGCCGCAGACACCCTCAAGCGAAGGTTTTGAAGGTGCCCATTTCTTTGGGATATTATCCTCCCTTTCCTCATTCATGTGGCTAAATCACCTTCACTAAGTTCCTCTGGCTGCCTGTCTAGAGGCTCTGCGGTAGCGGCAGTCAGCATTCCACTGTCAGCTATTACTGCGCTATTTACGTTGGATTTGAATTTTGCTCCTGGTGTTTCCACGTGTTATTTCTTTGCTGCGCCTTCCTTTGGGTTGGCCAACTTCCTCTTTTGAGTATCCATTTTTGTCAAACGTCCGATGGGTTTATCACCAAGAGACAAGGAGGCAACATCACTCCAGGGTTTGCTGGCTGTGAGTGAACTGAATTACATGTGCAGTGACCAATCACTGCCAGCCTTTGAAAGATGTGAGTTGATTGGCCACTGACCATGGGACATATCTGTTATTGACTGATGAGCCGGTGGCAGAGTTTCTACTTTATTCAATTTCTCACAGTTCGCATGCCATGGTAACTGAAAATGGAACTGTGTCGCTGGGGGACTGGTGTTGCTGCACTGTACCACATGGTACCTGAAATCTGTGTACCACGTTTCAGAACTGCGCAGAGTGAAGGCTGCCTGTGTGGTAATTCAGGACATATCCATTCACTGGCCACTCGCTGTCAGTGTTTATTTCAGCTTTATACTTCTGAGACACCCCAGGCCAGCCCTTTACTTCCAGGTGGTTGTGAAGTAGGCAAAGCACAGCGTTCCATCAAATGCCCATCCTTGGATGATATACCTGGTCTCCAGCTTGAGCAAAGATGTATTTTAGCCTTGAGCCTGTGCAGTTGGCATGGACCGAAAACAGCTGTTAATTAGGGGGGTGATGTGCAGTGTAGCGCTGCTGAGAAGCAAGAATGCCATTAACAAGGTTAATAAGCCAAATGACTGCCCCCATGTCAATCAAAGATGGTAAAGGGAACAAATATGTACTCTACAGGTTTTTCTCTCTCTTCTTTGTTTCCGGTCCGTTGGTAAGCGTGAAAATTCACTCTCCCTTAGTGGTTTAGCCTTCAAAATCTAATCTAATCCTATCTAATAAACCAAGTGCTAGGGGAAGGCCTGGAAGACTAGCACTGCCTTGCTGTGTGACCTTACACAGAAATCTTAACCTTTGTTTACCTGCACTATATTCCTCCCCCAGCTTTCAAATCCTCTACTTGCCACAGGTATGTTTCAGGCGCCTTTGATACCCTTCAAGGTGAACTCTACCTTAACCTCTAGTGGTCTGAAGTAGTGAGGAAAACTTGGGGCTTGCTGACTTGGAGCTCATTAAGATAACACTCTTTTCTTTTAATAAAAATAGAGAGTATATGCATCTCCTATTTTTTCTTGTATCTACTTAACTATATGCTTCCTTTTATGTGACAAAGAGAGCTATTAGGTTATGGAAAGAGCACAGATTTTGGAATCAGACATGGCTGAGTTGGAACCTAGCCTTGTACTGAGTGTACTTGAGACATTTTATGTCATCTCACTGAGAATGAATTCAGTATGTGGTGGCTTCTATCATTAACTGATGATCATAAGCTGATGTATGGGTCAAATAAGCTGATGTATGTAAAACATTTCGCATAGTAACTAGGATATTAAATGTGCTCAAAAATGCTATTTCATAACTTCTCTATTCTCCTTTCTACTTTAGCTTCTAGTAAATTCACAGACAAACCTCAGTTGTTCAGTCGTAATGATTAACCAATCCTAAATATTTGGCATAGCTAGATTTCTTCTTTATATAACTATTTCTCTTTCTTTCTTTTCTTTCTTTCTTTCTTTTTTTTTTTTTTTTGAGTGGTTTTATTCTTAACTGTTTTCTTTTGGATGTGCTTTAATATTAGAAACCCCCTCAATTATCTGTGGATGTAGATGGACGTACAAAAAGAATGAATAAATTGTTGGTATAGGCATACCTCAGAGATATTGCAGGTTCAGTTCCAGCCCACCGCAATGAAGAAAATATAGTAACAAAGTTAGTCACATGAATTGTTTGGTTTCTCAGAGCATGTAAAAGTTATGTTTACACTGCACTTGTAGTCTACTAAGTGTGAAATAGCATTATGTCTAAAAAAAAAAACAATGCACATACCTTAATTAAAAAATACTTTATTGCTAAAAAAATTCTAACCATGGTCTGAGCCTTCAGCAAGTCGTAATCATTTTGCTGGTGGAGGGTCTTGCCTTGATGTTGATGGCAGCTGACCGATCAGGGTGTTGGTTTCTGAAGGTTGGGGTGGCTGCGGCAGTTTCTTAAAACAGATGACAATGAAGTTTGTCATATAAAGTGACTTTCCTTTTCCATAGCACGCAACGCTATTTGATAGCATTTTACCCACAGTAGAACTTCTTTCAAAATTGGAGTCAGTCCTCTCAAACCCTGCCACTGCTTTATCAAATAAGTTTATGTCATATTCTAAATCCTTTGTTATCATTTCAGCAATCTTCACACGTGTAAATTCTGTCTCAAGAAACCACTTTCTTTGCTCACCCATAAGAAGCAACTCCTCTTCTGTAAAATTGTATAAGATTGCAGCAATTCAGTCACATCTTCAGGCTCCACTTTTAATTCTAGTTCTCTTGCTATTTCTACCACATCTGCAGTTTCTTCCTCTGCTGAAGTCTTGAACCCCTCCAAGTCATCCATGAGGATTAGAATCAATTTCTTCAAACTCTTGTTAAGGTTGATATTTTTGACCTCTTCCAATGAATCATGAATGCTCTAAATGGCATTCAGAATGGTGAATCTCTTCCAGAAAGTTTTCAATTGACTTTGCCCAGATCCATCAGAGGAATCACTATTTCTGGCAGCTATAGCCTTCCAAAATGTATTTCTTAAATAATAAGACTTGAAAGTCAAAATTACTCCTTGATCCATGGGCTGCAGAATGGATGTTGTGTTAGCAGGCATGAAAACAACATTAATCTTGTTGTATATTTCATCTCCATCAGAGCTTTTGGTTAACCCAGTTGCATTGTCAATGAGCAGTAGTATTTTGAAAGGAATCTTTTTTTCTGAGCAGTAGGTCTCAACAGTGGGCTTAAAATATTCAGTAAACTATGTTGTAAACAGATGTGCTGTCAGCTAGGCTTTGTTGTTTCATTTATAGAGCAAAGGTAGAGTAGATTTAGCATAATTCTTAAGGGCCCTAGGATTTTCGGAATGGGTTATGAGCATTGGCTTCAACTTAAAAGTCACCAGCTTCATTAGCCCCTAACAAGAGAGTCAGCCTGTTCTTTGAAGCTTTGAAGCCAGGCATTGACTTCTCTCTAGCTGCAGAAGTCCTAGATGACATCTTCTTCCAACATAAGGCTGTTTTGTCTACACTGAAAATCTGTTGTTTAGTGTTACCACCTTCATTAATGATCTCAGCTAGTTCTTTTGGGTAGCATGCTACAGCTTCTTCATCAGTATCTGTTGCTTCATCTTACACTTGCATGTTATGGAGATGGCTTCTTTCCTTAAACCTCATGAACCAACCTCTTCTGGCTTCAGACTTTTCTTCTGCAGCTTCCTCACCTCTCTCAGCCTTCATAGAATCGAAGAGAGTTAGGGCCTTGCTCTGGATTAGGCTTTGGCCCAAGGGAATGTCGCGACTGGTTTGATCTTCTATCCAGACCACTAAAACTTTCTCCATATCAGCAATAAGGCTGTTTTGCTTTCTTATCATCCGTGTATTCACTGGAATAGCACTTTTAATTTCCTTCAAGAATTTTCTTTTGCATTAACAACTTGGCTAACTGTTTGGTGCAAGAGGCCTAGCTTTCAGCCTGTCTTGGCTTTTAAGAGGCCTTCCTCACTAAGCTTAATCACTTCTAGCTTTTGGTTTACAGTGAGAGACTCTTCCTTTCACTTGAACACTTAGAGGTCATGTAGGGTTATTAATTGGCTTTATTTCAATATTGTTGTGTCTCAGGGAATAGGGAGGCCCAAGAGGAGGGAGAGAGATGGGGGAATGGCTGGCCTATGGAGCAATCAGAACACACACAGCATTTATGTGTTACGTTCTTATATGAGCACAGTTGGTGGCACGCCAAAACAATTACAATAGTAGTATCAAAGATCACTAACCAGAGATTGCCATACAAATATAATAATAATGAAGAAGTTTGAAATATTGTGAAAATTACCAAATGTGACATGGAGACATGAAGGGAGCAAATGCTGTTAGAAAAATGGCACTGATAGACTTGCTTGATGCAGGGTTACCACAAAGCTTCAATTTGCAAAAAAACTCAATATCTGCGAAGCACAATAAAGCAAAGGGGAATAAAACGAGGTCTGCTTGCATTGCATTTCAGCCCCAGTGATGTACAAGTCATTTTTCTCTCCTTTTCTCTGGTCTGGGAACGTGTTGTGATGTATAGTAACATTCTTCAGCTGGTGGAGAGCTTTACCTCTGAAATAATTCAGTTTGACCTACAGATATTTTGTTGCTGTTCTATAGTTGGCACAGTATCAAAGTTTGTGACCATGATGTTTTATTTGCCAGCCCCTTGTAGACAGCCTAGAACAAGAGCTGGTGCAGTTTGAAATGGCAGAAATAATGCTTTGTATTCAGCAAAACCCATTACATTTACTCTTCCTGGCTCACAAGAAAACTACCTTTTGTCTGCAGTTAGGTTGAGGTCATGACTGGGTTCGGGCAAATAGAATGTGGGTAGAAGTGATAGTCTGGCCAAAAAACTTTTCGGGTAATTGATAACATTACGTTCTGATCCCCTGGTGACTTCTAAGGCTGTATTTTTTAAATGGAGAATGATGATATGGAAGGATACTGGTTATCACTCAGAGGAAAACCACCTCAGGGAACTACCTGGACCTACATCAGAAAATGATATGCACATGAAATCAATCTTTGTTGGGTTAAGCTTCTGAGCTATCAGGGCTTATTTGTTACCAAAGCATAGCCTATTCTATGCTGACTAAAACAGTTCCCTATCTAGTTCATGGGACTTTTCTGGAGATAAAATGATACTGCACTCCAGTTAGTACTTATAAAGTGTATAGGAAAGCAATATGTGAATGTATCATGTTGCTATTTGTGGAAAGTGCCCAGGTTTGGAAGGTAAGAGACCAAAACCAAACTCTTATAAGCATGTCAAGCCCTCACATCTCTCTTATATTTAGCCCTGTCATCTGCAAAGTAACAGTCCTAATCCTTGCCATGATTACTTCTCCGGGTTGTTACAAGATGCAAATGAAATCATGGATGTGTAAGAACTTCGTAAACTGTAAAATCCTATCAAATAAGAGGCACTGGAATAATTTCTCTGGAGCTTCAAACCTCTCTCAGGATTACCCTTTTCACATAGAAGAGGGATGCCTCACTACCCTAAAGTGTTACTGATTACTAGAATGTCAGCACAGATTCTCGTTCAGCAAAGCGTGAGCCCAAACCTTCTGAATGTAATCTGAAACATTTGGCAGGCTTTTTCTGCCTGGAACATCTGCTTGAAGCTGAAAATAAAGGCGGCTGTAATTCTAAACACAGAATGTCTGGAGGGGAGAAAAAAGAACCTTGAACAAAGATTTAATCTCTCCTGAAGACAAGGGTAGAGGAGGGGAGGAGGGTATGTGATTGGGGTCTGGTGTAGGAGAGGGAGAGAGGTCAGACTTCACTTGGGGGGCAGCTCATGGACCCCAGGAAGGCCGGGGTCATGGCTACATACTCAGTTGCCTACAGCATATGTTTGCAGGAACGGAAGTCCCCAGGATTCCATTCCACTCCATAGCTGGCCTCTGAAATTCCCTGAGTGAAGCATCTTTTTAGCCAGCCCCTTTGCTTCCTATCTAGATCCAACCAACGGAACAGTCTTGTTGGGGGGGGGTACCGTGCCAAAAGTTAATGTTGTCCTAAGGAGACGTTGGGGGAATGAGGAAACTGAGATGCAGTTTTGATGTCATGTGGAGAACACAGTGTGTGATTCAGAGATGAAACTTTGAGGCCAAAGTCAACCAACAGGCCCTTCAACCCAACTTTTCCATGTAAGGGCTTCATCGCAAGGGCAGCTGCATCCTTGAGTCTCAGTGTTCACCTTCATAACTCTTGCCACATGCCAGGCACCCTACTAAGTGCTTCACAAATATTAGCTCATTTATTAGTCATAAAAAGGCCCTAGGAAATAGGTACCAAGGCCCAGAGAAGTTGAGTTCTAGGTCACAGAAATAAAAAGTGGCACAACCAGGATTCAAACCCAGGCAGCAGGCTCTGCAGCCCATGCTCTAAACACTACACTCTGCTGCCTCATCCAGAAGGGGAGTGGAATATGCTTGTTGACCTCAGAGCTCCAATGGCTTTCCATATCCTGGAATTTTTCTGACTTAAATTCATCAGATAAGAGTCAATTAAAAAAAGAAATCAAACAAGAAAGCCACGTCTTGACCAGTCCGTGTTGTGCAAATATGTGCATGGAGCTAACAAATCAATTGCAAATCCTCTTTGTCAGTTCCTTGCTACTGGAAACAGCCTCACTCTTTGAGGTTCCGAAGCGAGTCAAACGCATACACCGGAGACCCCTCAGGGCCCAGAGCGTGGAAAGCCAGACCTGAGTGAGCTCATTACCTATCACTTGGTTGTTGGCTGAAATAAATAAATAAAAAGAAAACCCTCTGGAGTTATGCTTGCAGTCGGGACGCTAACATTCATTAACATATGTTCATAAAAATGCGCGTCTGCGGCACATATTCATTGCTCATCACAAGGCTTATACGCACCTCATTAATTACCAGTTGCCGGGACTTCCCTGGTGGCGCAGTGGTTAAGAATCCTCCTGCCAATGCAGGGGACACGGGTTTGAGCCCTGGTCCGGGAAGATCCCACGTGCCGCGGAGCAACTAAGCCCGTGTGCCACAACTACTGAGCCCACGTGCCACAACTACTGAAGCCCATGCACCTAGAGCCTGTGCTCCACAACAAAAGAAGCCACTGCAATGAGAAGCCCACGCACCGCAACGAAGAGTAGCCCCCGCTCACCACAACTAGAGAAAGCCTGTGAGCAGCAACGGAGACCCAACGCAGCCAAAAATAAATAAATCAATTTATTAAAAAAAAAATTACCAGTTGCCTTTAGGCATTTACTTGAAGACAGTCAAGTACTATGTAATCAAGTAGTGCTAACAAATTACTTTTGTGAGGAATCTGGAAAAAGGGAAGTGTGAGATTAGCAATTAGCATTTGTCTCCGACTTTCCTTGATAGCTGGTTTCTTACCTTGTAATGATTCGAGCATCACGCAGCTGGGTTTTCAGTGAGTCTTCTCTCTGGACTCGGTGTCTCCATCTCCCAAATGAGTATTTTTCTTCCGTCTTCCCTTCCTACTACTAAGTCAGCGTTGTAAGTATGGCCCAGACCACCTGCATCTGGTTTGCTGGGGGGTGGGGGGATTTTATTAAAAGTGAGGAGTCCCTGGCCCCAGCACATGCCACTGAATCAGAAAATCTTTACAAATGAGGCCTGGGTGGGCTGACTGCGTGAACTAGTCTATACCCTTTAGCTCAGAGTAGTTTTCATTTTCAGAAGTGTTCTGATTTTGATAATAAACTCCATGGGCACTCCAGGCCTGAAGCTCTGCATTGTCACATGTGCCCCAGGTGATTCTTATGCCTATTAAAGTTTAAGAACCACCATCCTAAGTGTGGTAGAGGGCTTGGACAGGATAAAACCGTCAGTAGTAGTGAGTTTGATGGAAAAAACACTCTCAGATGTCATTTATAAAAATCATATTCTCACGAATATCACTTGTCTAGGATAGAAGGAGGATTCTATAGGGAGAAAACCATGCAAAATACGCTATCTTACATATTAATTATGAGACTATTTCTCTGATTGGCCTCAAACAAGTCAGGAAATCTGGCAAACCCACGTCAAGGAACACAGTAGAGTTCATCCCTGCCTAGAAATTCTATGAAGGCAGGTTCAGGTGTGGCCTGAACACAAACCCACGAGCTTCTTCAGAACTGGCCCTCAAAGAGTGGCCACCATGAAACAGCATTCTAGCATTGTCCACAGGGCTGAGAAACTTTGTGGGCAGAAGTCACAGACGGGCAGTCCCTGGCCACTAGCCACCCACAGCTGTGTTCTGCGCACAGTGATTTACACGTTTTGTGTCATTTTCAGACGTTTAAAAATGGGAGATTTTATGTCCAAAAATTATTTCTAATTTCTCTGGAAATACCAGAGGGATTGGCAAATGTGGATTTTGTTCCCACGTGGCAGGAGTTGACTAGCTCGATAGTGACCACACTCTTTGCATGGAGCTTAGATTTTTACTTCACTATGGCCCCCAGCCAGCCTGCTTCCTTCATTTCCATCTCCTGCCAAGCCCCATGGCTGGGATGTTGCTGCTTCCACTATGTGACCTGGGAGTTCTCAACCTTGGCTGCATATTAGAATTAACTTGGGAGCTTTAATTTAAAAAAAGGAGGAGGAGATACTAGAGGAGGAGAAGGAGGGAAGAAGAAAAAGAAGATGGAGAGGAAGAAGAAAGCAAGAAGCAAAGCGAAAGGAAAAGACTGGGCTTATGACAGATGACTACTGCAGAACCTCATTGGTTGGGCCTAGGAATCTGTATTTTAAGCTCTCCAGGTGATTCTATATGCCGAGAGGATTGAGAACCACAGGTTCACTCTGAGAACCTTTCCAGAAGCTGCCTCAGGGAGGATCCCAGCAGGTTCTTGTGTGCCTGAGGGCTCATCTGTAACTACTGTGTTTAAGAATCACCTGGCGAATTTGACCTTAAGATGCTACCCCCAGAGATTCTGTTTAAGTGGGTGGTATGGGGCCAGGGTTTGTATTTTTCACAGGTGATTTTGATGCAGGTAGTCCAGAGCCCACACTCCGAGCGGGGTACTTGCCCAGAGCTCTCCTTCCCTTCCTTCTAACAAGGTTTTTTTCTGTGATTTTAAAAGAATCCCACCTTGTTCTTTTCACCTGACTTCAGTGAAGAGCTGGTCTCTGAGGCATCTGAGGCATGATGTTTGAAATTTAAGTGCAAGGAACACTTCTTGGCCAGAGCTAATTCTCCCCTTCTAGGCCTTTTTGGCACCATTTGAACTTTCAGAAATGCTGTCTCTACTGTGATAAAATGGTGCAAATGGAAACTCATCAGAGGAAAGGGCACTCACGTTTTCCCTGACTCTGATTCAGTTTGTTCCACTTCGCCATTCTTGATGTGGCTGAAAGTCCTGATAAGAGTTTTCTATTTGATAGTTCCTTTCGAGGTCTAAGAAAGAAAGAGAAATGGGAAAACATAGGAGAAATTCTTGTGACATTGGGTTAGGTAAAGATATCCTAGATAAACCACCAAAAGGGTAATCTATAAAAGAAAAAAATGATAATTTGAACTTTATCACAGTTAGGAACTTCTGCTCTTTGAAAGTTACTGTTGATATGGAGAAACTATTTGCAAATCCCATATTTGGTAAAGAACTATTTCCAGCATGTATAAAGAATTCTAGAATTCTCAAATATTAAGAAGATGAAAACAAGCCAATTTTAAAAATAGGCAAAAGATTTGACTAGACACTTCACCTTATAAGATAACAAGATGAAAAATGGGCATGTAAAAGGAAGACTCTCACTATCTTTACTCATTAGGGAAATGCAAATTAAAACTACATTGTGAGGCCACTACATATGTATTAGATTGTCCAAAATTAAAACGAATGACCACATCAAATGTTGGTGAAGATGCGGAGGAACCGGAGCTCTCCTACACAGCCGCTGGGAATTAAAATGGTATAAGCACTTCGGCAAACAGCTTGGCAAGGTTTTAAATGATTAATCCAGTGCAACAGGATCCAAACATTCTACCTCTAGGTATTTACCCAAGGGTAATGAAAGTATATGTCTATGTAAAGACTTATACCTAAATGTTCATAGCAGCTTTGTTTGTAATATCCTCAAATTAGAAACAATCCAAATGTTCATCAACAGGTTAACACACACACAAATTGTGGTATATACCAGTGGAGTACTACTCAGTAATAAAAATAAACTGTGGATACATGCAGCAAGATAGGTGAATTTAAAAATAATTACGCCAAAAAAAAAAAAACCCACCACAGTATATACTGTATTGGTTCCATTTATATAAAATTCTGGAAAATGCAATCTATGACAGAAAGCAGATCAGTGGTGGTTGCCAGGGAAAAGGGTGAGAAGAAATGGGAGGAAGGGATTATGAAGGGAGAAGAGAGAACTTTTGAGGGTGATATGTTTATTGTTTTAATTGGCTTCCTGGGTATGTACATACATCAAACTTTATCAACTTTTATACTTTAAATATGTGCAGTTTATTGTTTGCAGTTTTACTTACACAAAACTGTTTAAAAAGAGAAGAAAAACTGAACAACGACAAAAAATTAGTTCTGTGATTTAAAAATTTTTTTTAATCTTTATTTGGTGAATATTTTTCTGTTATAAGTGATAGAAAGTTGAACACAAACTGGCTTAGGTGAACCTGAGTCCTCTAGAAGATGTTTGCCTCATTAGAAGGAATAAAAGTGAAATTATGGAAGCTAAAGCTTAGAGAATTTTCTATTCAACTCTTCTTCCCCATCTGGCATGTTCAGCAATAAATGAACTTAACTCACTTTCCCATTTCCTTTCTAAAAAGTGTTTTCTTCTCAAAGCTCAGAGACAGAACAAGAGCATAGCTTCTTGGCTGGGCATAAGATGCTATTTCCTCCAGCAAGTGGGCAGGACTGTGAAACAAGGAAGAATGTGTTTTCTCCCTTTTATTAAGGTCTTTGGCTAAGCTTTTTCTTTTCTCTTCCTTTTGCAGAGGGAAAGGTGTAGGTCAGTTACTTAGAAGGCAGGTCACACTGAAGAGCTGGAAATTATAAGGAAGCTTAAGGCTCCATGAGGACAAAAATTCATCTGTGGCTCTGGATACCAGATTGTGGTGAAAAGACACAATGCCCTTTTCCACCTATCAATGTCCCATTTGAAAAAAACTTTCATTTCAGTCATTAAATATAAAGGACAGGGCAGTGGTAGTGTCTAGACAGTCCATGATGTGGGTAAGCAAGGGGGTGCTGACTGCTATAGAGAAGATGAGTTTTCAACTCACCTGGTCCATGAGAAATGGATGTTAAAAGATCCACCGCATAGATAAACAAGGTAAAATTTCTGGAGAACTCGTAATATTTTTCTAATAAAACTTAAACTTCTAGGCATTCATTCCTCCCACCAGGAATAGTTAACATAACTTTTATCATTATCTCCACTGTGTCCCAGAAGGGATACTGACTGCTCCATCCATCATCCCTCTAGAGAAGTTCATCCACCACAGCTTCTGGAAAGGTTAACCATCCATATCACATGACCTTGCACCCTGGCCACAGTGATTGGATCAAGTGTACACCTGACCTGAAGCCAGCCAGTGGCATCAACCAATCAGATCCTCTATGGGGAATCTGATTTAAGATGCAAGGACCCATCTGACTATAGTCAGATAGTGGTGGGTACTAATGTTGAAGGGTTACAATAATAACCCTTGAGGTGTTGAGGAGGCTGAATGGGGGAGGTCATGAGGTTCCCGGGGGCATTGAGTTTAGTGTCTATTTTTCACTTTTGTAGTTCCAATCCTCCTGAAAGCTCTGCCACCTTTCTTGGATGTCTATGTTCTCACCTATTATATCCTTAAAGTAAACCCCTCATTGATTTAGTGTGAGTAGCTTCCTGTCCTTATAATCCAAAGAGCCTTGACTACCATTGATCAACATCGTAGGGCTAGAAGCACCTTACAATATACAAAAGAACTTTCATAAGAATACAATTTATTTCTCCCAACAAGTTTATGAGATGGAAATTCTTATTTTTATTTTGCAGAAAGGGACCTGGGGAAATATATTTCAAGGAGAGGAACTAAATTGTTTGTCCAAGGTGACGCAGATGGTAAATGGCAGATTTGGAATTCAAACCTAGGTGCTCTGAGAGAATGTTGCCATTTCTACCATAGCTAACCGGTTGTAGTTACAATATAGGTTTGGCTTTGTGTAATATAGGTTAAAAAGAATAAGAGGCTTAAACAATGGTTCTCTGTGACAAAACAGTTTCTGAGTAGGTAGTCCAGTGCTGGTTTGATGGTTTTGTTCCCTGTGATTATCCAGAGCCCCAGGCTCCTCTGTCCTGATGCTCTACCATCCCCAGGGTGTTGGCCTTGCCTCCTGTTCCAATATGGCTTCCTTCCATGACCATGTTCTAAGAAGCAGAAGGAAAAACGGGGATGCACAGAAAGGGCATATTTCCTCTTTAAGGGTATGTGCCGTAAATCATACACATGGCTTCCCATCACATTCCACTGTCCATGATGTAATTACTTGAACGTATGTAACAGCAAGGGAGGCTGGGAAATGTCATCTTTATTAGCAGTAGCCATGCCCTCCGCTGATAATTGGGAGGTGCTACTAGTGCTATTGTCATGGAGGAGACTCAGGAGGTAATGGATTTGGGTGACAACTGGAAGTCTCTGCCTACATCCCTAGGTCCTCAAAATCCAGATTGTCTCCTCTCCCCGTTCAGAAGTGGTTGTGCAAATTCACACTAAGATAAAAATGACTGGCAAGGGACGCTGTTTGAGAGGAGATCCCACAAACAGAGGACACAGGAGGACAAAAAGAAGGAGCAGAGCACCCGAAAGAGATAGTTGGGGGAACTCCCATGGGGAAAATGATACAAAATAGGAAGCTGGGGGAAAAAGGTCAAAATCTGCCAATTGCACAGTTCTGCGAAGATCAGTTTTATTCCTCAAATTCTTTCTGTTCTGTGATTTTGAGGGTAAATGTGGGTGTAAGAGTAATAGGTCAATTAAATCAATCGCTATCTTTTCCACTAGGAGTGAATAAAATTTCCATACCAGATGCTGGACACCCCAGACTGGTGAATTAAAACAGAGACTGGCCCAGTCCCACCATTCTATCAATAGTTTTCCTGTCTTTTTAGTGTTTGTCTTTTTCCCTTAATGAGTGAAACTCAAAGAAACCCCAGATGCCTCATTCCTTCCATAGCAACAATGTTAACATTTTAGGTTTCAACCCTAAAGGTGGGGATGACATTGTTAAAGTTCTTCTTCTTTTGGTCAAGCTTAATGTTGAGGCCATCACGTTCTCCCGATTTTGTGCTGAGTCTCTTCCTGGGTCGAGAGATTTGATGATGTCACTCATCGGCTTGAGAATTGGTAGAGCCTCAGACACCACGTGGGTGAGCCCGTCTTAAAGGCCTGAAAACTCAGACGGAGAGGGGGAAATTTCATAATCATTTCTGGTAGAGCTGAGGCTAGAATTCACATCTCTTCACTCCCACGCCTATGCTTTCTGCCATACCAGCAGCTTTTGTCCTTCTAGCCTGTACTTTATTAAGAATACTCTTTCCATCGTTTATAGGGGTGACCCTAGAAGAACCAGCAGATGTCTACATTACTCCCATTGTTAGACCTTCCCTTTTCTGTAAAAAGAAGATTCAGAGAGCTTCAGCCCACCCACCTAGCACCACTCTGTAACTGTGGTAAAGCGGTGACGTGTGGGTTTCCCAGGAGGGGCCTGATCCTGGTGGCTGAGACAGTAGAAAAACCTATGGAGAGTGGCTCAGGTTGGGACTGTATCTCCTCCTTGCCCCTGAGGCCAATCACTAGTTCCAATCTGCTTTCTCACATCCTTCCTGAGCCAGCATAATGTCCAGAAGTCAGAAACCCAGGAGTGGATTTGGACTAGTTAATTAGCCTGGGGAAGCCCCTGTGTTGATTTTTACAACCTCCAGAAATAAATACCATGTGAATTCGACATGATTAATGTGGATGCAGATGCCAAAAAAGTAATAAAGATTTGACACTTATTAAAAAGTGTTGCCAGGAAAATATGAACGATTATTTCAATACAAGTGTCGTGTGGTGCATATCCCCCTGCTTTCCTTTAATTTCCCCACAGACAGGCTGCTGTGCCTGCCATACCCTTGTGAAGCAAATGAGAAATTATATTTGGAATTAAATTTTAAAAAGAAACTGCAATTGTTTTAATTATAAGTAACCCAGTGTGGGTCCTGAGCTAGACAGACTCTCAGGCAGTGATAAATTGGGGTGTCAAAATTGACATGGGACTGAGATCCAAAGCACGGGACTTGGTTTTGCAGCAAATATTTATGCCAATGCTCAACTCCCATGGGGAGGAGCATATTCATTATTAATTAGTATTAAATTCAAAAGCAGGTTGAGAGTCTTTTTCATTCTAGTATCCATAGGCCTTCTAGCTATGTAAATCCTATTAAACCTAATGGGACTCCTCTGATTAAGGCTCCGTGCTCTAAATCCAGAAGATGCTCATCAGTACGTATTCTGAGGGAGCCTCCTGAGGTCTATTGGGTAAATAATCTATATATTAAAAAGCCCTTAAGTTAACAAGGATAAACAAGGTCCTACTATATAGCATAGGGAACTATATTCAATAGCCTGTAATAAACCATAATGGAAAAGAATATGAAAAAGAATATATATATGTATAACTGAATCACTTTGCTATACAGCAGAAATTAACACAACATTGTAAATCAACTATACTTCAATAAAATAAATTTTAAAAAAAAAGCCCTTAAGTTATCATTAGAACTCAAAAAGTCTCCTCCAGCACATGTACAGAATTGAATCCACCCTAGGTACTAGGAATTCCAATGTAACTAGTAACGCTTTCTTATTTTTAATTTTTATTGAAATATAGTTGATTTACAAAGTTGTGTTAGTTTCAGGTGTACAGCAAAGTGATTCAGTTATACATATACATAATATATATATATATATATATATTCTTCTTTTGACATTCTCTTCCATTATACTCAATATCTTGTAACAACCTATAACGGTAACCCTTTCTAATTCCGCATAACTGAAATAACACACTTGTCCTTCCTGCCTTACACTTGCTTCTCCTCTTGCGCTTTTAATATCAGTTAATGGCACCACCATCCACCCCGATATTCCTCCCTTCTCCCACTTCTTAACCGAAGCAGACACCACTAATCATCCAGGTGCCATTTCCTGCTGACCTGAGATGCTTTTCATCTAGAACTCTAGCCCAACACTGCCCATGTACAGAATTGGCCCTCAGTGTGAAAACATTTTCCAGTTCATCCTAATAGCTTGTCTCAACCACATCTCTGACTGGTTACTGAGTGCAATGGAATGTACCTTCTACATAGCTCTTTCATTTGCACTTTCTTCCTATCTGCATTTTTACCACCCTCCTTAAAGGCCCTTCAGGGTCTTCCCGTCACCTTCTGAGTAAGTTCCAAGTCCTAATTCTCCAACTTTTATTAACCCCCTCTCTTCACTGCTTCCTTCTGAGCCATCCCAGCTAACGCAGTTCTCTAAATGCAGGAGGCTGTTTCAAGCCACTGTGCCTCTGCTTCTGCTGTGCCCCATGCCTGGAATGCCTGCCCACAGCTCCTCTGTAAGGACTTTCCTGCCCCACCTCTCTCCTTTAAATCTCTGCTATACTGTGTTCAGACTCCAATCACAGCATGCTATTGCCACAGCCAAGGTCCCTTCTCTTGGAGATGCTACATTTGATCCTTTAGTTAGGATGAGGACTTCCAGATCTCACCGTTGTCTACTTCCCCTTTGTAATTAGTGAGACGGCTATGGGGTAGCATTTTGCAACTGTGTGAATGTCCTATTCTCCACCAATAGTTTACCCAGTAGTTTACCAGATACTGCTAATCTTTGCTGGAACCAACTATTACATAAGGCATTGAAAAATGGTCATTTTTCTATTTCCATCATTTCTTACATTTCTCGTCTAGTATTGCTGTAAAAAGAATGACCAAATATTTTTGTAAATAGCATTCAACGTACTATAGTCCTTTACTATTATTATTTCTTTCTGATGTTTACATTGTTCAAAATCTGGCCAGTGGGAACTATTCAAGTCGGCTCTTATGTCATTCTAATGCGCTTCTGTTATGCTTGAGCACCGTCTGGCACCAAATAAAGTGCCGGGTTCTCCTTATCCTGTCTCTGCTCCAGACTCAGATCCAGGCATTTCTCCAGGGAACTCTGGTGTTTTTCAGTTGGAATGGTATTTAGAATCCAAGGTGTGAGTACTACTAGGTATCAATGCTTCCAGGCCCTGAGTTTATAGTAGAATTTTCTATTCAATCTTAACATAATTGACATTACAAGGTTTGTTCTAACCTTCTTTTATGCTGTATGTACATTTCTTTTATAGTAAATATCTTAGTTCCTAAGAACATTGATATGTTTACTTTATCCTATTCTCTATATAAAAGAGTTTGGGGATTATTAAGATCGTTTTAAGACTCACAATACATCCATTATCTAACGTCCCAAGATTCTTTGTGGTCCTTTTACATTTTTTAAAAAATAATTGTAGATTCACGGGAAGTACAGAGAAGTCCTGTGTACTCTTCACCATATTTACCCCACTGGTTACGTCTTGCTGAACTATAGTACAGTATCAAGACCAGGAAATTAACATCAGTACGATCCACAGAGCTTATTCAGATTTTACCAGTTTTTCATGCATTCATTTGAGTGTGTGTGCGTGCGTGTATAACTCTATGCAATTTTATCACATGTGTGGATTCCTATAACCACTACCACAGTCAAGATGCAGAACTTTCCCATCGCCACAAGGCCCCTTCATCTGCAGTTCTTTTTGTCTTAGAATATATCCCTCTAAATTTTTATAACCAGAGAACTGAGTTTAGAAGTTACTTGAATTACTTCTTTTTCTGTGTTCTATGCCATTGATTTAATACAGTTTCATCTGTTTCTGTTTGTCTTTAATTTTAGGGTTTGCTTTTTTTCATTTCCTTTTGATCTCATTTCAAAATCAAAACTACACAAAGGTATACTTGGGGAATTCCTGCTCCCACCCCTATCTTCCTCATCCCATCCCCACCTAGTTCCTAGAAGTAACAGCTTTTAATTGTTTCTGATATATTTTCCCTATGATTCCTTTTGCAAAAATATGATACATGCTTTTCTTATTTTTTTTCTTACACAAAAGATAGCACACTGTATTTGCTTTTTGCAACTGTATAGCAGGGGTTCCCAGACCAGCTTCGGTTAGGCCTAGGGCACCATGGGTGTGCCTCGGGTACCTGTGGATGGCTGGATTTGTGCGTGGGTCGGTGGGTGTTTGAAGAGGGGAAACAGGCAGTGTTTCAGGCTTATCATCTCTGCTGCTACCTTAGCTGCACACTTGCCATGTGTTTTGTGTGATGAGATTTCTATGGAACACTTTGCTTAGAATAAAAGATTGAAAACCACTGATACAGATTGAAGAAAGAAGAATCATTTGCAAGTACACAAAGCTAGCAGATAAGGAGCACAAACTTGCTTTGTTCGGAGAAAACCCAATTCCGCCATAAAGGATGAGTTTAGAGTGCCAGGAGCTGGCCATTGGTTATTTCTGGCTATTCTCTGTTTACCATACCGACCCCAGATCTTGTCTTCTTTCTCTGCCTCGCCCTGAGGCCCAGGTGAGGCTGACCTCTGGAGACTGCACCACAAGGATTGCCTTGCCGCCGTTTGGCTTCTATCTGAGTCTGGCCAGAGATTGGGGTGGTGGGGAGAGAGGTTTAGGGTTGCTAAATTTTGCAAATAAAAATACAGGATCCCAGCATCTCCCATTCCCCGCCTGCCAGCCCCTGGTAATCACCATTCTACTCTCTGTTTCTGTAAGTTCACCTTTTTTTGTTTAGAGTTCACATAAGAGTGAGCTGTGACATACGGTATTTGTCTTTCTCTGTCTGGCTTATTCTATTTAATTTCCTTCCAGTTCATTCATGTTGTAGCAAATGGCAACATTTCCTTCTTTATCATGGTTGAATAATATTCCATGATACTATATAATATATATAGCATAATAATAATAATAATGCATTATGTGCTTCAAATTTACTGTGAGAGTAGATCTTATGCATTCTCATCACACACACAAAGAAAAGGTAACTGTGAGGCAAAGGATGTGTTAATTAACCTGCTTGTGGTAATCATTTCACAATGTATACATATATCAAGTCATCACAATGTATACATATATCAAGTCATCACATTGTACACTTTAAATATGTATAGTTTTACTTGACAACTCTATCTCAGTAAAGTGGGGGGAACATACAGGTTCCCAGTGAAGTTTAAACTGTAGGTAACCAAAAACATTTTGTAATGTAAGTGTGTCCCATGAAGTATTTGGGACATACTTAGACTATAAAATTATTTGTTGTTTATCCGAAACTCAAACTCTGGGCATCCTCTATTTTACCTGGCAATCCTAGAGAAGCTGGGGTGTTTATTCCTGTTCCTGCTGCTTCTTGGCTGAGATTTTGATAATGACTGTGTTCCTTTGACAACAGCTTGTGTTGGGGACCCCCTTCTATGACTTGAGTTTTCACTGGGCTCTGGAAACTTGGTTCCCATCCCTTCACACCTCCCACTATTTCCAGTCTCTGAGAGCCTCACTCTCCCTTGTTGGAAATAGTCCCTTCATAAAATTCAGTTCAATAAAATCCTTTGGAATAGGCCATCTGCTTCCCGTCTGACACATAGGCCACCCCTGTACAGGCCATCATCAGGCCCCTGGTATGTCGGCACAGGGTGTCCCTAGCTTGGAGCTTCACACTGTGTTATTCTCCGGGACAGCAGATCAAGTGAGTGGGTCCAGTGGTCAGTCACTAGCACACCAGTATCTACCGTGAGGATTGGAATTAGAATATGGTATAGGCAGAAATAATCTACAGAAGGTGTTTTCTAGGCTAGATATCAGATTGGATTCCAGAAACATAAGGAATGTCAGTGTTTTACATACATCCACATGTGCATGTATACATACACATACATATATACGCATATACACATATACAAATTCTAATTTTATTTTTGAAGTTCATTTTTAAGAAAAATTTTCTTAAAGTGAATTTCTAAGAAAAAGAATCTTAAAAGAAAAAATCCATAAACCTATTCTTTTTGTTTAATGATCTGCCTTATCTGCTAGGAAGGAAAAGTAAGACAAACCAAGGGAGTTGAGTGTGATCCTCTGCAGGAGGAGGGGCCATGGTTTCATCAGCTCGTAATGTGCAGGCCAGTTTCAAGAACCACCGAGGTGACGTATGTCATCTATTGGGTGATCAATATTCTTTACCTTGTCTCTTGATTTATAATTTCAGAACATATTTGCGAGATGTTATTCTCTGTTTTTAATAAAATGAAAAGCATTTGGTTTCTTCAATTTGTCATTCTTTGTTTAATCATAAAATTTTAAATTTGCACATAATTTCCATAATTCCTTGCAGCAATTCATTTGTGAGATCATTTTTTGATGTCTATCTTAATCTAAGCATGCATTATACCTCGTGAGGTCCAGTGGTATCCCATCAACAATGCATTATAACATAAAGCATGTCTTTGATGAGCGAAATTGGGAAAAAGCTGATCGAGTACAATCTCAACACTTAGCTCCTGGGTGATTGCTGAGTCACAAGCCATGGCCAGGGCCCCTCATTCCCATTATGGGCACCCACTTCCTCCTTCTGAGGCTGGCAGGATTGTAACAGGAAATGGAGAACACCCCCTTTTCTGCTCTTCTCAGTGGCTCCACGCCCCACCCTTTGGCTTTCTCTCCAAACTCCCGCCCACAGCTCCCCTCACTCCTTTGTTCCCTTCCAGGGACATCTCTGTCATCTTTTCCTGGGCTCCTCCCCCTTCACATTCTCCCACTCAGGAATTTTGAGTCTTCAAAGAAGTTAGGAGATTCTCCTCCCTGAAAATTAACAACCACACTATTGGAGATCCCTGATTTTAGAGTAAGAGTCCTTGACTCAGAAGGAGTCTGGAGACCTGGATGGCACCCTAGCTGTCTCGTAAGTGTTGATTTCAGGCAAATTTTACCTCCATGATGCTCAGTTCTCATGTTAAATGGACATAATATCTGCCCAGCTAACTCACAAGACTTTGGCACTCAAGGAAGTGATAGACCTGAAGGTTCTTTGAAGTGTTATAAAGCTGATGGAAGTCCACAGTAAGATTACAGCAAATGGATCACGTTGACCAACTTTAGCATACAATTCAGGAAAACAGACAATTTTTTTCCTACAGAAAAGTCATGGCTTTGACTCTGTTGGTTGTTTTGGCCTTCTGGGAGGGAATTCAATTTTCTTTCATTTTAACAAAACTGAATCAAGTACCTGCAATGTGCCAGGCAGTGTTAGTAGGAATAAAATGAAAACTTAGTTCATAAACTATAAACCTTGCTATCCAAGAGCTCACAACTTAGTTTGAGAGCTACTAACTGAAACATAATATGGCAAGAACAATTAATGCATCTGCAAACCGTTCTGGGAGCATGGATGAGGAAACAACACATTCTGCCTTGGAACCAGAGTAGTTGTGGGAAGGTTTTGCATCAGACGTTCATTTGTTCACTCATTTTGTCATTCAACAAATCTCTTCTGAGTCTTGGCTTTGTTTTGGGCACTCTGTCCAGCGCTGGGAATACAGCAATGCTCAGGTCTGATGTTTACTGTTCTCAGCAGCTTACAGGATAGTGGGGCAGTCAAAGGTTAACCAACATCTTGAAAATACATAACTATAAGCTGAAATAAGTGCACAAAAGTAGTACAGAGTACTCTTGCAGAGTCCAGTTGACTTAGCATGGTGGTCCAAGGATGGAAACTGACCTAGCACACTGGTTCTGAGGCTTCCCTTGGGAAATAACACCCAGGCTGAGATCTGAAAGATGTGTAGGAGTGCAAAGAACAGCATGTGCAAAGGCACTGAGGAATGGCAGAGTAGGATTCTTTAAAATAACTGAAAGATACCTTCATAAACAGGAGTAAAAGCCTCACAAACGTGTCCTAATCTTTTTGTATCTGGATTCATCTTATTGTCTGCCCTCGTTCTGTCATCTTTCCTCAGGTCACCAGCTATGGCAGCAGTGCCCACCATTTTTGAGACACCCTATACTCTTTCAGCTCTACTTCCCTTTCTTGGACACATACTGAGTCATTTCACAGAAAATAGGGGATGAAAGGCAAGATTGGAATGATGAGGAACTCAGGAGCAAACGTTTAGGGACCTTCTCTCAAGCTACCATGAATGTGACTCAGAGTTCATGACTCTGATTTCTGTTTCTGGTTTACAATACTAAGTAGAAAGACTTTGAGTGGGCTGCCTTTGGTGAGCTATCTGCCCCTGGATCCATATCTGTGTCAGGGGGTAATAACACACATAGGGGTTGTCCCCCATGGGCCAGGTAGTGCTCTGAGTGCTTTGGGCATGTATCTCATTTAATCCTGAGAGTAACTCCAAAGTTGGTACTACTATAATCTTCATTTTACATAGGAGAAAGTAAGACATAGGCTGACACTTGGTCACAGCTAGAAAGAAGAGCCAGGATTTGAACTCAAGGAGTCTGATTACAGACACTGTGGTCTTAACCACTATGCTATCTGGGGGCTGCTCCAATACAGACATGGCCATGGTGCCTTTCCCTGTGTATTCAAGCAGTTTTCAGAAAAGGAGGGATTGTCATGAGCTAGGCAGACACTTCCAGGCTTGTTTACTATGTACTCCAGCTCAGGTTTAAATTCTTCCTTCTTCTTAAGACCAGGTCTTCCCCAGCTATAAACACCACAGTCCAGGATAAATTGCAGAATTCTAGCCAATTCAGATGTGTACCACTGAAAGCATTCACAGAAAGCATGGCAGGCATACCTTCCCAATCATGCATGTCATTCTCTTACCAATGGTCATATAAAAGTACAACCAAAGGAGTGCAGTAATTTCAGATGTTTTTCATTTTATTTAATTCTGTGTCCTCTAGCACTTGTGTTTAGCTTTGACTATTTCAGAATGTAGTCATGTCTCCCTGATGGCACAGTGGTTAAGAATCTGCCTGCCAATGCAGGGGTCATGGGTTCGATCCCTGGTCCGGGAAGATCCCACCTGCCGCGGAGCAACTAAGCCCGTGCAACACAACTACTGAGCCTGCGCTCTAGAGCCCGCGTGACACAACTACTGAGCCCGCATGCCACAACTACTGAAGCCCGCGCACTTAGAGCCCATGCTCCGCAACAAGAGAAGCCCGCACACTGCAACTAAGAGTAGCCCCAGCTCTCCGCAACTAGAGGAAACTTGCGTGCAGCAACAAAGACCCAACGCAGCCAAAAATAAAAATAAATAAAATAAATAAATTTATTTTAAAAATTAAAAAATACTTAAAAAAAAAAAGAATGTAGTAATGTCTCTACCATTTCCCTTTGCATCTTCCTGCAAGGAACTTTCTTCCCTTTGTCTTTAAATCATAGTGCAGAAGATTCATTACCTCATTAGTTGGGAGGATTTGAGCAGGTCCTTTGGGCACAATAACATTTTTGTTTATTTTTCTGTCAGAGAATGACAAGGGAACAAACAATTGACTACAATAAAAGAAGTTTCCAAGAGTTTGCTGGTGCTTCCTTAGTCGCAAGTGCTGTTTCTTCTTAGACAGGCTTAGGCAGAGGAGTTGGTGAATGGATCCTACCGCCTAGCTCAAAAAATGTGTCAACTACTCCCTTTCATTTGGAAACTCAGAGCTGTCAAGAGGACCTTTGGACATATAGGAGTCAGGAATGGCCAGAGTCTTTAAAGAGTGAACTAGTCAAACTTGTTTATTCTAGCATCAGAGTATTGGAAGCATTAAGATGCATGCTCTCGGGAGAGAAGAGAAAATAGTGGCCACTACATGGTAGCAATTCAACACCGTGGAAACACCCAGAATGAGTTAAAAGGACTCTTATAGTGTCTGGAAGTTCACATAATTGTGGATGGAGAGGAAGTCAGAGAAACATATTCGTAACATATCTTCACTCCATTTTCAAGAGTTATGTTTGCAGCAACTACAACTATCATGAGAAAGAGTTTTAATATAAACTTCTGGTTTCTTTTCCCTTTGTGGTCATGACAAATAAAATAGGCATTGCTCTTTGGCATATCAATGATGTTTCATTGTCTGCATTCAGCAGTCCCTCTTTTATGTGACCTATACTACTTTCATTTCACTTAGTTTATAATATGTTTATTCACTCATTTTTATTTCCATCCACTCATGTTACTTATCAAACTTTTATTAAGTAACTACTATATGCTGGACATGTGCTAGGAGCTCTGTGTGAAGAAAAATGAACAAGATACAAAGTTGCTGATACTAGAGACCCCTATTCCCTGTATGTGGTCCTTTTAATACATTCTGAAATAAGTTTTGAAAATGTAAAAATCAGCTTCCAGTTCCAGATAAGATAAAGTACATTCTACCCTGGCTTCCCACTGAATACAACTCTAAGACCTGGACCAAATGCGTGATAGATCTATTTGAGGACTCTGAAAAGTAAAGAGTAGCAGGTAGATTGGGGAAGAAATGAGAATCTGAGGTACCACTGAAATGAAAATGAGTTTACTATTTATTTTCCCCTCCAGTATCCCCCAGCCTGGACTCAAAATAGCCTGAGACCTGGAAGTGGGCATTGGTAAGAACAGAGGGATATCTCCATCCCTGGCTTAAGGAACAGGAAAGGGGTCTCCCAACACTCATGGAGTAGGGGAGATGTACCATCTCTTCCCTCCCCTCCCTCTCCCCTCCCCTCCCCTCTCCTCCCCTTCTCTTCCCTTCCCTTCTCTCTTGTGTCCCAGCCTATAGACAATCCTATGACAGGGCAGTACCAGTAGTGTCAACAGACTCACCAAGATACATTAAACCCTCAAGGAGAGTAACCTTCTCTAATCAAATGAGCTGTGGTCCCAAAGAGGTAGGAGAAACCATCTTTGCTTTTATTTGCTCTTTCTGACTTTTTGCCACTTGGTGTTAGATGCAGGTGCAATCACAGAAGTACATAGCAGCTTGGGATAAATAAAACTCCAGCATTCTGACTGGAGGACTGAAAAGGAGAGTCCCAAGGAACTGAAAACTACCAGGAGATTTTAGAGTTAGATGAAATAGGAAAATAAAATGGCATAAAAATTGTTTATGAACTCGCCCAGGATGGATAATCTGATTGAATTGACCCTTTTATCATTATATAATGACCTTCTTTGTCTCTTGTGACAGTCTTTGACATAAAGTCAATTTTGTCTGATATAAGTATCGCCACCCCTGTTCTCTTTTGATTACCATTTGAATGGACTATCTTTTTTCAACCCTTTAATTTCACCCTGTGTGTGTCCTTAAATATAAAGTGAGTCTCTTGTAAGCAGTGTGTAGTTGGATCTTGTTTTATCCATTCAGCTGCTCTATGATCTTGAGGATTCTAATCTGCTTACATTTAAAGTAGTTATTGATAAGAAGAATATCACCATTTTGTTAATAATTTTCTTTCTGTTTTGTAGTTCTTTTATCTTTTTATCTCTTGCTCTTCTCCTTTTTGATTTGGTGATTACTTTGTTACTGATATGCTTTGATCTCTTTATTCTGTTCTTTTGTGTATCCTCTTTAGGTATTTTCTTTGTGATTACCCTGAGTATTTTGTAAAGAATCTTATAACAGTCTATTTTAAACTGATAACAACTTAACTTCAATTACATATAAAATTCAGACTTCTCCTTTCCTCTCACATTTTATCTTACTGCTGTCATAATTTATACCTTTTATAATTTGTATCCATTAACAGTTTTTTGCCCTTATAGTTATTCTTTTTTTTTATGGTTTTTATGGTTTTCTTAAAAAAATTTTTTTTTAATTTATTTATTTTTGGCTGCATTGGGTCTTTGTTGCTGCGCGTGGGCTTTCTCTAGTTGCGGGGAGCGGGGACTGTGGTGTGCGGGCTTCTCATCACGGTGGCTTCTCTTGTTGAGCACGGGCTCTAGGCGCACGGGCTTCAGTAGTTGTGGCACATGGGCTCGGTAGTTGTGGCTCGCGAGCTCTAGAGCACAGGCTCGTTAGTTGTGGTGCACAGGCTTAGTTGCTCCGTGGTATGTGGGATCTTCCCGGACCAGAGATCAAACCCATGTCTCCTGCATTGGCAGGTGGATTCTTAACCACTGCGCCACCAGGGAAGTCCCTGTTGGTATTTTTTAAAATTGAAGTATAGTTGCTATACAATATTATATAAATTACAGGTATACAATATAGTGATTCACAATTTTTATAGGTTATACTCCATTTATAGTTATTATCAAATATTGGCTATATTCCCCATGTTGTACAATATATCCTTGTAGCTTATTTTATACTTAATAGTTTGTACCTCTTACTCCCCTATCCCATATTTCCCCTCCCCCTTTCCTTCTCCCCACTGGTAACCACTAGTTTCTTCTCTATATCTGTGAGTCTGCTTTTTCTGTTGTTGTTATATTCACTAGTTTGTGGTATTTTTTTAGATTCCACATATAAGTGTTATCATATGATATTTGTCTTTCTCTCTGACTTATTTCACTTAGCATAATGCCCTCCAAGTCCATCCATGTTGCTGTAAATGGCAAAATTTTATTCTTTTTTATGGATAAGTAGTATTGTGTGTATATGTGTGTGTGTGTGTGTGTGTGTGTGTGTGTATACATCACATCTTCTTTATCCATTCATCTGTTGACAGACACTTAGATTGCTTCCATATCTTGACAATTGTAAATAATGCTGCTGTGAACATTGGGGGTACATGTATCTTTTGAATTAGTGTTTTTTGTTTTGTTTTGTTTTTGTATATATACCCAGGAGTGGAATTGCTGGGTCATATGGTAATTCTATTTTTATTTTTTTGATAAGCCTCCATACTGTTTTCCACAGAGGCTGCACCAGTTTACATTCCCACCAGTGGTGTACAAGAGTTCCCTTTTCTCCACATCCTCACCAGCATTTGTTATTTGTGTTCCTTTTGACGTTATTTGTGTTCATTTGGACCCGTGTGAGATGATAGCTCATTATGGTTTTCATTAGCATTTTCCCTTATGATAAGCAACGTTGAGCATCTTTTCATATGCCTGTTGGCTATCTGCATTTCCTCTTTGGAAAATATCTATTCAGTTCCTCTGACCATTTTTTAATCAGGTTATTTGTTTTTTTGATCTTGAGTTGTATGAGCTGTTTATATGTATTGGATATTAATCCCTTATCAGTCATGTCATTTGCAAATATTTTCTGCCATTCAGCAGGTTGCCTTTTGTTTTGTCGATGGTTTCCTTTGCTGTGCAAAAGCTTTTAAGTTTAATTAGGTCCCATTTGTTTATTTTTGCTTTTATTTCCTTTACTTTAGGAGACAGCTCCAAAAAAGCATTGCTGTGATTTATCTTCAAACTATACTACAAAGCTACAGTAATCAAAGCAGTATGGAACTGGCACAGAACATACACATAGATCAGTGGAACAGGACAGAGAGCCCAGAAATAAACCCACACACTTACAGTCAATTAATCTCTGACTAAGGAGGTAAGATATACAATGGAGAAAATACAGTCTCTTCAGTAAGTGGTGTTTGGAAAACTGGACAGCTACATGTAAGAGAATGAAATTAGAATATTCTCTAATACCATATGCAAAAATAAACTAAAAATGAATTAAGGATCTAAATGTAAAGACACATACTACAAAACTCCTAGAGGAAAACTTAGGCAATACTTACAGTTATTCTTAATACGCTTTTCTTTTAACTGTTATACTAGTGTTAAAAGAAATTTATACACCACTATTATCATATTGCATTTTTCTGTATTTGTCTATATACTTACCTCTACCAGTGACATTTATAATCTCATGTTTTTGTGTTGCTGTTTAGGATTTTTAAATTTCAGTTTGAGGAACTTCCTTTAGCACTTCTTGTAAAGCAGGACTACTAGTGACAAACTCTCTTAGTTTTTGTGTATCTGGGAATGATTTTAGTCTCTCCTTAATTTCTGAAGGACAGTTTTGATGGGCATATAATTCTTGGTTAGCAGGGTTTTTTCTTTTAGCACTTTGAATATATCATGTCACTCTGTCCTGGCCATCAAGATTTCTAATGAGAATATTGCTGATAGTCTTATGGTGGTGGGTGGGTTCTTTTTATGTGATGAGTTGCTTTTCTCCTTCTGCTTTCAAAGTTTTCTCTTTGTCTTTGACTTTGGACAACTTGATTATAATATGTCTCTGTGTAGAACTCTTTAAATTCAACCTATTTGGAATCCTTTGGACTTCATGAATCTGGATGTCCATTTCCCTCCCCAGATTTGTGACGTTTTCAGCCATTATTTCTTTAAATATATTTTCTGATCATTTCTCTTTCTCTGCAACTTCTGATAATCCCATAATACATATGTTGTTTCTTTTGGTATCCCATAAGTCCTGTAGGCTTTCTTCATTCTTTTTTATATTTTCTTTTTGTTTCTTTGACTGGATAATTTCAAATGATATGTCTTCAGATTTGCTGACTCCTTCTTCTGCTTGATCAAGTTTGTTGTTGAAGTCTTCTATTAAACTTTTTGGTTCCGTCATTGAATTCTTCAGCTCCAGAATTTCTGTTTGGTTCTTTATGATTTCTGTCTCTTTTAAAATTTTTCATTTTGTTCACGTATTTTCCTGATTTTGTTTAGAGACTACCTGTGTTCTCTTGTAGCTCATTTAGCTTAAGACAATTATTTTGAATTTTTTTGTAAGACAATTTATAGGTCTTCATATCTTTGGAGTCAGTTACTGGAGAATTATTTAATTCCCCCAGTGGTGTAATCTTTCCCTGGTTGTTCTTGTTCCTTGGATTCTTGTATTAGTGTCTGCACATTTTACAAAGTAGTCACATCTTCTGTTCTTTATGGAAAGGCTTCTGGAGGGAAAAACCTTCACCAGTCAGCCCACCTAGAGAGTCTGAGGGTATCTTAAACCTTTTCTATGGATGTACACACTCTACCCCTCTAACTGAGGAAGTCTTAGGATTGTGTGACTTATCTCAATTCCGTAGATCTGTCTTGAGTGCTGAGAGCCACTTATTTTATCTCCCTAGGGCAGTGCCATGAAATGCTGGAGCATTGGGTGCAGGCCCCACTTCTCTCCCTCCCTCCTAAAGGAGATGTATTGGGATTGTACATTTTCTCCCTATCTGGCATGGCCATGCTAAGTACTGAGAGTTGCCCACCCCTTTTCCGTAAGGCAGTGTGTAAAAACTCTGGGACACTGAATGTAAGCTCCACTACTCTCCCTGCTTTCTGAAGGAGCAATCTCAGGGTTGTGTGCCTTCTGCCAATCCCAAATAGTTGATCGGATTGCTAAAGTCCATGCTGGCTCCTGAGACCTGCATGTCATCTATGGGGGCACATTTGTGGCATATGTAGGGACATGTGGCATGCCAGGTGTGCAGGTGAATGCAGGACAGTTGGTGGGGTTTGCAGTCAGCCCATCTGGTGGGGTCCATGCACAGACAGGCCTGCTGGGTAGTAGTGTTTGTGTGTGGGCTGGCTGACTGGTGAGATCTGTGGGTGGGCTGGCTGACAGTGTCCACAGGCCAGCTGGCCAGGCCTGTGGAATAGTTGTTGAGATCCCTGTGCCATTTGCTGTGAACCATGCCCCTTTTCTTTGTTCTTTGCTGTCCCCAAACAATCTAGTTATGCCAGTTCCCTCAGTGTTCTGGGTGAGGGGGGACAGAAGCAGGCTTATCAGGCAGTGCCCTGAAAGACTGGGGAAGCTGCACACTCAGTTCTCGCTCTCTTTATCCCGCAGGAGAAATCGCAGTCTGAGGAGGCCTCTCTTGGTGCTGAGTGCTCCGGCTTGGGTGACAGTGATGCAGGTAAAGTGAAACTATACTTTTTACCCTTTTCAATGCAACTGTTCTCAGGTTTTGTGCTCCATTGGGGTGCTGGAACCTCTCAACTGGACTCCAGAGCTCTCATAAAGGTACATTCATTCATGGATTGTTGTTAAATCAATGTTTCCATCAGGGGATGAGGACTGAGACCTCCTATCCTGCCATCTTGCTGACAGATGATTTTAAAATCCATATGGAAAGGCAAATGGAGTAGAATAGCTAAAACAATGTTGAAAAGGAAGAATGAAGTGGGAGGACTATCACTGCCTATGCTAAAGACTTACTATAAATCTATAGTAATCAAATGTAGGGGTAGACACATAAACTAGTGAAATGAAATGAGCCTCCATAAATAAACCCACATAAATATGGTCAATTGATTTTTAACAAAGATGCAGAGTAATTTAATGGGAGAAAGGATAGTCTTTTCAACAAATTGGTCTGAACAATGAGTCATGCATGTTAAAAAAAAATGTAAAAGAATCTCCACTTAAACTTTGCCACTTTTGCAAAATTTAACTCAAAATAAATCATAGATCTAGATGTAAAATATAAAGTCTTAAACATAAGAGAAAATGTTTGTGGCCAATGGTTAGGGAGAGTTATTTTAACAGGATAACAATAGCAAGATATACAGAAGAAAAAGATTGATAAATTGGGCTTCATCAAAATTTTAAACTTAGGCTCTGTGAAAGACCTTGTGAAGAGAATGAAAAAACAAGCTAAGGACTGAGAGAAAATATTAGCAAATCACATATGTAACAAAAGACATATCTAGAATGTATTTTTTGAAACTATCTACTATTAGCAGTAAGAAAACAAACAACCCAATTAATAATGAGTAAAATCTTTGGATAGATAGGTCACCAAGAGACTATATGGAAGGCAAATAAACACATGAAATTATGATCAACATCATTAGACATTAGGGAAATGCAAATTAAAATCATGATGTGATGCCAATATACTCGTATTAGAAAGGCTAAAATAAAAAAAAATTGATAATACCAAGTGCTGATAAGCAGCTGGAATTCTCGTAGACAGTTGCTCAGGATGCAAAATGCTATGGCTACTTGGGAAAACAGTTTGGCAATTTCTTATAAAGTTAAATGTACACTTAGCCTGTGACTCAGTGATCCCACTCCTAGGTATTTACTTTTGAGACATGAAAAGTTATGTTCACACAAAAACCTGTACACAAATGTTTATACCAGCTCTAGTCATAATAGGCAAAAACTATAAACAACTTAAGTGTTTAATAGTGTTAATAGTTTAATAGGTAATTTGATAACCACATTGTGGTACATCCATACAATGGAATAATACTCAGCAGTAAAATGGAACGAAATATTGAGAGATGAAACAATTTGGATGAATCTCAGTCATTGATGAATGAAAGAATCCAGTGTCCAAAGGTTAGATGCTATATGATTCCCTTTATATGACATTCTCCAAAAGAAAAAATCATAGTGGTGGAGAATCAATTAGTGGTTGCCAGGGTTTGAGGGTGGACAGGGTGTGACTCCAAAGGGAGAAGATGCGTGTGTTTTATTGGCCTAATGGAACTGTTTTGTGCCCTGATTATGGTGGACATCAAAACTATTCCGTCTTCTGGACTATGGTGTCATTTTTGAACCTTGGTGATACATGAGGCAGAGCGTCTTAATTTGGGGGAAGAAAGCTGCTGTTGTTGTTTGTTAAATTTTAAATTGTTTATACATATAAACTTACCCAAGTTTGAGTATGACCTTTTTCAGTACTATTGCTAAGGAGGTTTTTATTCCCTATGACATGCTTGACAAAACGCTCCATTTGTCACCCTGGGAATGTTCGCTCCTGCTGTGTACAAGGCAACGGGGACTCTGCCTCTCTCTGTTCTGCTGAGAGCACTGAGTCCTCTGAGGCGTAGTTTACCTTCTCACTTCAGTGCTTGCTGCAGAGCTGGGGTAAATGCATATGTGGTTCTGATGTCTTTTCCCTGACAAAGTAACTTCCCAATTTCAGTCTGAAATATACTACCCCATAGAGCAGAATCATCAAATTGCAGTAGCATCTCCAGTGTGCCAATATGTTTTTAAACTCCTTCTTCAATCCATAGCATTCTTACATCATTCTGATTTCTCAGTTTTATATGCAACATGTTGAAGCTACAAAGACAAGCACTCAAATGTTCTCATTCTAAGTAAACAGTCCATGGGGCTTGGGTTTTTCTCTGATGCTTTCTAGTGTCTTCCAGCACATTTAGGGATCTCTGCTACAGCTGGGAACAGAATCTCAGTACTCAAATGTCCATTAGGTTACATTTCTTCTCAGATTAATTTGTACGTTGCAACTATTTAATGGCATATATAATCCTAATGAGAAAGGAAGATATAAAAAGGATAAGGTAGCTTTAACAAACTCATTGAGGGGTGTCAGTTGCAATTTAAAAGAAACCCTGTATACATTTTCTTTCCATCTCCTTCTCTTTTTTTCTTCCTTTCCTTCTCTCTTTCTTTCACCCTACCTTTATGAATGTGTTAAACATGAGTTCTACCCTAAACTAAAAGCATTTTTGAGAAGTAACTGTTAATGTCTTTTTAACACCTGGTCAAGTTTCAGGATTCCTCCTTTCACTATTATGTGGCTTAGGACAACTAATCCTTGGGCATGTGCTTGCGCTTTGGTGCTTTAGAAAAAGATTAGAAAATATGGGGAGAAGAAGCTTCTGCTTCTCTAAAGCTAGGCACTTCTAAAATCTCCAACGCAGATTCTGTCTAGGACATCATTATCCCAAATTGAGGATTAGCACCAGTTTGTAAGATGCCAAAGATGAAAGGTACCTCAGGATTGAATCATACTCTGGTGACTGGGCAGAGAAGCATCATGTTCGTGCTTCTGGAACTACAGAAAGTCTATTTACTCAGTTTAACAGCCATGGCCATAATCTTGTCATGAACTCTATTCCATGCCTGAAGAAGTCTTTAGAAGCAATGCCCTGAAAGAGGGTAAACCACATTTTCTCTGCTCACTTGCCATGCTGAGTCTACTCCCGTGGCAGTGGTGCCCTCTTCATTCATTTCCCTTAAGGCTCTGAGGCTCAGATGTCCCCTAAAATAATTTGTTTGAAAGTTTTCTTTTCTACTGATTATTAAGCCATGTTGTAATTAGAAAGGAAACAGCAAACAGAATTACTTTCAGGTGTGTTCCTCCTCCCGCTTCTTATTGTTGAACAGATTTTTTTTTATGAAAATTACAATCATTATGCACTTTTGTGTGCATATTGCCTTCGTTTCCTCTTAAATGAAAGTCCATTCTCATTGAAAAACATATGCTATCGTAAAGTATACATAATGCGAAAAAGTACAAAGAACAAAGTGAAAATAATCTCATAAGATCGCACCAACTAGAGAAAACAATTTTCAGTGTTTTCATGAACGGTAGACCAGGTGTTAAAAACAGTAGTTTTTGCATTTAAAAAGCCATCCTGGATTCGGTGTGGTTGGGTTATGGCGTGTGGGCAGGTGTGAGGGGAGGAAGAACAGGCAAGAACTGCCATTAAGATTTCTCTCCAGTTAAGAAGTACCAAGGAAACCACATGTTCAGAGGAGAAGGGAGGGAAATTGAGAGGATAGTGCAGGTGTGTGTGCATACATGTGTGTGTACGTGTGCGTGGGTGTGTGTGTGTGTGTGTGTGTGTGTAAAGAAAGGAGGGAGCATGGAGTGTGCTAGAAATGGATGAAGGTAGGTAAATCCAGACAGCAAGTACAGTTAGAACCAGCTTGTGAACAGAAGACTTTGCTCTTTGGCGAGGTTTCCTAGGGCTGATACAGCAATATCATCCACAGGGCTGCCCCATGTCTGCTCAACAACAATTTGAACGTTTTTGGGAGGAACTTCCTAAATTAAATTTGTTAAGTCTATGCATTGAGATTACTAATTAACTTCAATTGAAAATGTCTAAGTGGGCTTGGCTGTGTGTCTACACATGTGTGTGTATTTTCCATGGCTAAACCAATCAACTGAGATGCAGAACTATTGCTTGGGTCTTAATTAGAGAAACAGAGTTCACACAGTTTGTCAGCTTCTCCCTGGGGAGTAGGGCTCTTAGACCCTTCACTCTTGGCCAAGTCTCAGGCATGTCTATGCTGGGTTTATCCTTGAGTCCAGAGAAAGCCCACAACCTCCTTTGCAACTGCGCCCAGATCCCAGGGTGCAGAATCGTTGGCCCTTGATGCTTCATTGAAATCCATAGAGGCCAAGAAGCAGAAACCAGCATATCCACTTGGAATACCAAATATCGATAGTTCTGTTTTACTTCGCTTTTTTCCCCCTTCCCTTCCCCTAGGAGGCCCCCGCTGCTAAATCACAAGGAACATAATAAACACATCTTAGACTTAATCAATTTCAGACTTTCTGGTCTGTTTCCTGACTAGTTTGGGTGTATTGAATTTCCTCAGCAGGTTGGGAAGGGTAACAGTGACTTATAGCCCAGGATGGATCTTGACTTCTTACACGAGTGTTTCATCCTTTGTTTGCGACAAATCCAGTAAAGATTGGTTTTGTAACTCTACTGAATGGCTTCTTGCCTGCTAGCTACCCCCAGGCAATAGAGTTTTATCACACTAAGTCACCATAATAAAAATCATTGCCAATGTTTCCCCTGGATAAATAGCTGCTTTTTGACTAAGCTTGCATTTCAGGGGTAAATGGTTAAAGACCTGCGTGTCTCCTATCATTAACAAGTTAGCAGATCAGTAGTTCTATTCAGTAATTTTCTTTGCTGGTATAGACAGTTATAAATTCACATAAATGAAGGAGACAGTTTTCATTTGGAGCCCCTACTTAGCATTCTGTGTTACTGATGCTTGCCAGATAAAATGAAATAAAACCTCTTCGTTTGCTTGGCAAGCAGCTAGATGAGTTTAGTGCATACCCTCCAGCCCCAGTAGTCTTTCCTGGTTACTAGTGTTGGAACTGCTCTGAATTCAGAACACTTTTACTCAGGAGCAAGCTGACCTTATTGGATTTACCTTGTAGGAAGGCACTCCTTGAGTACAAAGAACTTTGACAGAGAGAGACCAGCATTCAGCTGACTATGTGTGGTTCTACAGAAATAATTAGATCTGAATTAGGAAAGAATAAGAACTACTGAACACCAGGGGAAGAAAGGACTGTAAAGAAAGTGCAACCTTCTCTTGTTATAGGTGAGGAAAGTTGGTCCGAGAGAGGGAACTACCTTGTCCGGGGTCACACAGGTAGTCTAACTTGGGGCAAAAGAAAAGGTCCACATACTGGCCTTCTAAGAGATGTGATTCTCTCCGACACCCTTTGCATGAGTTCTTTTGGGTTAGGGTGACAGTTTCCACAATGGACCTGTTAAAAAGAAAAGGCTGCTTGGGAGAGAGCAAACATGAATGCCTTATCCTTCTACTTAGGCAATTAACAAGAGCTCCTTTATCTGGGAAATCACCAAAGACAACTCAGCCAAAAAGATAACATGGAACCTCTCTAACTTCTGTTGAAGTTGGATTCACCCCAAACTTCTGAGACTAATGCCAAGAGAATGAACGAAACCCTGGCAGCTCTCTGCCCTTGCAGAGTGCTGCCCTCGGCTCATCAGGGAGCCCTCCTCCATTCCTGCAGCACTTGGGATTTTGACCAACCCCCTCCTTTTGGATTTTTTCTGTGTAATGATCCCTTAGCTTCTCTGATGCCCTGCTTCTGATTTTTCTTCTCTGGAATTCAGGTCTTCCCCCTAACTTGAACTTAATTCTGTTCTTGATGAGAGACATTTGGGAGGGACTCAGCAGCTCAGCACCTAGTCAGCCTGGCTGCCAGACCCATCCTGACCTTGCCTGGCTTTAGTGACATTTGAGGTGACTAAGTCTCTGACTGATGGATGGAGAACAATGAGATGGTTGCAACTACTTTTTTAAAGGGTTCAAACCACCACTCAATGTGGATCCAGGATGCTGTCTCACTCAGGATTTCCCTCCACAGGGAATTTCTGTGGCTTGAGAACTGGGCATGCCTATCCACCTGGCCAAGTCCGCCCACACCTTGAAAAACAGATGGCTGAGCAGCCAGGAAGTCTCATGCAGGGAGTCAGAAGACGGATTATAATGTTAAATATCCTTGGCTGTCCAAGGCCAAGAAACCCAGAACATGCTGGGCAACTACCAAGGGGAAATACATCTTTGAAGTCTACTCTGAAGGACATAGGACCCAGAGGTTGCCTTTAGCCAGAGAACTGCGGGGTGTATTCCAGCCATCTCCTCTATTTCTAGGACTAGCAATTAGGCTGATCTATGAGATGCCCATGACCTACTATGTAAGAGGGGTAGATAAAAGACCAAGAAAAGAATATCTGAAATCAGCTTTGAACCACCTGATTGTAGCTTAATCTTTCTGTACAAATGTATTTTCTTTTGGCACTCCTTGTTTCTAGCTGAGGCTAGAAGACTTCATGCTGAGGGGAAAGGCCATCTGTTTGGGGAGAATATTGTTATGATTTGTTTAACGGTGAGAGCTAAATGGCTCACTTTGACAAGCTCCAGAGGTTTCTGTAGTTCAGTTGACAGTCTGAACTTAGAAGTGGCCACCTGAGGACCTTGAGACAAAATACCACGCAAGCAAGGAACATAGCCACTTCACCAGGACTGACCTTTTCAGTGTGGCTTTTTGTATTTCATGAAGGACAGAACAAATGCAAAAGGGATGTCTTAGTCAGTTTGGGCAGCTTTAATAAAAATATCATTGACTGGGTGACTTAAACAACAAACATTTGTGTGTCACAGTTCTAGAGGCTGAGAAGTCCAAGATCAAGTTGCAAGCAGATTCAGTGCCTGGTAGGGACTGTCTTCCTGGTTTGCGGAAGGCTGCCTTCTTGTTGTGTCCTCACATGGTGGAGACAGAAAGAGCTCTGGTTCTCTTCTCTCCTTGTAAGGATACTGACTGCATCATGGGAACTCCACCCTTGTTATGTCATCTGAAGCTAATTACCTCCCAAAGACCCCACCTCCAAATGCCATCACATTGGGGATTAGGGTTTCAACATATGAACATTTAGTACATAGCAAAGGATTCAGAGTTTGACTCCAAAAAGCATGAGGGAGGGAGGGAGACAGGGAGAAGCTTTTTGAATGCTAAATGCTGCTGGGGTTTGCCAAAGTAAACGTTGGCCTAATTGAAGAATCAATTTTATTTCTCACAGATCAAATAAGGTAAATTGAATATCCCTATATTGACAATCTATTGCTACAATAATCCTATAGAACAAACCACTCCAAGTCTCAGTGGCTTAAAACAGTAGTCATCTGTTGGTTATATGTGTGGAAATCAGTTATGGGAAGACAAGGTGAGTTCATAGGATAGCAGTTTAGGCTATGCTTGGTTGGACAGTTCTCCTGATCTTAGCTGGGCTCCCTCATGCGTCTGGGCTTGACTGGCTATGGTTGATCTAGGATAGCCTTGCTGGAGACATCTCAGATGACTGGAGACTTTCTCCAAGTGTCTCTCACATCCTTCCAATAGGCTGGCTCAGGTATGTTCTCATAGCAGTTGTGGAGAAGCAAGAGTGAAAGCAAAAAATGTGCTAGTGCTTCCACAAATTTCTGCTTGCATTAAGTTTGGTCAAAGCCACAAGAGGGAGGAGATATGGGGATATATGTATATGTATAGCTGATTCACTTTGTTATAAAGCAGAAACACACCATTGTAAAGCCATTATACTCCAATAAAGATGTTTAAAAAAAAAAAAAAGTTTGGTCAGAGCAAGTGACATGGCCAAACTGAGATTCAGTGCATGAGGACAATTCCAAAGACATGATACAGTAAGGCTATTAACCAGGGTCATTAATGCAGTCGTTCTACAATACCATAGGAAAATCCAGCTTGATCAGTAGTGGTACTGTCAAATCCTTACTGGCTTTAGGCTATTGGTGACATTCAGACAAATTGCACCCATGGGCAATTTGGACTCTACTGCATTGAACATTGTAAGGCTGGGTTTCCCAGGAGAATTCCCACCCACTCTTTCCTCCCAATCTGACTCTAGTTGACTTTCAGGCCTAACAGCAGCCCCTGACTGCTGGAGCAGTTATTCTGCAGTCAGAGCCCAAAGTAAGAGCCCATTATCTCATTGTTCAACATTAGCTTCCTTTCTGTGAGTGTTTGAAGGAGAAGATGAACGTGCAGAGAAGCCCAGAGGATGAAGGGAACTCTATTACTTATTAGTCAGGGTTCTCCAGAGAAACAGAACCAACAGAATGTGTGTGTATGTGTGTGTGTGTGTGTGTGTGTGTATGTGTCTGTATACACATACATACATAAATATACACCACAGAGAAAGAGAGAATATGTACATCCTTATAGTAAATCACTTTATATATAAAATGTTTTATTATAAGGAATTGGCTCATGTGATTATGGAGGCTAAGAAAAGCTGGTGGGGTACTTTCAGTCTGACTCAGAAAACCCGAGAATCAGAGAAGCTGATGTTGGAAAGTCCTAGTCCAAGAACAGGAGGAGACCCAGTTCAACAGCAAGCTCTCCCTTCCTCCACTTTTCTGCTTGAATCGATTCAGTCCCTCAGTGGATTAGATGATGCCCACTCACCCTGGGAAGAGCAATCTGCTTTACTCAGTCTACTGATTCAAATGCTGATCTCATCCAGAAACACTCTCACAGACACATTCAGAAACAACGTTTAACCAAATATCTGAGCACCCTGTAGCCCAATCAAGTTGACACTTAAAATTAACCATCACAGAAACAATAAGTAGAGATTGGAGGGTGAGGACAAGACTACCTTATAAGTTCCCTGGAGACTCTGTGTGTCTGAGGCACAGATTCCCAGAGAAGGGAGGAACCTTAGAGGTCACACCCCTAGTGGCAGTGATCTCCGTGATGCATGTCCCCATAATATATTCAGGGAATCTCAAAATGTGGATTTCAGCCTTTTAGAGTTTGCTGCTTTTTTAAACCTGCATGATATATGGCATCAAAGTTGGGGCAAAGTGTCTGGGTCCGTAATATTGAGGAAGAGACTTGATGATATATTCCGACTTGTCTCTCTCCCTCTCCCTGCCCCACTCCATACAGGGACCTTGGCACACTCAAGGTGCAGCATCCTTAGCCCCTTTGCATTTCCTCTTTCCCAGTCTAGACATTGAGTTGGCTCCATCCTCATGTCCTAACTCGCTACTCTTCTTCCAGCTAGTGCAGAGTCCATTCTGTCTTTGTTCCTCTTACTTGATCCTCTTTTCCTACTTTTTTCTTTTGAGGCTTAGGCTTCACCTCTTTATTCCCAGACAAGGACCTCTTGGCTATTTTCCCATTTAAGGTCGGTGGCAGAGTGATACAGTAGTTATATTCTCTGACCTAGTCCTGAGCAAAGAGGATGCAAGGGGAAGAAAGAAAGGAATAATCTTTGAATATTAGGGCTTTGATGTCACTGGAATTTCACAGATGCTGTATTATGATTTAATCCATCCCTCCTTTCTTTGCAAAGCAGGAGCCTGAAACTCAGTAGGGTAAAAGATTCTATACCTAGATAGTCAATTGCTTGATGGAGCCTGGACTCAAGTCTTTTGACTCCCAGCTCTGAGCTCTTCATCTAGTGATTACATTCAGAGATAGGGAATGTCTTCTCATCTCTGAAAATGTTCAAGCAAAAGACTTAACAACGATTGTATCAAGGAAGTGTTGGATTAATTGGTCCCTGAGGTCTTTCCTAACTCTGAGATTCAGAGACACTGAATCTAACCCCTCAGTATACAGATGAGGCAACCAAGAGAAGTTAAACAAACAGCCCACACCCGCAGGGCTATGATATAAATTGTGGTCTTCTGTCCCTGGTCAGCATTCTTTTCCTGTACTCTCCATCTTAAGTGTGTCTCACTTAGATGAGAACCTGCAGTCTTGGGTGTTTCTCACCTGCAGTAGCTTCACATTGCTTGAATCTAAGTCCTCTAGAGCAGGAGAGAAGATCCTGTGCCCCATATTTGCGTTTGCTGGATTCATTTCAGTTGCTCCTGGGCCAGGAATCCAATTTTTAAGATTTGCTGTAAAGTTGCACAGCAATTATTTGGATCATTTACAGTAATTGATTTGTTTCTTCTTTGTTTTTTTTTTTCTCTTTTTCAATTCCTTTGGAAGAATGCGAATGAAAACACAAAGAAAAAGAAAGCAACTTTTGAAAGAAACACCTTGAATTCCTTTCTCAGATGATGGTTTTCTCATCCCTAATAATCTTCTTTCTATTCCTTAAATTAATACAACTAAATTTTCCCACCAAATATCCTTAATAATGAAGGAGAGTGAGCTTGTACTTCTGGTGTCTGGAGATACAACTCTAAGACCCTCCCCCACTACTTACCTTGAAATTTCTTTGAAGCCTTTAGTCTTTTTTTTTTTTTTAATGGAATTAAACACCCTACGCTCCAACCTATGCAATTTGTTTGTTGGTTGGTTTTTAAGTGTTTCAACTTATATACCATGAACGAAAATGGATTCTGCAGGAAATGCTGCCTTGTTTATCCTATGATATCATCTATCTAAGCTATATTGCCACCTATCCTATTGGGCACTGTCATGAATATTCTTTTTTTTTGATAGTTAAGAAGTAGATGTGTTAATATCCTTTGTAAAGAGGTTGCAGGAAAGTGGGGTGTGAGAGGATGGCCATGTCCCAGGTCTCAGGAGAGTTCCTGGGATGGGTTACCAAGTGTGTGTCCTTGGTTTTGCTCAGGAAAGACTTCAAGAGTGAGCCATAGTAAAATGAAAGCAGAGATACACATTCCATAGGCAGAATGTGGTCTGTCTCAGAGGGTGAGAGCAGCCTAAATGTCCTTGATTAAATAAGTATGCCTTTAAACATCAGATAGGGATGGATGTTGATCTTCCCGTCTTGTCCTTGAAAATCATGAAATCACTAAAGGTTGTATTCAATAACTGTCAATATTTAATCACCCCCAAAGATATTAAAACTACATTCTATCCCTTTAAGGGATAACACCTTCCCCAATAAGTATTTTATATACAGTGTCTTGCTATATTAAGAGCTAACATTTGAGTGTTTTGTTCATAATCTCTCTTCATCCTCATAACTCTGTAAAGTAAGAACAATATCATCAGTTCCATTTTCAAAGATGAATTGCAACCACAAAAGAGTTAAGTCACCTGCCCAAGGTCACATAGCAAGTGAAGGGGTGGAGGCGGGGTTTGTGATGAGACTCAGGCAGTGCACCTTAGAACCACCATAGGTTCTGGCTCCTCTCTACGAGTTTCTGCCAGTTCTCGGCAAATGATTGCTGCTCCAGTTGACAGGCTACCCTCCCCGAAGATGATTGTTCTAGAAGCAAATCCCATGTCTTGTGTATCACAGGACAATTTGTTGTTTCTCATCTGTTTCTCCAGCCAAGGAGACAACCAAAAAGCCCTTTGGCCATTTTCAGATATCCCCTGTCTTTTTAAGAAAAAGGAGATGAAGACATTTGTATCAAAAACAAAAACCAAATCAAACCAAAACAAAAATGCAGTGACTCAGATACTGCAGGAAACTAACCCTGGAGATACTTAAACCAGCAAGGATGAGATCAGAGAAAAGCTCAGGGGGTGTCACATTAAAAACCTGCAAGGAGAAGACTCAGTCATGATGGAAAAGGCTTCTAGGAAGAGAGTTCCCAGAAGCTGTGTTCTGTTGTTTCCTTGCTTTTGTGCTGTGCATTGTCTATGCGCCTGCATTCTCTTCTAACAATTCTTCTGTTAACCCCTTCAGATGCTCAGCCATTTCCCCTGGCTTGTGTCATCAAAGGACATCCTGGCTATTGGGAACAAGGATAGTACTATATCCTTGATCCACTTCTTCCTAGAGATGAGTGTAATTTTCTCCAACACTATACCCTTGAACATGGAGATGTCTGTCATCATGCCACCAGCACCCCAAGAAAGGGAGCTTTGGCTGTCTCAGCTCTGGTTCTCTAGAGTCATGGAATTCCTCATCATCCTACCTTGTTTTTCCTTCATTCAACAATATTTATTAAACCTCTACTTTGTGTAAACCCTGGGCTAGAAACTAGATAAAATAATAAACAGACATATATGCTCCCAATATCTAGAAGAAAAGGGGACCCAGTTAATAAATAATACACATATATGCAAACTTACACTGGGTAAGTGTGCTAAAGGAGATATGTGTGATGATACTATGAGAGCATTTAGCAGGTGCACCTGACATTGCTTGAGAGAGTAAAAAAAAAAAGACTTCTGCAAAAACTAAAGAATGAACAGATATAAGTTAGGTAAAAGTGGAGAAAGGGCAGAGCATCCCATGGAAAAAGAACAGCACAGAGGCTTTGAGGCCAGAGACCATAAAGGAAGGAGACATAATATGAGGTTGCAGAGCTGGGTAAGATTATGCAGTCTTCCAGGTCATGTGCATGATCTTATCCCAAGAGCATAGGAAGCCATTGAAGTGTTTAGTTAGTGGGGAAAGGGTTGGGGATCTCACATAATCAGAGTTATGGTCTGGAAAAGATTACTCTGGCCACAGTGTGGAGAACGGATTAGAAGGAGGGCAAGAGGGGATTAGGGAAATCAATTAAGAGGCTATTAAAGATGTTCAGGCAAAAAGGCTTAGACGAGAACATAGACTGTTGGAGCTAGAGATAAATGTCTGGATAAGAAAGATATAGGAATATAAATTCCATAGGAGTTGCTGGTAGGTTGATACAGAGGAGTAAAGAATGATTCCACTTTCTGGGTTTGCACAGCTGTATGAACTGCATGCCATTCAGTGACATAGGGCACACCAAAAGAGGGCCAGGCTTGGAGATGAAAATCATGTTCAGTTTTGGGCCATTTTTTTGGCTTGGAGCACCTCTGAGTTTGAAATAAAGGTATTAAGTAGGCAGTCTGATATACGGGTCTCCAGTTTAGGAGAGAAGTCTGAATCAGAAATGTAAATTTGAGAGGCATTGGCATGGAGAAGATAATTAAAACCATAAACAAGGAGATGACCTAGGGAGAGAGTGTCAAGTGAGAGAAGAGGAACTAGAACTGAGCTTTAAGGAACTCAAATGTTTACTAGCCTTAAAGATGGGAAGATTTGCAAAGGAGGCTAAAAACAAGTAGACTGGGAAGTCAGAGGAAACTGAAGAGACAGGGACGTTATGGAAGATGGAGGGAAGGAGTTCTTTAATTGGCCGGGTAACTCAGAATTTTTTCACTGATATACACTACCTTAACTTCCTATCTGAATATCTTTCATCTTACAGAAGGTAATAGATTTCATGAAACACAGTTTAGCACTAAAGGGGAAAAAAGGCTAAACAAAAATCCTCGTTACCTTATTAATTTTCTTAAAAAACTGCTTTACTCAGCTAGTTGATTCTGTTGTTGCATGTGTCACACGGCTTAAAAAAAAGGAAGGGAACATGTCCTGAGTATGTAAAATAATTTATGCCTATAATAAGTCTCTGGTCCTGAATTGGAATAAAGAATTTCCTCCTGGGTGGGGGAAAAAAAAAGGGGGAGGAGTTATCTGAATACTGTTGAGTCATCAAGTAAAATGCTGGATTAGTTTGTTTGGGCTTCTGTCACAAAATACCATAAATTGGGTGGCTCAGCAACAACACAGGTTTTTTTCTAATTATTTTGGAGGCTAGGAAGTCCTAGTTCAAGGTGCCAGCAGATTCGGTGTCTGATGAGGAGCTATTTCCTAGATGGCCAAAGTGTAACCTCACATGTCAGAAAGAAGGGGTGAGCTTTTGCTCTCTGAGGTCTGTTTCATAAAGGGACTAACCCCAGTCATAGCGGCTCTGCCCTCATGACCTAATCACCTCCCAAAGGTCCCACCCCTCATCCCACCTTGGGGGGTTAGGATTTCAATATATGAAATTCGGGGGAGCACAAAGCTTCAGACCATAGCATGTGGGTACTGAAAAAATGCCCATTGGAATGTTAGAACTTGGAATTCATTGGTGACCTCATCAAGAACCATTTTATGAACGAATGGGGTTGCATGCCAGATTGAGGAGTGGCTGAGAAATAAGGAAATAAAGAGAGCAAACGTAGATAACAATTTTGGGAAGTGTGGCTGTGAAGGGCAGATGGGAGACAGGGTGACGGCTAGACGACTATGGAGGGTCTTTTCCCCACCTTGGCTGTAGCTCCCACCTGACTTCTTGATTTTGGACAGTTCCTTGCCTTCTTCAGCCCAGACTTGTGTGTGTGTGTGTGTGTGTGATATTTTCTACTCACCTCTGACTCTCTGTGCTCCTGGCCATCACTCCAGGTGACTGCCTATCATGGTCCCACCCTCGTGACCCCTCTCCCACTGGCCTGGTTGCTGGATCCCCTGCCAGGCCTGCCCAGACAATAGGGCTGTGCTTAGCCTGACAACCCTCAAGAATAAAAAGGGAGGGAAATCTGGCCTGGAATTGGATACACAAGTTTAAAAACAAAACACAAGTAATTGCATGTGTGCCTTGAGTGGAGGGCTGAGAGGGGAAGAGTTGGGTTGATCCCAAACTCTTGGTGTTTCTCTAATCAGTTGAATTCAGTCACCAGCCTCATTCCACGGCTGGAATATGTTGGAAATCATAGATTTGATGGTAATGGCAGAGCATTTGTTAAGTTATTACTATATTCCAGGCACTGTGCTAAGTGTTTTACATAGATCTTTTAATCTTCACAACTGTAAGGTAAATACTATTCTTATCATCCCCATTTTACATTAAAAACCCCAAGGTCAGTGAGACTGAGAGATGTTAAGCAGTTTGCTGAACATCACACGTAGCTAAGTAGTGGTGGAACTCCTGAGTCCACTCCGTCAAACTCGAGAACTTGTGCTTGTCATCCCCCGACTCTACCTCCTCGCCAACCCTCTCATCTCAGAGCATTTGGGTAGATCACCTCCTTGAAGACTAGGGGCCTTGAAATGGCTGCATCTCCTTGCTGCGTCACAAAAGAAAACAAGTACCCATGAGCTTTCTGACACTTCCCGTTCTCAGCTAGACAGAGAGAACGAGGTTTAGCGGAAAGGCTGTTGGACTCGGAAGACCTGGATTCCATCTTGACATCGCCACTGGTTAACTATGTGATCCTGGGGAACTCAGTTCACCTTCCTGAGCCTCAGTTTGCCACTGAGTGCTGAAGATATGCTAGGCATTTTCATACCTATTATCTCATTAAATCCTTACTCTCCCCCCAGATCCCATGTAAGGTAGTTATTAGTATTCCCATTTTATAGCTGAGAAAATACTCTTACTGAGATAAATGCATGGTACATTTCTCTGGACATAACCTCCACCTATGTGCAGGGCTGGCCCCTCTTTCCTGCCTGCAAAATCCACCCTACTAGCCCCTTTCCAGCACCCTCTGAGAGATGATCTAGTTTCCAAGCTCTTACTCATCTCAACCAACTACCTATTCCATCTCTTCCGTCAACAGATAATAACCGAGCACCTACTCAGCTGGGGGAAAAGGGATTTTCTCGGCACCTTTCGAAGTTGGCATGATGGGCAGCTGCCAGCTGCTTGGTACAGCTGTCATCCTTTTAGGGAAACCGAGTCCCTCTTACTAATTCCTCTTCACCTCAGTGTAGCGCATGTCTTTATTTACATGTCTGCTGAGCCCCCCCGCAGAAGGGAAGGGAGGAGGAGGAGGCAGTGGCTGTGTATCAGGGAAGGGTCATTAGCACAGGCTAATGCTCTCTGCACAGGGGCGACTCACATGCTGCACAGTGGGCCTGGGTCCTTGGTGCCCACTCAGGGCATCCAGCTGGCCAGAACCTCCGCTCCATGAGCAGAATGAGTCTGATACTCATCATTATAAGAGGCTAAGGGCAAATGTGGTCATTAAAAACATCAGTCTCAAGCAAGCATGACTCTCAAGTGGTAAGAAAACAGGGAGCTGTTTCTTGTGTGGCATTATCTTGACCTAGAACAGCACTGTCATGACCACAGGCAACCCCTACCCTTAGAAAATTCTAGAAAATTCTATTTGTCCTTAGATAGTCCTAGGTTAGTTTTTTCTTCCTGAGGGTCTGGCTGTGGAGAGCTTTCTCCTCATGGTGGGGGGTGGCGGGGTGCTTGTGGTGTTAGTGGAAGGAGCTTGCACTCCAGGCAGGAAGCCTGAACGTGGTGTCCTCTCCACCATAGTTGACCTTGACCAGCGTCCCTCACTTCTCTGCACTGATTCTGTGAACAACTGACGTTGCCTCCGGAGTCTTTCCTGACATACTTCAAAACCAACTGCGGGAAGAAATGTTTGGGTTTTTTTTCTTTCTCAGGTTTTTAATTGCACAAATTCCATCTGACAGTACATCTCAGCCAATACCCTAAGGCAATTTTAAAGATTTCTCAGTAAGATGAAAATAGGTGCCTAGTGTGTATCTATATTCTTATACTGACAGCCATGACTTGCTTTGAAACAATTTGACTTTGGCAGGGCTCTCTAATTAATGACTAAGAATTTTAAAGTTCACATCGATGCCAAGACTTTAAAGGTAATGCAAATTTAACTTTAAACAGATTTTGGTGAAAATAGCCTAAAAAGAAATGATGGGGGTAAAGAGCTAATTTTTTTTTCTTTAGGCAGACTTTTCTGGGCATTTACAAATTAGTAAGAGTCAAATTAGTTGAAGACATGTCAGCATTAAAGAGCAACTACTCCACCAGCCCAGCTTTCCCTTTCTGGAGAAGCGTTCGTTGGCTTGCTGCTGAAGCCTTTGGGCGTTGTCGTCCAAAAAGTCTTCCAGCCAGGAGGTGGCGCTGCAGTCTATAGCCAGTAGAGCTTTATGGTTTTCTTTCTTTGTTTTTCACTTTAATCTTAATACACCCTTACATACGTAATACTTTAAATTTAACTTGGTAATTCGTTACCCTTATCTTCCCTTTTTCCCCCTTCTCTATGCTTCTGTTTTCTTTCTTCTTTTCCTCTGTCCTTCATACTCTGGCAAATTTTACTGTAATTTAGTCCTATACAGCAAAAGTCTTAAAAGACTAATAGTTAATTCTACTAAAAATATATATTTGTGTGTTTGCATGTATACATGTATTTGATATTGCTTTTCCAGTATTTTCCACCACTATTCCACAATTCTGTGTCAACAGCACATATGAGGTTTTATATACTAACCAAGTTAACAGTTTGGGATTCTACCCTAAAGTTAATATAATTCCTTTCGATAAATATTATCCTTATTCCTTAGAACAAGCTTCCTGATCTGTTTTCTTGGTATGGAGTTATATGGTAGGCTCCCCTATGCCGCTTCTACCTCACTTCCATTTTTCTTGCGTATTTTTCCTTCCTTTTAATCTTTTCCCTTATGTCTATAGACACAGGCTAGATATATCTTGGCAGCTTGGGCCACTGTGAATGAACAAACAAAAAATTAATGGACAGTTGGTTGAAATCCTTCATGTTGTACCTTTAGGAAATAAACTGTGTTGTCAATCTAGTTCTTATAAAACAATCTAGTTTTCATATGTTCTCAAAAAACATATGCCAACCAGTGGAGCCTTGCAGTCTCCACATTATCCATCTTGCTCCTTTTCATGCTATATTTTGGTCCCTTTTGTATACATATTTGGGGTTTATTTTATTGCAAGGACAAACTTGTCAGGTAGAAATTTCCCCAGGTCCCGACAGCAAATGCACAAACTTTGGGCAAAGATCTTGGAGACTCCCCTTGCAAGATATTCACTGAAATTCATAAGAATTGTGTCCTCCCTATTTTTCTCTGACTCCTTTGTCCTAACAGAGTGGGAGCACAATACATTTTCAAATTTGAAAATTCTAAAATTTGGCAGGAAGTTGTCTCGAAAGCCATTGCCTTATGCTCACCTAGAAGCCATCTCAGTGTTTGCCAGAAATCTGGTCCCTGTCTAACAAAATTGTTCAAAGAAAGCAGTCTGGAAATATCTTATCCCTAGTCTTGGCTTGCTACTCTGTGCCATTCAGATCTCAGCTTAAATATCGCTTCTTCAGAGGGGCCATTCCTGACCACCCAATCTTAAGCAGTTCTCTAGATACTTGCTATCACATTGCCCCATTTCAATTCTGTCTTGTCGTACCTGATATTTTCTTTCTTTCATATGTATGTATGTATGTATGTATGTGTTTATTATTATTCTCCCACAAAGGAAAGATAATTCCAGGAGAACAAGGACATTTTCTGCTTTAGCAATGGGTCAGTTAGCCCTTGCTGTGTAACAAACCATCCCTGAAACTTAGTGTAAAACAACAAACCATTTCTTTATTTGCTTATGGTTCTGTGGATCAGCAATTTGGGAGGGGCTCTGCTGAGATAGTTTTCCTCTGCTCATTGTGGTGTCAGCTGGATTCACTCATGTATTTGCAGTCAACTAATGGTTGGTGGCCCACTTACAGATCTGGGGGTTGGCTGGTTGTCAGCAAGGACAATGGAGATACCTGTGTGCTCATGTGTTGCTCTCATCCGGCAGGGAAGCCTGGACTCATTCATATGGTGAGGGTAACCGGGTTCCCAGGAGCAACAAGAGAGGGTAAACCCCAATGATCAAGCACATTTTTTTAGACCCTGATTGCATGATACATGCTAATATCCCCACTGGCCAAAGCAGGTCACATGGTCAAGCCCAGATTAAAGGAGTAGAGGAATACACTCTTTTCATGGGAGAAACTTCAAAGTCACATTGCAAAAGGGGCTACAGGATGGGAAAGCAGATTCAGAGATAGGAGGAATTTATGACTCTCTGCAATTTATAACAAGCACATGGTGCATGGCAGTTACTCAGTAAATACTTATTGAGTGGACGAATGAATGAGCAAATGAAAAATCAATTATCCAAATCTACCAAGTGGAAACTCAGGTCCTTCATATGAGTTCTAGTTTCTGATACTAAGTATCATGTTTATCAGGTTATGGTTTCTGCCTTTAAAGAACTGATCTAAAGCAGCCTAAAGTTCTGCTAGAAGTTACCAACAGTGCTTATCCTGTGGGAGGTGTGCTTATAAGAGCTCCTGTATCCACAGTGGTGGAGACACTTCAAAGAAAAACTAGGAAAGTGTGCCTTGGACCACATCATCAGAGACACAAACCTACAAATCTAGGAAATGAGCAACAGTGGATTCAAAACTCAGTTACCATTGGGCCAGGTTTTTGCAATCAGCCATAATTTGTATTTATGTCCTTAAAACCATTTGTTTACTTCTCTACAAAATAGATATTTAAATGAGAGGAATCCCCACTATGTTATAACAAGATTATGATGTCCATCATCTTCTACATTTTATAGATGAAGACTCATGCTAGCTCAAGTCAGGTTTTAAAACACATGCCACACTCTCACCCTACAAAGATAGGGAACATTTAGATAAAGAAAGAGACAGGAGTTGGGAGAAAGCCTTTCACTACTTGGCATTTCAAAATTCTCCCTCTCTCTCTCCCCAGTCCAATCTTATTTACCTCTCTTATACTGTAACTTTGATGATACCTGTATCCTCTCCAAATTCTGATAAAAGTGATCCTTGGACCAGCCACATTTACTTCTTAATTTGATTCCACAGATGCACCCTTATTTGGAGGTTTTAGGGATCCCCTTTCTCTATCAGACTGAGAGGCAACAAAGGCAGACAGCTGGAGAGCCAACTATTAGCTTTATTGCCAATGAAGCAGCATTGGAGGATGTGGCTTAGATATACAGTAATACAGGATTACTGATACTGAACCCCAGAATTAGGCTCCCTGCTTAGTCACAGGCTCACTGCACAACCATAGTCCTTTCCTCATGCGGGCTTGTTCTAAACATTAAGACCAGGAGGAGCAAACCGGAATTCTAGTTTCCAAGAGAAAGAAGAGAGAAGCTAAACCAAGAATTTCCTGCTTCTTTTCTGAGAAATAAAGCTTATCCTTTTAGAGAGAGGAGTAAGGATGAGGGTAGAAAATTCAGGGAAAGAGACCAAAGAGGTTTCCCCATGCCAATGCCTTGAACCCACCATGTATTTTCTATTGTTTGCATTGAGAGGTCCAGGTTTCTCATCCCAAGTTCCCCAGAATAAAGGTCAGGTTCATGTAAGTATTCCCAGCTCACCATATATATCCATATGTGGGCTGAGTGTCATCGTGTTACTCTTGGGATTGAGAAACAGTTTGAGACTTTCTTGTACTGCATCATCTGAATTGTTGCTTCATGTGTTGCCCGAGACTTCCTCCTGCCAGGTTGCAGCAGAGTGAAGACAAGAACTTCTTGGCTGGCTAGCATTATTGCCTGCAGCCACTGAGTATTCCAGCTGTGTTTTGAAATGAGGACTTCCTCTCTCTGAGGTCCTTAGCTAGACTGGTCTATCAATCCAGGATTCATTGAGAGGCACCCAGTGATATAGTAGCAGAAAGAAGTGTCACTAAGTTGGTACGGATGGCTTGGATCATGCTGCCTTATGCTGTATGATTTATTATGGGAGGGGTGCAGACATGCCCATCCCCCATCTCACTCGCTAAAGTGCCAAGGATATCATTTCCAATGTGCAGTAAATATGAACATTTTGAAATAATTGTTACCTTCTTATTTTAAATGTATCTAGAGGAATCTAAACACCTGAGCCATTCACTATCTTTAGTTTAAAACACACACACACACACAAGTTCTTTAACAGTAGCAAATTTTACATGAGTTCCTATTCTCTCTGAACTCACATTTCCACTCCACTTCCCACACAGAATTTTATCCTAATGTAATGTATTTTAAGCTTGAAACTGTTTTATAGAAAACCCTATTATGCTTTTCTGCATCAAAAATATTGTATATAAATGGATATGTAAATTTTATTGCTTGTGAGCATAAGACGCTAAGTATTATTAACTTTTTTCTGTGTGAGATATCATTAAAACTATTATTTTATATTTAATCAAAACAACAAATATATTTTAAATTCTGGAAAATATTTATTAATTAAAAAATAAAATTTTATAATAAATATTTCTTAATGAGATGAAAGGGATTTTAGATTAGATTATGTATTTTAAACAAATATCACTTATTGTTAGAATGAGGTGGGATTCACCATCAATTTTATTTCTCTCTTTTTGTCTTTAAAATGTAAACAATGACAAGCTATATTTAAGAATGGTTGTAACAATGCCACTCAATTCTTTGAATACCTCCTGAATTACACACTAAAACCATAGGGATTTATCATTAAAAATTATTGTTAATCATCTATTTATTGACAGCTCAGATTAAATTGCCCTTCAATTTTATTGAAAACAAATTAGAAACTGCTTGTCTTACAAAGGATTGATTTCTAAATCATTAGTCATTCACTTTCTCAAAACCAATAACAGCATTTCAAAGTGTCTTTGTTTGGTGCCCTGGAGTTTTCTACTCCCTAAGGCAATGCTTCTCAGTGAGAATTAGGATAGTGTGAGATGTGCTTTGCTTTTGTAAAGTTGGTAGAGAAAGAAACACCTCCACCACCTTAGCCACTTTATCAGTCAATCTTTAATATGAAGATTGATTTCCATAAGACTATACCTGCCTGGTAACCAAGGTCATTCTGATAAGCCTACTCTCTCTGAAACAGAGAAGCTCAGATTTATAGTGTTTGCTGAGTTCCATGTTGTAAATATTCCCATGATAGGCATCTGATATCACTGAACTGCGAAGTTGGAAAAAGATGTACAATCAGCTCTCATGAGCCGGTAGAAGCTGATTCTAGGACAGCACTGCTCTATACCCCTGAGAAAGTCTTCATCTAGGCTAATTTGAATACTGCTGCTCTAGATCACTGTAAATCTCCATTTCAATCTTAGCAGTTTTTTTAAACCAAAAGGCAATTTAAATAATGATTATCTCTTGCAACCCTGAAGGTGCATTTTGCAGATAAAGGAGCTGCAGTTCATAAAGAACAAGTAATTTGGTCACGGTCATACAGCTAGTTTGTTAGTAGAATTGAGCCAAGAACTCAGATTTCCTACTTACAGAGTGGTATTGAGTCCACAGGTTAGTTCTTTCAGAGTTGGAAGGGACCTTGTGGAATGTTTGGTTCTATGTCTACAACTTGCAGGAATCCCCCTCGCTAATATTCTCTAGAGGTAAGCATCTGGTTTCTGGAGAAATATTCCCAGAAATGTTGGTTCTTGCCATCATGGTGTGTTCAGTTTCATTTTTTGACCAGCATTATTACCCCACCCCCTTTTTCTTACATTGACCAAATTCCATTTCATGTTAATTTCAGTAAGCTATTTCTGATCTGCCTTCTGAAGGCCCCAGAGTAAATCTAACTCCTCTTTCATGGGACAGACTTCAATTATTGGAGGATTTTAATTGTAATTGCAGTCCCCTCTTTTGATCTCTCAGTGTATGAAGTAAGTAGAGTCAATGCAGCCAGTGGTTTACATTGGGGTCCATGGGCTATGAAAATCCTTGGTCATCTAAGGAAGCCTCTCTGATATTACTCTTAGGCACACTATCTTACCCTTGGCATTGAAGCATCAACCTTCTGCTGTTAGAAATTTGAGTCTGCCACCTAAGATAAAACTCATCTCCCCTCACGTTCTCCTTCTCTTTCCACACTCAACTTCAGCTCTTCACTTTACCCTTAAATTGTATACCTGTTTAGCCAAATTCATTTTCTCTGCTAAAGATGGTGAAGGAGTTTATATGTCATTCAAAGTGCATGGTTGGAGAGCACACTAAAGCTTGTATGAGTGATTGATTTTTACTGATTACACCACTTTCCCTAGCTAAGCACACAGATGGCTTCAATGTTCTTCATGTGGCATTTTACTAGACCTATAATGTTTGGTAGAACAATATAATTGATGGTTAAAATTGAATGCTTTTACTCTAAGGTCAGGAATAAGACAGGGATGTTTACCCTAGACACTTCTGATCAACATCGTACTAGAGGTTCTAGCCAGGGAAATTAGACAAGGAAAAGAAAAGTCATCTATACCGGAAAGAAAGAAGTAGAGTTATCTCTATTTGCAGATGATATGATCTTATATGTAGGAAGTCCTATGGAATGCACTAAAAAAAAACCATAATAATTAATAAATTCAGCAAGATTGCAAGATACAAAATCAATGTATACTGTTGTACACATTGTATTTCTTTCCACTGTATTTCTATACGCTAACAATGAACAACCAAAAGAAGAAATTAGGAACACAATGCCGTTTGCAATAGAATCAAAAAGACTAAAATACTTAGGAATAAATTTAACAAAAGAAGTGCAAGACTTGTACACTGAAAACTCCAAGATACTGTTGAAATAAGTTGAAAAACATATAAATAAGTGGAAAGACAACCTATGTTCATGGATAGGAAAACAATATTGTATCCTATAAACTGATCTACGTATTTAATACAACTCCTATTAAAAACCCCAGCTGCTGCTTCTGCAGAAATTGACAAGCTGATCTTAATTTTTATATGAAATACAAGGAACTGAGAATAACCAAAAATCTTTAAAAAGAAAAGCAAATTTGGAAGACTCACATTTCCCAATAAGCTATACATAGCCTATTAGTTCTGTTTTCTGGAGAACCCTAACTAATGTACATACACATAGCAATCTGCTGCTTTACCTGACGCTCTTTGGAAAGCTCTCTCCTTCATGACAGCCTGTTTCTGGAGAATCTGCCATTAGCTTAGAAGTCCAGTAAGTAGATATATGATACCTTTTAAAAGGGGAGATAGAAATCTGAAAGTCAATTCCCTAGAGTTTTACTGCAGTGTCTGTGATTAACAGTACCTGATAAGTTTCCTTCCAAAGAAGTTCAAGAGAAGTTTTATATTGGTGTCATTTCAAGTACACATGGACTCCAAGCTGAAAGGTAGACAGGGGTTCTTACGGTTTATAATTGGGAAAAGCCACCTTTTTTGATAAACTTGGATAAATTGCATTAAATCTCTGTAGTATTTGGCCATTTTGACCTGTGAAAGAGTAAAGTCAAGGATAGGAGCTGAGCTGCTAACATACATGAAGCATCCAGTAACCAGCTCATGTGGGAATAGCCTGTGAGTTCCTGTTTAGAGTGGATCTAACATAGCTTCCTTCTTGAGTTCTTAAATAAGTTCATTTACAAACAGTTCTGAATCTTGGTTTTCTAAATGGGTTTCAAGGAGGTCAGGCCAAGGCAAGAAAAACTGAGTAAAAGCATGGCAATCCTGAGATTCTCTCTCCTTTGAATGTGGAAGAAGGGTGATAGGGTTTAGGGTGTTACAATGATGGATAGAAATATGTGTGGATGAGATAAGGATTTCATAGGAGGTCATTCCAGAGGCAGTAAAGTTCTGGGCATTTTCAGTCAACAGTAAGGTCTGAACAACATGAGGGATCACTTGACTAAGTGTAGCTCCTAAGTCAGCAGAGGCCTCAGTTAAATTTGTGGCTGCTGCCACTGCACACAAGTAAGTGGGGGAGAGGGGAGGAGGGGCTAAACTTTTGCTAACTGATGAAGTGAGAGCCTCTAATAAGTGATAAATGCCTATTTAGCATATGTCACCAAAGTATTCTTTAAGTCGTTTGCTGGTAAGTGGCCCAGGAAAGTCGCAGATGGCTTACAGTCTTTGAGAGGAAAGAGTCTTTCCATTTTGCATTATGTCATAGCCTGGACAGTGTACTTGCATATGACAAAATTGAAGATAATCCTTGGAGACTTTGTGTCCCTCAAATGCTAATGCTTTCAGCACATGAAGCGAATCAATTCTGCAGAACTTTCTATTTGGAAATGTAACAGATCATACACATATTATTTAAGAACAGAGTCCTGGATGATTTGGATGCTTCTAAAGCTATGGTTAAATAATTTTAAGGAGTAAGAGGGTACTTTGTAAACCACTGGGGCAAACTGTTTATATGTATTATTGATTTTCCCAAGTAAATGCAAATAGATGCTGCAAGTCTGGGTGCAAGGGTATACTAAGAATACAGAGCATAGCTATTCCAATGTAAGGTAAGCAGCTATCTTGAGGATTGAGAACATGATGGTATTAGGGTTTGGGGTTGCAGGAAAGTGAAGAGGCATAGTCTTGTTAATGATCCTTGAATCCTAAACAGAGCAGTGGCCATGCCCCTCTGTCCTTTAGGCAGGTAGAACAGAGGTATTCCAAGGACAGGTACAGGGGATAATGAATCCTTTCTGGAAGAATGCAGATATGATGGCCTGCAGTCATTCCATACTCTCCCTTTTTATTGGGTCTTGGGACAGTTTTGGTAAGAGCATTGCTAGACTGATAATTTAAGGGCTCAGCCTCCCTAATGTGTCCCACGTCTGATCTCTTTGACCCAGAAGCTTTCAGGAAAAGATTTAAGGTCTGAGATGTTGATAGTGAGTAATCAATTTGTGTAATCATTAAATTATAGGCTGGGGATTCTTCTCCTTCTGGGTGTTCCAGAAAGAAGCCATTGGTCCATATTTAATAGCAGCACCCCTTTTAGAAAGAAGGTCTCATTCCAACTGATCCACCAGAGTGGGATCACTAAGCAGCAGAGTGTGTTGATTGGCAAAAGAACCCAGAGGGACAAGAGTGGCTGAGACAAAAGGTTGTCTAAGGGATACTTGAGATTCCAACAGGCAGAAAGGTTTGTAGTAAAGAGTGTAGCTTAGAATCATCTAGAAATAGAAACTTTTGCTTTTGAAAATGCATGGAAATTTTTCCCTTCCGTGGTAAGAACTGAGAGGCTATTTTTTCAGAGGGCTGTCATTCTGTCAGACAAAGTTTTGAGATTTGATCCTTCAAGCTAAGGTGGGAATTATTCTTCCAATGTCTCCTTCCTTTCCTTACTGTATTGGCCAATGTCTTAGTCTATATCAGACACAGAGGTACCCTTGGTCTTGGGTTTACCTAATTGCTTAATGTAAAAAGATATTATTTTGGTCTGTAATTTTTCTTTTTTTCTGAGTCAAATATCATCAAAGTGCTCAGCAAGCCCTGTTGATTCAGGAGGTGGGCAAACTGTCCTTATATCTTCTGTTTTCTACCTAAATGTGCCACCTCTGATTTAAGAACATCAACAGTGAAAGTAGATAGTGCAATTGGGATATCTTTGTCCCTATCAAAACTATAGTATTCCCTGTAGGTGATCTGTAAGCAGTTTCTGAAATTAGAGATTAATTTATTCATTTTCTGTTTATAAGGCTGGATTGTTAACTAGTCAATTTTAGCAGGAAAGACCTCAGGGATAGCTGCTAATTATTCCATAATCAATACATTTTGCAGTTTCTAACCCCGTTTCAGTATCTTTAGGTCTCACAAGGCAGTAAGCCAATTGATAGTGATCAGGGAGTCCAGGATTATAAGATCATAGGAAAATTCTAAATTCTTCATTTAACTGTTTTCTCTCTAAGAGTCTGGAGAACTCTTAACTAGATTATGCAAAAATTGAATCTTGATTAGATCAAGTTAAAACTGTAAGAGGAAAAATGCTGATCTTCATCTCCATCTGTAGATGGAGGACACTATGAACATATATTGTCCAGTGAGAAGGGTGTGAAAGAAAGTGTAAAGGGTCTGGTGAAGGTTCAGGAGTAATAAAAGGAACGGGGCAAGGGATGGGGGGAGGTGGTTGATGTACAGGGCAACAAGAGGGAGGCCAATTTGGAGTTGGGTACTGAGAAGAGGAGAGTTTATGTTCAGATTTTTATATTCTGTATATTTTAGTCTTCTCTAAGGAGTCCTTAAGGGGAGTAATTTTAGAATATTCCTGTCTTTCAAATGCTTCTTTATACCAATAAAAAAATTACACATCATTGATTATTTGGAATCTTTGAACTCTGATTCTCAGGTGCCATGAAAATGGATTTTCTCATGAATATCATAAGTTCTCCAGAGGGGTCACTGAAGATGAAAACTGTCCTCAGTAAGATCCTGGCAGAACTGCAGAAGCCAGATGACAAAGAGGTTTGTTTGTTGAGAACAGACAAGAGACACATAACCAGGCTCTGGGAATCCAACCCCTACTTAATCCATGAGAGCCCTGAGCAGTGAGACAAATCAAATCAAGAGGACAATGCCAAAGACTATATAAACTTAAAATAACAGCGTAGGTAGTACTTCAGTGCAAAAGGATAAGGGTGCTTGTTCACCAAGAGCAGGACTCACACAGTGGACCAACCATGGGGCTCCAGGAAGACGAAACATCAAAGGGTCTTCGAGACTCTCTACTCTAAGTAGCCAAGGCTGAGCAGTTCAGTCCTGACCCGATTGATTGCACTAAAACTTTTGGAGGAAAATCTACCAGAGCATGGTTAAGATACACCTTTATTCAAAATGGCACAAGAAGGTTCCAAAGGACATTATCATTTAAAAGAGAAAGGTACATCATTTTTTAAGAGCTTTAACAAGAGGAATAAGTGAAGTTTAGCCTGTTTTTGGAATAGTTGGGCCAAAAAATGGTTCAAAGAAGAGAGAGAAATACAGATTACATGTGCCCTTTTGTTGGGTGATTCAGGTTTATCTAGAGGAGTAGGATGTTACTGTTAGGGGCTAAAGTCAATTAGAAGAAGGAGTAGTGAAGAACTGCTATGGGGAACAATGACCACAGGGGAAATTCTCAGAGCTTCAGAGTCTATTCTACTCCAAACACAGCCACTGTCTAATTCAGGATATGAATTTTGTAATGTGGCTATTTAATCCCACAATTCAAGATTAGAGCCTGTTATCTCTCTACCCAGAGTGTAGTTAACCATTTGGTTGTAAAAGAAAGCATCATTGTTCCGTCTATTTTGGCTTTTCTCTCCTTGTGGCTCTCTGAGTGGTACTAGCATGAGTTTGTTTTTCTCCATGAGTTCTCATTCCCTTTTCCACAGAGTAGAGGCCAACTTGCCTCACCTGAAACTCAAGACCTTTGCAATATGGCATCATTATATTCTTCATCAAATGTGACAGACACCTCTGGTACCTCAAGTCCACCCCTTGATCCACCTCTGATTTTAACCTCTGCTATTATGAACAGTTCCTGAGAACTAAGTCTGACCTCATCATGACTGTGTCTTGCCTCAGCACAGGTCACTCAATTTTCTTTACAGTGAAGAGAAATCAATGCCCTCAGGGCAAACCTCAATCATTGGGGATGGAAGCTGGTAAACAAATGGCCCAGCCTCCCATCCTTTGAGTGTAAATTTCTGTATGTTTCCTAGTGGGTACAGGGGAATTGGGCCTCTGTTACTTACATGTGTACTTTAGATAATGTAGATAATGCATCCTTAGATTGGCCTTACTTTTCTATTTCACTTTACCTACTCCCTTACTCTTGCTTTTTGGTCTTAGCTCCCAGTTAAACTACCTGTATCTAAATCCTTGTCTCAGACTCTGTTTTGGGGGGAGTCTGAACGAAGACATCAACCACACCTAATATTTATTCATTTAATAGTCATCAAACAATTATTAAGTACATAATATGGGCCAGACGCTCTTCTAGATGCTGAAGATACAGCAGTAAATTGAAACAGAAAAAAAACCCCATCCCTTAAGGAGCTATGAGAGGAGGAATTTAAAAACATACAAAAAAACATTAAAAATAAAAAACATAAAACACATTCAAATTAAGAGTGTAAATTCCATATAATTGAATAGAGCTAATATTTATATCTCCTATTTCTTCATAGACTGCTTCCCTTCTCAATCTGAATTCTATAGATCCTTTAAAAAATAACATTAAGTTTTATTCTGATAATAAGAGTAATACATGCCCACCATTGAAAATTTAGAAAATATGAAGAAATTACAGAGAAGAAAATAAAAGCAAACAGCCACCCCCATCTAGAGGCATCCATAATTATCATGTTAGTTTAGTATCTTTTCAAGCACTTGAAAACTTATTCTAGTGTTAAAATATATTTAAATACTAATACAGTAAAATTTAACACTAATATATTAAAATAAATAAATATATCAAGTACCTTGTCAGTTTTCTTTGTCAGAATTTTCATGGCTATTCTAATCTATTTGTCTTTTTCAGATGAATGTCATAATCATTTTGACAATTCAAAAACAACCATGTTGGGATTTTGATTGATATGCATTAAAATCTATATATTAATTTAGGGTTAATTTAGGGTGTTTTCTGTCTGTGAGTCTATTTCTACTTTGTAAACAAGTTCATTTGTATCATTTTTTTTAAGTTCCACATATAAGTGATATCATATGATATTTGTCTTTCTCTGTCTGACTTACTTCACTTAGTATGATAACCTCTAGGTCCATTCATGTTGCTGCAAATGGTACTATTTTACTGGTTATAAAGAAAGACAATAATTCTGTATGTTGTTTGTAACTAGTCATTTTATTAAGCTCTTTTGCTAATTCCAATAGTTTTTCAGAGTTCTCTTGAGTTTTACAATTAGATAAAGATAGGTAAAAGGAAAGGAGGCTTCAAATTCTCCTTCCCACACCGCAAAACTTCATTCTTCTTGCTTTTGTATCCACCGATTATCTTACTTCTCCCAGAAGTTGTGGTGGGCTAATCTTATTACCGACCAGGGTTCTTGGACTCTTTGATCAATAGAAATTGATGAGGCCAGATGAGAAATTCAGGCAAGGCTTTACTGGGACTAGTGCTGCAGTACAAGGGAACAAAAATAAATAACAGGTTCCCTTGCTCACTCCCTGAGGGAGGGCAAGCTGTTCCCTTAATTGGGGTGAGGGTAGAGGCAGGTCCAGGGGTCGGGCTGGAGGAATGGCTTGGGAAGTTTGCCCACCCCCTTGGTGGTGCTGTGTGCAGGGTGCATGTGCAATACCCTGCTTTTGCTCCCACTCCTCAGAAGTGGCAGTTGGGTTTTTGGTCTTTGTGTATTTTGTTGTTCATAATGCCCCAACAGTGCATGCAATCAGTTATTTTTAGTCCCTTATAGTTTCTTGTTCGAGGAGATGTTTGTCCAGGTGCAAGCACTGCAGCAAAGAGTCCCAGGTCCCAACCTTTATCAATCTGATTGATCAGAATCCAGGACAGTTGATGGGAACACTTCTATTATTGATACAACAGCAATGGAAATTTTTTGTTTCCTTTTTTTGTGTGTTATATTTTTCAGATTTTGGTTTTCAGGGTTATACTAGCTTCAAAAAAATAGAGAAATTTTTTCTTTTTATGGAAGAGTTAAGCAACATGGGTATTGTCTGCTCCTTGAAGGATTCATATAAAATTCATCTGGGTCCATTACATATCATAGAAGTTGTATTTTGAAATTGGGGAGAAGGGGGAGAAGAAGGAATCCTTGCTTATTGTCCAATTTTTTTTCTAATTCTTAAGTAATTTTTGATCATTTATAGCCTCTACAAACTTAATCAATTTTATTCAATTCCAAAATTTTTAATTTTCCTACATGTTATGAACTCATTCATTTCTAAAGGAAGATACCCCCCCCCACCAACACACACTCTTTTTTTTTTTTTAAACATCTTTATTGGAGTATAATTGTTTCCAATGTTGTGTTAGTTTCTGCTGTATAACAAAGTGAATCAGCTATACATATACATATATCCCCATATCCCCTCCCTCTTGCATCTCCCTCCCACCCTCCCTATCCCACCCCTCTAGGTGGTTACAGAGCACCAAGCTTATCTCCCTGTGCTATGCAGCTGCTTCCCACTAGCTATCTATTTTACATTTGGTAGTGTATGTATGTCATTGCTACTCTCTCACTTCATCCCAGTTTACCCTTCCCCCTCCCTGTGTCCTCAAGTCCTTCTCTACGTCTGCGTCTTTATTCCTGTCCTGCCCCTAGATTCATCAGAACCTTTTTTTTTTTTTTTTTTATTCTATATATCTGTGTTAGCATACGGTATTTGTTTTTCTCTTTCTGACTTACTTCACTCTGTGTAACAGACTCTAGGTCCATCCACCTCACTACAAATAACTCAATTTCATTTCTTTTTATGGCTGAGTAATATTCCATTGTATATATGTGCCACATCTTCTTTATCCATTCATCTGTCGATAGACACTTAGGTTGCTTCCATGTCCTGGCTATTGTAAATAGAGCTGCAATGAACATTGCAACGCACACCCTTATTCTCTCTTTTTTCTCCAAGATATACACATTTCTAAGATGTGTGATTATTTTCTAGGATCACCTCTGGTTTGTTAATAATTTTTTCTTTGCCTTCTAATTCATTCATTTCTGCTTTCATCTTTTTCATTCTTTTCTCCTACTTAAGTATATTTTGTTAATTTCCTAACTTCTTGATTTTAATGATTATTTCCTGTATATTTACTTTCTGACACCTAAAAATGGAAGCATTTATGACAACGTAATTTCCTTTGAGTGCAGCTTTGACCACATTTCATAAATTTGATATGTAGAGTTTTTATAGTAGCTATTCTCTAAAAGTCTATAACTGCAGTGCTCATTTCTCTGTGATCTAAAGCTTCTTTAGAATATTTTAGAATTTCTAGGTGTTTTTTTTTTTTTAGATTGAAATGTTTCTTATTAATTTTCATTTTCATTGCTTTGTTTACCCATCTCCAGTTTAAGAACATCTGCTTCTTAGGAAGGTGGGACTGAGCTATACTTTCTCTCTACCTCTGAGTAGTCCTTGCTGTCTCTGATCCCTTAGCCATACTTAGTTTAGATTGCTTGGTGTCATTGTTTTGTTTTGTCTTGTTTTGTTTTTTGTTTTTTATGTCTATCTCTCTACCTCTCTCAGTAGTAAAAAAAAAAAAACTTAAGGATAGAGCCCACATTTTATAATTCTTTGTGTCACCCCATATCACCTAACACCTTAAACATATTAATTGATCAATAAATATATGTGTGCTTCTTTATATTTCAGGGATGGTGAGACTGATACACAATGTAAATAGACCTAAGCCCTTGTTAAGTGTTGATGATGTGGTTAGCTATTTTACTAAAATATGTCTAACATTATGCATTCTTCTTCTGGTTCTGAAAAATACTGCTTTCCTGATGACCATGAGCATGATAACTCGTGTGATTGTTAACACTGACCTTTTGTGGAGCACATCTACATTCCAGACACTGCTTTAGGAACTTTATATGCTGTATGTTATTTCATAATCCTCACAATAGCTCTCTAAGGTAGATATGATAATTATCCTCATTGCCCAGATGAGGAAAATGAAGCTCAAGGTCAAGACCACGTCCAGGCTCTTCCAGGTGGTAAAGATGATGCCTGGACTGGATTCCACATTTGCCTGTGTCTTCTCCTGCTCCACACCAGTTTCTGTTAATTTATTCTCCCACTTACTTACTCATTCTCTCTTTCATTCTGTCCCACATTCAAACAACTAAATGTTTGCTGATTTATTTTGCCAGATACAGCACTAAAAGGCAAGAGATATAAATGTGAATAAAACATGGGCCCTGCTTTTGGTGACCTTCCAGAGTCCAATGGGGCCTTTTCTCTGACATGTACCAAATTGTACACTGTTACAGAATGTGCCAATTGTATCCAGGCTTCCGTGTAGTCCCTCTGCTTCAATGTTTTCTGCTGGCGTGATGTTTAGGTGTTTACTTCAGGGTTTGCCTAAGCTGATTCAGATCCTTGCTGCCAAAGTCAAGGCAAATGGAGTCATTGTATGCTCTTTGTATGTGCAGAAAGAACCCAGGGTTTTAATAGCCTTTCTCCACCCACCTTCAACTTCGTTTCCCTCAGGACAATGACATAAGCTTAAAGCCAAAGACAATTATGACAATGTTATTTTTCTTATGGGGAAAATTGATGTTGCCAACCTGCAGTATGTACCAGACTCCTGAGACTTACACAGAAATCACTCTTGGGGGTAGGGTAGACTAGATTCAGTAACATGTTTTACATGAAAGGAACAACCAGGGTCTTTGTTTGCCTAGACTGTTGGGTCATTTGGGCTCAGAATAGGCTTAGAGAAATCTCAACCATAAGCTCTTTTCTTCTGCATGTCAGCCCCCCGGCACCCAACTCAGAGCCTACATAAATGCCACAGCACCACGTGTGTGCCACCGAGTACCACCCAGAGTGACAAAGGTTGGACCAGAGAATAAAAATGAGGAGGGGCCCACTGTAACCTGCCTCACTGAATTGAATGAAAACTTGCACAGGTTTTGAATTTTGCTGGGAGATTTCATCTATTACCAGCAGCGTTCTCACCACTGTCATCGCCACCTCTCATCATCTTCTATCCCTTCACTCTACTTCTTTTCTTGCTGTCCTAAACTCTAATAATTATATGACTATTCATCTATTCCTAGTTTTCCTCCCAATAAAATTAAGGCAGGGACTTTGTTTTGTCTATTATCGTACACATAATGCTAAAGCAGTGTCTCACAGATAGTTGGCTCTCAGCATATATTTGTTCAGTGGTTGAATGAATCATGATGAATCGTCATGACGATCCCTATTGTTTTCATCTTATTTACCACCATCTTCTCCAGCTTCTTTGTCATCACAATCATCATCTTTACCATCATGGATGTCAACGTCATCATCATCTTCGCACAGTCTTTTATGTCATTGGTGCTTTACAATTCCCCTGGTGCCTTCCCATCATTGCCTCCTCCTAATATTCTCAGCTCTCATTCCTGTTCTCAGGTGAGGTAGGCAGGGAAGAACGAACATCCCCAGCTCACAGATGAGGAAGGCGAGCCCCAAAGAGGTAAATTAACTTGCTCTCTGGGTCAGTCTGGGGCAGGAACATGACCACCACACTGTTTATTCCTCTGCCTTGGTACTAAGGACCCACTGCCCTGGGCAAGGATTATTTGTAAGTGGCTTTTGAAGCAAAGTCCTTTCCTTCTTTGTTCTCTTTGTTCTTCACACAGTGCCTGGCACTTGGTAGTCACTTAAGAGTATTTATCAAAAGACCAAATGTCGTGAGAGGCTTCGTGATTTGGCCTCCAGCTTCCTTTTCAGCCTTGGCACTCCTACATCCCAGCACATGCCTAGGTAGTCCTGGCTGTTGCACACTGTTGTTTAGCACAATGACCTGCCTGCCTGAAGTCCCCTTTCTTGCATCCCTCTGTCACTGCCCAATCTGCCTACTTAATGAAAGCTTTTCAGGCTCTCCCAGCTTAAGTTGACCATTGTTCCCTTGGATGACAACCATACCATATAAGTCTCTTCTATCATGTTTTCTTTGGAAAATTAGTAAGTGTGATAGACTTTTAGCCCCTAGAGGACAGCATGCATGTCTGTATTACCCATCAGTCTATCATAGCATCTAGCAGTGACTGCTAATAGCAGGTAAAATTTACTGAACACACTGTCTACTAGCCACTAGCTTTGTTGATGTGTACAGATTATCTAATTTAACCCTCATAATAACCCTGTGAAATAGTGTCATTATTGTCCACATTTTATACATGAGAAAGTAAGGTTCAGAATTGATAAATAAGAAACCAAGGCCACCTCTCTACTAGTATCAGTAAACAAGGAACACATTCACTTTTGCCGTATGTGAATCTGTCCTTGAATCTCCAGCACCTAGCCAGGATCATAAAAAAAATGCTTAATCTATATGAATTAAATGATTTTTTAAATTACATGGAATGATTTCTAATCTCCAAGTCCTTGTGCTTTACTTGGGACAGGTGTCTTCCACCCACTTTGTTGAGTGATGTACATTGTTCAAACAGAGGTCCCTTTCCCAAGACCTCCTCCTTCTTTTGTGTTTAAAATAGAGTCATTCTTATGTTAACAAGCTCTCTCTGTACCTGTTCTGATGGGTGGTAGTCTCCACAGGTAACACAATTAACTTGATTTTCTTTTCTTAATGCATTTCCCTTCTTACAAAAGTGAGCTCAGTGGCAAGTCTCAAGTGCAGGGATTGTGTGCCATTTCCTGGCCCCTCCCCAGGCTACCTTCTCACAAATATAATCTGTGAGGAAGGTGGTATTACCCACAGGGAATGCCTACTTCAACATCCTTACCCAAATCATGAAGTTTCTTGCCTGTCTTCTTCTCAGAGTCTAGCCTAAGAAAAGTGACTTCTTACTAAACTCTCCAAACCCATAATTATAATAACGATATCCTTGTGTCCATGGCACTGTTTTCAGAGTTGCAGAATAAAGCAAATGTATACAGTGATAATTCTTTTCCCTTGACTCCTGGAAGAATCAAGAAGTCTTCAGAACTTGAGTTGAAGAGAAGGAATATACCAGCTTTGTTTTTACTTCTTCCAAATGTGGCCCTTGCCAAAACACAGGGAGTGAAATATTTAATGTGAGCAGGGCCCTGTCTCTCTCTAATATCCCCGGAGTCGTGTCAACCTTATTTAAGGGAGGTTTGGGAATCTCTTTGAGATTCTCTAGTCTAATTAGCCACCAATAATGAATGAATGAATAAATCCACAAATGAACCTGCCATATGTTAAGAGAAAGCTCTATATCCCCATTTTATAGAAGAAACCACTGCAACTCAGGAAAGGTTGGTTACCTGCACCCTGCTCTAATAGCCTGGGGGTTTGGTGCATAGATTTTAGAATCCAGAGGATTATGGCTCAGCCACTTATCTTTCATGTGACTTTTGGTGGTTATTTAACCTCTCAAAACTTTGATCTTTTCATCTGCAAAATGGTGATAACAATGAGTTTTGTCTCAAAAAATTAAGGACAGAACAGGCTATTTTCTGTCTTGTGTAGCTATACCTCTAGTGCCTAAAATGGTGCTTGACATGTAGAAGACACTCAGAACATACCTGTGCAATGAATGAATGACTAGCACAGTGCATGGCAATATAGTAAGTGTTTACCTGGCCGGGTGAATGGTAGACGCAGGATTCAAAACCAGGTCTTCGTTGATCCTGAGAGCAAGTCCGGGCAGTTCTTCCTTAGTGTTGCCCCTTCCCCCTCTTTCTTTCTTTTCTCTCCTTCTCCCACCCATGAAGAACTCCATCCCTCACCCACTAAAATGACTGTAAATAGATTCCTTCACTTAATTCATTCTGTACCCGACTGTCTGAACTCGACCAAAAAACCTTAAAGCTCTCCAGTTGTCTATAAGGAAAAACACAGATTCTCTCAGCTAACTCTCAAAGTCTCTCCTTTTTTCTAGACCCACTAACACCTCTAAACTTCTTCTCCATAGCGCTTAATACAGACTCTAGCTACCAGACTGAACAACTCCATGTGCCCCAAAGTCCTGCCTCTGCTCTGCCTTCATCATCCCTGTGCACTCTAAGGTTCCTACCCTTTTTCTTAGTCAGACCAAACTCTGCCCACCCTTCACGTCTCAGCGCAATGAAACATTCTCTGACCACCCCAAACACAGTTATCTTTTTCTTCCTTTGAATTTGACATTTTGATCTACAACACTGCTACGTTTTTTTTTCTTTATTTTAAAACATGCTTGTGACCAAATTCCCCATGCTATATGTCTTATTGATTTTCAAACAAGTATAACTTACTATCCCTTGGATAGGCATATGCTAGTTTTAGCTCTCGCAGAATGACTAAGCAAGCTATTCCTCTGTGAAAGCATTTCCTCAACTGTAAAATGGGCATAATAGCATCTACATTTCTGGATTGCTGTGAAATTTACAACTTTAAATGTAATGTAAGCAGTAAATGTAATGTAATGTGTTCCATCAAGTACTTTGCACATAAAATGTGGTAGCTACTGTTGTTAAATATCATTTGTTTGCTAAATCTGAGTAAAGATGCTGGGCAGAGCATGTTCTAAATGTACCAAGTAATGTTGGTAAATGTTTTTCAGTTTATAAAACAAGCCCTGCTTTCTCTCTCTTGTCTTTGGTAGAACCTAGTTTCCTAAATATCAGGTTTCCCTAAATTAATATTACTCAGTTTGATGTGCAGGACCCAAAGACTATCATGAGTCCCTTCATTAATACAATTTTTTTACCCCCCTCCCTAGCGCTGCCTCCTGATTTCTGTACTGTTCACCTGGGCAAGGACTGGTGTGTGTAGGAAGCAGACCAGATATTGTTCCCAGGCTGGGGAACTCAGGGACACGTCACCTTACCTCACCTCCCTTCTATAGAGGGTGCCTCCCAGAAGGTTGACCTGTTTTGATAAGATTAGTTTTTATGCTAAGCCTTGAAGCGGAAGGGCCGGGATAAGGTCAGGAGGGGCCGGCCCTCCTGTAGTTTCCTATTGTGACTAGCAATGGAGCAGAGAAATCTTCCCGGAACTTCTGTTTGCTTGAGATTTCTCATTCCCAAAGGTCAGTGAGGAATAGTTATGGGGTGTCGAAGAGGTTTGGACAGAGTTCCAACCTTTGAAGAAACCGTGGTGTCTCAGGCTTGGCCCCAAGCTTCCTGGAGTACCTGTCACCTGGAAGACAGAGGGAAACTTGTAGACCCTGCACACCTGTGTACGAACTTAGAGGCTGCTCGAGCAGAGCACTGGCTCTGGCAAACAACTCTTCAGGAGCTTTACAATTTCCCCCACTATAGTCAACAATTAGCATCTTAACAACAGGGCTTGACAACTCTGAACTGTGTTTATGACCTCCCTTAAGTCATAAAAGGGAAAAATAGATGTTCAAGTCATAGCTAATCATATTTATATTAGTGCAGTAGGCACCAGGGTGTTGGGTTGCAGGATTTAAAGTTTGCATCAGGCTTTTGCTGCTTTTATCTTAGTGGAGGAACATTTAAGACCGTCACGGTCTTAGGCTCTTGGAATCATCTCTATGAGAACCCCATGAGGCATTTTTTTAAATGTGGCTTTCTGGACCCCCACTGCAAACACTCAAAATTAGAATCTCTGAGGGACTGGCCTAGGAATTTACATTTGACTGACTCCCCAAAACTAAAGTTTGGGGGTCACTGAGGTACCCCAAGCTACTGAGAACTGAGTGCTTGTGACCTTCTGTGTTATGAAACTAAGACTTTGTTTTTCTTCATTACTCATTGGCTGGGGGAAACTGACTCCCAGTTTTAATCTGATTTGGAAGAATACACAAATTTCTTAAATTGTATCACTTCTGCATTCATTCTTCAACACATACATTTATTGAGCACTTTCTGTGTGCCAGCAACAATACTAGATGTCTGGCTCCAAAGAAGAATAAGACATGATCTCTGAATTCAAGGAACTTCTAATTTCTTAAGAAAATACATGTGTGCCATTAGGTGTTAGAGGAGCTATGAAAGTGGTCCACAAGGATAAAATGAAACCAGGAAAGAGCAATCAATTCTCCCTAGGGAACATGGCAGTCATCATAAATATTTTCACATAGAGAAAGATGTAGAGATGTTCATCGAACTGACAATTTGGAAGAATGGTAACTTTCTAGGCTGATGGAGCAAAGACATAAATTCTAAAATAGCAAGACAGGTTTTGGGAACAAGGTAGTTCAGCACAGCTGGAAGACATGATGATGGGTAGAGGAGGAGGAAAGTGCAAGAAATGTTCTCTGGGAGATAAGGAGCCAGATCATTAAATATCCATGCTAAGGAATTTAAAATTTATTCTCTACGATTGTTTCCTCAAAGTGTGGATCTCAGAATTTCCACAATAGACTTGCCCAACTGACTCAGAATTTATAGAAATAGGACCTCATACTGCATATTTTTATAAGCATCCTTGATGACCAGTATATCAAGTTTGGGACCCACTATTTAGTAGCATGGAGCCATTGGAGGATTTTGTGCAAAGGAGAGAAATAATCAGAAATAATACTTATTCAACGGGATAGATGATGGATTAGTTGGACTGAGATTGGAGGCAAGGAGAGTCCAAGAGGCTAATTAGTAAACCATAGCAATGCTCCAGGTGAGAGATAATGAGGGATTCATCTAAGGTAGTGCGTACCTTGAATACGAAGGAAGGGGGATGGATTGGAAGGTGTGTTAAGAAGAAGGATTTATAGGGCAGAGTCCAAGTGGAAAAAGATTTCTGAGAAGGTATTGCAGCCAGGTGCAAAGCCTTGTATTTGTTGAAAGTTTTAGCCACTTTTCTGGAATCATTTCTATTTTGTATGACAAAAGAAATGCTCTCTCATCAGGACTTCCTTTGTAAAGGTAGACATCTTTATTCATTCTTGTGCATACACATGAATGTGCATGAAAAGCCACAATATTATGGGAACCGTTGAAGGCAATATTATGGATGGTGCTGAAAGCAACCGACTCTTTTCAGAGACGTAATTCTGCATGACACTCCTAGTAGTGCCTGTGGTTGACATATTGTCTTAGTCTGCTTGGGCTGCCATAACAGAATACAAGACTGGGTGTATTAAACAACAGAAATGTATTTTCTCAAAGTTCTGGAGGTTAGACTTTCATGATCAAGGTGCCAGGAAGTCTGGTTTGTGGTGAAATCTCTCCCCTTGCGGTGCAGCTGGCTGCCTCCTCACTGTGGGCTCACATGGCCTTTGCTTGGCCTGTGTGCTGAGAGAGAGAGAGAGGGAGAGGGAGAGAGAGAGGGAGAGGGAGAGGGAGAGTAAAAGTAAAAGTGAAGCAATTTCTCTGATGTCTCTTCTTATTAGAACATGAATCGTATTGGATCAGGGCCCTACCCTTACTACCTCGCTTAACCTTAATTACTTCCATAAAGACCCCATCTCCAGATACAGCCACATTGGGGATTAGGGCTTCGACATATGAATTTTAAAGGGACACAAACATTCAGTGCATAACAGTCCAATCCTGGTCCTTCTCTTATTCAAAGTACATTCATGTCATCCCAACAGACCCAAATGTCCTAATTCATTCCATTAAAAACTCTAAAGTCCAAAGTCTCATCTAAATATCACATCAATCAGGTCTGGGTGAGACTTGAGATATGATTTATTCTGAGGCAAAATTCCTCTCCAGTTGTGAACCTGTAAAACCGATAAGTTCTGTGTTTCCAATGTACAATGGTGGAAGAGGCATAGGATAGACATTCACATTCCAAAAGGGAGACATTCCATTTCAAAAGGGAGAAACAAAAAAGGGATAGCAGGTCCCAAGCAAGTACCAGACCTAGCAAGGCAAACTCTGTTATACCTTACGCCTTGAGAATAATCCTCTTTGGCTCAATAATCCTCTTTGACAACGTTCCTGCCCCCCAAGGCTCTATAGGCCATTCCTTTAAGGTTTCAGGCATACTCTGTTTGTCTTTTTGAAACCCACCCTTTGAAATCGGGTGGGGGGGGTGGCCACCCTGATGATCTCTGAATCACCTTTGGGTCATTCTTCCTTTGAAGAATAGTGCACATTTACAGCTGAATAGCTTTATTGTTCCAATCGATAGAATCCAAGAAATTCAATAGCCTTCCTTCATTTTGTCCATTCTCCATCTAGGTTTGAATCTCTTCTGCACTGATTACCACCTGTGTTGGGTTGGCTATCAGTCTTAGTTTCTCTTTTGTAACATGTGGATTTATACCTGATTCGTAGGGCTATTCATTCACCAATCAACTCACTCACTCAACAAATATTTATTAATCTTTCATTTCATAAATGACATGATAGAGAAAAAAAAGAGAGTCCCTGTTCTCCTGGAAGTTATATTCTAGTGGAGGGATACAGACAATGAAGCAAATAAACATTTAATATATTAGGTGGTGATAAATGCTAAAGAGAAAAATAAAAGCTAAGTTAAAAAAAAGAGTTACAGGGAAAAGGAGTGGTAATTTTCTGGAAAGTACAGTCAGGCCAGGCTCTCTCAGAATGTGACATTTGGGCAGAGATATGTCTGGGGAAGAGCATTCCATGGAGAATGAACAGCAAGGGTGAAAGCCCTGAGATAGAGGAAGGCTCACTGTGGCATGGACATATCTACACTACCAAATGTCAAATAGATAGCTAGTGGGAAGCAGCTGCATAGCACAGGGAGATCAGCTCGGTACTTTGTGACCACCTATAGCTGATTCACTTTGTTATACAGCAGAAACTAACACACCATTGTAAAACAATTATACTCCAATAAAGATGTTAAAAATAAACAAGAAGGAATCAGCAAGAAGGCCATTGGCTGCAGTGGCTCCAACAAGGAGTGGCTGGAGCCAAAAAGTGAGCAAAAGAGAGAGGAGTTGTTCCCTCTGCCTAGGCAGGTAGTCAGTATTAGATATCTGGGAAAGGAACCTTCTGGGCCGAGGACACAGTGAGTGTGAAGGGTCCGAGGTGGGAAGGTGTTACCATGTTTGAGGAGGAGCAAGAGAACCAGAGTGGCTGCAGTGGATCCACAAAGCTATGAACTGGTAGGAGATGAGATCAGAGGGAAAAGAGGACTGGGTCATGCAGGACATCTGAGGCCATGAAATCAACTTGCGAGTTGAGTTCTGAGAAGGGAGGGTGTCATTGGAGCACACTGAGCAGAGAAATGACACAATCAGAATTACACTGTGATGGCATCATTCTGGCTTTGAAATGGACAATATACTGAATGGGGCAAGTGTGAAAACAGATCAGTAAGGAGGCTAAAGTAATAATTGAGGCAAGATATGGTGGTGGCTCAGTCCAGGTCCCGGCGGCAGAGATGATGAGGGTGAGAAGTGTTCAGATTTCTGATGCATTTCAGAATTGGAACTGACAGCCTTCACTGATGGATTGGATGGTAGGTGGCCACTCCCAGTGAACAGTGGATTGTGTCATTGTAAATGTTTTCATTTGGTAAGGAAATGGTGAGGGGAGACTTGGAAAAGAGGCTCTGGATTCTGGAACCAGGGGATCCATCACTAGGAATGTCTGCTGAGTCATCATGGATGTTCTCCTTGACCCAAAGAACGGGAGCTCCCTGTCTTCAGAGGAAACACAAACCCTGTTGCCTTCTCCACAGGATCATCTCTCACATCCCTATCCTTCTCTTAGCCTTAAAGCAGACCAAATCTTATCCAGAAAAATTATAAAGACTCTCTAGCTTCTTACACTGTAGGAGAAGACAGCAAAGAAAGGAGAGGAGACATTGGCCTTTTCTGACTGTACAAAGTATGGTAAAATTGTCACTGGGTCCAAGCTCGTGCTCCTCACCACATGACAGGCCAATAAGTCTATAGATGAGGTGTTGGGGCAAGGAATAGTGATTTTATTCGGAAAGGCAGCAACTGAGAAGATGGTGGACTAGTGTCCCAAAGAACCGCCTTACCTGAGTTAGAATTCAGGCTTCTTTTATACTAAAAGGGGAAGGGTGTGGCTGGTTGCTGCAAACTTCTTAGTGTAGGAATTCTTTGTTCTTGCAGCTCTGCGCGTATGTTCCTGTAAACCTCCAACAAGACACCTGTTATTCTCTGTTCCACAACTTTTTATCTCTATATGGATGAAAAGTGTTATACCTTTAAAGGTCAAGCCTGGCAGGCAGAGTCTTGATAAGGGCTATCATGTGTACTTCAGGCTATAGGCAACATTCTTTTACAAAGGTGCAGAGCCAGCATGACTAAGAACAGAGCACAAAGGTTAGAGATACAATATGGAGTCAGGTTTGTCCTTCTCTGTTACAAAATGGTGTTTCTGTAGCTAAGGTTCTGCAGCAGGAATCCACAGGGTTTCTTGGGCAGTTGCATTGAGTGCAGTAAATCAAAGCTGTGCAGGATGGAGAGCTCCCTTTCATGGGACCATGTTTTGTTCACTGTCTTTTTTGTTCCTCTGTCTGAAGCTGTGTTCCAGGCTTCAGTCTTCTAAGAGAAGTACCTGGGATGCAGGTCAACTCCCACAGAACCGGGACAAGCAAGGGTGGGGGATGTGAATACAAGCTCTGTTTGTTCCAGGTTGTACCAGGTCTCCTGCAAGGCTGGGCTCTTTGAGGTAGAGGTGTATACTGTATCTCTGTTCTCTCCGCATGCTTCTCTCCCAGCACTGCAGCTGGTGACTCTCATACACAAGGGCTCAATCAGATCAAAACCCCAGGTGAAAAAACAGAGCATACTCACTGGAGAGAAAAAGATACATGATGGTCTTTCTTCCGCGCTCTTTATTTTCCATATCTGAACTTTTGTCAGATAGAAACTTTTCACCTTATTCCCTGCCTTTCTGATCTATACTTAATAATCCATTCTGATGATATAGCCAAATTAATCTTCATAAAGAGTCAGTTCAATTATTTACAGTCTCCCCTTTAGCAGTTCTCATCCCTGAGAATTCCAGCACCTTGGTCTTTAGCTGGGCATTGATGACCGAGAATCAGTCCCATTTTCATTATCTCTAAGACTAACACTGTCATCATAAACATGTATTGAGTATTGATGTATTGATGTATCATGTATTGATAAAGCAAGCATGCTTTATCTTATTTCATCTCTACTACAACCCTGTGGAAAAGAGTTATTATCCTTATATTAGAGATGACAAAACAGGCTTAGAGAGGTTAAGTCACTTGCCCAAGGTCATGAAGTAGGTAACCAAGCTGGAACTCAAAGTTCACATGGTACCAGCCTCAACCTTCCCTTCCTACCCTCTTCCATACACTCTGGTAGGGCAGACTCACTTCCTCATTGTCCCCTGAATTGGCCACAGCATTCCCACATCTATGCTTCTACTATTATCCTTTATGACCCAGAATGCTTGCTACTTTCCTTTTTATTTATATAAATCTATTTATAAATATGATTTCTTAATATTTCAAATAATTTTGTTCCTTATTATTAAACTTAGTGTTTATTAATCATATTCCTTAGTTTCCACTCTGTAGTATTTTCAGGGATCACATTATTCATCTTCCCCTAACCCCAGTCCCCAATGAACACCAAGTCCAATAAATGGACTTTTTTATGCCCTTCAAGTCGGTTAAATTTTACCCTCTTTAGTGTATCTCTATCATTGCAGCCCAAGCTCTCCTCTCTTGCCTTTGAAGTCAGTATACTTATCATCTCATTGCTATTTAGTAGGCTCTGTTACTTTTTTTTAAAAATAAATTTGCTTATTTACTTTTTTTTTTTTTGGCTGCGTTGGGTCTTCGTTGCTGCTCACGGGCTTTCTCTAGTTGCAGGGAGCGGGGGCTACTCTTTGGTGCGGTGTGCGGGCTTCTCTTGTTGTGGAGCACGGGCTCTAGGGCGCGTGGGCTTCAGTAGTTGCGGCACACGGGCTCAGTAGTTGTGGCTCACGGGCTCTAGAACACAGGCTCAGTAGTCGTGGCGCACGGGCTTAGTTGCTCCACGGCACGTGGGATCTTCCCAGACCAGGGCTCAAACCCGTGTCTCCTGCATTGGCAGGCAGATTCTTAACCACTGAGCCACAAGGGAAGCCCCGGCTCTGCTACTTTTAGAATATACGTCCTAAATTACATACCATGAAGGCAGAGATTCTGATTGATAATACTCATTGTATGTGTCATTATATCAGTTCTTGGCACATGAAATAAACTCAGTAAGTGTTTGTTGATTGAATGAGTGACTGTAAACCTATACGGTCAGTGAAAGATTGTGTGAGCAAGTCATAGTTGTGAAATTAACCTTGGCATTCTTTGGCACTGCCTTGGCTTGCACTGATATTCTTTTGTGAATCAGCAATATGATATAGTAAAAAGTAATAACAGTCATTGCTGACTGAAATATTTGGTTCAAACTCTACTACTACCTAGATATGGAATCTTAGGTAGGTAAGTCTGCTTAGTTACTTCATCTCTAAAATAGGACTAATATTGCCACAAAATTGGTAAAAAAAAAAAAAAAAAAGAGTGTTAGTGATAACATATGTAAAGTGCCTGGTCTAGAGTAGGCAGTCAGAAAATGATAACCATTTTATTTGAATTAAGGGACAGTAAAAAGTAACTATAGTTCCTGGAAAAATAGAGGCAGTAGTGTAATTTTTCAGTGCTTCCTGAATCCCTCCATTACATTAGCAGGATAGCTAGAGGAACCAAACTAAAGACCTGTAGACATCTACAACAAAATTGAATAATTTGGTTATTTCCATGAGACCCGAATATAATGGATGGAGACAAATCCCTGAAAAGACCCATATGGCATCAGCATCTGTGAAGGAAGAAGTGTAGGGGCAAGGAAATTAGGCTTATCATGGCCCTGAGGATAGAAGAACCTCACAATTTTCAGTAGGTACTCACTGGGAAATATTACTAGCCAATATAAGAACAGCAACAGAAACTGGGGAGATGTTCTGAAACATAATTTATGAGTGAATGAAAAGGAATTGGAACGCAGTTAGATCTGAAGGCACTGGAGCACTCTGGGTACTATAAATTCTTTGAATTAACAACTAAAACTTCTTTTCAAAAGAAAGACCTGCATGTTAAAAGTTCCACTTGGAATGGAAAAAGCTGGAAAGAGCCACACTCCCAAACCATAAGAACAAGCCAGATAATAAGAAAGTCAACAACAAGGAAAACGTAACAATGAGGAAAAGCTAGATAATCTACAAAATCACAGAAGCATAACTTTTCTTGAACCTATCAGAGATCTGAGGTTACAAATACAAATATTCCTACATCTAAGGAAAGATGGACAGTAATGGAATTGAGAAACAAAAATGATGTAAGTTGTATAGACAACAAATAGTACAATGCTAGAAGTAAATTCTTCCTTATTAGTAATTGCTTAAAATGTAAAAGGATTAAATGGGCCAGTTGAAAGACTGAAATTGGCAGAATGGATTGAAAAAGAAAAAACATGATTTACCTATAAGCTGTTTATAGGAGACACAGTTTAGATCCAAAGATACAAATAGGTTGAAAGTGAAAGGATGGGAAAAGATATTCCATGCAAATAGTAACCAAAAGAGAGATAGGGTCACTATATTAATATCATATAACATAGACTGTAAGAAATCAGTTATGAGAGACAAAGAAGTCATTGTATATTGATAAAAGGGTCAATCCTTAATGAAAATATAACATTTACAAACATATACACACCTAACAGCAGAGTCCCAAAATACATGAAGCAAGAACTGACAAAAATGAAGGCAGAAATAAACAGTTCTATAATAATAGTTGGTAACTCTAATACATCACTTTCAATAATGGATAGAACAACTAGATAGTAGACCAGTAAACAAATAAAGTATTTAAACAATATTATAAAAACTAGACCTGACTTGTATAGAACATTCTACCCAACAAGAGCAGACTACACATTTTTGTAAAGTGCACATGGGAGATTCTCCTGGATAGATGGTGTAACTGTTAGGTTACAAGACAGTTCTCAGAAAATTTTAGAATCATAAAGTATCTTCTCTGAGCACAGTAAAAGGAAAATAGAAAGCAATAATAAAAGGAAAACTAGAAAATTCACAAATATGTGGAAATTAAGCAGTACACTCTTAAACAACCAATTGGTCAAAGAAGAAATTACAAGTGAAATTAGGAAACACTTAGAAATGAGTGGAAATTAAAATACAACGTACCAAATCTTATGGGATGCAGCAAAAACAATGTGCAATGGAAAAAATACATAACTGTAAACACCTACATTAAAAAGCAAGAAAGATTCCAAATCAGTAATCTAACTTTGTACCTTAAGAAACTAGAAAAGTAAGAGCATGCTAAACCCAAAGCTAACAGAGAGAAAGAAATAATAAAAATTAGGTCAGAGATAGAGAACAGAAAAGCCATAGAAAAAAATAAATCAATTCAAACTTTGATTTGTTGAAAAGATCAACAAAAGTAAGAAGACACAAATTACTAATATGAGATATGAAAGAAGAGATAGCACTGCAGTTTCTATGGACACTAAAAGCTAAGAATGGGATAGTAAAACCATTATATGTCCATAAGCTCAACAACTTAAATGAAACAAACACTTTTCTTGACAGACACAAATGACCAAAAAACTAATTCAAAAAGAATTAGCTAACCTGAATTGCTTTATATCTAATAGAGGAATTATATTTGTAGCTAAAATCCTCTCCAAAAAGAAAACTTTAGGCCTAGATAGCTTCATTGGAAATTCTACAAAATGTTTAAGGGAAGAAATAATTCAAATTCTACACAAACTCTCTTGGAGAAAAACAGCTAGAAGAGAGCACCTCCAAATTCATTTTATAAGATCACAATTACCCTCTTATACCAAAACAGAGAAATTAGAAGAAAAGAAAGCTGCAGGGCAATACATTTCATGAATATTGATGCAGAAACGCTCAGTAGAATATTTGCAAATAAAACAACACTATGAAAAATAATATATCATGCCAGGTATGGTTTACCTGGGAATGCAATGTTAGTTCAGCATTCAAAAATCAATCACTATAATTTACTATACCAATAAATTAAAGACAAAAGATATAATCATCTCTGTAGATGAAGAAAAAAACTTAAAAAAAAATCAACCTCCAGAACAATAAATACTCTCAGAAACATAGGAATAGAAGGGAACTCTTTCAATATGATGAAGGGCATCTTCAAAAACCTATAGTTAACATCATACTTAATGGTGAAAGATTGAATACTTTCTCCCTAAGATTATAAACAAATTAAGGCTGTCCACTGAAATCACTCCCATTTACATTGTACTAGAGGTACAATAACAAAAATAATATGCTATGCATTATCTAAGAAAGAAGGGGGTAAACACACACTTATATTAAAGAAATGGAAAGATAACTCATGAAAACTTTAAAAAAAACTATTTTGACCTATGGTAAAAAGAATGGGCACAGATAGAAGCTTAGAAGCTAGACTTCTTTGAAATATTTATTTGTAGATTTTATAGATGTTTTACTTAATTTTAAAACAAAATTTTATTTTTAAGAAGGAATTCCTAAAAATTAAAAGTAAAATGAACAATTAACATGACTGTTTAAAGCTGGTGGCATAATCACTCAGAAAGTATGCAGCGATTTGAAAACATGGTTATTTGACTGTATATCCCTGATGGGGATAAGGACAAAATGAATGGTCAAAAATGAAAAGTTTTTAATATCATATCAGGTGATGTTATTCTGAGATAGGTTCCATGTGTCTTAGGGTATAAATCAAGAATATTTCTACTGATATCTTTGAGGACCTAGACTTTTAGTGTGGCTAAAAGTAAATACAGATGTGATTTTGATATTAAGTAAAAACATCAAGTTAAGTATAACTCTGTAGTTCTGAATTTGGATTGGAAGAATCAGTATGATCTCATTATATAGTGTATCTTAAAAATCATGCTTTTTTTTTCTTGGTTTTTTTCATTCTATCAAAGGAAATTATTAGGAATCATGACCAACTCAGTAGGAATAAGCACCTCAAGTGCCCAGACTGTGATTGCTAAGTATCATTTCACATTAAAAGTACCAGAAGTTCTTGAAGAAGTAGCCGTTTCTAGGTTCACAGCAGAAAGTATTCAAGATGACCCTGGAATATTTTATCATTAAGAAAGCAGAGAAGGTATGAAAGTCAAGTAAAGTCATGACAAAAGGACTTAAAATCTAAGCTGAATAAACTCCTACTGACCAAAGCAGGAGAAATCTGTCCTTCCAAAGAATAATAACTGTAGTGGGCTAAATAACATTAAATATATTTGAATCCATGAGTTTATACGGTAATATTAATGATAATGACAATGATAAAATCAATAAACTAGTTGTTGACATTTTCAAGATGGTAGAGAACTATTCATTATTTTGAAAACTGGTAATTAAAGAAAGAATCAACTTTACCTTGTCTTTCCAATAAGAGTTATACCACAGGATGACAAAATAGTTAATGAGAAAATTTTTCTTCTTTGAAGTTTTCAACTAACAAATGAAGAAGGAATAATAGAATTATAATATCACCATTTTGCCACCACTAATGAATTAGTGGTTTCAGGCGTTGATCATCAATGACTGCTACCACCATAAAAAGAGAGATAACTGTATATTATGTGCTTCCTGGTGGAAGTTCACTTGTAGACTGACAGCCACAAGAATGATAAACTCAAGCCTGAATCTGATCAAACCTCTAGGTCTAACTACCAATGAAGAGGAAGATAGAACTATAATAGAATGACTATTTCAGTAAGTTTAGTGGTCAGTTTAACTCAACCCCTAGTCTGAATGTGGCATTAACATGTAATTGGAGGATAAATACAGAAGCCATAGATCTTCTTGCCTTCAAGATCTCCAAAACGTGTGGTGTGTGTGTGTGCGTGCGTGTGTGTGTGTGTGTGTGTGTGTGAGAGAGAGAGAGAGAGAGAGAGAAAGCTATCACTGGAAGAGTATTTGCAATTTTCCAGGTACTTTATGTATTTTTTATTATTTAATCCTTGCCACAACTCTGTGAATTATTTTACAGACTGTGCTTTGAAAAGTTAAGAAACTTGCTTTAGGTCATAACTGCTCAATTCCAAAGGCTATGCTCTTATCTGTTACAATGTAATTACTTCCTTCTCTAACTGACTATAAAAGAGTTTAAAAACAGGTGGCCTGTGAGATCAATATGGCATGTAGACATATTTCATTTGGTTTCCACATTGTAGACTCTGAGAGGGTTTTTTTTTTTTTTTTTTTAGAGATTTTAGATATTTTTTAGTTTTTTTTCAGATACTTTGATAATCCAGATCATTGGATTCTTCTGAAAAATAATAAGATTGGCAGGAGATGGCCTGTATTCTTGCCTGACAATGTACAGCTCAAATGAGTAGAAGCTGCCCTCTTTAAGTAATATAAGTACTCCAGAATTTACCATAATCCCGCCAATCCCTATTGCTTCTTTCACAGGTCAGCTTTACCTGTCCATTTCCTGCTGGATTCCCTAGGCATTTGTGTTTGTAACTCTTGATCCATATCATACTAAACATCATAAGGTCCTTATCACATACTCTTTTATGTCATAGTTTTTAGTCGACGTGTCTTGTGTCTATAATTGCACTAGAAGCTTTTAGAAAGCAGAAATTACATCTCATTATTATTTTGCATTTTCCATAGGATAAGATTTTTATACATTCATTGAATAAATAAATTTAATTAGTTCATTAATGAAAGTTAGACTATAACATACCTTATTTTATTGTGCTTCGTTTTCCTGAACTTCACAGATACTGCATTTTTTATAAATTGAAGATTTGTGGCAGCCCTGTGTTGTCAGATGATGGTTAGCATTTTTTAGCAATAAAGTATTTTTAAATTAAGGTATGTACATTGTTTTCTTAGACATAATGCTATTGCACATTTAATAGACTACAGTATAGTGTAAACATAACTGTAATATGCACTGGGAAACCAAAAAATTTGTGTAACTCACTTTTTTTTTGCAATATTTGCTTTATTTGGTGGTCTTTAAACAAACCCACAGTATCTCCAAGGTAAGCCTATTGTTGCTATTTTTAGCTGGTAGTTATAGTATTAGTTGATTTAAGAAGAATTCCAAATGCTCAGTCAAAATGAACTGTCATGTCTGCTACCAAGAAAAGTAATTTGCTAAAAACACGATTCAGATAATGAGATCCTTTGTCGCACAGTAGAAAAAGCTGGACTGAAAATACAGGCCTTCTATGTTTGAAAACATGATCTTATTCTCAAAATCATCACTCTCCATGGAACTTGTATTTTACAGCTGAAATAATCAGTTTCTGTGGGGTGTTATTACTCACACTATCTTTTCTGTTGAGAGAAAATGTGTTTTCAAAGCACAGGTTCCCAATCTTTCAAAATAAGTCATCTTGCTAGAAAATGAAAGGTAACTTTAGTATGTCCAGATGCTGCCATATAAAAGGAACACTCTTCCAACTGTAGCCACCAATAGGGAACAATTGTGGGTATTTCTGTAGACAAGAAGCCCACAGGGAAGTGTAGAGCAGACAAAAGCTTTGAATGGCACAGCCCTAAGGAGTGATATAACCAAAAAACCAAGACAAATCCAGTAAAGGAATCTTTCCACTTGTCTGCATTCTGTTCTTCTCTCCCTCCCTGCAATATACAGAAAATATAATTTGCTTTTCTATCTTTTAAAAAATTCTAGACATTTCCTTCTTCACAATACACTGTGGCTGGAAAAATACTAGAATTGAAAGTCTGGTGTATCTTCTGGGTAGGACTGTTTAAGGCCTCCCCTCCCAGTGCAGGAGTTTTTTAGGTTCAGCTTCTACAGCTGAATTCTGAGATCCAGGTAGAGTAGGGGGGTAAGGGTATAACCTCAAGTCATCCTCAGTGTGCAGAGTCAGAAGTAGGAGGGGACAGACCAGATGTATAACACCAGACCTGAGTGGGAGTGAGATAGTAATGAAACACAGGCCCAAGAGCCAAGCTTTGGCTTAGAGTGGCTACAGTTTTGGTAAAAGCCAGGAGGTTCTCATGATTACAGTCTTCTTTATTAGAATCACCTATACTGGAAGGTGGGACCATGATGAAAGTGTGCCCCAGAAAGCAAGCAGGAATTTCCCAAGGACCAGTGGGATCAACAGGACATTTTCATAATGGAAGATGGTGTTAGGGCTTGGCCAATTTTGAGTAGACCTCTTGACCTTATCTCCTTCTCATCCTCATATTGTACCAAATTGTCCATGGTATTCAGGGCCATTTATGATCTGATTCCAAGCTACCTTTCTTGTTTTATTACTTATTTCTTCATATTCACCACCTATGCATGTGATAGTGGGTCCATACACACAAGCCACATACACTTGCCCATATTTTTGTTTATGTTTTCTCTTTGGGAAGGTCCTTCTCCCCATGAAGCACTCCTGGGATTCATCTTTCACCTCTGTATTTTCATACTCTCCCATTTTCCCCCCATATCTCCTGGTTCCTTGAAGGCAAAGATAAGTATGATTTCATGTTCCCTACAAGGCCAGGCATGTGTCTTGAGTACAATAGACACTCAAGGTAAAGAGAGTAGTTTAGTCAGAATCAGGCTGCCACCATGGAGAACCTTGCTTAAGTACAATAGTCTGAAATCAAATGGGTTTGAAGAATTCTTCCCCTTCCATTATTTCATTTCCCAGTATTCTTATCTATTAAACAGGTTCAGTTCACTTGCCTTCACCTTTTTCTCAGGTCTCTAGTTTTCACACTGTGATCACAGACCTCTAAACGGTCTAAGGAAATCTCTAGAAGCTAGCAAAGAAGGTGTGACTTGATAAAACTTCCATCTTGGTATCAAGGTGTTGTTTAGACTTCTTCCATATCCAATATCAAGAAATCAGACAGATGCAAAAATTATATGAATTCTCCATATTTAGAAAATGGTTTGCAGGGCTCTTTTTTAAATTTATGTAGCACCTTATTAAAATAATATCAAATGTGAAATCTCAATATATGGAAAAGACAAATGTGAGCCTCCATATAAGATTTGCTGGATATTCTTATTGGGATTAAGAGAGAACTCAGATCTCTATTACTAATGAATCTCGAACTGCTTGTCAATGGACATGAGTTATTAAGGTGATAGATCAAAGAAGCCAACCTGGGAAGAAATCATCTAATAAGAAGGGGAAAATAAACCTTTGTAAAAGTACTCATGATTAAGTGGAACATCAGATCTCTAAAGTCTGCTTTTGCTTAAGAGAAACAATTTTACCTGATAAATTGTCATTTTGCTTAACTGTGTCCTTGTTTTAAGAAGTCTTGTATTTCTATGGGTTACATTTTAATGATAATCAATATGACTGAGAACTTGAACTATGCACTCACTTTTGCCTAGCTCCATTTGGAAACAAATAGAAACAATACAAGGTTCAAGTAAAGAAGGAAGTAATGAAATGAAGAGAGCACAGACCTCAAAGTTCTGCAGAGCTGGGTATTGCCTACAGATCTACCACTTGAGATGTGGGGACTTAGGCAATTTACTTAACCTCACTGAACCTTAGTTTCAATAAAACAAGTATGCTAGTGCCTGCCTTAAAACATTGATATTAGAATGAAATATGTACACTCTATGTGATGCATCTAAACAAGTTGCTATTCAGTGATTGCTTATCCTACCCCTGCTCCACACTTTCAATGGGGAATGTCAAATAAGAAGAGTTACTAAATCAGAAGTAGTATAAAGTGAGAACTGCCCATTTTTGTTTATAGATTTTGATTAAAGAATATCAAGAAATCATCTTCATTTCATCTTATACATTAGTTTATTGTTGTGGAAAGCAAAAAAATGCATCTACCTTTCCCTCCATTCTCATCTCTAATCCATGGGTCTCCCCTGGTCCAAGCTGCTGTGAAGTTCTGGGCTGTGGGTTCTGGTCTCAGCAAGGTGAATCCAGGTGAGAGTCTACATAGCATCTTCAGAGATCCCCAGAGAACTGAAATGCTGTGGATTCTGGGAAAACTTTGGCCCAACAAAATGTGAATCTGGGGGTAACACATAAGTATCTCCAGTGTCCTTATTCGTCAAGGAGCTAAAGAGAAGCTGAACAACTGACTGAGGCATCTCTACTCCCAAGGCTGGGAGAGTTCAAGGAGATGGAGGACACAGCAGCCCACAGAGCACAAAATATTTTACTCCCCATCCTTTTTAAGATTGCTACCACAACTTGAGACCTAGTAAGCTAACAATAAAAACAATAACTCAGCAATGGGGACTCAGGAGCCAGAGAAAGGAAGATCAAATAGAAGAGGTGTCCAGGAATACAGAACTCCTGGACAAGAATAAAAACAAAATTAAAGTATTTAAAGAGCTACAGGTACAGCACAATATAGTGAACTCATGATTATTAAACTAAAAATTCCAAAATATGAACTGAATTACCAACAGTGACCAAAGAAGTAGAAAACTTGCATAGATCAATTGCCACTGAGATTGGTAAGGTATACAAAGATCTACCATTGAAAAGTCACCAAGACCAGATGGGCTCAAAAGTGAGTGTTCTCTAACTTAAAAAAAGAAGTAATTCCAAAGTTATTTAAGCTATTCTTTTATTAAAATGTGTGAACTTTCCCACTTTATTTCATGAAACCAACATATTCAACCTGTTAGATGTGGTACAAAAGAAAACTACAGACCAATCTCAATCATGATTTAAAATATGACAATTCTAAATAAGCTATTAGCAGAGGGAATCCAACAATATATCAAAAGAATACAATGATATGACTAAAAAGGTATGTTTGGAAGAATGTGTGGATAGTTCAAGCCAGAAAAGTCTCTCAGTATATTCCAGTATATCAACTAATAAGGAGAAAATACACGTGAACTTACCAGTAACAGATGCAGACAAGGAATTTGATAAAATGCATAGTTATTTTTAAAAATTACCAAGTATAATAGAAACTACTTAATGAAGTTACTTAAGTATAATATTTCCCAAAATCTAATAACATATAAAAGTTTAAAGAGTAAAACAATAGACCATTTATAATAATAACAGAAAATGAATAGAATAACTGCTATCAAGGTTATTAATCAACATTGTCTTGGCAATTTAAGCAAATGTAGTCAGATAAGAAAATAAGATAATTGGTATAAACAGTGGAAGAGGTACAGCTATATTTTTTACTGATAATGTGGTTTGTATACCCAGAAAATCTCAGACTGCAGGAAGAAACTCAAACTCAAATTAATAAGAGCATTTAGTAGGTACCTAGGTACAAGATAATTATATTTATAATAACTAACACACCCAAACTGACACACACACATGCGCATATATGTGTGTGTATATTTATATATAGGTGCATATATGTGTGTGTAAATATATATAAATATACACACAAATATGTTCATAACCCTCATGAAGTATTCTATGGAGCAACAGTAGCTGACTGAGGTAACAGATAAACCTAGGAACTTAGTGGCCCATCATAGTTGAAGTTAATGTTCCCTTCATGAATTGGGGGGTGCGGTGGGGTGGAGTGGAAAGAAGTTTATTCCACAGTCATCCAGAGATGCAGGCTGATAGAGGCTCTGTCATCTTTATTTCCAGGCTTCTAAGGTTGCCCTGGGTATTAATATCCAACTGATAAACAGAAAAAGAGAGAAAGCCTTGCATATTTTTGATTCAGGCCTAAAGCTAGTAAACAACACTACTGCCACATTCTGTTTTCCTAAACTCAGTCATTGAGAACCGTGCAGTAAAAGGGAACCTGGAAAATACAGTTCTGGGAATACTGGACAGCTGTTTCCCAGGAATAACTCTTCACTGTGGAGTGAGAATATAAATTTTTGGTGGATGACTTGCCTCTGTGTTATAAGTGGGCATTATTATCTTCATTTTCCAAGTGAGATAACTGAGGCACAGAGTTTAAATAGCATGTCCAAGGCCACACAAGTAATAGTAGTAGATCCAGGATTTGAACCAAACCAGGATTTGAATCTTGTTCCAGAATCCATGGTTTTAACCATTATGCTACACTAGACTATATCGTACATCTTTTGTCTATTTTAGAAATAATCACCAAGAAGTGGAGATAGCAAAAAAAAAAAGAAAAAAAATCATCTGCACTATTAAAAGAAACTATAAAGTTATTAGGCATAGATCTAATGAGAAAGACATAGATCCTATGTGAAGAAAACTATAAAATGCCATTGAAGGACATAAAAATAAATGTGAACAAATGAAAAAGCACTGCATATTCTTGGATAAGACTTAATAGCATAAAAGTGTTGATCCTCCCAGAATTAGTAACCCCAAAGAGTTCATTTTTTAAAATTACTTAGACATTTATATGGAATAAAAAATTGCCCAATATTAGTCTGCAAAAACACAACATTGGGGGGATTGCCCTGTCAGATATTAGAGTATACTACAATCAAATTAAAATGGAAATATCAGGAAAATAGAGAATCCAAAAAAAAATATCCCAGCATATATTAAAATATTAAAGATATTAAAAATGCTATTTTAATTCACTCAGGAAAGGATGAATTATTAAACAAATGGTGATAGTATTGAATACTATAATGCTTATCCATGATAAAGAAAATAACATTGGACTTTTTTTTTTTTAATTTATTGTATTTATTTGTTTTTGGCTGCATTGGGTCTTCGTTGCTGCTTGTGGGGGCTACTCTTCGTTGTGGTGCACGAGCTTCTCATTGCAGTGGCTTCTCTTGTTGCGGAGCACAGGCTGTAGGCATGCGGTATTCAGTAGTTGTAGCACGCAGGCTCAGTAGTTGTGGTGCACGGGCTTAGTTGCTCTGTGGCATGTGGGATCTTCCCAGACCGGGGTATGAACCCGTGTCCCCTGCGTTGGCAGGCAGATTCTTAACCACTGCGCCACCAGGGAAGCCCAACATTGGACTTTTATATTACATCACCTACAAAAATAAATTCCAGATGGATGAAAGATTTAAATGTAAATAACAAAAATGTAAAATAATCTTGGTAAAAATCAAGGAGATTATATATACAATCTAAAGCCAGGAGAAACCTGATTAACCAAGACAGGAAGACCAGAAACCATTTTAAAAACAAGCATACTTGTTTATATAAAAATAATTTTTAAAATGCTTCCTGTATAGTAAAAAATAAATCAATAAACTATGTATTGGGGAAAAATTGCAGTGCAGCCAACAAAAAATTAACAACTTTAATTATATGCAAAGAGGTCTTACAAATCGACAAGAAAAACAAACAACTGAGCAGAAAAATGAGCCAAAAGATATTAATAAGCAATTCTAAAAAGAAAAAAGAAATCCAAATGGCAAGCATACATGTTTAAAACTTCTCCAACTCACTAGTGGTCAGGGAAGTACAAATTAAGGTAACAATGAAATATCACATACCTATCAAACTGACAAAAATTGTAAAAGCCTCTACTACCTATTCCTGATGGAGAATTTAAGTATACATTCACACATTGCTAGTAGAAATCTGAATTGTTATGTGTTTTGGAGAAAGCAATCTGGAAATATCTATTTAAAAATACACACACCATTTGACGCAGCAATCTCAAAGAAATGAGCAAACCACATCTCAGGCTATAAGTAGTTCAATCCATCATGAAAACAAAGTGGACTTGCAATCTATAATATTCTTGAAGAATAAAACATAATAACATTTATGTGATGAGTTTCCTTTCATCAGTGTGAAAGGTCTGCAGCTCATCATTGCTACCCTGGTTTGACTTTGAAATGTCAAAACCAGAATGTCTCTGTGGTTCAGTAGTTGGTGCTCAGTTAAGGATAATTTAGGAGGAACTTCCATGTTTGGCTCAATGTCAAGGTATCTAGACCTCTGAGTTTAGGCTGAGATGATGAGAGAAAAAGGCCTTATTAGGTGTGGGGCAGAATGGAAGGGTGTGTGTAAGAACTTCCCACTGTAATCTCCCCCAGGAAGGTGCAACAGAGGGTTTCATTCAAGAGGAGAGAACGATGTAGGAATGTTAGAATAATAATTGACCTTGCTGCTTGTGCCACATGGTTGCAGAGATGGCCCGCAATTTATTCACATCTCCCCTAGGCAGTCCTCTCCCACACTGACTCTGGGCTTGGTCATGCAAGGAGAGACTTGAAAAATGCTTGCACATGCGGCTTGCTTTCTCTTGCTGCCCCTGGGAACTCTGAGACCATCACAATGTGAACAAGCTTGATCTAGCCTACTGGATGATGAGTGACATTTGGCCCAGTTATCCTAACAGCCAGCCAACTACCAGCCAACTACCTGCCAAACACATGTATGAGAACATCAACCACCAGCAGATGGAGGATGCCTGAGTGAGCCCAGCTGAGAGGTTCAGAACCACCCAGGTGGGCCCAGCCCCAAATGTCGACCCACCAAATCTTGAGCTAGTGAAATGGCTATTACTTTAAGATTCTAAATTTTGGGATGGTTCCTTACACAGCTAAAGTGGCTATACTGCTAAAGGGCCAGGAGACCAAAATGTCATAAAACTTTAGAATCGTTTGAACATTCATGCTTTAAAGCAGGGAGCTAATGTGAATATAATCAACTGTAAATTTATAGAAATGCATATGAATAGAGATATGGTATGCCAGGACAGGGACTGAAAAGAAAGGCAAAGCTTACATTGAACAATAAGAATACTTAATCAAGTTGATTCAACCCTTAAAAGAAAACAAACTGCAGTATGAAATAAAAGCGTTGAGAAGTGTGGATGCTTAAACTGTATGAACAATGCAGTTTGATTATAAGCATATCTAATTTCTCTAATATTAAATTAAAGTAGTTCTAAAGACACATGGTACACTAGATATAAAAACAGGAGACTCAGAGAACTGAATCATTTTTGTAAAAAAATCAAGAAATACCTAATTAGTTTGAACTAGTGCTTATGATGTATAGCTTGGGAAAAATTATTTTAGGTATGAGACAAACAGTAAGGAGCTGGGGAATGACAGTCAGTGTAGATTCATTGAAATAAAACCCACTGCCTAGTAAAACAGGAATTATTATTATGAATGTCTCCTGAGCTTTGTTTTCCATTACTGTCATCAATGAGACAGTAATTTACCTCTCTACCCGACCCCTTGTCTTGTTCCCAAAGGATCACTTCAAGCCTTTATTAAGTGCTTCAGGGTAGACTCAGAAAGATAAGAACTTTAGTTGAAAGAATGGTGTCCAACCCGTGGTGGATGGGGAGTCGCATTCTGTCCCCAAAATAGTTCTCAGGGACAATGCCACTGTACAGGGATTGTCAGGCATTACAAAGCGCTCACAGTATGTCCTCTATTGAAAGCTCATCCCTGTCCTCGGAAAATAGGTATTATCCCCTTTGTGCAGATGAGAAATCTTAGATCAGGCAAGTTGGCCAGCTCTTGTCTCCTAGGTGTTAGTAGTTCAAATACTGCAACCAACTACCTCATACTCCCAAATGGCTGGAAAACTCTCTCTACTACTTCTTGATTCGTCACTAAAGCATTAGTTTGAAAAGCTCAGTGACAAGCCCTGTAGTACTACTACAAATTACCCATCCCAGATGTCAGCTTTCCAGTCTCTCGGCTGCTGTTAAGTTTTATCTGTGCCTCGAGTGCTGTCTCCATTGTGGATATGCCCCTGCTTGCCCTCGCCGTTAACTGACAGTCTCTTCCATTTTTGTCAACCCTCTTGTCCTTGGTGTCCTGCACTTTCTAAAGCTCTGTGACAACTAAGTCAAACATGGAGTTTTATAAATATGGGAGCAGTCATTTTGCTGAATTGATTTGTTCTGCATTTGCAAACCTGAAAGTTTCTTTGAAGGAAAACAAAAGAGCACAGATTTGGATTTCAGTCTTTGGACACACAAACCATGTGCCCCCAGAAATCTAATTTTCTAGATTAATGAGTCATATCGGATATTGTAAATTAGAAATTACTTTTACAGCATGGGAACGATGCGAATAAATTGAAGCCACTTATTGAAGAAGACACTGTGGTACCCACATGTCACACACATTTAAACACAGCTTTGTGGTTTCTAGGCTCAATTGAATCGGTTCTTTGCAATTAGAAATCCTCTCTTGGTCTTTTCATTAGATTGATCTTTCTAAAAAGGAATATGTTTTCCTCCATTCTTTCCATTTTTCTTGGACTTTTAAGAAGGATCTGAACTATATGGAATTGCCGAAATACCAAAACTTTCAGTCCAGCAACCCATTTATGCAATAACACTAGTATTTTACATTTATTATCACATCATTATTTCCAAAGCATGACTATACGTGTGATTTCATTTGATCCGTGTAGATTTCTAAAGCATTTACAGGGAACAAGGCTGTTTGATAGGGAGAAACTGGTATTTTGTCTCCATTTTATGAACAGGAACCTTCAGGCAGAAAGCTTAGGGGGGATTTGCTGGCCGCCAATGAAGGAATTGCTGAGGGGTGGCAATGGCGCTGTTCTCTCCAATCCGGCTTTCTCTCCCTTGTAGCCTGCAAGTAAGGCTTATGACTTTCTACCCCACTGCAGGTAGAAGAGCTTTCTCTGTCCCTTGACAAGCCACTACTGCTCCATATTGGAGAAATAGTGGGAAAAGTCGAGGGCAGGATATCAGGAGATCTGGTTCCTCTTTCAGCTTGCCCTGAACCACCAATATTTATTTCTTAGACCCCAGTGCCTTAAAATGGGAATAAAGATATCTGCTGTATTCACTGGCTTATTATGATGATAAAATTAAATAATGAATATAAAAGTATTTTTCTGAACCATAATCACTACATAAATGTTAAGGTGAAACAGGAAATCTGAAAGCAAGGGAGCTTCTTTGAGGCTGGAGTTTAGCCTCTGGAGCTAGACATCAGGCAAGATGGTTTAGATATAATGTCTCATTTAATCCTCAAATAAGGCCAGGGGACTGAATATTACTATTATTAGATGCCCTTAGTTTTTTCCCAATTATTTTAAATTATGAAATAATTTAAATATTTTATAGCATGAAAACACACTAATTCAGAAAATAATACAACACAAGCATCTATCCCACCCAAATATTCTCCGGATGTCTCTCTTTTTCCTCAAGAAATAAAATTTCACAGGTAAAGCCAAAGCCCTACCCTCAGTTCTCCGCACCTTTTTCATGTCCCTGCACTTCATGTACATTCCTCCCATGGATGTGTTTATAATTTTACTATGTATATGGACATCCATAGAAAATACATACTAACTTTTGGTGTTTTAAAATTTTACATGCATTTTAGCCAATACTGTATGCCTTGCTTTATATTTTTCTTTCAACCTTACTGTTTTGAAATTTATCCATGTGACAGATGAGTTCCAGTTTATTCTTTGTAGCTGTTGCATGCTATTCTAATGTTGGACTAAACCGTCAATTATTTATCAGTCTCCCTACTAACAGGCAGCTTGCTTGTTTTCACATTTTGCTGTCACACACAGCAAAATATATTTACAATAAACATATTGGTAAGTGTGCCTTCCTATGTAACTGGAACCGAGTTCCTCTATTAATGTATTAAGAAGTGGAACTGCCAGCTTTGGGGTATAAGCATCTACACCTTTGCGAGGTGTTGCTAATCTGCTCTCCAAAATGTAGCAATTACTCCCCTGTCACCAGGTAGGAATTCCCATATACCCTATCTGTGCCCTACACTGGGTGTTATCAGAGTTTTATATGTGCAGCATCTGATGGGAGTGAAATGACACTTGGTTGTATTAATTCCCTTTCTTTTTCTGTTTGTGAAAATTCAAAATTAACTTTTCCAAAGATTGTCTATGGGGACATTAGTAAGTGAAAACATTTGAGGAGTCCAGTTCTGGTCTAATCTAGGTCTTCTATGAATTAGGCCCTCACTTAGGTGGGTGCTACGGACTGAATAGTGTTGCCCCACAAATTTGTCTGTTGAGGCCCTAATCTCTAGTATGACGGTATTTGGAGACAAGGCCTTTGGAAGACAATTAGGTTTAGATGAGGACATGAGGATGGGACCCTCATGATGGGAATTGTGTCCTTAGAGGAAGAGACACCAGAGAGCTTGCTATCTCTCTCTCTCTCTTGGCCATATGAGGACACAGTGAGAAAACCCATCTGCAAGCCAGGAAGAGAGCTCTCAGCAGAAACCAAATCAGTCAGAACCTTGATCTTGGACTTTCCAGCCCCCAGAACTGTGAGAAAATAAATTTCTCTTGTTTAAGCCACCCAATCTATGGTGTTGTGTTATGGCAACCCAATCAGACTAAGGCAGGGTTAAGAACTCCGACTCCAGAGTCAGATTAGTTGGTTTAAATTGCAAGTCCCTGACATACCAATCAAATGACCTTGGGAAAGTTCCTAAGCCTCTCTTGGCCTCAGTTTCCTCATCTGCAAAATGGAGATCTTAATGGTTCCCATTTCACAGGGTTGTCATGTAGGTTAATGAGCTATAGAATATGAAATACTTAACCCAGTGCATGGCAGTTGAAAGCCTCAGTAAATCTCAGCTATTGTCATTATTTACATTATTAGACAGGAGTCTTTTTTAACATCATTCCCTTTCTCAATAACCTTTCATGTTTTCCTATTAACTACAACATAAACTACAAAAATCAGTGCTTTCCAGTATCTGGCCCACACCTTCCTTTCTAGATTGATGTTTCACAATGGCCCTACATGAGCCATTTGCCAGTCACAACTATTTATACACTGTCCTCCACCAGAGTGTGTGCTTCTCTGCCCCTGTGCCTTTGCACTTGTCAATTCCCCTGCCTAGAATTCACTGCAGTCCATACTCTCCTCTACTCATCTCAATCCTATGCATCCTTTGGGAGTCTGGCCCAGATCGCTTGTAGTAGGCAGAATAATGACCCCCTATATATGTACACACCCTAATTCCTGAAACCTGTGAACATATTACCTTACATGGCAAAATGGACACATTTTATACTACCGTCCTTCAGAACTGTAAGAGAATAAATTTGTGTTGTTTTAAACCACTAAGTTTATGGTAATTTGTTACAGCAGCAACAGGAAACTTATACATCTCTCCTTGACCATGCAGCCTATCTTAATTGCTTCTCTAAACTCCCTTGGCACGTGTTGTCCTTACTGCTCGACTTGAATCCATGCCAGCCAGTTGCCCTCAGCCCTCCTCCCACCCTCTATGCTGCCCTTCTATGAGCAGTAAGTAACATATCCCTGACTCCCTTGTGAGTGGCTAAGATTTGCCAGTGGGGGCCATAGGTGGGAGGTTGGAAAGTGACACCTGGCAGTGTCTTGAAGCAACGTCAGGAACCACAGTGGTTGCAGGAGATGTGTTGGTGGCAGTGATAATAACAGCAATGGTTCCAACACTGGCAGCTGTAGCAGAAGCAGTAGTATCCTGGGAGTACAGCCTTCTGGGTCATGCTCAGGCAGCTGGGCTTCAACAAGAGGATATTTAGCAGCACATCACACTGGCTTCCAGGTAGATTTTTCTCTGAGGATCCAGAAACAGTACTGGTTTCCTACAAATACTTAACTTTATTTTCCCCTCCATTAATAACTTCAGGCCTTGCAATACATATATAAATATATAAGCTATATATCAATATATAAAAGATATAATCAATTCCTGTATTAAATATCTTCTGTTTAATATACCTTACCGTGATTTTTGTTTTTCTGATTGGATTCTGAATGATATATAGTCCCAACATATTTTTCAGTATTAAAGATGTATCTTCATGTCTTATATACCAAACTAGTTGGTAAATTCTTTGAGAACAGGGAAAGTATCTGAGGCATAATGGGAAGAGTGTGATGTACTGTGATAATCATTGCAAGATGCCACACCAAGTCACAAAATCCTAGTGGCTTAGCACAATAAGAGATAATACTTTACTTAATGATTCAAGTGAGGGTACTACATCACTTAGTGACTGAGGGATTCAGCCTCCCTCAGTCTATGACACATCATATCGACATGTATACTTTCCAGTTGTGCCATGGCAGGGAAGAGAAGGATGAAGGAGTCTCACCAAAGCATATATGTTCTGGTCCAGAAATGACTTATCATTTCCCATTTGCCAGACTCCTTCATGTGGCCCAACCCAGTGGCAAGGGAGGTTGGGGAATATAGGGATCACATGGATTTTTTTTTTTTTTAACACTTAATGTCTCAGCCATCTGGAGATCTTCAAGCCAGACAGAATTGAGTTCACATCCGCATATCATTTCTTACTATCTGCGTGGTCTCAGACAAATTGGTTAACCCCTCTGAGCCTTAATTTTCCATCTGTAATAATTCTCAACTTGCAGGATTTTTGTGAATATTAATTGAGATGATGGCTATGGTGATAAAAATGATGATGGTGATGACAGCAGGTGATATTTAAGAGTGCTTACAAAATGCAGGCAGACACAGTGCTAAGAACCTTAAATACATAACCTCACCTCATTCGGTTCTCAAAATATTTCAGCAAGGTACTAAGATATCCCCATTTTTCAGAGGAGAAACTGAGGTACCGAAGTAAACTTTCCCAAGAGTACACAGATAAAAAATGACAGCTGGTATTAGAAACCATATCTGTCTGACTTTAAAGTTCATGTTCTTTCTACTATGCTTAAAATACGTGTCATAAATTCTTAATCCATGGCAATCCCCGATTCTGCAATAAAGATCAAAACAACAGCAATCATCACTTATTGTTTATATAGTACTTACTATCCTATGGCATTATTCCTATGGCATTATCAGTTTAATTTTCCCAGTTTGAAAATAAAGAATATAGTTAAGTAACTCGCCTAAAGGTCACACAGCTAGTAAATGACTCTTATAAAAGAGTTAGCAAGATGGTCAATTACGTTTGAGAGCCACCATTTGCTGTATCCTTCCTTTTGGAGATTCACAATTTAAAATTCCTATTTTGAGCTCTCAGACATCCTATACGAATGAAACCCAATTATTTCCTAAACATACTTTCCCATGAAAGACTTTGTCCTTTCTTCTGGCATGTGGGGAGACTAGTTCCTTGGACCTCTGGGCGGGAACATCTGGACCACTTTGTCCAAGTCAACCAGTGCTTCAAGGAAAGAACCTGGAGTTTGCTCTTCCAAAAAGGCCCAACCAAAGTGGGTCCATGAGCTGCAAACGGTACAGTTCAGTCTGGCTGCTCTTTCTTCTGTACAAAACATTTATCTTCCCCTCTTTTTCCAATGGCCACATCCTGCCAGTTTGAGAAAACTTGACCCATCCCCCGTCAGACAAATTCCCTGAAACACGAGCCTGCTGTAAAATGCTATTAAGGGGAGCTTCCTCGGTGAAGTGGAGATTTGGGGCAAATCCTGGCAGGGTGCATCATACTTCTAAGTGACCCGCAGAGCACTTGTAACTCCCAGGTTCTGTTCTGGATGAGATGAGGCATGAGCTACCAGTCATTTCTTACTGGGCCCTTCAGCTGGCTGAGAATGAGGATAAAGAAGAGAAACTTTGCTCAGGACCTTGATCAAGCGGAAGGGGAGGAACTGTGGAAATAATAAATGCCCATGCATTATTTATCACTATTATTGCTTGGCACAAACAGCTTCATTCCATTGACTTCTCACTTTGAAATGAGCTGGGAAGAGGGCCAAGTTTGTTTTCTAGATTCCCCTGGGAGAATATGAGTGAGTTCAAGGCATTTGTGTGTTATTAACTCATAGAGTTTTTCTTTCATTTCTTCTACGTGATACAGGACGAAATGGGACTCTATCTTGAGTGAAGGTTTGTCCGCAGACCTGTAGTTATACACTATTTCTTTCAATACATAAGAACCCTTGAAACCAAATATTCAGAACAATGGGACAACAGAAAACAAAATGTCACCTTCCCAATGCCCCCTGAAAGTCAAGCTAAAGAAGTAAAAGTAGTGGCGTTAAACATTATCAAAGAGAAAATTTGTCTTTAAAGTGGGCATGATCCCATTGTTTCTAGGTATATTTTGAGAGGAGGGATGCCCAAGAGCAGTTTATTTATACAACTCCAAGGTTGTTTTTTGATTATATTCTGAATCTACAAAATGTAGGTTTTGAATATTCACTAGAGATTTTTAGGCTATCCCCTGTGGATTCTGATAGCCAGGTTAAGATGCAAAAAGTGGATCAGCCTAATGCTGATTTTCCACACCCTCAAAGGGATTGGTCTTAACCGGCTGAGAAATAAGACACGCCTGCATTTTGCAAAGTAGCTATTTGCAGATCAGACAAAGGAGAAGCCATGTGGTCTGAAAGAAGGCCCTGTGTACAGAGCCTTGGTCCAATCAGTGGGGCAAGATTAGTAGGGTGGATGTCTCATAACACACATGGCAGAAGGTCGGTAATATACATAAGAAATGAGAAGGGAGAGAGAGGGAAAGAAAAAGAATTGGAGGGAGGGTTGTCCAAAAAGAGTTATGATAGATAAAAGTGACAAATTTTTCATCAGTCTCAGGGTATCCCATTCTCTTGGCAGACTCAAAAGAGTTTCTGTGTTTTCACCTTGCTTTTTCACTCTCCCAGTGTCCGTTTTCAGGAACCCAACTGAAAAGATGCTGGTGAGAATGTACAGGTCTTTCCAGAACCAGGTCAAGAGCCATCTAGGGCATCTCCAGATGTGAGGACCAGGGGCCTCCCAAGGGCTTATGGACCAGCATCTCAGATAAGGCTACACTCTGAACCCCTTACTCCTGACTCTATTCTGACCACACCTGACTGGCTGAGAATGTGGGGGGAGGGATGAGAAGAGATGATTAGTAGTAGAAGGAGAGGAGTTTGATGGAAAGAACAGAAGCCCCCAGTGTTTGTCTGGCCCTGGCCAAATCCCAGTTTCATCACTTACTGGAAGTGAACTGTCTTCTCCTCTGTAAAATTAGGGCAACACAAAGTACCTCACAGAGTGGCTCTCCGGCACAGTGCTCCCATGTGTTACTTCTCTTCTCCTCTTCACTCCCCCATAGCACATTTCTGAGCTCACAGCCTGAGTCTGGGCACCAGGACAGTCTTAGACATTCAGCACCCATAACGTAACAATAGGTCTGTGCCCGACACTGGGCTTACAGTGTGAGGGCACAGACATACAGTCTCTGTCCTCAGGGAGCATACAGTCTGGTAAGGAGATAAACAGGCACCACATAATCATGGAAATACATAAGCATAAAATATGGTAAATACAATAAGAGGAAAGTACAAGGTGCCATCACGGCCCATGGCAGAGCACGACAGGGCTTCTGCTCACCCTGGGATGGCTTTGCAGGATCAAGGAAAGGTCTCATGCCCCCAAGGATTCTGACCAACTGCTACTACCTGGATCCCCTTCCCAGGGCTCAGAGTCACTCCTTCCTCAGTCAGCTTTCAAATGCAGTTTGTCCAGGGAGAAGTGAGGCACTGATTTATAATCTCAATGGAAAGAATTTCCTTCCTGGAATCAGTGATGCAGGGACCATATAGGTTTGGGGATTAGGGAGAAAAGTCAAAAAATGCGATTCCAAAGAAACAGTGCAAAAATTTCAAAATCTCGCCATGGTTCTTGACAATCCTTCATTTCAGACATTTACAGGCTAACATGTGAGGTCCAATCAATATGCTAACCCATGTTCAGCCCGGACTAGCTCTGGAAGCCAGTCCTGCCTTTACAGAGCTTACAGGAAGATATATAAAGTATGCATTGCAATTCAACAGAGTAAGAGTTAAAAGAGAGATATAAGGACTATGTTATGCAAGTTTGGCAGACAACTGTGAGAGGGACATATGAGCAGAGCAAGTTCTGGCCACATGGTCTTCTTTCCACCAAAACGTTTCAGCGAGTTTATGAATAAGTTAGGGTAGACTCTGCCACGCCACAGTAACAAACCCAAGTCTCTGTGGTTTAACCACAGTCATTTAGAATCAGATTCCTTCCACTTTGTGGCACCTCCATATTCAAAATGTGTCTTCCAGAGTCATCATGGAAGGAGAAAGAGAATGGAGCATTGGGCATGGGAGGTTTTTATGGGCCAAGAATGGCTCACATTACTTTTGACCTCATTCCATTTAATCTAGACTCAGTCGCACGGCCCCAACATATCTCAAGGAGCCTGAAAACCAAAGTTTAGCTGTGTAACCAGGGGGAAATGAAATGGGTTTTGCAGACACATAGCAGGGTCTCTGACAGAGTATGTTCTCACACAAGGGCTTTCCAGGGACTGACCCGAACACTGGTGGGGCAACGTGGTGTCATGCTTTTGAGAATCCCCTTAGGTAGATTCAGATAAAGCTGATTTGGGTTTGAATCACCCTTTACCATGTTTATAAATCCAAGCAGTTTCCTCATCTGTAATATGGGGGTTAATAACAACGTCTTGTTTATAATGCTGTCACAGATATTCAACTGAGATTGTTCCTGCCATGCAGTACATGTTTAATAAGAGATAGTCATTATTTCACAGTGTGGATTCCTTGCCATGACCTACCCCCATCTACATCAAATGTTTTCTCAGTGCAAGTACCATCGCCCCATGATTTTTATGTAATCATCAGGCTTCAGGGTGAATGCCTACTGCTTTTCTCACAAACTAAAGCTCTGCTCCCACCCAGATACATCAAGGGCTGTGTTGAAGAGAGCTATGTCCCTCCTTCTTGCAGAATCTCTGCAAAGTTCCTGAAACACTGGATCAGAAACTTCATATATTGAAAAATTCAGAATCTGAATCTCCATATTATTAAATGAAAACATGAAACCTTATAAAAACAGTTAAGAAATAGAGCAGCAAATTTTCTGCTAGCAAAAGATCCTGTGGCTCTCCAGAGACCTTAACATGGTAGAAGACAAGAGGTAGTCGTATCTGCCTCTTCCTCTCCCAGAGAAAAGAGAAGCATCAGTGACCAAACAGTGTATAAGACCACTTTTTCTCTGGGTCTAACTCTATCCAGGCAGATGGGAACATAATCCGGTGGTGGTAGGAGGGTATGGCGTGAAGGCTCACGGGAGCCACTTGTGGGCATATCTTCCCAAATCTTTGTTCAATGATGCAATGCAGGGTCTTTTGTTAGAATGGCATTTGCTCTTTTATGTCTTAAATAATTGTTCTTGTAAGGTTTCTTTACTCATTTAATAAAATGAAGATTCCAAACTCTGGATTTTTCAATACATGAGGTACCACGTTCAGTGACATGACATTGGTAGCTTGAAATTGGCCACAGAGGGAGTATTTACATCATGGAAATTGGCAAACACTAAAAATGAGAGCTTTTTTTCTTGGATGTGGAAGCAGGCTAGAGAGCCACTTGTTAAATATTTATTAGCACATTACATGTGTAATGCTCTACTAAAACTGTACACATGCAATGAGGGTGCAGCCCAATAGTCAAAGGGATTTCAAATTTTTTGGTGAGAAAAAGGCTGATATATCTATGGATAATTGGAGTTATTTGTTATTATGTTTTAAATATAAATTTTATTGTTTATATTTTCTTTTTGCAAAAATGACATCTTTATTATATAAAAAGAAGATAAGAATCACCCATAAGTCTACCACCCAGAGACGACCTCTGTTAGTATTTTGGTTTCTTTTATTCTTGTGTAAACAATAATATCAAAAATAGTATCATACCCCACATTTTGATCATTTTTCAGTAAATGATGTATTCTTCTGTAGCACTACCTCTAGTGGCTGTTTGGCATCATTAGGGCGTGAGTTAATTACAATCATTATGCACAGTGTCATCGTTTTCACTGGATGAGGTGTCTCCATTAAGTACTGAGTGGCAGAAAATTTCCCATGAACTTCTGCCACCCACATATGCGCAGGGCAGGTCAGAGTAACAAGCTCAGTGGTGCTATTTAGCCACCTGGCTGAGCTCTCTCCTCCTCTAATGTTTGGCTGATAATTTTGAGGTTTCTCACAGCTGCTTTTAACCCATTCTGCTCACCAAGAGAGAATAAATGGGAGGATATTTCTAGATAAAGAGACTGGTTCATGATTACCTGGAAGAGTTACCTTGCATCCAGAAAAGAGACATGAATGGAAAATCCATTTAAATAAATGAAGGCGAACATCTCTGAGCACAAACACACCTTCCCATCCCACCAGTGAGCTCATTGCCTCTCTGATACTCAAACGTCAATTAAAATAATTACTCGTGAATTATCCTTTCAATCCAGTTTTCACACAAAGCAGCATTAAACATCTGCAGATTCAGCTCAGAGCTGTTATCTCTGAGGCGATATTAATTATGATGCCAGTTGGGTGAGGCTCTCTGAAAACCAATTAAAAAGCTATCACAATCTACCCCATCCCCCATGCTCCCAACCTCTTATCCTAATTTCTTCTTTTTTTTTTTCCATAGCACTTTGATCATTTTCTCACACAGTGTATAATTTACTTATTTATTCTGTTTATTGTCTTTCCCTCTGCTGGATAGTAAGCTCCATGAGTGTAGGGATCTTTGTCTTATTTACTGATGTGACCTCACACTTAGAAAAGTGCCTGTCACATAGTAGGCGCTCCCTAAAAATGCTTTGTAATGAATCTCATGGCCCTGATGAAAATTTAGAGGCCTTGTATCGTGGCTACTTCTTCTGTCTACACCTCTGAGAACAGCTGTGAGTTGGACATGAACACCAGTCATTAAACAGGATTCCACAGGAGAACTGAGTTCAAGGCTCTCTCCTTCTTTCAGGAACAACCATGCAATTTATCTGCTTTAAGAGGATTAAAGGCAGGGGAGCAGGAGATGATATCAGAGCTTCCACAGAAGCCTATCCAGGCCAGTATTATCTCCCTGAGACTGTGTCTAGATCCAGATGTTTCCAATGCACTCTTGTCATCTGACCCATTTTTGACATCAGATTGTGGCGTGTGTCTTTAGGTACCATTTAATGCAATCAACTAAGTGCCAGGAACTGATGTGGACATTTAACGCACAGTAATTATTTTATTTTAGTGCTGACAACCCCAAAAGGTATGTGCTGTTATCCCCATTTTACAGATGAGAACATTGAGATTGAGAGGTGCTGAGCAGCTTATTTAAGGCGGCACTGGCCTGGACACCTTTCAATTGAGTTGATCTGAATCCAAGCCTATGTTCTTACTACCAAGTGACTCTGCCGTGCTACAAGACTTTGGGCACCAGATTCCATTCTCCTCAGTTCCCTAATCTGTAAGATGAAAATAAAACTGGGTTCTATGGAGGTTTGGAGTAAGGATTAAATGAGATGGTATATACAGAATGTGTTTATCACAATGCCTGATATTCAGTAAGTGGAAGTTTCTTCCCATCTTTCCCATTTGATAAATGGGAAAACCAAGACTTAGCCTGATTAAGCAACTTAGCTTAAAGTACCACTTATAATGATGAGCAAAGTGGACATGAATTCATGTCTCCACACTATCCATCTGTGCTGCTTCCTGGCCCATCCAGACCCAAATTCTGGCAAATCCTCAGATATAAGAGCTCCCTTTCACAGTTGCACATGCTCATGAATTCACCCAGGGTAGTAGACACATCTTCACTGTGAACATACCTTCATGATGAGGGGGGACAAATACAAACAAAACGCCAGAATAATAGTAAAAACAAACAAGTTTTAAAATGGTCGGTTCGTTTTTCTAGTGCGGATTGAAGTTAGAAAAGGGAGTAGCTGTCATCTGTTTTTGTCCCTACAGCTGGACAGGGTCTGCTAAAACTTCACGTGCACATATGTATTATTCATCCTATTTCACAGATTTGGAAACTGAGGCAAAGGAAGTTGAGCAAATTACTCAAACTCACACAGTGAGTGATAGAAGTGGAAATCAAACCTAGATCTGTCCAATCTGAACACCTCATTTTTAACCTGTATGTTGAGTTGCTGATGGGATGACTTCTGGTGTCAGGACATTGATTTCCCCTGTGACACTTTGCTTCCTTGTAAGGTTAGCCATCTCAGCCATGAAGATAATTATGAGGATTACCTCCCAACTAAAGTATAAGCCTTTTAAAGACAAGGACTGAAAGAGAAAGACAAATATCATATGATATTGCTTATATGTGGAATCTAAAAAATGACACAAATGAACTTATTTATAAAACAGAAACAAACTCACAGACAGAGAAAACAAACTTATGATTACCAAAGGAGAAGGGGTTGGGCAATAAATTAGGAGTTTGGTATTAACATGTACACACAACTAAATATAAAATAGATAACCAATAAGGACATGCTGTATAGCACCGGGAACTATATTCAGTATCTTGTAATAATCTATAAGGGAGAAAATTTGAAAAAGAATATATATATATATATATATATATATATGTATGCCAAGTCAAATTTGAAAAAGAATATATATATATATATATATATATATATATATGCCGAATAACTTTGTTGTACACTTGAAACTTGAAACTAACACAACATTGTAAACCAACTATAATTCAATTTTAAGAAAGAAAAAACACTATGATACTGATTACCTCACAGATCTGTTCTGGATATTATTAGTAAACCAAAAAAAAAGACAAGGGCTAAGACATATTACTACACACATCACTTATTATATTTAGCATAAGCCTTTATTATTTATGAATACTGAATAAATATTTGTGGTTGATCCATCCATAAAAGACCACGACTTGAATTCCTTGGGGAAACCTTGCTCTCCCAGGGCTAACTCCACAGTAAATGAATCTCCCTATTATGAGGTGAATAGAGATGAAAAGCTTTGGATTGCCTGTAAAAAATTTTTGCATTTTGGAATTGATTCTCAGTGACATCAGTCTCTTATTCTGCACAAGTTTATTCTAACACTCCCCCACTCATTTACTTTTTCTCAGACCAGTGTCACTCTGCTGTTTATACAAAGACCCAAACTGTACTTTAAGCTCTGTGGCCACCTCAGGAATGTGCTGTGGTGTCGTTTGTATCCACAACTTGGGTGCATCTGTTCAGGCAGTGACTTTCTGCTTCTGACGGAGATGCATTTGTCTTTGTTCTGCACCTTTATCTAATAACTGATCCTTCTTAATCATGTTAGAAGACAGACAAAGTTTAATCCCACTATTAATCATGATCAAGACACAGTGCGCTAAGAAGAGCACTTGATTGCGTTGTCCAAACTGAGTTTTAACACAAAGAATTTTGACAACTAGGAGATGCTATTATTTATTCAACCAGGACATTACTACAAGTACAGATTTGTTCTAAGTTCTCAATTGTGAGTATCCAAATGAGTCCTACTTGGTCTCAAGATGGCTTTCTTGAGCCTTTGAAAAGGCTCCTAGTTTTGACAGCCAGGACTGTATATGAATCCCTTGCTTGTATTTTGAGCTCACCCCAGATGGAAAAGCGAGCACACCGCTCTACCTATATTGGTCGCCCAGGGAAGCTGTTGGCAAGCAGTGCTGTTGTTATATCATGAATCATCTTTTTCTCACCTGTATTACTACAAAAGCGATAGATACTAGGGAAATCCTTGCCTTGCCTACTCCACTGTGGATCCCAGTAATTCAGCCTATGGGGGAATGTGTACACGCTCTGTTCTTTCCTCTCTCCACCAATCTGGGAGCATTAAGAGAAAGTAACCTTATGTCTGAGCCCCAGTATTGATTGTTAGAGGGGTTCGGGTCCTATTGAACTCAGTAATTTCTGGATTATGTAGATTTTAAGCCAGGGAAGGATTCTGGGCAGAATAACTCTGGGATAACAAAGAACAGCCTGGCAGGAAGGCTACTGATTTCTTGGTTTTTATTTGATTCCAGTATATCCCCTTGGATCCTGATGATGATGCCAGTGATGATAATAACACCATACACAGTGTAGAGATGTATGAAAGGATTAAAGTTGCAGGGACCCACATACTATACATTAGGATTATACTTATTCCCTACTCTTCACATTTCCTACAGGGGAAGGAATTTTGCTTTCACTTGCCTCTAACTCACTCACTCATTTCCAAGGTATTGGAAGAGACGTATCTGACTAGTAAAATTGAGAAGCAAGGATTGAGCAGCCCAGCAGGAACTGTTCTCTTCTTTCAGAGCAGGCTACTGGGGGACCTTTGCATCTGACTTGGCCAAGGCCAAATCAGGGCCTAGGCTAGCCTTTGAGAGAGAGGTCCTGTGACATTTCTCTTTCCCTCCCTCCTGTGGAAATAAACAAAGACCAACCAAATGAGAACAATAAAGGCTATTTATTCAGAACTTGCCATAGTAAGGAAGTCAGCCCCCATCAGTTGGTATTTTGGCAGAGATTTGAAAACAGGCGAAGGAGTGGAAAAGCTTTATAGTGGAAAAAAGAGAAGGCTTCAGGTGTGCCCTGACTGAAAGCTGTTGGCCTGGGGAAGCTGTGAGCAAGCCAACGAGAAGTGGAGCATCCTATGTGATTGATTAGGGGTGCATGTTTGGCTTTCTCTGATTGGTCATACATTGGAAGTGAGAATAAAAATTAGAGAAGCTGTCATCTGTTAAACAAGTTTTGGCCACTTTGGGCCAATCATTACAAGGATTATTGTTTAGCTTCCTGGACCAGTTACTAGGGAGCAGTCTGACTTCCTAAAGTCTGACTTCCAGATAGCAGGCTGCCTTCCTGGGCTGGTTACTGTACATAATGTATTAGTTTCCTGGGTTGGTTGCTGCAGGTTCTGGGTCAGAGTTCTGTTTTTATATACGTTCTGACCATTATCCATTTGTATATTCAGTCCCTCACTCTCTGCTGTGGAAGTGAGTAGCTTTGATACAGAGCGCATCATCTTTTATAGCCACTCTCACTCAGGTGAGATCTTTCTGAGGGTCTTTATTGGAAAGACAAATATTAGAAAGCCCAATAGTGTTCACACATCCAAGCCACATCTAGCAATCAGCTTTGTCGGTAATAAGGCTGATATGTTGATTTCTATCTGTCTGACCTCTGGGTTTTTCAATGTTGATACTAAACTCAGGGGTAAAGACAGGGTTGAGGACAGTATCACGCCGTAAGCCCCTACCCCTGGGGAGGACTAATATTCAGACAGAATTAAGGAATCAATGGGCAGAATACTTTAAAATCTGTTCCCTCTCCTTTTCTTAATGTCTAAATTGTGTATCTAACACCCTTTATTTCAAGTTTAAATCCCTTTGTATTTACATAATAGCTTTCCTTTTGTTCCCTGTATCGGTCCAAATTATTGTCTTAGAGTGCTTTAGATTGCCATTTTCCCTTTTTTATATCCCTCTTGATGGGGGCTCTGGTTCTTTTCATTCTAGTATATAAAATATATATTACTTGGGACTTTGGTTGTATGGATGCAGACATTAAGAAAACACATAGGGTTGTAAAATATTATGGGCACAAAGAAGCCTGGGCAGGGTGATGAGTCTGAGTTCTCTCTCTGCTTTTTTCCTAGCTTAATTGAGATATTATTGATGTACGTCATATGTAGGTTTAAGGTGTACAATGGGGTGATTTGATTCAATACAGGTATATATTGCAAAATGATTACAATAAGATTAGTTAACACCTCCATCTCATATAATGACCATTTTTGTGTGTGGTGATAACATTTAAGATTTACTCTTTTTTAACAGCTTTCAAGTATACGATACAGTACTGTTAATTTTAGTCAATTTGCTCTACATTAGATGCATGGAATTACTCATCTTATAGCTGGAAGTTTGTACCCTTTAACCAATATGCTAGTGAAGTTGTCTATTTCTCCTTGCAGCTTTATCAATTTTTACCTTATTTATTTTGATGCTCTATTGTTAAGTGCATACATGTGTAAGATTGTTTTGTCTTCTTGGAGAATCGACCCTTATCATTAGGTAGTACTCCTCTTTATTCCTGGTAAGTTTTCTTGTTCTGAAGCCTGCTTTGTCTGAAATTAATATAACTTTTGCAGTTTTCCCTTGATTGAGTGTTAGCATGGTATATCTTTCTCTATCTCTTTACCTTTAACCTATCTTTATTTTATAAGTGATTTTCTTGTATATAGTTTTCTCTTTTTTTTTTAACACACTTTGAAAATCTGCCTTTTAATTGCTAAAGTTAGACCATTCACAATTAAAGTGATTATTTAGAGTTAGATTAATATTTACTATGTGTGTATAACTAGTTTTTATTTATTGCATTTGTTCTTTGTTTCTTTTTACTCCCTTTTTTTCTGCCTTTGTTTTTAATTGAGAATGTTGAATAATTCCAGTACATCTCTTTGCTTAGCATAATTATTATCCTCCTTTAAAATTATATTTTTTAGGGGTTGCCCTAGAGTTTGCAATATACATTTTAAGTAATCTAAGCCTACTTTTGAATAACACAATACCACTTCAACTGCAATGCAGTTAGTGTTACAGAATATTCCCATTACCTCCTTCCCATTTCCTATGAAATTGCTGTCACTCATTTTACTTATCCATATGCTGTGATCACCCAATACATGATTACTGTTATTACTTTAAAAAGTGATTATGTTTTACTTAGACTAAGAATAGAAAAATAGGGAATTCCCCGGTGATCCAGTGGTTAAGACTCTGCACTCTCATTGCCAAGGGCTTGGGTTCAGTCCCTGGTTGGGGAACTAAAATCCCACAAGCCATGTGGCAAAAAAGAAAGAAAAGGAAAATAAAATAACTTATTTTATTATTCATTTATTCTTCCTCCAATGCTCTTTCTTTTTTCTGTAGATTCAAGTTTCTGACCTATACCATTTTTCTACTCCCTAAAAAACTTCTTTTAATATTTCTTGTAGGGGAAGACTGCTGGTGATGAATTTCCTCAATTTTTGTTCTGAGAGAGTCTTTACCTTTCACTTTTGAAGGTTAATTTCACTTGATAGAGAATTCTAGTTT